>NC_141695.1:1037213399-1037813399 GCF_964263255.1 Lissotriton vulgaris | reverse complement strand
TTTATTTGTTGCTGATTTTCACATGAATTTGCTTGAAGTTGAGAAAAAACACAAAACTAACCATACAAGATTTTTTTTAGACTTCAGCGTAAACCCCCCCCCCCCCCCCCCCCAACATCCTACAAGTGTTAATACTTTTGCCATAAGTCACTGGCTCAGGACAATTGGCCGGTGTCACTGGCTCAGGACAATTGGCCTGTGGATCAAAATATCTGCTAAATGAGCATCCATTCTTAGAGCAACATGCATGGAAATTACTTTCATTTGTGGCCAAGGCTACTCAAACTATCTCCTGTAGCCAGCTTTTGAGCTAATCCACTTGTTATGGTACGTCCGAAGGTACTTATTGTTTTACAAAGATTTTAATATAGAAGGCCACTGAAAATCTAAAAGTATTTCCGACACCACCGAATTCAGCACCTCTACTCTATATAGCTTTTTCTTAATTGCTTTAGTTAAAACCTATACAGGCTACAAGCCATTGGTCATGGCACTTCCTTTCTGAATTATAAGGAGGTGAGTAAGGAGAGCAAACATCTAGAGAACAGCACCCAAAGCTCCACGACATACAAGTACAGTCTACCCTCTAGCAGCTGATGCTCACAGTGGATAAGTGCAAACAAAACATATGGACGAAATGCTGATCAAATCAAAAATGCACCACAGTACCACATCTTGGTTGAATCCATAGTTTTTGCTCAAGCCATGCCATTCCAGTTTAGACCTTACCAATTGCAAATCAGTCTTGACCGTGCTCCCCATGGAACAGTCAAGCCCGGCTGGGACTAAACTGGTGTGGCATGGTGAGCAAAACCAAAGGATTTAACCCAGATCAACGGAGGGAGAAATGATAGATTTGTTCAGCAATCCATTATTATGTGCGAGTCTTTAGCTTTCTCCCCCTAATTGCGCCGGGTATGCACAGATGTGGGTCCTGGGCTCACTGTGCCACTGGATTCAAGCTAGCCTGGCTGATGAGGGGGTGATACAAAATGCATCTTGTGCATTACTTTCAAAACTATACGGGTAAAATCACGTTGGAAAAAGACCATTAAAAATGTACTTTACATTTTTCCTATGCTGTTTTAACTCTAGGGTCGGAGACTGAGCTTTCATCTATGATTTAACATGTGCTCACAGACATACGAGATTAATATACCAGTTGTTACAATATTTATGAAACAGAGACAATCATTAGTTAGAAAAAAAAATGCTGGGCTACCCTCAAGAGCACTTTCGTAAGGAATGTCATTTCAATTATAGTATTGAGAGAGTTGATCAGAGTAGAGTGAGAAAACAGAAGTGCTCACAACTAGAGAACCCTAAAATGCTAGATCACCCTCTTGGGTAGGGTTGGGGTGGGGTAAAGATATGTAGCACTGAAGGTACAGACTAAACCAGCAGGTTCACTAAATCAAATGACCTGCTTTTTACTAAAAAATTGGATCTGTTAAACAAAAAAGGCAAAACCTTTATCACCCATAACAAGACAAATACCTTCAATGGCTTACAACGCCTCTTGACATATCGACCTGCCGACGTATGCTCATCCCAGTCTAGTCGTTCATGATGAAAATATTTTCGTTTCCTGCAACAAATTTGACATTCATTACAAACATGATTTCCACACTGCCTAGATAAGAATAAAAACTATTTAGTAAATTAGTAAAATCTCAAGTAAACTATTTATTCGAGCCATCCTTCTCCATCCATTTGCTTAAATGATACCAGCCCCCTAAGGAGCAGTCAGATTCTTTCAGACATTAGCACAAGAGTAGATTTTGTACCTAAATAAAGCTTTACCCAATACATACAACAATCTTTAATGTCACTATAAAGATGGTCATGGACAGGCTGTCTTGTCTGCTCATTGTAAGATTCTTAACTTTCAACTGCAGTTCACAAAGCTGTAACAAGCATTTGCAACAGGTCGCGCATTTGCGAGATTTTAAGTTATTGGCATTGTAAATTACTGCTTTTTATGTTTATATTTTGATAATTAACATAAAAGACAGTCATTTATACAATGCCAATAGCTCAAACTTATGTAAATGCGAGTACTATTTTATTTCAATGAAAGGGCTGCCATTGTCCGAGTCTGCTTGGAAAGTCAGGTGCACACTGCGTGCTGAACATTAGAGAAAAAGCATGTTGTGCCTGCAGTAGGAGAAACTCATTAAAGAAAATAGTGCCCAAGACTATCTTAGACAGTGTAAAGTATAAAAGGGCCAGTCCTAATGGGAGGTTACAAATAAAGACATGGCATTACTAAGGAGGGACTAACAAGCCCATTAATGAATCAAAAGCCATTTACAAAGGACAAGGACAACCAACGACAAATATGGGTGGAGAGTGGGTGGTGCTTTTAGTCGAATACAGCATGCCTCACAGAGCATGCGCAGCCTGGCCTCAACCTAAGAACTGCTTTATTCACAGTAAATTAAGAGTAGTGATATTCAAGCAGGTACAGTTCCCACTTCTGGCCTGCAAGTGACCGTCCACTTTTAGGCCAAAGCCTGCCAGAGAGCAGCTGCCTGGTTGCTATAGACTTTAGGAACATGCAGATAGAGGACCTTGAAAGCAACTCCGCTTACTTCAAGGTCTTGCTTTGATGGTGCATGGTCAAGCAAAATGTAGGGTCTTTTTTTTTTTTTAGAGACCGGCACTAAAAGCCTGCCACAAAAATACCATGGCCCTGCAAACCAGAACTGCATTACAGAGCTGGGAAGACATGTTTGGTGCCAAATTTTGAAGCTGCGCTCTGCCACCACCCAATCCCACACTTCCCAACAAATACATGGTTCTGAAGCAACTTTAGCTGCCCCCCACGCTCCTTAATTTAAGGTGGGAGAGGACTAGAGGGAACTACAGTAACAGCTTTTGTTCCTGGTTGTGTGATTACTGTAGGTCGGCACTGCATATTCAAAACACCATGAAGCACTGATATTAGAGGACCACCCTTTCAAACTTTTGTTTTTGCCGATTTATAACAAATTTGCTGAGATTGCAAGATGGTTTTGAAAGGCCGTGGATTAATCAACTAAAAGAATGTAAAATTACTATTTCTAGAAGGGCAGTCATTTCAGACAGACATTTAACAATGAAAAACTTAAAGTGGTGCTAGATTATTTTCTTTCCTAGGTAATAAAGCAGAGCAAGAACCAAACATTCAATTCATTCAATTTATAAAAAAAAAAACTCCTTAACACTCTTTAAATCCATAAACGCTTTTTCTTACCGAGTTTTCTTTACCATATGAGTTGGTATTGGGCCCAATATTCTCTCCATCATTGCAAGGTGCTCCTTACTGTCATGCGTCTGAAAGACAATCGTCAAATGCAATATTAGCAGGCAGGTAACAAAACTGAAGTATTAAGCACAGGTTACATCCAAGAAGCAACGAGTGCTTAAATTAGGTTTGGCGCACTAACAAAACTAGACTATTTTCACCCAAGTCTAAGGTACCATGTATTTTTCCCACTTGACTTAACAATTGAATATTTAACTACTTGTTAACAGACGGAATAAAGGAGAAAGACTACAATTTAAGTACAAAAAAATTTATAGGAAGATGTGTTGCACACAGACAAGTGGCAGTCAATTACCCTCTTCGATGCTTATGACGGAACGGTTCAATCATCAGCGTCGGTTGGGCTGTGCTGATGACGGCTGTGCTGATGACGGAACGGTTCCGTCATGACCACACCCGTTTTTCGAATCTTCAGCACAGCGCGAAAATTCGCGCCGTGCTGACTAGGTTAGCGAGCACTTGATCTTAGCAATCTAAAGAATGGGCACGGTTCAAGAAGCAGATTCATTGCCATTGGGTAATGTGTTCAAGCATCAAGTAACACTGCTACTGCAATTCAATTCCAGTGCAAATTTTGAAAAGTTGCTGGCAGCAGCAGAGTATCGGTGTCATCCAGTTGGTGGTATACCCTTAAGAGCTTTAAGAAACTTGCAGTTGCTGAGGGGTAAACTGCTCCTGACTCCTTAGAGGCAGAAAATACCACACAATATTTACAGTGAAGGAGTTGCTACCTGAAAAATGGTCAAGCCGATATAGTATTCAACTAGAATACAGCCAATGCTCCAAACATCACACGATTGCGTCCACCCAAGTTCTGAGGGAATAAAGAAAATAAAAAAGTTAACCATCATTTGTGCATACAATTAGCCCATTGGTTGAGAACCGCAAATCAATCTCGCAACTAGTTGCTACAAGACTTATGTACAACTCCATACGGTACAAGGTTGACAACTGGATACAAATATTTAATGCTGCCCCAGCAAATACGAATACCACTCCTAACAATAGAATGAAAACTCAATAGACGTAGGCTTTCGATTATACCACAATGCAAGTTGATTTTACACCAACCTAAAATAACTTCTGGAGCTCTGTAATGTCTTGTGGATACCAAAGTACTGTGGTGTTCATCATCATAGGTAGCACTTCCGAAGTCGACAACTTTAATGTCGCTGTTCTTTAATGTTCGCTCATCGCGTTTCTAACGGGAAAAAAGTACAAAGGTTAACGAGTTCAAAGCAATCTATTTTGCTCTCAGAAAACGTACTTGTTAGATCACAATATTCAGTTACATTATTCACTTGCTAGCTTTCACTGCCTTGATTTTTTTCAGTGAACTTTCCTTGGCAATATGAAGTATAATAATGGATAACCTTGGTGGAAATTTCAGATTACTCTTAATAGCTTTTTCTGCATGTTGGACACCAGGGTTTGAATGAAATGTATGTCGCGCTTTCTACCCAATGAGGCGTTTAAAACAAAGGGAAACAAGCATTTACAATGCAACGGTTTCGCCTTCGGAAAAGTTAGAGCTATTGGCATTGTAAATGACAAACTTTTTATTTATGTGTTGGTTTTGAAAACAGATAAATATATGGCATTGTCATTTACAATGCCAATAGCTTACTCTGTCGCAAATGCGAGACGTATTGCATTTGCACACACACACACCCACACAAGAGCCCCCCACACACACACGAGGCCCACACACACACCACACAAGAGCCCCCCCACACACCACACAAGAGCCCCCCCCACACACACACGCAAGAGCCCCCCACACACATGCAAGAGCCCCCCACACACGCAATAGACCCCCACACACGCAAAAGCCCCCACAGACACAAGAGCCCCCCACAGACACAAGAGCCCCCCACACACACGCAAGAGCCCCCCACACACACGCAAGAGCCCCCCCCACACACGCAAGAGCCCCCCCCACACACACAAGAGCCCCCCCCACACACACAAGAGCCCCCCACACACAAGAGCCCCCCACACACAAGAGCCCCCCACACACAAGAGCCCCCCACACACAAGAGCCCCCCACACACAAGAGCCCCCCACACACAAGAGCCCCCCACACACAAGAGCCCCCCACACACAAGAGCCCCCCACACACAAGAGCCCCCCACACACACGCAAAGAGCTCCCCACACACACGCACAGAGCCCTCCGCTCCATTTGCATCAGGTGTGAGGCTCCTGACTGCTGACAGCCAGGAGACTCCAACAAAAGGAGGCTTATGACCTGCTATAGGCATTGTAAATGACAATGTTATTTATTTATGTTTTAAAAACAAAAGCATAAATAAAAATAATGTCATGAGCAATGCCAATAGCTCTAACTTTAAGAATGCCGAGACCATTGCATTGTAAATGCTTGTTCCCTTTTGGCGGCATCTATGTAATTGGTACACAAGCTCCTCCCGCTGCCAGTATTAGAATAAACCCTGTGGATTGAATGGGCATGAAGTCTCATCTCTCCTTTCACCTACCTGACCTTGTGTGATTTGAATGTAGGGGCGCTGTATTGTACAACGCTTAAAACCAATATTCCTAATCTGGCGCTTTTCAAAACCACCAGACACAATGAACGCACCTGAACGCCTTGAAGTGAACCACTTTGCAGGATGAGCTATGAAGGAACTTGATCCCGTCACCGGGAGGAGGATGTATGGTCAGTCGGGATGCCCTATGGTCCAGGTTTGGCACGTTCCAGGAATGGAAGTCCATCACTACAGCGCTGTCATCAGGGACATTTTAAGGATTTTGGGGGCTCTGGGCCAAACGTATTTTTGGGGACCCTGTTTGGAACATCTTGGATTTATGATCCAGTTTCAGGTAGTTCGTGCCCTCTTTGGCCAGATCACTGACAGTGCACAGGGGCACTCGTCCAAATTCAAAATGTGTGTTTATATGTAATATTCGGAGACAGTGAGGTGTATTTAGAATATCGTAACATAGCAGCAGCTCACACATAAGAGGGTGCAGTGGGTTCGGTTTCACATCTCAGGGGGTTCAGTGGTACTGATCCCCCACGAGCTCCAGGGAATTGTGGGTCCCAGGCTTCCTTAAGTAGTCTTCAGGCTTATGGACCGATAGCATGAGGGAGTCTCCGAGACACAGAGGGTGAAAGCGAATGAGAGCAAAAGAGTGAGGAAGAGAGGTAGGGAGAGAGGGGGTACGGAGAGTGTGAGGGAAGAAGAGAGGAAGGGAGGGGGGCAGGGGAGAGAGGGAGGGGCGGAGGGAGAGAGGGAGAGATGGAGAGAGGGGGAGAGAGAGAGAGGGAGGGAGAGAGGGAGAGCGAGAGGGAGAGAGGGGGTACAGAGAGGGGGGTACGGAGAGTGTGAGGGAGGAAGAGAGGAAGGGAGGCAGGGGGGAGAGAGGCAGGGAGAGAGGGAGGGAGGGAGGGACGGAAGGGGGGAGGTAGAGGGAGAGATGGAGAGAGGGAGGGAGGGAGAGAGAGACGAGGGAGGGAGAGAGAGAGGGACGGGGGAGAGAGGAAGGCAGCGAGGGGGAGAGAGGGAGGCAGCGAGGGAGAGAGAGGGAGGGACAGAGAGGGAGGGGGCGGGACAGAGAGGGAGGGAGAGAGGAAGGCAGGGAGGGAGAGAGGGATGGACGGAGGAAGGTAGAGAGACGAAGGGTGGTAGAGAGAGGGACGGACGGAGAGAGGGAGGGATGGAGAGAGGTAGTGAGGGAGAGAGGGAGTGAGGTGGGGTGGGAGGTGGAGGTGGAGAGGGAGGGAGGTGTTGAGAGAGGGGGACTGGAGAGAGGAATGGAAGAAAAGAGGGACGGAGGGAGGAAAGGAGGGAGGGAGGGAGGGGAGGGAGAGGGAGGGAGGAAGAAAGGGAGCGAGAGAGGAAAGGAGGGAGGGATGATGAGTAGGAGGGACAAAGAGAGGCAGGGAGGGAGGCTGGGAGGGAGAGAGGAAGGAGGGAGGGAGAGAGGGGGAGACGAAGGGAGGGAAGAAAAGAGTTAGGGAGGGAGAGGAAGGGATGGAGAGAGAGTAAGAAAAAGAAAGAAGGAGAAATAGCAATGAAGTGAGAGGGGAGATAAAGTGAGAACGAAAAAAAGAACAAGAGCTAAAGAGAAAGGAGAAAAAGCAGAATGGAAAGGGGTGAGAGTAAGAGAGAGAGACACACATGTAGAGCAGGAGCGAGACAATGTGAGAGACCGAAAGAGAGGGAGCACGAGAGCGAGCGAGCAGGAAACAGGCAAAATAAGAGAGATGAAGAGCTAGAGAGGGAGAGAAGAGACGCAGAGAGAGGGGAGTAGACTCTGTGTACCTTGTGAGAGAGAGGGGCAAGTAGACGTCACCAACAGCAGAGCTGACGCTCCCCCCTGGGTCGGTAGGTACTCACACGGGTCAGCGTGAGAGCTATGTTACACAGTCTAACTAACTACAAAACAAAGCGCTATGTTACAAAGTCCAACTAAATACAAAACAAAGCGCTATGTTACATGGTCTAACTAAATACAAAAGTAAGCGCTATGTTACACAATCTAATTAAATAGAAAACAAAGCGTTATGTTACACAGTCTAGCCAAATAAGAAACAAAGCGCTATGTTACAAAGTTCAACTACATACACAACAAAGCGCTATGTTACACACTCTAGCCAAAGTCAAAACAAATTGTTTAAGGAAAACGAATCCGACATTAAAATCACCCGTGAAAAAGAGAAAGGAATGCTAAGAAAGGGTCCGACCAGAAATGCAGTTTAAGCTAGACCCCCCACGAAGCACTGACATTTCACAATAGCACTGACTGTAAGAAAGGGAGCGAGAGAGGAAAGGAGGGAGGGATGATGAGTAGGAGGGACAAAGAGAGGCAGGGAGGGAGGCTGGGAGGGAGAGAGGAAGGAGGGAGGGAGAGAGAGGGGGAGACGAAGGGAGGGAAGAAAAGAGTTAGGGAGGGAGAGGAAGGGATGGAGAGAGAGTAAGAAAAAGAAAGAAGGAGAAATAGCAATGAAGTGAGAGGGGAGATAAAGTGAGAACGAAAAAAAGAACAAGAGCTAAAGAGAAAGGAGAAAAAGCAGAATGGAAAGGGGTGAGAGTAAGAGAGAGAGACACACATGTAGAGCAGGAGCGAGACAATGTGAGAGACCGAAAGAGAGGGAGCACGAGAGCGAGCGAGCAGGAAACAGGCAAAATAAGAGAGATGAAGAGCTAGAGAGGGAGAGAAGAGACGCAGAGAGAGGGGAGTAGACTCTGTGTACCTTGTGAGAGAGAGGGGCAAGTAGACGTCACCAACAGCAGAGCTGACGCTCCCCCCTGGGTCGGTAGGTACTCACACGGGTCAGCGTGAGAGGCACAGCCTTGCAAGCGCTATGTTACACAGTCTAACTAACTACAAAACAAAGCGCTATGTTACAAAGTCCAACTAAATACAAAACAAAGCGCTATGTTACATGGTCTAACTAAATACAAAAGTAAGCGCTATGTTACACAATCTAATTAAATAGAAAACAAAGCGCTATGTTACACAGTCTAGCCAAATAAGAAACAAAGCGCTATGTTACAAAGTTGGGATCTCTCTGGGGGCAGTGGATAAATAGAGCTTCGGATGGGGGCATCCTTTAGAAGGGTTTCTAGCACCGGGAAGGGGCGTGAGATAGAGCCTCGAATCGAGATGCGACATGACTGGGGGGTAAGACCTGGGCCATGGGTGAGGGGAATAATACTTAAAAGAAATCTCAGCCTGTGGAGGAGAAAAACTGTAAGAGTTGGGAGGGTAGAGGAAAGGGCGCATGGCAGAGCTTGTCACTTGAGGCCGTGGTATATGGTTCCAGAAAATCGGGGTTCACCGTAGAGATTTTTGCTTTCGGCAGAAAGGGTAAGACACGCCAGGCCTGGGGTGGCCAGAAACCCTTTCTGATGTTTCATAGTTCTAGAGGGAAAGGTGCTCTGGGAGGAGCAGGGAGTGCACGGACGCAGCCCCTGGTGGCTTGGTTCCCTCGCTGGCTCTGCTGGGGGAATGGGATATGTGCAGATGTGGGTATGAAAAGGTGGCATTGTCCACGCGGCCACGGAATATACGTGCAGTGGGATTTATTGAGCTGTCTTGTGACATCTCGGGTGTTACATAGTTGTGGAGGGGGGCGGATTGTGGTTCGGGGGAGGGTGCTGCCGAGTTCCTAGACTCGGGCTTGTGCTTTCTATTAGAAACTGCAGCTTTCCAAGGGTTCCAGGTCCGTATGCTGGTGTTTTTAGCAGTGCTCGTCATACAGGGGAAAGTGCCAATTCTGAAGCCCCACACACACTCATGCCCGATGTGCCTACCTTCACTTCCAGCAGTTACCCGAGTGGGGAAGCTTGTTTTCCATGCGTTGGTGAGTGTACCAGAGTACTGGGGTGGTGCCGTGTGTGTATGTGTGTGTGTGCAAGGTCTGGCACGGTCTGTGGGTATGTTAAGCAAATGTGTGAGCTGTGTGTTTGGCTGTCGGCGCACGTTGATGCGATACTTATCTTTTTCTACAGTACTACCTGTATGCTTCTACGTGTGGGTGGACTTCGGGGCATTTCGAGTGTGTTCATAATGTGGGTACGTGTTTGTTTTTGTAGATGTGGGTGTACGTGCGATCGTGCGACTGACACTGATTCTGTGGGTAAGGTTCTGTAAAAACGGAACTAGGCCCGCACAGTGTAGTACAGACCAGCGTGTACAACCAAAGGAAGTCTTTTTGAGAAGCTGGTAAAATAACGAAGCGGAGATGCTCAAGACTCCCCACGATGAAAATAAGGAAATTATAGCGTCAGTAGCGGAGGGGGGACAGGAAAGGAACCACTCACCTGGACTTCCTCGGCTGGCCGGCCCTCCGCTCCTGTCCGGTTAGCCCCCCACCCTCGCCCGCTTCTTCCTCCTTCCAAGTGAGGCGGCCGGGGTGGCAGCGCTGCAGGCCAGTCCCGCCTCGCTTCACCCGGGTGCTGCGGGAGTTCCTCTCTGGGCTCCCAGTCTGCTGTCACCCGGCCGGGAGCAGCGCAGACTTCCAGCGCTCGCCGTGGCTCCTCTTCTCGCGCTGGGCGGCGGGGGGGGGGGGCGGGCACTTCCGGCCGGCCGCGCTGGGATTGGCCGGCCGGCTGAAGAAACCCCCGGGCGGGACAACCAATATTTGTGAGGACACGGGGGGGGGGGGGGAGGGGGGGCGGGAGAGGACGAGGGGGGCGGGAAAGGACACGGACGTCGGGAGGGAGGAGGGAAACGTGGGGACGGCGGGAGGAGGGAGGACAGCAGCAAGCACGGCCGGCCGGACCAGACACGGGGGCGTTCCCGGCGTCGCGTGACGTCGGCAAAAGCCAAAGAATCTCGGGAACGCCCCCGTGTCTGGTCCGGCATTGACGGACGCCTCTCTGTTCCAATGGCTAGCCTCCATTTATGGAGCTAGCCAATGAAGCAGAGAGGCGGGTTAAAGTCACCCATACTAGAAACTACAGATTTCGCTGGAGGAGGAGCCTAACTGCTCCGCCCCCCAGCGAAACCTAAAAACGAATTTTGGGACACTGAATGAGCAACGGTTAAAGGATGTGGTCCCGTAAGAGCCATGTTAAACCAGAGTGTTGTAAAAAAGCACTAATTGAAAGCTGAAAATCTTAAAGTACCTGCACCAAAAAAAAAAAAAAAAAAAAAAAAACTGGTGGGGAAATAACCAGCAGTCAATCAAGTGTTTTTAAAGAGGGAATATAAATTCTGCTCAGCTTCAACCGCAGTTAGACATCAATATTGCAAAAATGCCATTCTACTATGCATAACCAAGATGCCCATGATGGACAACTGGACATTACTTGTTAATTTGTGCTATCAATGGTCAAGAGTTGATCACAAGTTTCAAGCATGCTAACAAACATATACAGTCATGCCAATGGTGGTATGGGTTTAATAGGCTCAAGTATGAAATGTTAACAGAGCAGGAAGGAGCAAGCAAAACAGGGTAAAAAGCAGCCTCTCATCGTACTGAAGCATTAGAGTGGAGATGGAATACATCCAAACAACAAATAACATTAAACAAGAGGAATGCTCCACCAAGAACCACCATAAGATGATTGACAGTCTCTAGCCAAAGTATGGAAGATGATTAAGCCAATGGTTGGCGTGTACTAGCCAGAGAACATGTGCACTGCCAAAAGCACACTCCAAAAGGGTTCAATATTACAGGCGCAGTGACAAACATACACAAAAATCCAATGTTCAGCTTACAAACCCCTATAAATACTCACCATTTTTGCATTGTAATGCACAACATAATCCGACTGGATAAATAATATATTTTCGGGCTTCAGATCGGTGTGCGTCAGTTTATTATGGTGCAGAACTAAGAGTGGAAATAAAGAAAAAAGGCACATTAGCAATTTTAAAACATTTTTTTTTTAAAAACACGTACAAAAAAAAGGTACTTACAATTAACAGATTTGCAAATTTGATGTGCCATGCTCCGAATCTGGTCAATGCTAAACGGCAAAAAACTATTCTCTTTGATGAAATCGTAAGTGCTTAGTCCCAGCAACTCGAAGACAATGCAAATATGACCATGATGGTCGAACCATTCTAACATCTGGACACACAAGCTGGGGGAAAAAATAAAAATAATTTTTAAGTATGTTCTGTAAAGATATCCTGTAATCAAAATTAGTTATTTCACGCACAGTACTTAAACACTTACTACTTATTCTTTGGATCTCTGCTATTCAAATGCTCCAAAACACGGATTTCTGAATGGGCTGCCTCACGATATCTATCAACGTTTTTAATAATTTTCACTGCAACATGTACACCACCCCTTTAAATGAAAAGAAAATATGCATATATATAGTCATGTCTTAGGTAGTCAAATAGAAAAATACACATTTAAAAAAGGTACATTTTATGTAGAAAAGCAACTTGATTGCACTTATTGCAGAAAAGTAAATACATATATAAGTACGGAATCTTTCCCTACAAAGTTCCATATTTAACGACCTGCAAAAAAGCAAAAGAAACCAGGCATAATCACATCAAATGCAAACTACTTTAGAGCATCCGAGTCCTACCTGACCGAGCAGACTGCAGCTCTGATCTGCCTACACCTCTCAGATGGATCGTCCGTTTCCTCATCGGAAGAACGTAGAGGGCCCACCCACAACCCAAGGAAATCACCTGTGGAGTACCACAAGGATGCTCACTCAGCTCTACCCTCTTCAAAACTTAATACACCTCAGGACAGCACTGCCAAAACCCAGTCACCATATAAGCCAACATCACATCCTTTCCAAAGGCACAACCAAGACCAATTTCTAAAATGCATGACAAATGTGGCCAACTGACTGAAAGACAACTTGCCGAAGCTCAGATAAGAAGGATTTAGGAAACGAAAAGCGAGCTCCCCATGGGACGCATCCTGGTGGCCATCAGAAATCAGACTTCTCCCTACCCCCCACTGACCATGCTAGGAACCTAGTCGTCATTCAGGGCATCAAGCTAACCAAGATGACTCCGGTCAATAGTCTCCTCTGGCTTCTACATCCCCCTTCATACTTTGCAAGATATTCAAATGGCTACCCAAAAACTCAAGACGCACCATCACCAAAGGGCCTCATCTCCAGCCGACTGGTCAACAGCAATGCTCTACACAGATTCCAGATCATCTCCGACGACTACAGACCATACAAACGCTGCAGCCACCCTGGATCTCTCTAGAGGAACCATCATCAGAAAACGCCATTCCAAGCTCCTGACCCATGCATACAAGGCCCTACACAACTGCAGACCCACATACTTAAACCACTGCCTGAACTTTAATCAGCACACCAGACACCCATCTCCGACTCTTAACCATCGCCCCTTAAACCAGATGCAGAGGTCGCTACCCCTACCTAGCAGAAAAGACTTTGAACAAGCTACCCCCTTTATCTATGGACCTCCCAACTTTTCCCAGTGTTCTGGAAGTTCCTGGAGACTTGGCAAAACTACTAGACCCTGTCAACACCTGGATAGCCTGACAAGTAGTACCTGGAGTTAAGTAGAGACCAAATTAGTCTAATTACGATTGTGGAGGCAAAGACTACCACACTGCAACTTATAAAGTACCACTTGTACTGCTTAGGATGGTGATTATTATAACAGTAACTACTGCAGGTCTTTGGTTGAGATTTCACAAACTTACCCCACGCGATCAACACATTCCACTACTTTCCCAAAGGCACCTTCTCCCAGAGTGGCAATAATTTCATCTATAAACAGAAAGAGCATTCAGTGATTCTGACGTTTATGTAAAACAAGAATGCAAGATACTTAAAAAAATGCTATCAATGCATGTATTCTAGGCTGAAATAAACGAAAGTTAAATTTAAATGTCAGCGCTAGAATCAGTTTATTTTACGTTATTTATTTAAAAAGGTATAAAACTAACTGGCCCTAATCTTAGACTACAGTACAATGGATAGTTAATTTTACGGAGCACAAATGCTTTTAAAGTAAGAAAATAAAGTAAAAATCCTTCCCAAAACACCCTAAATTCTAATCTAAACATTCTATTCTGTCAAAATAGATATAAAGTGTTGAAAAAATATTCTATACATCTTGCTTTTAGCACGTCTCCACTTTGACAGACCAGATGACCCTCCTCATCATCCTCTACACTCCTGGATCTTTTCCTGCGGTGCCTCTTCTGGAAACGTCAAGTGGGCGCCACCAAGATCGTCCAGCCAATCAATATACCAGTGTGAATTCAGGGCAGAACACGTAATTCAATCATTCAGCGGGGAGATATTCGGGCATTCAGATAACGCACCAGGCCACGAACAGTTGGCAGGAGCCATTTCAAATTCAGTCCCCAGAAATTCACAGGGCACACAGTTTATGTTACAGAAGAAAAACATGGCAAGGAACAAATTTTCAGATAAGATTCTTCAAAATATTTTTTTTCAAAGCAACAACATTTTAAAAAACAGTAAATTTGAGACACTGGATTTTATCTACAGTTCTCGCGAATATTTAAAGGACATTTAAAAAAAATATCAAATTAAATTTGAACTGCCATGGCATTCATAACTACGTTATTAAAAATCACGACAGTATTAAAGTTTTAAATTTGAAAACTGAACTTTAAATACTTCAGTTCTGGCTATTGGCATACATTGAATCCTACTAACATGATTAACTCGGCACATGGTGCGCTTAGCCGATTATAATACGCCCTACTCCCACACTAAGAAAGAAACAGAAATCAAGGCCTTTAAAAACAATCGGTTCTATATCAAATTTAAGCCATGAAAAGGTGTCACAATTGCTTCTCAACTGGCGTTAGCAGCGGTGTATAATACATTACTGCATTTGCAATTAGTTCACTAGCAGGAAGAAAAGGCGTGCTCACTAGCAGCAAGAAAAAGCTAAATTGGTGCTGTGCTCACCACGAACATCCAGAAATACGGGGAAATTAAGCCTGGTCTAATGTCAATAGTTGTTGATACTAAAAACACAGCGAAGTACAAAAACATCGCCATACCGTGTGCAGAGGACGGCTGGTGCTATAATCCTTTCTATGTTTTCTTTTATGACGACTGCTTCGCCCGCTTCGGCCAGACGATTTGCTGCCATGTGTATGGTACCCATCATGATGATCATCTTCCAACTTTTCTTTGTAGATATTCTTTCGGTATTCAACATACCTCCGGTCGTGGTCATCCCTCTCATTCATGGACCTGGTGCACAAATAATGACTACAAGCAAACGAATACACATCTGTATTACACTCCTGACTAGTTTCTCTGCCACGCTTTCTGTCTATTTTTTTATCAAAATAGCTTTATTTCCTTAGCAGGTATTATCGGCTCTGCAGTCTTTAGGGGGGGTGGAAAGGTCCAGAGGAGATGGAAGGAATGTTTCAGTTACTATTCAAATGAACTGGTAAAAGTGGGATAGGGGGGAGGGAGTTACACTTTTTCCAAATGTCCTCCCCATTGGACAGGCAACAAGCAAGTGCAGTTAACAGTCTTGGCACTTAAGGGGCAGCCTTGTTTGAGCGTCAGGAGTATAACCTTGTCTTGACCGCATAGCGAATAAAACCTCACAAATGCTTTGTGGGGGGGACGGACATAGCAGATCAGATGGAGCAACGTGAAAAGGATGTGCTCGCCAAGGTAACCGTGCACCCGCTATCTAGTAGCCGAGACTTAAAAAGGCACCGATAAGGCGGCCACAGACATTCGCACAGTGGAATGCAACTATAGGGCTAATAAAATCAATATATTACAACTCAGGGTTGCGAGAGCGTTTATGCTTAAAAGCCCTACCAATATGTTGAACAGACCCCGCCCATGCTTAATCTCCTTAGGACAACAACCCATCTCTTCCTCTCAATACCTGTTCTTGACAGCGAGATATTGGATGCTCAAATATATACACGACACCAGTACGATTTATACACCAACTTACGTTCCTCCCCCAGATGAGTCGGTAGACTAGTGTCAACTGTCGGAAGGGGGGCGGATGAATATTTAAATCGACCATGTAGTGACGCGGGTCTGGGTGGGGAGAGCAGCACACAACGTAAACACCAAAATGCATGCTCTGACGTGGCGTGAGGTGTCGGGATACACGTCATGAAAATAGGACAGCAAATAAGCGGTGGTCCCAGGGAGCATCATAGCATAAGAAAGTTAAGCCGTTAGATATTAAGCAAGCAAATGAGTGACAAAAAAGGCCAATCATTAGGATAACCAAAAATTCCACTACACGCGTTGGTATTTCTCAATATGTAATTATCGGCGCTCAACTAAAAGTTGTCCGTAGGCAAATCCTAATAAAACGGCCATTACAATTCAGGTAATGACCATAGTCATATCTGGGAGGCAGCGAATGTCTCCCTGCCTACAAAGAGCACTGAAAGTACACCTGTTCAGGATTGTTTTACTCGTCAAAGTTCCTCAGCCGCCTACATAAGGGACCACATATCTAACGACCAGAACCGACATTTTTTACAGCATCAAGTCACACCACTCATGCACCCTGTTTCAATGATGCGACAGAAACTGTGGCCTGCATAAAAGACCTCTTGAAAGTCTATCCGCATTCATTACGTCATGGCAACGATAACAGTTTCCCATAGCATACAATTATACAGGTGAAACATACACGGTATTAAAGAAAAGGCATTTTAAATAACCTGCAACCCAACAACACTCGGTAACGAAAACACACAACCTCCTCGACAAACTGATCGATGTAAAGGTCAAAACATCGAATACACCCACCATTCAGATTGAACACGACCCAATCACTTCCATATGTGACATAGATGCCTGGATGACGTCGACAGGTGTTTAAACTTACCTTTCGGAAGACTTTAAATCATCAACACTGCGCTTGCGAAGCTTATTTTCTCGTGTACTACTACGAGACCTCCTCTTTCGTTTATGGCTGCTTCCGTGTCTTCTGTAATCTAGACTATCACGGTCATCCTCATCTGGACAATGAACTCGTTTTGAGTGCCGCATCCTAAAGAAAAGTTAAAAAAAGGAAATCAGCAAGTAAATAAGACCTCCACGTCTCATAATAGGCCGTAACAGAAAACAGTATCGTGTACTACTCATTTTGACCATGCTTAAGTGGACGCGAGTCTGAGTGTCTGAACGTACAAAAACGCACCCTAACATACTTATAACCTTGAAAAAGTCTGTATTGTTCCGACGTATTGCCCACCATCTCTTAGCCAGCGAGGGTCGTCAACCGACGTTAAAAAAAAAGCAGAGTCCATTTAAATGTTCTCTGTACTGCACTACTTTACAAAGTGATAACAGTTTTGCTCAAATCCGAAAACGTCTTGGTTCGCAGGTGTCAGGTCGAACAAACACGACGCCATTTTGTCAAAGCTAATTCGGGCGAACCCTAACATGGCGGACGTTTCTTTACACAAGCAGGCAGTAGACGGCCATCTTGTGCGCGTCTGTACAGCCTGTCGACCGCTCCCTCCCCGGAAAACAAAAGAAAAGCGACAAAAACAAAATTTCTCGGGAAAACTTGTACTGTGAACATAATATTTTCAGAGTCCTTCGTGGCCTGCTCACAGGAGTAACGGAGGACGACAAAAGCACAATTTTAGTACTTCCCCTACTAAATAATACGACCGTTACTGCAACAGATGTAAGTTGAGAACAAAATCGAACCCTTACCTTGCGTACCAGCAAATGCCACTTTTTAGTCCGAAAAAAAATAAACTAAATGTTCTGCTCTGCCAGCTCCCAAACCACCAACCAGCCCAGTCAAACGACAACCTTGAAATGGCGTCTATGGGACTGTCTTCGAGAAGACGGCGACGATTATGCTACGTGATTGCGTATACGCTCATTGTCTTTGACTGCTAGACGTCATACGCTTCTTGTTTGTGTTGCCCATACAAGGAGGGGGTGGAGCACACCACTGCAGCGTCATAGATATCGAAGAAGTACTTCGGTAGAATTTCAGCCTTAGCAACGTCGGAGAAAGGAGATCGTTGCAAAACACTACAGCGACTGGTGGGTGGTTACCAACATGAACAGCAGAGACCTTACCGAAAAGGCCGTTCACATGTTAACGCCGAAACGTGGATATTAAGTGTTTTATGTTATTTTTAGTAAAATGATATATTTATAATGTTAAGTTCCTCTTTTCATTCACCTTGTTCCCCGTAAGCCTAGTGGTACATGCTTCCCCTCGATGGTGTATTCCACATTGAACATTCTAGAATGTGCGTGTGGTGTCGTCGCCTCGGTATGAGCAGACATGCCAACCCTCCCGATTCAGGCGTGAGACTACCAATTTGAAGGCTAGTCTCCCGCCTCCCGATTCCTACAAGCAACAAGCATTTACAATGCAACGGTTTCGCCTTCGGAAAAGTTTGAGCCATTGGCATTGTAAATGGCAAACTTTTTATTTATGTGTTGGTTTTGAAAACAGATAAATAAATGGCATTCTCATTTACAATGCCAATACACACACCCACACAAGAGCCCCCCACACACACAAGAGCCCCCCACACACACCACACAAGAGCCCCCCACACACGCCACACAAGAGCCCCCCACACACACACACAAGAGCCCCCCCCACACACCACACAAGAGCCCCCCACACACACCACACAAGAGCCCCCCACACACACCACACAAGAGCCCCCCACACACGCAAGAGCCCCCCACACACACGCAAGAGCCCCCCACACACACGCAAGAGCCCCCCACACACACACGCAAGAGCCCCCCACACACATACGCAAGAGCCCCCCCCACACACACACGCAAAGAGCCCCAAACACACGCAAAGAGCCCCACACACACGCAAAGAGCCCCACACACACGCAAAGAGCCCCACACACACGCAAAGAGCCCCACACACACGCAAAGAGCCCCACACACATGCAAAGAGCCCCACAATTAAGAGTGGAACTACGGATAGATAGATTTTTTTTTTTTTTTAAACGAGATAGAAAATTACTTTCATATGTAAACCTAAGGAGGCATGCAAGACTACTCCCCGGTGACCTACGGTTATACTAACGCCCTGTATATAGAGTCTAAGAAAGGCTAACAAATCAAAGAAGCTGTCTGAAGGAGAACATTTTTTAAAGAAGCAATAAAGCTAAGGATAGAAACATGGTAAATGTTGACTCCATGGCAGGCATGTGGTATTGAAAATAGGTAGGGCAAAGTGTAAAATAATTTGACATGGCAAACATTATACGTAATAAAAAGTAAATCATTAAATACCTGAAGGAAAAACTACACCAGTGTAAAAAAAAATATTTAGATAACAGAAAGCAAGGTTCCAAGTAAACCATCACTAAATGGGTGAACCTATGTGGCACAAATCAAATAAAATTGTTTCAGGAGCACCATTACATATCTCCTTGGCATCCCTTTTATGTACAACTCCCTTAAACATGTATCTACTCCATACATTTAATCACCTTATTATCTACTTAGACTCCTTTGAAATCTCAACCCTCCTGTCTGTTTATCGAAAGCAAAGGTTAAATGGAGGGCAAGGGAATCTACTTTCACTTGCTAGATAGACCTACATCTAATTTGACAAATAGCAGTAGCAAAACGTGGACATTATATTTTGTAGACTCTGGGGGGAGTTAATATCATTGAGGTCATACCAGAGAAAGATCTTGTATATTGTTCCGATTTAGGATTGCGAGGTCTCCAAATCTCACCGACGTAGCGGTCGGCTATATGAAGCCTATTACGCGATTTGGCGATGCAGGCTATAGTGTTCACACATCCTCACTGGGATACTTTATTAAACGGCTTAGAATTAAACAGGCATGGTCAGCAAGTTGAGGCTGTGTTCAGTGGGGGTGTGCATAACAATCGGAGTCTGCAACTATAAAAAGTTGGTTGCAATGTTTTACTGTAGAACCTTGACGCGCTGAGTGCTCAGTTCATTAACCAGATTGTTCGTTCCGTCAATATTCAACCAGGCGCAGCAGAGTTCTGCCCCCCCCCCCCCAAACTGTAGGAACCCCGCTACCAGCCAAGAATCGCAGCCAGACCGTACAAATGCATTACAAGCCTGGTACCTTACACCTCCACTTCCCCCCGTCATGGGCTGGGCCGTGCCGTGCCGTACAGTACCCTTGTTGAATCACGCGCCCCATACTTAGCTTTTCTTACGGACTCACCTTGTGGGTAACTTTCGGTCCCTTCTTCTTCTCTTCGGCCTCGGAGAAGCCGGAGAGAAAGAAAATAATGGACCCCGCGACGAGCGCAGCAGCAACAAGCAGCTTCATGTTCTTTGCCAAGGCCGGCCGCATCAACCAGGACTCACGGGTGCTGCCGGGAATAAAAGGTACTGGAACGAGAGCCGGAAGTGACGTGACCAGAATTGGCTAGGCTGTACCATAGAGTTGGGTTCGGGGTGCATAGCCTTTTGTCTGATACTCTCCGTGATGCAAGACGAAAAGAACAAGTGACGAAGATGTAAATATGCCATATTTTAAATGAGTACCGAGGCAACTAATAGTGCGTAACACTCTTTCTAATATGTTCTTAAAACAATAGAGCCCCCGCTGTGGCAATGGAATAGCCGACCTCCGAACCCCTTGTCAGTAAACGTACGCCCACCTCTCATCGACGTGTAGTTAAACCGCTCCCCGTTCATTCCTGTGGCTGATTCTGTCTCGCCACGTTTGTGGTAGTCCACATAACAGCCAATCAGAGAGGAGCATGTCAGACTACAGGCACGAACTCAGGGTAGAGACTAAAGTAGGACAAAGGCATTTCGGAAGAATAAGCCAAGCCAAGCCTATGAATGTCCCACCCAAGCAGAGCTTCAGTAATTTCGCATTATTTAGAAAAGCGCACGAAAGAACATAGATTTAATTACGGAAACCAGGTTCCTAATCACAACTCTTTTTTTATTTATTTATTTATGCAATTTTATATAGGGGGGGGCGGGAGAGGAACGGACGGCGGGAGGGGGCGGGAGGGGGGCGGGAAAGGACACGAGAGGAACGGACGGCGGGAGGGGGCGGGAGAGGACACAGGGGGCGGGAGGGGGGCGGGAAAGGACACGAGAGGAACGGACGGCGGGAGGGAGGCGGGAAACGTGGGGACGGCGGGAGGAGGGACACAAGGCAGGACAGCAGCAAGCACGGCCCGGCCGGACCAGACACGGGGGCGTTCCCGGCGTCGCGTGACGTCGGCAAAAGCCAAAGAATCTCGGGAACGCCCCCGTGTCTGGTCCGGCATTGATGGACAGGCCCCTCGTCCAATGGCTAGGCTCCATTTATGGAGCTAGCCAATGGGACGGGGGGCGTGTTCCATAGTGCCTTACTGTACTCATTAGATTTCTCTGGAGGAGGAGCCTAACGGCTCCGCCCCCCAGCGAAACCTAAAAACCCGATTCCTCGGGGGTTTCAGCTGACAGGGCTTGGTATTGTGTAAAGTGCTAATTCTTCCAGCAAAGAGTGGAGATGCAGGGGCTGTTGAAGGGGTGAAAAACCAACAACGTGGCATTAACAAGGGAATCGTCTTTTAAAGACCTGCGAAGTACTTGGGGGGGGGGGGGGGGGCGCTGTTTCAGTCGGGCTGCCACAGGGGGGTGGTGGTGCATGTACTGCCAACAACCTGCCAGGCCAGTGCCCAACACTTGCATCACCCTCTCTGCCTGCCATTGCGCTCTAGGCTTCTGAATGGTAAGAAAAAAACGTGCATTTACTTTTTAAATGTCCGATCCTACAGCAACACACTTCCAAAGCCCATATATGACAGTAACCCGATTAAAAGCCCCATTCTGCCGATGTTTTTTTTTTTAAATCTCCCACTTTGCTCTCCTGAAATGTTGGCATGTATGTATGAGAGCTTGGAAGACGAATAAAGCTAGTAGTAGTTTGTAGTTTATTGTTAACTTTACAATTAATTAAAATCTTTACAGGAAATGGGAAAGGTACACGGAACAGTAATTGTAAACTTCTTTGCTTGTTAAAATGTATGCTGCTGTACTAGACAATAAAAAAAAAACAGCTATAAAAGAAAGAAAAAGAAAAAAATAACGGTTTAAGAGAGCAAGCAAGCAAAGTTTAAAAAGTATGTGAAGCCCATGACTGAGTTCCATATGATTGGCATTTTTCCAACCTTGTATGCCTTGGATTTAGTCTGTGCAGTGGACGTTTCTTTCTTTCTTTAGGAGGCTTGCAGGAGGGACAATATCAATGGTACTGTGTAGCGAGGTCCCTTCAGCTTGAGTCCATTGCTTTCACCGTGGGCTTCCCATGTATTGGAATACTTTCGTTGTTAAGCTTTAAAGCTAACCTAATTTGGTGGACACATTTGGCCAATCTCGCTATGGTTATTGTGTTGGTGATTCCAGCACAGGGCTGATACTTCTGAGCATGATGGTGATTGACCAGCACAGGGCTGATGCTTCAGAGCATGATGGTGATTGACCAGCAGAGGGCTGATGCTTCAGAGCATGATAGTGATTGACCAGCACAGGGTTGATGCTTCAGAGCATGATAAAGCTAGTATTAATAAAGCTAGTATTTGACTCAGTTCCTCAGGCCCTGTGAAACATCTTGCCCTGCGCCCTACTTGCCAGTAGGGCGTTCCCACACTTTCGTAACTTGCACACTGTAGTGGGTAAGTCCCACAGGTACAGGTGTAGATATGTAGACACCGTAGACCAATTCAGGTACTTGACGTTGATGTTTATTAGCAGAAGTCATAGTCAAGATTACAGCCCCATCAGGAGCAGCCCACTGGCCGCTCAGCCCATCCTTAACTGACACTCTGATGCATCCAACATTCCACACAGACTAGGATTCCAATAAGAATACACACACACAGGGCTGAGCAGCTGGATACAAGTACATATACATTACATGAGAATACTACATTATCCTCTCCCTTTAATAATTTAAAACAAAAGAACAGAAGAGAAAACAAAGAGAAACTATACACAAGAAAAATATACAACTTCCAAGAAAACTGTGTCCCAGGGATGAATATGAAAAGGCATCACGAGAGGGAAAACAGAAATCTAAATTATTAAAGAAGGAAGAAAGCGAAAAGTATTAATGAACAGACACCATCCTCCTCCTTCAATAATTAAAAATTGAAAATAGAAAGGTAAACTTAAATGGCTTACAAAAGCTCACGACATATTGAAAACCTACGGGGACGACAAGACCCCAAACAGCTTATAATGAGAGAAACAAAAAATCATTGAAAAATACTACAAGCATTAGAAGAAAAACGCCACACCTCTAGAGGGGAAACACTGTTGGACTAAGACCAACGTGGAAAACTGTTAGCGACTAAAAATCCGTAAGTCACAACAAACTAAACTTCCTCACTAAAAAGATAAAATCCCAAGGTAGAGATAACTACTTCATGAGGTAATGGGGCTATAACCCACACCAAAATGAAAGGCAATAGTTAGGGAAAGTGGGACTCGCAACCCACACCCATCCCAAGACAAGACAGGAATAACCTAAAAATAATGATAAGATGTAATGGGACTGAAACCCACTAAGGAACATGGACTCGGAAACCCACACCCATCCCACGACAAGACAGGGATAAACAAACTGCATAAAAAGGTCATGGGACTCAAACCCACACCAAAATGCAGTGAAAAGGGACTGAAACCCAAACCATAAAGTAGTGCAAGAATAAAGGAAGGTGGGACTAGGGACCCACTCCTATCGCAAAGAGAACAAAGGAAAATGGGACTTGAACCCACCCCATCCCAACGCAGGGATAAATACCGTAAATGGGGTGATGGGACTTAAAACCCTCACCAAACTCAGGAAACAACAACAAGTTCCAAAAAGGAAAATGGGACTATGCACCCACCCCTAAGTTAATCACAACTCTAAAGTTAACATTTCTTTAGAAAAACATAAGCAGAATACGTAAAACATTACACTCTAAATGACTTAAAATCAGCAGTGTACGAAATACATTTGTAGGTTAAATAAAAAGTTAAACTGTAAACATATCAAAAAATTTAAAACAGAAGCAAACACTAATAAAGGTGCGCCTGTCACCGGAAGGAGGCAGACAGGCAGGTTTCAATTAATTATAACACCACTTCTTAAAAGTCAAAGGTGAGCCTGTCACCGTGTAAAGATGCAGACAGGAAAGGTTAGTTAGAATGTGAAACCATAACTTTTACCATAAAGGTGTGCCTGTCACCGACATGTAATGATGCAGGCAACACGATGTGCGAGCGGGACAAACCAGAGCTGCCAAAGATTAGACGATGTTTGAAAAACAGATGAAAGAGCAAACAGTCA
Organism: Lissotriton vulgaris; assembly: GCF_964263255.1. Taxonomy (NCBI): domain Eukaryota; kingdom Metazoa; phylum Chordata; class Amphibia; order Caudata; family Salamandridae; genus Lissotriton; species Lissotriton vulgaris. Next base: position 1,037,789,335 of record NC_141695.1, on the reverse strand, counting down.
TGAATCAAATAATCCGGAAATCCAAAGAGATTTACCTGATGTTGACGGTCACCACAACAAGAAATAAATAGGTTGATGCTACTGAAAATGGCGGTACGTTATTTACGCCGAGCAGGATTGCTCGCGGTGTGTTGATGCTCGCCGGCGTGACCCTGCAGCTAAAGCATTGAGCCAAAAGACGCCACTAAAGGGGAGGCTGCCCTCGCGCGGCTGAAGGAACACTGAGGAGAGCGTGACTAATTGGAAATTCAAACCAGAAGTAAGCGTTAGTGTAAAATACAATTGCACAATATAAAGTACTTAATAATATACAGTAATTGACTAAAAAAAAAAAACAAATTATTTCGTTGGTACCTCTGGTAACTGCCCACAACAAATCCTTTAGCCATAAGATGAAAATACAGACTCGAAAAGAAACGGAAATAAAAACATGAGCAAGCTACGCTACAATGACAGTTAGGCTACGTTTAGTTTTCAGCACAAGCCATTCGATGTTAAAAGAACTTCAACACTTCTTTTTTACACTGCAGACTGCATTTCTGGTTTTTTTAAAAGTGAAGTTGAGGTAAATCTCGAGCGTGCCTTGAAAAATATGTATTTCTCTGACGTTGATAGTCCTTGAGAATTAAATTGCTGCACACTAAAGGACAACACAGCTCCACTCCGATGGGCTAAGACGATAAAGTCATTGAGACTACAAACTGCCTCACACTGAAGGACAAATCGGCTCCTCTTCGGTGGGCAAAGATACACAGGAAGCTGTTGAAAATCTCAAACATGCCCTCAAAGTCATTGAATTTCATTCTTTACTTTAAAAATAGACAGATTTCGTTTTTAACTTTGTTTTGTTTGAGGCTTGAAAATCTTTTTCTGTTACACATGCAGCATGTTAATAGAAAATCCTTGAAGAAAACACACAGACACAGCTCACCTGCATTTGGGCTGTCGTTGCGATGGACACTGATGGGGCAGGCAGGTAGCAGTTGGTCTGGTTACATGAAGAGGAACTTTTACCTTGAGGAGTGTGCTTCTTAATCAGCATAATCTTAATTTCTTTACATTTAGTTGCGTTTTAAGTTGCTGCTTTATCTTTCATGAAGGTATTTTGTTGCTTGACAGTTCATACTAGCTTACTTGTCAGACTCTAACTGTGCTTTATCCTTTAAAGTTGTTGGTTCGTTGAACCTCCGTCGCCAAAATGTAGTGGGTAAGTCCCACAGGTACAGGTGTAGATATGTAGACACCGTAGACCTATTCAGGTACTTGAAGTTGATGTTTATTAGCAGAAGTCATAGTCAAGATTACAGCCCCATCAGGAGCAGCCCACTGGCCGCTCAGCCCATCCTTAACTGACACTCTGATGCATCCAACATTCCACACAGACTAGGATTCCAATAAGAATACACACACACAGGGCTGAGCAGCTGGATACAAGTACATATACATTACATGAGAATACTACACACACATGTCACTTTTTAGTCTCGACTATTCTATCCCGCAGGGATAGATAGGCGAGAGTATAGAAGGCAGATCAAAAACTCTACCAAACTTGCGGATCACGTACAGTTCATGTGAGTATGCGCGTGCACGCCATCGCCAGCCACGTCGCACCACCATTTGTCTTTGCCTCGCATCAGACTTCAAAGGCTGCCGCTCCCCCGCCCACGCCCCCCTGCCACAGCAATGCTGAGAGCTTGTTTTGTTCTCATTCCCGCCACCCTTTTAAATTCAACTGCTTTCAATCCAACAGAAAGCTTTTACCACGGCAGGCTGCTGCTCCCCTGCCCCCACATCAGACTTCAAAGGAATGCGCTCCCGCCCCCCCCCCCCACCACAGCAATGCTGAGAGGTTGTGCTATGTGCGGGGTCATGACATTACATTTCCAGTTTCACAAGTCACTAGAGGGCTTTAGATTAGTTTACCATGGGATCTATGAGCTGGCTGTGACATCTCAGAACTCAGAATTCCTTGCATGAGTGCCACCACATGAGTATTTGGCCCCTTTCGGCTGCTCAAATTAATTCTCAGAGTAGACATGCACTCACTCTTTACGCAGCGACCGTCATGCTCTCCTTTTAAAATGAAGCAATCTTCCCCGGCTGCATTTGGCTTCCACGGGACATGGGTGTACTTCATTCAGTAAGAAAGCTGTCTTTAGCGAGTCGATGTGCGCCATGTCTCACATGTTTTACACATTTTTCAGTCATCTCCTAGCTTAATATGCATTAATTTTTTATTTTTTCTAACACGGAGCGTAGACACTGCTGACTTCGACTTCCAGAAAGTAATGGGTGATTTTTAAACAAGTGGTTAAGATAAGAGGTTCTTGACAGATCAATGCGATTTTTTTCTTGAAGCCTTCCTTTTGCTATGTGCGGGGTCATGACATTCCCTTTACATTTCCAGTTTCACGAGCCACTAGAAGGCTTTCGTTTTCCATGTGATCTATGAGCTGGCCAGTTCACTCTGAGCTAGCTCTGACTGTCCCCCTTTACACAACTGTCCCTCTCTTGCACATGCAAACTCTTCTCGGTACAGAACAGTCTCTGAAGAGCGGGACCTGTCTCTACCACTGCATACAAGCTCCTTTGTGTTCACAGCAATCTCTTCAGAGGCACCACGGTCTGTCCCTCAGCACACAACCACACACAGCTCCTCTCAGTAGACAACACTCTTGAGCCTGTCCGGCTGTCCCCTCCCAATAGACAGCGGCTACTCTTCAGAGACATCACTGACTGTCACTCCAGTGAAAGCCAGCTCCTACCAGTACACAGCTGTCTCTTCGGAACCTGTCCGAACAGTCCCTAAGACTTCACAACCAGCACGGACAGTCCGTCCCATTACACAGCCGTCTCTTCAGAGCCTGCAGGGAGAGAGGCACATCTTTAGGGACGGGAAAGGTGTTTGGGGTGTTACACCCTCCCAATAAATGTGTTTCCGCAAGGCTCGGCCAACTCGTTTTTATTTTTATTTTTTATTTACATCTTGAATAATGGCGGTCAAGCATCTAGTCCTGTGCGGCTTGTTTTAAATTTCTCACGCTCGCTTTGTGATCTCCCTCCTCCCTCTCTCACCCCCCGCCCTTCCCTCCTAGTATTTACCTCCCAGGATGAATGTTATCTCCATCTCTGATGGTGCCAGAGACTCTCGAGCAGACTGTAACATCTGGGCCGAGCAGGTAGTAGCCCTCCCTCGGGAAACTGAGCCCCTTCTCCAAGCCGCAAGCCCGACCCTTCACAACCCCCCCACTGACACACAACCCCCCCCACACACACAACCCCTTCTCTTTGTTTAGAGAGTTCACTCACTGATTAGTGTCACAGATTTATGGCGCACAAATCATTTCTTGTTTTATCTCTGTCCTTCTCAAACTCACCAGTCTTCCCTTGCCAATCTCTTTACGCCCACTCTTTTTACCCTAACGTGGCGCGATTGCTCCTTTATTTGAGTCCCTTTCTCTTTTTTTACATTTTTTTTTTCATTTCACAATTTGTTTTTTGTGCTTTGCGATCTTTTCCGTTTGTCCGTAAATCGCAAATATGGGTTGGTCAAAGATTGTTTACACCATAGGGCCTTTCAACTTATAGACGGCTAGGTCAACTTGGTTAAACATAGTGTACAACACATAGCCTTTCAACTCGATGCCACTCCGCTCCTCTGACTGACTCTGCCCCAGCCCCTCCTTACAATGCAAGTGGCATCCACAGTGGCTCATCGCCTACAAAACTCCTCGGGTACCCTCCCAGTGGACACACATCAAAGCCAGTACCGCAGGATCCTGGCAGAGAACCCCTCCACTCCTTCCTCTGGCCGGATCTAAGTTTTCTAAGATTGCAAAAGGTAGGTATAGAAAAGAAGCTGCCTACGTCCTCACCCGGCCCGCTACTCTCTTGCGCAATCCTTCTTAACCAACCCTCCCTTCACATGCTTGCCTATCCGTTCCCATAACCCCTCCCCCCTCCGATCTAATGTCAATTTTACCGTCCGTACTCGCCTCTACAACAGTCCCTTCACTTTCACTTTACCACTATGGCTCTCTCTACCCCTCACCCAGCCCATCTCACTGCGTTCACTATGTCTCCCCCCCCCCCCCGCCCCCCCCCCCTTACACACACCCCTCCTGCACACATTTAAATCTCCAGTCACTCTTGGGAGAAGCCCGCATCCTGCTCGGCTCCGAGCTAGCAGGCGGCCATAGGCTAATATGAGACATGTACTAAAAGGGAATTTTTTTTAAAACTCAAGAAAACTAAAAGAACTTTCCTGGAATGTGCTGTGTTTTGAAACGTCTTGCCCCTTACACCTGGCATGCACACATAACTGTGCCCCGCAGACAGTACGCTGAAGGCACTATTTGTTTAATCCTTTCTAACTAACCCCCTTCCACCTCCCCACCCAGGGAGAAGGGAACTACAAATATTCTAACTTCTCACCAGCCCTGCCCCCACCCCATCTCAGTGTCTGCCTGCCTTGCCATTCTACGAGAAATCTCACTAGCCCCGATGAAAGTCCACCCTAGCCCGACCAATCACCTTAGTTCTGATCGGTAGCATGCAGCACTGCCATCACAGGGAACCACAGCTGCAGCCCAGGCCCCTCAGCTTTGGACTGCAGTGTTGGCAGACTGATACAACTGAGACCTCACACAGCTCCGTTATTGTATATTTCATAGCGGAAAATAGCAAAACAACAGAAATTATACACAAGCTGCACGTATGTTCTCAACCTTCAATTGATGCATGGATGGGTAATGGATGTGTAGGTGGATAATGCAGGTTCAGGGGTGGTTAAATGAATGTACAAATGATTAAATAAGTGATTAACAGGATGGTTTAATGAATACTTGGTTGTTGGTGCACGGATGGATAGCTGGATTGTTCAAAGGATGTACATGCGTCTACCCAAGTGTCTCAATGCTCAGCTGCAACCCTCCCCCTCCCCCCACCCTCCCCCAAGACCGGATATCTGACTAGACATCGATTCCCAAGCAGCAGTGTCGACAGGTAAGCCTGTAGACAGTGTTGACTGGAGGGCTGGGCGAGGGGCGGTCCTATGTCGGCCTGCCTTACAGAGGCACCAGCCACTCACCTCTTCAGCTCCTGCCAAACACTTATACCCTCACTCTACCACTCTACCGCCCTCACTCTACCACTCTACCCCTCTCACGCCCTCACTCTACAACCCTCACTCTACCGCACTCACTCTACCACCCTAACTCTACCACTCTACCGCCCTCACACCCTCACTCTACCGCACTCACTCTACCACTCTACTGGCCTCACGCCCTCACTCTACCGCACTCACTCTACCGCTCTACCGCCCTCACTCTACCACTCTACTGCCCTCACTCTACCACTCTACCGCCCTCACTCTACCGCCCTCACTCTACCACTCTACCGCCCTCAATCTACCGCCCTCACTCTACCACTCTACCGGCCTCACTCTACCGCCCTCACTCTACTACTCTACCGCCCTCATTCTACCACTCTCACTCTACCGCACTCACTCCCTCACTCTACCGCCCTCACTCTACCACTCTACTGCCCTCACGCCCTCACTCTACCGCCCTCACTCCCTCACTCTACTGCCCTCACTCTACCACTCTACCTCCCTCACTCTACCACTCTACCTCCCTCACTCTACCGCCCTCTCTCTACCACTCTACCGCCCCCACTCTACCGCCCTCACGCCTTCACTCTACCACTCTACCGCGCTCACTCTTCCACTCTACCGCCCTCACTCTACCACTCTACCGCCCTCACTCTACCGACCTCATGACCTCACTCTACCGCCCTCTCTCTACCACTCTACCGCCCTCACTCTAGCGCTCTACTGCCCTCACTCTACCGCCCTCACTCTACCACTCTCACTCTGCCCTCACTCTACCGCTTTACCGCCCTCACTCTACCGCCCTCACTCTACCACTCTACGGCCCTCACGTTCTCACTCTGACGCCCTCACTCTACCACGCTACCGCCCTCGCTCTACCGCCCTCACTCTACCGCCCTCACTCTACTGCCCTCACTCTACCACTCTACGGCCCTCACTCTACCATTCTACCGCCCTCACTCTACCGCCCTCACTCTACCGCCCTCACTCTACCACTCTACCGCCCTCACTCTACCACTCTACCTCCCTCACTCTACCACTCTACCACCCTCACTCTACCTCCCTCACACCCTCACTCTACCACTCTACCGCCCTCACTCTACCAGCAACCGTATCATCATCCTCACCTGCACCAGGCCCAGCCATAATATTGTCGGAAGCGGATTGGCTAACTCATCAAGGGTTTGCTTGTTCCAGTGATGCAAAGGCCACAGATGGTACACAAAGTGGAGCCTTGACTGGATGGTGCAGGCCTATCTGGATGACCCAACAGAGGTCTTCTTTAATCAGAACCCATTGGCGTATTGGTATCGGAAAAGTGGTCAATGACCACTGATCATCAACCTGGCTCTAAATTATTTTTCTTGCCCACTCGCAAGTGTGTCTTCTGAACGTGTTTTCAGTGCTGCTGGTGCCATTGTAACTTCAACAAGCATTTACAATGCAATGGTCTCGGCATCATTAAAAGTAGAGCTATTGGCATTGCTCATGACATTTCTTTTTTTTTCTTTAAATCATAAATAAATGGCATTGTCATTTACATTGCCAGCACACAGCACTCTGCACTCAACAGCACACAGCACTCTGCACTCAACAGCACACAGCACTCTGCACTCAACAGCACACAGCACTCTGCACTCAAAAGCACACAGCACTCTGCACTCAAAAGCACACAGCACTCTGCACTCAAAAGCACACAGCACTCTGCACTCAAAAGCACACAGCACTCTGCACTCAAATGCACACTCTGCACTCAAAAGCACACTCTGCACTCAAAAGCGCACTCTGCACTCAAAAGCGCACTCACTACTCTGCACTCTCTGCACTGCACTCACTACTCTGCACTCACTACTCTGCACTCTGCACTCACTGCTCTGCACACTGCACTCACTGCTCTGCACACTGCACTCACTACTCTGCACTCACTACTCTGCACTCACTACTCTGCACTGCACTCACTACTCTGCACTGCACTCACTACTCTGCACTGCACTCACTACTCTGCACTGCTGATATGACAGGTCAGCGTGGGGGGCAGTTTCTCGCTGCTTGCGGGCCTGTTTTATGCCCTGTTGGGCTGGTTTTTATTGATGGTTTCCCAGCTCTTACCTTAGACATTGCCAGCACCAAGCACAAATGCATACAGTCCCCCACACATTGCAAAACACTTACACAGTGTTTTAAAACTGCCCCAATTTGCATACAAGGGCCCCTTTCTTAGCTAACTAACTCACTAATGGAGGCCACTTTTATTTTGGTGCCTGGCCTTTTTCTTTTCCTTGTCCAATCCTTCCTTTTAAGAGGGCAGAGCTGGGAGTACCCTAGGGCAGATTTGCAAGCCCCTTGCGCCACTTTTGCGTCACTTTTAACATGGGAAAAGTGACGCAAAAGTGGCCCAAGGGGCTTGTAAATCTGCCTGTTTGTTTATTGTCTTTATGTTCGAGATGGTTAATTCTTCCAGAAAGATTCTACCGATCTGTGAAGCTGTGGAACTGGAACAGTTTTCAGAGTGGGAGTGCTGCCATCAGTGTTAAATCACTGCGGTGATACAGGCTCTGAATAAGCCAAGCGTCGCACAAAGAACAAGTGTAGGCAATGGAGTAGATTTACAAGCCCCTTGAACCACTTTTGCGTCACTTTTCCCATGTTAAAAGTGACACAAGAGGGCTTGTAAAACTTCCCGGATGTATTCACCATGAGAGTGGTAAGGGTGCAGTATGCAGTTTAAGTGTCTTTACAAGAACACTGTTGCAAATATATTACTAAAGCATGGTATCGCACTGACATTTACGGACAGCACATTTTCCACTGACATGGTCGCTAAATGTGCTCAGGCAACACTTTTACTGATAAAAAGCACACAAACGATAATGTGTGGAAAAAGGGGTTCCATAAATATGTTTTGGTTTCTTCTTATTCTATTGAAGTCTATCAGGCACATCCATCAATGTAGGCTTTTGCGATTCCTTAATTGCGATTATTAAGGAATCGCAATTAAGGAATTGCAAAAGCCTATGCATATAGGAATCGCTATAAAATGTGCGATTCCCAAACATTCCTTAATTGCGACTCGCAAATTGTGAGTTGCAATTGAGGAATGCCTTCCTATTCATTCCTATGGGCCTGCAATTTGCGAGTACCAATAGGCACTCGCAAATTGCGCATGCAATTTCAAGGGTGTCAAAAGGACACCCTGTTGCACCCCTGAAATTGATCTGTGCACGCATGTTGCGCACACACATGTTCCAAGGACGTGTGTGTGTAACCTACAACTTTGAAAATGCACTTTAGTGCAATTTTCAAACTTTTTGCAAATTACCATCAAGTACAAATTGATGGTCATTTGCGCCCCCTTTTAGCAAAATAGCAATTTGCGATTCCATCATGCATTGCATTTAAGGAATCGCAGTTTGCAATTCCTTAAATGCAATCGCAATTTAAGAAATCTCAATATTTAGCAATTTCTTAAATTGCAAGAAGATGACAGGTTGATGCATCACAGAAGCCCTTTTTGCAGGCGCAAACGGCCGATTTTTAAGTATCGCACAGTTTGCGCTTGCAAAAATGGTTGATGCATGTACCTGTTTGTTCCATCACACAGACTAACAAAAAGTGTGCTTCATTTGTGCTTTTTTAACTACTGATATAGACTACAACATGTGTATAGGTAATTTACATGTATTTAAAATTAACCTGGGTGACTACACCTGCTATGACCTACTGACTGCATGCTTGCTTCTGACGCTGTACAGCGCTCTGTTGCCTGTTCGCTAGGTTTGCGCCATACATATACCAGGCACCTGGTATATGTATAGCGCAAACCTAGTGAACCCATTGGATTCAAAGGGCTTCAGCCCCCCTCCCCGTCGTGTGTGGTAGCTGGGCTCAGGCGGCTCCGAGCACGCACACAGCCGCACCTGAGCACTTCACAGGTCTTTAAAAGACCATATGCGTGTTAATGGGGCTTTGATGTTGTGTCACGCCTTCCAAGAGCCCCTGCAGCTTCACTCTGCCTATTGCTTAAAGTTTCAGCCCCCCCCTCCGAAATCTTTTCTCATTTAGTAGTAGTAAAGTTAGTTTACTACAGCTAAATGCCTTCTCTGAATACCAAAAGTAGTAAGTTTAACAGAAAGTACTAAGTTTAACCAAAAGTAGTAAGTGTATTCTGTGAATACCAAAAGTAGTAAGTTTAGGATTTTGTCACATATTAGTTCTGTGAATCGGGCCCCTAGATCTCAAGCTGCTTGAGTAGACAAAGCACCATGTGCACGTGATCCGCAGTGCCATGACTACACTAGTGCAGTCTACAGAATGGAATGTAGAACATGGCCTTCTGTGCTAGTCTGCTGCAGCACACTCAGTGCTTTAAATGGGTCGGTACTCACAGGTATTGAGTACCGGCACTTCTTATTTTTATCACTCTAAGTACTGGCATTTCTCTACTGCTCAGGAGAGTACCGGTACTCATGAAATGTAGGCACACTGCATAGGGGTGTCACTATGTGGCAGCAGGAACATACAAAGCAGTTACCTGTCTATACAGGTGTCTTAGCCGCAAGATCTAGGGGAGCCGATAGCTGATAAAAAAGTGGGGGAACTGGTGGAGAGAGCGAGCAAAAGTACCAGAAATGCCAGATTGCAACGTGTACATTTTTATCTTCTGCACAGGGCATACCTCACGCAGGGTCGCATTAATAGATACTTTAATATACAAACAGCGGTATGCCCACGTGTAATGCAGAGGGAGCGGAGTTCCTCCACATGTTCTGGAGTTGCCCAGGTTTGGGCGACTTCTGGGGTGAAGTGACTACGCTACTAGCAGAGGTGACAGAAAAGGAAGTAGCAGCAACACTGGGGTACTGTTGATTGCATTGGTTCCCCCATGCTGCTAAAAACAACATAAGAAGTAAGTTCCGAGACTTGGGCCTGGTACTTGCGAAGAGAGATATCACAAGCCACCGGAAAACACTGAGGGGTCCTAATACACATAGGTGGAAGTAGTTTATAACAAGCATTTACAATGCAATGGTCTCGGCATCATTAAAGGTAGAGCTATTGGCATTGCTCATGACATTTCTTTTTTTTTCTTTAAATCATAAATAAATGGAATTGTCATTTACATTGCTAGCACACAGCACTCTGCACTCAACAGCACACAGCACTCTGCACTCAACAGCACACAGCACTCTGCACTCAACAGCACTCTGCACTCAAAAGCACACAGCACTCTGCACTCAAAAGCACACAGCGCTCTGCACTCAAAAGCACACAGCACTCAAAAGTACACAGCACTCTGCACTCAAAAGCACACTCTGCACTCAAAAGCGCACTCTGCACTCAAAAGCGCACTCACTACTCTGCACTCTCTGCACTGCACTCACTACTCTGCACTCTGCACTCACTACTCTGCACTCTGCACTCACTGCTCTGCACACTGCACTCACTGCTCTGCACACTGCACTCACTACTCTGCACTCACTACTCTGCACTCACTACTCTGCACTGCACTCACTACTCTGCACTGCACTCACTACTCTGCACACTGCACTCACTGCACTCACTGCACTGCACTCACTACTCTGCACTGCACTCACTACTCTGCACTGCACTCACTGCACTCTCTGCACTCACTACTCTGCACTCACTACTCTGCACTGCACTCACTACTCTGCACTGCACTCACTACTCTGCACTGCACTCACTACTCTGCACTCACTGCACTCACTACTCTGCACTCACTACTCTGCACTGCACTCACTACTCTGCACTGCACTCACTGCACTCTCTGCACTCACTACTCTGCACTCACTACTCTGCACTCACTACTCTGCACTGCACTCACTACTCTGCACTGCACTCACTACTCTGCACTGCACTCACTACTCTGCACTCACTACTCTGCACTGTACTCACTACTCTGCACTGCACTCACTACTCTGCACTCACTGCACTGCACTCACTGCACTGCACTCACTACTCTGCACTGCACTCACTACTCTGCACTGCACTCACCACTCTGCACTGCACTCACTACTCTGCACTGCACTCACTACTCTGCACTCACTACTCTGCACTCACTGCTCTGCACTCACTGCACTGCACTCACTACTCTGCACTCACGACTCTGCACTGCACTCACTACTCTGCACTCACTGCACTGCACTCTCTGCACTGCACTGCACTCACTACTCTGCACTGCACTCACTACTCTGCACTCACTACTGCACTCACTACTCTGCACTGCACTCACTACTCTGCACTCACTACTCTGCACACTGCACTGCACACTGCACTCACTGCACTCACTACTCTGCACTGCACTCACTACTCTGCACTGCACTCTCTGCACTCACTACTCTGCACTCACTACTCCGCACTGCACTCACTACTCTGCACTGCACTCACTACTCTGCACTGCACTCACTACTCTGCACTGCACTCACTACTCTGCACACTGCACTCACTGCACTGCACACTTCACTCACTGCACTGCAATCACTACTCTGCACTGCACTCACTACTCTGCACTGCACTCACTGCACTCTCTGCACTCACTACTCTGCACTGCACTCACTACTCTGCACTCACTACTCTGCACTGCACTCACTACTCTGACTGCACTCACTACTCTGCACTGCACTCACTACTCTGCACTCACTACTGCACACTTTACTCACTACTGCACTCACTACTCACCACTGCACTCACTACTCACCACGGCACTCACTACTCTGCACTGCATTCACTACTCTGCAGTCACTACTCTGCACTCGCACTCTGCACTCACACTCTGCCAAGAAGCGACGTGGCCGCCCCCCACGTGGGATGCCGAGGCCATGGCAGCCTCCTCTGGCATTGGTAGGACGATCAAGGCACCCCACGGGACAGGTATTTCACAGCCCAAGATGGGAGGTCGGCAGCTCTTTGCACACACACCTGGGAAATGGAGTTTCCTCGTTCAATAGGCAGAGATACAGAACTCCACGGGGTGAAACATGTTAAATAAGTCTGAAAGTGCTCGCTCATACACACAAGAAACAGGAGTTAAGTACCACATAATCTCCGAGGAATCGGTGCAAGAACTTACTGGATGCCGTTCAAAACCCTCTAAATGATGTCGGCCTCCATTCCCCCCTCCCCCCCTCCCCATTTTCAATAAAGCCACGGATAGGGTCAAGAAAAAACACCCTCTGAGATGGAGACGTACACAAACACCAGCCGGATAACAAATTCAATTTTATAACGCTATAGTAAAGTTCCCGCCTGCACGGCTAATTCAGTGGCGGAGTTCCGAGAACTTAACACTGGGGAAATCCATTTTTGCGAAAATAATGGCACGTTAGAAACTGCCCCACAACAATAGGAAGATAAACAACACGGATGAACAAAAATGCAACCTAATAATCAAGCGTATACTCATGCGCCCTCCATCCCTCCCTAAATATACATCCCTTTAAGCGCGTGGAAAAATAACGTCGGGCACATAAACAGTAACATCCTGGACATAACTGCCGGTATGCTCTTCTCACGGCGCTGTTCTGCTCTGCTCAGCCCACGATGGTCTCAGGTGCGAGCTTTGAGCAGGGGCTTGTGGGTGAAGTCTTGCGCTTTGGAATGCGAAGGATTTCTCTCCCTTCGGATATTCTGCTCCTCGCTGGTGTTGCCTCTGTCTCTGCCTCCACTCAGGGGGAGGGGGGGGGGGCGTCTCGGCGTCTCGCACGGGGCACTCTCTGTGTGCCGGGAAGAAGCAGAAAACCAAAGCACAACGTTGGTGAGGTCTGCGTCCTGACTCTCACTGCTCCTGGGTGCATGGGGCGCAGATGGGCAGCGGTGGACGTCCCCTTCGATTTGCGGTGGGCAGCAGAAAACGAGAGGCGCGATGTGTATTCTTGGGCACACAGAGACTGCCAGGTGGAGGAGGCTGCGACTTCTTGGGGCGGCTGTTGTTGTGAAATGGCCTAAAGAAACGCGCCACCATTTTCAGATTTGGGGCGTGTTTTTTGCGCCCTGAGTGACAGACGACGTCACAGGGCTAAAGAATGCAAAAATTCACGCCCCCGAATCCGAAAAAGACGGAGCTTCTTTGGAGGGACAGCTCTCTCCTCCAATGGCTGGGCACCATTTAGGAAGCCAGCCAATGGTGGAGAGACAGGGCAGGGAGGCGGGTTCTGAAGCCCCACTAGATGACATTAATTCTCCGGACCGGAAGCTGCTTCGCAGCTTAACGGTCCCTCGACCTAAAAAGGACCCGCCTCTCACACACATGCAACTTGAGACGAACAGAGGCCTCCAAATATATAAATGAGTACAACCCTGTGATTCTGAAGATGTGGAATGCAAATATCAATCTACAATTAGGTGCAGAAATCTCCATTGCTGTTGCTCGGTACATCACTTCATACATTACAAATCAGAGAAGACAGAGATCGAGAAGATTTCTGCAGAAAAGAGTCTACGTAAGAAATCATACAGCTTTAATTTGAAAATGCTTTCCCATAGACATATGGGCTCCTATAAGTGCTGTGACCAGCTGAGTTTGCCAAATCGTTCTCAAAGTCAAGGGGAATTGTTTGGGTAAGTCTTGGCCTAGAAAGTACAAGGAATGGAGTGTTAAAGTCTTCCCATGAAAGTCAGTATCTAGCAGAGTTTGACCTGGGAAGTACATATATTTTGAAGACAAATAGGCTGGATACGAGCTATCCTGGAACAAGTCCACATCTTGAAGACATGTGCCTTTATGAAGTACTTCAACACTACAGATACAAAAGGAATGTAGCAGAAAACATAGAAGAAGGAAAATATGCTATAGTTGGATATCACAGCTGTTAGAACTGTGATTTCTGGTTGGCTAAGGCTTACGCCAAAGCCAGGCATAAACCACCATTCTAGTCAGGGCAAGGGAGTCACACGCCAAGATAACCCCTGCTCACCCCCTTGGTAGCTTGGCACGAGCAGACAGGCTTATCCCGGAGGCAATGTGTAAAGCATTTGCGCACGCACACAACAGCAACAACATCCTAGGCACACCACAAAAGGAACACCACACAAGGTTATATAAAAATAACTTTTGTATTGTCAAAACACATCAGATAGTAATCACGCAATATACATTGTGCCAACTGGCACGGGCAATATTCACACAGGATTATTTACACCAGGACAGGGCCACATGGCCACTGTCAGAATCAACACTTAGCAGAAATAGCACTTCTAGAACTTAGAATAAGTGTAGCACAAAATAACAATTATAGGTCACAACCAGTAACCACTGGTAACAGGTAGGTACACACTACGCAATACTAATAACCATAGGCCTAGATCACGCATTGGACACATAACCTCTATAGTATAACATACTAGGCAAAGCAAACGTCTAAGCATGAGCACCTTTAGAAGTCTAACACAAGCATAAAGGCAAAGCACATTACGCAGCCATCACATTTAGGCCTAACCAGTAAAAATACAGTAGGCAATCTCCTCACTAGTCTAAACACATTAGACATTGCCTCCTAAGAATAAATCACATTTAGGGGCGTAGGCAAGAACACATTACACATGATACATCACAACATTCAGAGGTGTAGGGAAGGAAAACACATGATGCATAAACATACACTCAGTGGTGTAAGAACAAGACACATGATGCATCAAAACACATTCAGAGGTGCAGCACAGGAAATCACATGATGCATAACCAACACATTCAGAGGTGTAAGAACAAGGTACATGACGCATCAAAACGCATTCAGAGGTGCAGGGAAGGAAAACACATGATGCCTAAAAACATTCAGTGGTGTAAGAAAAATTGCGCAGCGCTCACATAAGTCACCACCTGTGACTGTCCCTAGGCCAACTGGCCTTGCAGGGGCTAGGACCCCCTGTGTCGCCATGTCAGGGGGGCCTAAACGTAGCAGCTACCCACTAAGTGCTGGGCAGCTGAAGAACTGATGGGGCCAACACGTTGGAGCCTTGCAGGATCTGGCCATAAAACACTTGTGAGCCTTGTGGGCTCTGGAACAGATACTTGGGGGCCTTAGGAGCCTTGTTGGCTCTGCACACAAGCTGCCCCCTTTGGAGCCTCTCAGGGCTCCTCACAAATGTGGCCCACAACGTTGGAGTCCCCTCTCTGGGGACTCGGACATACACAAATGCCCCCGAAGCTGCTGGAGTCCCTCATGGGGGACTCAAAGTAAATTATGAGGCCAAGAGCCTCTCAGGGCTCGTAACACAAATGGGCCGGTATCGTTGGAGTCCCTCCTCGGGGGACTCGACTCAGGGGAATGCCGCCTTGAGCTTCTGCGGCTCCAACTACAAATGGCCCCAGAGCCCCTAGTGGGCTCAAGAAGCAATGGGGCCTCACTGGGGCCTCTCGGCGCCCACCGCAAGGACTCTGCACCACTGGAGGGGGGGGCGGGCACCGGCAATGTGCCCCGACGCGTTCCCCCTCCTTCCGCACACACTCATCGCCTGCGAATGACGATGTGGCCTCCTCTCGCTCTCCGGGGCTCTCCCTCGCTCTAGGGAGCCCCGGGAGGGAACGGCAGCTTCACTTGGGGCAATGCAGGAGCACGGAGTAGGCTCCCGCCGCTTCCTGCTTCGTCTCGCTCCACGGCGGGGGCGGGACTTGGGGATCTCCTCTGGCCGGCAGCCAATCACGGCGCAGCCCGGGGGAAAGATGTCATGGGGGGTCCTGGGCCAGCGGCGGTGAACTCGGGGATACGACGAGGGGTAGGCTCGCTTGAAATAAGTAATAAGGCGAGGTGGGCACTCGCTGGGGGGCCCAGAAATCTGCAAATAAACGGGGCAAATGCCGGGTGGGCACCTGCTGAGAGCAACAGCGCTCCCAAGCACTAGGCAGAAGAAAAGCGCTCTCAAGCGCTAGGCAAAAATAAAGCGCTTCCAGGCGCTAGGGTCCCAAAAGTCCAGGGACCAGCACAAAGTCCTTCCAGAGTCCAGGACAGCGGTAGTCCAGGGGCTGGGCAGGGCCCAGGGAGGCAAGCCTTCCCCTGGGCCCAAGCAGCAGCATGCCCCTGGTAGATTCGAGTTGGAGTCAAGAACATTTTGTAAGGGGACACAGCCCCTTTTTATTCAGTCCAAAACTTTGTCTAAAGGTGCAGGGTGGGGGCAAAACCAGGCGCAGCTGGTTTGTGAGCACTCTTGATGAGCTCAGCCTCCTCTCCCATTCACTAGTCAGGCTAGGGTCATCAGTCGCACCACAGGGGGCGGAACCAGCATTGTGTGGGGAAAGCCCAGCCCTATTCTGGTCCCAGGTGTACTCCTCCCTCACATCACTCATGCTAATCTCACCACTCACCACCGGGGCAGACCCATCCAGACTCCTGGAGCCAGGCTCACCAGCCAGCTCCAGCCAATCACGTGCCAGCACACTCACTGCACACGCACACCCATGACTAGAAGTGGCACTTCCACACTAGACACATTCATGCCGCAAACATCATTGTGCAGCATTCAATCTCACGAGTTCGCACATACCAAACTCGACCCTGCACTCCCCACACATCAGGAACTACCATGGTCACACATATTCCCCATGCATTCCTATGGGAGGGCAGGTCACTCTCACCACACACACAGAGAGCGCACACACTTTACACTGGACCACAGTGAAAAAGTACGCAGAGACCTAAAATCACCAACACCAGGTTACAGAAACAGGCTAGGAAAAAGAAAAAAGTTTCCGGGTGAACCTGCCAAAAAGGGCTGGGTCCAACAACAGCTGTTTGGTGAGACTAATATTTGATAGAAGCAGCTGGGTTCTAGAGGATTGCACTGCCAGGACTAGTCACAAGGGTAACCAGATATTGCCCACCTCAGATGGTCAGCTGCCACATGACCACAAAGTTAAACATTTGTTCGAAAAGGGTATGAGAAACAATATATATACAGTGTAAATCATACAGTATATTCAAAAAGAGAAATAAGGAATTTCACGTTGTTGTGTCTTGTCTTAAGGTGTCTTTATTGAAAAGGCACTCAGTTCTCATAAGCAGACATCCCAGTCATGGGCTTCTTCAGGCGATAGCATAAAGTAGTCAGTTCGCCAGGTACTTAAAATCAGGTCCCAACTCTAATCTCGTTTGCGTCTGTTTTAAGGATGTATAGGGAATTGACCTCTCAGGTAAGAGCCAATGGTGGTCTAAATAGAAATGAGAAATCCAATATCAGTCTCTTCGTGGCTATTCCGTAGTTGAGGTAATCACTATTTGAACGAAGAGCTCCATGTGTGAGCCGTGTCCGGCACTGCCTCGTCCCAGCAGGAAAAAGTAGTTTGGTGAGACATAGCAAATGAAATCTAATTAACCACAGAAAAATAAGTTGCCAAACTGCAGACAGAAGATCGTTTTTCCACTTGGCACTTCTGCCACTGTTCAAGCTTTGGCGTGCTGAATCAGAACTACTTGGAGACCACAACAGCTACAAAGATTCTTTCAACATTCATAGTCCAGTCTTTTCAAACTACTTGCAAATGTTGAATGATGAGATTGAACATGAAGAAACCATTGTTGCTGAAGTAGCTAAGGAGAATTCACAAAGCAGCCAAAGCTCTGCACCACTGAGTCAAGATCCACTTAAATAACCAATTCTACTATACATCAGTGTTCCAGTGTTCCAGCTGGACCTGTGAAAAGCTTTTCAATTAAAGTTCTCACCACTTATCTGCAGAGGACTACAGAATCAAATTTATCATGTGTAGTAACAGCACCAATTAGATTAGCTGCACGGAAATTAAAGGAATTACTTTACACCAACTACTTATGCTACCTGTTGAACATGACAATAAGATGGAATGCCAGAAGTTATCTGGTGAAACTTGTCATGAGGTGTCAAGAGGTCTGTGGTCTTTGGTAGTATGGAGGGTCCATTTTCGTGCAGATACTGCCAATATCAAAGTGTTGAGCTAAGACAGAAATCAGGTACATAGCCTATCCCTGACCTGGTGGTTAGGAATTATGTTACAGACACTTCTCCTTCCCCTTCTGATACTCTATCTTCCAGGTCTATTTGGATGTGGAAATGTTTTCTGAGTAATGTTAGATCTTTACCTAAGCATGCTCTAGAAATTTGGGACTTACTCACCTCAGAAACCCCTGACCTTGGGTTCCTCACAGATATGTGTCTCAAACCCAGCTCCACTCCCTCCACTGCTGTGGCACTTCCCATGAACTATCGTATCCACTGGATTGATAGGGAGAACCGGCGGGGGGAGGTATTGCCGTAATTCATAAATATTCTTATAAGGTCTCTATACTTGAACATTGTTCTGATGACAAGATCGAGATTTGTATCTTTAGGATTGATCTTGTGCCCCATGATTGCTGCAAAGGTGGCGTAACATTACCCCAGACACCTTTATGAATGAATTTTCGGCGGATATGAATTGGGAGTCAAGGAATATCAACGGCTGCCTAACAAAGCGGTAAAATCGGCTATAGATAGGTTGGCCCTTTTGAAACAGCAACTTAATGCGTGTCAGCCACATGCAGCATGGTACTCTCAGAAATTATGTAAGGAGAAAACTATTTGCAAAAGCTTAGAGAAACGCTGGCGTCAATTACACAATCAGAATGATAAGAAAATCTACAAGGCTTCCTTAGCTCTTTATCATGAACATTTTAAAAAGGCCTGTAGAGCTTTTATTGCTTTACAACTTAATCAGGCAGGGCATTTTCTGAAAGAATTAGAACAGATTCTTAAATCTTTTACCAATCCAATGGCTTGCTCCAACGAACTCCCTATGTCTCAAGAACTTTGTGAGAAGATCGGCAATCATTTTGAACATAAATTAATTTGATTTATGACAAATTCACTGCAGTTAGGGATGCTCTGAGTGAAACAATAAATCTCACTCCACCTATCTCAGATAATGTCCATGTGCTGGATAGTTTTACTCTGCTTACAGTAGACACTGTTGAGGCAATGTTGAAAGCAGCTAAATCTGGGTCACCAATGGATTTAATTCCAGCCAGAATCTCCTCCTTGCTCCCGCCATCTGCCCGATACTCAATCTCTCCATGAGGGAAGGCCTACTTCCACCAGAGTGGAAAGCTGCACAGATAATCGGCATTCGGAAAAAGGCAAATGCCCCATTAGTGGATTTATCAAACTACTGCACTATCTCCCTCCTGCTTCTTCTGAGCAAACTTCTGGAAAAACATATCAATAAATTACTCTCAGAATATATTGAGTCCATGGAATGCCCTGATCCCTCTCAATCTGGTTTCGGACCAATATACAGCCCAGAATCAGCAGTGATTGCTGTTACGAACAATATTAGACATTTCCATGATAATGGTCAGACGGTTCGGCTAGTGCTGTGAGATTTGTCGGCAGCTTTTGACACTGTATCCCATCTCATTTTGCTCAGGAGGCTTAAAGATATTGGCATCTGTGGAGAAGCCTTGTCATGGTTCTCCAACTTCCTATCCCATTGTACACAGACTATTAATCTTGGATCCTTTCATTCTCGAACAATGGAGCTTAACAAGGGAGTGCCACAGAGTTCCTGTCTTAGCCCCACTCTATTTAACATTTATGTGGCCCCCCTTGCTAAAATACTAAGAGAATTTGGCTTTATCCCAATCGCATATGCCGATCACACTCAGCTTCTACTTTCATTTGATGGAAATACCTGGAACACCCAGTCTCATTTCTCAGAAGGAATTACAGCAATCGCTTCTTGGATGACAGAGTATTTTCTCCAGCTGAATGCTGGGAAAACAGAGATCATGCTCTTTGGGGATGCCCTCTTGCTTTAATATCCAGAATGAAGGCCCCTTGAGATGGGCTCTGCCCCCACCCATAAGACAGTAGTTAAGAACTTGGGCGTCAGTCTAGACCAGAAACGTACCATGAAGGATCAGGTGGTGGCCACCACTGGTTCCTTTTTCCATATGTTGAGCCTTTTGTGCAGAGTTTTTCTTCTCCTTCCGGTATGTGTGCGTAAAACTCTCATTTAGGCACTAGTAATGAGCAATCTGGACTATTGCAATGCCCTTCTGAATGCGGCTAGTGATTCTGCTCTAAATAGACTCCAGGTGGTACGAAATACTGCTGCCTGTCTCGTTAGGAACTTACCTACTAGAACAGACTCCCTCTTGCGTCAACTCTATTGGCTACCGATACACAAGAGAGTCAAATTCAAGATATGTTGCATTGTACATAAAGCATTGAATGGCAGAGGTCCCGGTTATTTGACTGATAAACGTATTTCATACCAGCCAAATAGATCCCTTCGTTCAGGAGACAAATCCCTGCTTGTGACTCCCCGTTTTAGAAAAGCCAGTACAGGTGGCAAAGCCTTCTTTTATGTGACCCCCCATTTCTGGAATCAACTCCCAAAACATGTTCGAAAATGTTCAGAATATCTTCTTTTCAGAAAACTTCTTAAAACAGAGCTCTTCTGAGTCTTGGTCTTTTGGTCTCTACTGTCTGCTATGTTCCACAAAGCGCAGAGATAGCCCTGCGGGGATGATTCAAGCGCTTTATAAATTAATTAAAGAAATATAAGAGTATTGAAGAAACTGAAACTTTTGATCATCGACGAGGTGAGCATGGTTTCAAGCTTAATGCTTGCCTTCGTACACTTAAGAATGCAGCAGTTTTAAAAAACTGAGTATGATGTACTGTTTGGAGGAAAGCATTTAATTGTCTTTGGTGACCTACTGCAACTCACCCCCATCAAAGGACAGTCTGTTGTCAAGACAATTCTCCATAATGAAACAAGGAATTATTTGGGAAGTATTGGCAATCTGATTATTTGGTTAAACTCTGAATACAAGGAACCAGTGAAGACTATGCGTCCCGCATCTGACGTGGAATACGGAAATGTCATGAAGGACATTAGAGTAGGAGTTCTGACAAAGGAGGGAAAACGTTCTTTGGGAAGTCGACTTACCAAGAAACTATTTTCATCTTAGTACACAGCAGCACAACTAATGTAAAATTTCATTGAAAGGTGGGACGTGCGTGGTGACTCTGGCGGCGGAACTCTAGGCCCAGATCCAAATCGATCACCCCAAAACATCCCCCCACAACGACATTTGACTGCGGCTATGAAAGGGGCTCATCGGCGAGGCTATGGGACCT
Source organism: Lissotriton vulgaris (assembly GCF_964263255.1). Taxonomy (NCBI): domain Eukaryota; kingdom Metazoa; phylum Chordata; class Amphibia; order Caudata; family Salamandridae; genus Lissotriton; species Lissotriton vulgaris. Next base: position 1,037,768,115 of record NC_141695.1, on the reverse strand, counting down.
GGGCAAGGTTGTCTGACCTAGCAGTCGTTGCACAACGGACCGGTGGGCCGGTGTGAAGAGGGTGGGGCCCGGCGCCGAGATTTTTACCGGACAACGAATCCCGAACACAGTGCCACGGGTGAGACCGTCTGCAGTGACTGATTGCCTGGGACATTTTGTTGAGTCCCCGTGGCCACATACCGGATTGGGAGCCTCGCCGAACAGAGCAGTACAGCGCCGCAAGAATCTAAAATGGCGACCAAGCGGGGCCTCAAAACAGTGCAATCCAACAAACTGGACAAATATGAATTCTCCAAAGAGAGCGTGCCGGAGCCTTCGCCTAAGCATAAAACTACTGGAGAAAATGGGATCCCGAACAAAGAGCCCACCCTGAAAGACGTTATGACAGCTATAGCTGATATAAAAACCTCACTTGAACATAAAATGGACACCATAACTCTTGAATTGAATCTCATTCGCACAGATCTCAACAAAAACAATGAACGTCTTAAACAGGTGGAACTCAAAACTAACAGCTTAATAGAAGACACTTCACAAACACAAACTGATATCAGCGAACTCCAGACTTTCCAAATTTCGCAGAAACTAAGCTGGACGATTATGAAGGGTGCCTTAGATGAAATAACGTGCGTATACTAGGGGTTCCTGAAAAGGCGGAAGGGGAGTCAGTAGATCTGTTCGTGGAGGAACTCATATTTTGACATCTCAAACCCAAAGGCCTAAGTAACACCTTTGTCATTGAAAGAGCTCCTAGAGTCCCCGGGGGTTGCCCGAAACCCGGGGCTCCCCACGCCTGATCCTGACCAGGATCCTCAACTATCGAGACCGCAATGCAATACTTCAACGCTCCAAAGCGGGTCCTCCGCTCAGGCTCGAGAATGCTGAAGTCACCTTCTTCCCGGACTTCACCCAGATGGTCCTGAAACAGCGGAGATACTAGACAACGGAGAAACTGTGGCCCTCATTCTACTCGACCTTTCCGCCGCTTTCGACACAGTCTGCCACAGCACCCTTATACAACGCCTCAGCAACATCGGCATACAAGGAAAAGCCTTGGACTGGATCATCTCATTCCTCGCTGGGAGAACTCAAAGAGTTCGACTTCCCCCATTCAACTCAGAGGCCACTGAAGTCATCTGTGGCGTACCACAAGGATCTTCACTCAGTCCCACCCTCTTCAACGTTTACATGAGTCCTCTCGCCTCCATCGCGCGTCAACACAACCTCAACATCATCTCTTACGCCGACGACACCCAGTTAATCCTTTCCCTCACCAAAGACCCCAATACCGCCAAAACCAATCTTCACGAAGGCATGAAAGAAGTAGCCGAATGGATGAAACATAGCCGCCTAAAACTTAACTCAGACAAAACCGAGGTGCTCATCCTAGGATCTTCCCCCTCTGCCTGGGACGACTCTTGGTTGCCCTCCGCTCTGGGCACAGCACCCACTCCCACAGACCATGCACGTAACCTTGGCTTCTTCCTAGACTCCTCTCTCTCGATGTCCAGACAAGTCAACGCAGTCTGATCCTCCTGCTTCAACGTACTTCGCATTCTCAAAAAGATCTTCTGCTGGATCCCCCTCGAGACAAGAAAGACTGTCACCCACGCACTGGTCACGAGTCGACTGGATTATGGAAACACCCTCTACGCCGGAATCACAGCAAAATTACAGAAAAAACTCCAACGCATCCAAAACGCATCAGCGAGACTCATATTAGACATCCCTCGCCAAGATCACATCACCGGACACCTAAAAGACCTCCACTGGCTTCCCGTCAACAAAAGAATTACTTTCCGCCTTCTCACCCACGCACACAAAGCCCTCTACAATCTAGGACCCGAATGCCTCAACACTCGACTGTCCTTCTACAAACCCACCCGCCAACTAAGATCGTCCAATCAAGCCCTCGCCGCAGTCCCGCGCATCCGAAAATCCACCATGGGTGGCAGATCATTCTCCTTCCTTGCTGCCAAGACCTGGAACTCACTCCCCACTCACCTCCGCCTTACTCAAAACCACATCTCCTTCAGAAAAGAACTTAAAACCTGGCTATTCAACAAATAATGAACCCCTTCCCGAAGCGCCTTGAGACCCTCTGGGTGAGTAGTGCGCTATACAAATGCCCGAACTTGAACTTGAACTTTCTGGGAGTCAAGAAAATACTCAGAGACAAGGGCCTCAAATACGCAATGCTCCTTTCCGCCAAACTCCGCGTGGAAGCAGATGGGAAGGCCTGGTTCTTTGATCCCCCAGAGATAGCGGCAAACTGGTTGGAAACTCGATAAGCATGGGAAAAGGATGGCAACATTGGGGCAAGAGCTCCAGATCTATGAAGGAAACAAGTGGTAATTTGGGATGCACTGAGTCTCTGTACATGTTGCGAGTGACTAGGAAGTAACCATCGATGGACCAGATGGAAGATTATGTGACTGGTAAATGTCAAATGTCAAATGTCGTATACTTGTAAAGCGCACAGCTGCCCCAGCAAAGGGGCGTCCCGGCGCTGTATACCGCTGGGGAACCCGTCCTGGCTTTCCCTGTGGGATGGTCCCTACTGGGAATCCCCAAGGTGGAGCCAGGCATCCCTGGCGTTGATGGGGCCGTTGTGGAGATTAGGCAAGCTAATGCCCAGAGTTGCCGAGTGGGACCCCAGGTTAGAGTAGGCACCGAGGCGAGAATTGTCGAGTCTGCTGACCCTGGTCCACGACCCTGCCGCGTCGGGAATTGAACCCTTGTCCCGGGCCGACTTCTGCTCCCGGGTCTGCCACCTCTAACCAGTGAGCCACACCACACAACAGGGGTGCATTTAACCTGGCAGCCAGAATACTCAATGACACTCCCATGCAGGGATATAAACTTTGCACTGGGTGGGGCAACGGGGTACCACTCATCCCCCTTTTTCTATGTTTAGTACTGAAGTTGGGCGACAGGCACTCTGCCAGTTTAGAATGGGCAGTTTCAAGTCCAATGGGCAGGGAAGCAGGGAGGGGGGGTTGTTGGCAGGGGGTTTTGTATTTGGTTTTTGTTATAGTTGTTACATCGACAAGCACTGTAATTGGCATGACTGAGGCTATTGATTTCTTGATTAGATTCAATGCATACGCAGTGGGATAAGAGTGCCAGAATTCTGAGCTGGAATGTCAACAGGCTTGGGGACAAAGTTAAATGCAGCATAGTTCTTCAATATGTCAGGAAACAAGCCCAAGACATTGTTCTTCTTCAGGAGACACATTTGATAGGAAGCTCATGTAAAGCTATGTGCAGATTGGGATATAAGCTGGTGGCACATGCTGGGTTCACAACGAGTTTGAGAGGTGTGGGTATAATGTTGGAAAAACACTTTCCTTTATCCTTAATAGTATAGGGAAATTCTCTTACTATCCATAAATTCCAGGGGGTCTTCACACCCTGAAGAAAGTCCAGCACCCTTTAAGGAGCAGCATTGGACAGAAACATGTTGGCAATAGGGTCTTAGGACCATAATATCCTGATCGACCTGTTACACTCTGTTTTTACCATCTCTATCAGATCCAAGAATAAAGGGAAACTAGGATCTGATATTGATTCTTAATCTTTATCCCCTTGGCCAAAAGTATCACAATAAGTGCTCCCTAAAAGACGGTTGAGCCCACCCTGACTTCTAGGCGTCAGGGTGTCCCTATTCGGAAGCATGACACCACTAGGGTGTGTGAGGGAAAATATAACAAAAGGATGTGCCTCCTTTCCCACACATGAGTGGTGCTAATGGCTTCATATAGGGCATACCACCTCCTCACAGTTTAGAGATTGTTCCAGATAGCCTAACTATTTAACAGCGAGTTAGGTAACCAAGGGAGTACTTGTTGTGAAACAGCGAAAAACACTTGTCCCCTTATTGTGGATCTTACTTGGACTGATGACAGGGGCCGTTATGTAGGTATCACTGGGTCCTGGGAGGGACGAACTATTACATTAGTGTCTGTCTATGTCCCACCTGGCCTCCAAACTACTACATTCCAGGACCTACGCACCAGTCTCCTTTCTCTACCAGAAGGAGTGTTATTACTGGGAGGTGATTTTAATTCTATGGGTTCAGGTAGACTGGATCGCCACCCACCGCGTGAGTTGGGGCCTTCTAATAGATGGTTGCCAGACTTTCTTGAGGCCATGGGAGTGGTGGACGGCTGGCACGCCTACAAACCTGAGAGTATACAACACACTTTCCACTCTGGGGCCCACAGCAGCCTACCAGATTAGATTGCATTTTGCTCCCAAGCCCACAAATCTCACATATTCATGAGATCAGGCACCTAGCTAGGGGCATATACGACCACTCACTGATATTGGTACATATACTCCTGGATCAGGTTAGGGTGGGTAGGGTGGTCTCGATTAATCCCTGGTATCTTCGCAACCTCAAAATTCGTAAGGAACTCACTAAGGCGAAGGACGCTTATTTCGCTGCTCATGACGAGCTCAGCTCGTCATGCAGTACACTGGCCGTGTGCTTATGACAAGCTGAGCTCGTCATGAAATAAAGTATTTCGAGTTTATCCAGCACAGAGGGGGAATTGCCTTAGCAGTCATGTGGTTAATGAAAACTTGGGTATGGTAGACTCCTCCCAGATACTCCAGGAAGCTTTCAAAACAGTGATTAGGGGGGAAGCTCTGTCCCTAATATCTGGACAAAAAAAGAACAACAAAAAGAAGTGTCTAATATAGAGGAAGAGATCTACCAATTAGAGAGAGACATGGAAACAACGACCACATCAGACTCGCTCCACCTGTTGCGTCTTAAACAGGAGGAATACAGGGCGCTAGTGACAGAGAAAGCTAAAACGTTGGGTAGAGAGAAACTTGGTAGGATTCATGATCTAGAAGATAAGGTCGGAAAATTGATAGCTTGGCTTGATAGACAGGAGTGGACGAGCAGATTGGTTCAAGTTCTGCAGGACGCTAATAATGGTTGCATTACTGACCCCAAGAAATAGTGAATCACTTTGCTAGACATTTTGATCTGGTGTATACCGCAGTGGCACCCTACACCGAGGAAGACTCTGCTAAATTGTTCAAGGACATTACACTCCCTGCCCTTTCCTCAGTGGACCAGCAATTATTGGACAGCCCCTTGACGGTAGACCAAATAGCGCAGGCGATCAGATCACTAAATTCAGGGAAAGCCCTTGGTCCTAACGGCATTCCAATTGAATTATATAAACTTAACCCTGATAAATTGTCTCCATATCTCAAGGGCATGTTCGAGCAAAGCAGAGAAGTAAGTGAGCTGCCAATGGACCAACGCATAGCCAACGTAGTAACCATACATAAGGAAGGAAAACCCAAAACAGATTGCACCTCATATAGGCCGATCTCCCTCCTTAATGCTGAGCCTAAGATCCTTGCCAAAGTCTTAGCTAACTGTCTAATTAAAATAATCTCGGAACTGGTACACCCAGACCAATCCGGTTTTATACCACACCGGAACACGCCGAGTTCATGGGGTCCTAGGCAGAGTGGACACGATCCTAGAACCGGCTGTCCTTGTTTCCCTGGTCGCCACCATGGCTTTCAATACTATTGAATGGGCTTATCTCATAGCTGTCCTCTGAAAACTGGGGTTTGACCAGGAATTTATTCAGTGGGTTCAGCTCCTATATTCGAAGCCAATGGCACAAGTCGTGGTAAATAACAAAAAAACAGACACTTTTGTCTTGAGCCAGGGTACCTGTCAGGAATACCCTCTCTCTCCCCTCCTATTTGCTCTAGCATTGGAGCCCCTGGCGGTATGGATCCGCGGGGATCCAGTTGTTCGAGGTGTGCATCGTCACCTGAATGGGAGGACTGCATTTCGCTCTATGCGGATGATATTTTACTTTATTTAACATTTCCAAAAAAGTCTTTAATAGCAGTCTTGGACATATTGGCAGTGTTCGGCAGATATTCTGGGTTTAAGATTAATTGGACTAAATCCCACTTATATGTCCTTCAAGGAGGTCTACTTGCCTTGCCCCGCAACTGTCCGATCCAGGTCAGTACCACAGGATTCAAATATTTCTTTCCTTAGACCCTTCACTTCGATATGAAAAAAACCTCCTTCCTCCAATGCTTCACTTAAAACGGGACATAGCCAGCTGAGCTTCTCTTCCCCTCTCTGTTGGGCAAGGCAGCTCTTTTTAAAATGATGTCCCTCTCCCATTTTCTTTATGCTCTACAAAACTCACTCGAGCCGGTCCGCCTGAAATATTTCAAAGAAATTGAACACCTCCAAAGAGACTTATTGTGGAACGGATCGCCACGCATAGCTTTGGGTAAACTTACATTAAAATGGTACGATGGTGGCATCAGTCTACCAGGCATTAAGAAATATTATTGAGCTGCACACCTAGCAGCTATCAATCATGGCACATACGGTGGCCTTGACGACCCAGGCTACCGGATGGATAAGTGGCTTCTCCCAGGAAGAAATTATAATAGATCTCTTTATTTGAAACCTGACTGGTCTAGACTGACAGGCTCTACTGGACACTCAGTCAGTGTATGACACGCTGCAAATAGGTCCCTTGGATGGGAACGTAAACTGGCGCTAGCTACCCCCCTATGGGATTCTGCACAACTGGGTAATCTATGGACATCAAAAGGGTTTGATAAGTGGGACTTGATTGGCATCTCTCAAATCAAAGATGTATGGCAGAAGGGAGAGGTGAAACCCTTTGCCACTCTCCAGAGCCAGCACGAGCTAGCTGACACAGAGTTCTTTTGTTACAGACAGGTTAGCCATGCACTACATTCCCTCATCCCAAGGGGCACATCAGTTCCTGAATCATCCCTGTTAGAGGACAGGATACTGGATGGCCACATCCCGGATAAGTCAACGAATATTGAGGGTAGAACACACTATCCTCGAGGCTGAGCACTCTTTTTACAAAGAAAACAAGTTTCTACTCCAAGTTTTTCTTTTCAAGTTCATCTGTTTTATTTTCGTAATTCAAATTGTGGTCGTTGATACGTTGTATATTTATAAGCAAAAATTCATAGCGAACATAATTCCATTCTTATGTCGTCATAAACTGATTTTCAAAGATGTTTCCATTCACCCAATGCATTTCGGGTCCACAACAACATGACCCTTCGTCAGGGGTCTGAAAATTAAGCGCAAACAGGACCAAATTAGTCACTCTTACGTTATAATACAACACTAGACATTACACTTTGTCACAACGTGATATCGAGAAATCATCAAGTGATAAATCCATGAAAATTAAGCCATACATAACAAACTTTTTAAGTTAACTGGCGGCTACATTACACTTTAACCACTGGACCTAAAAATTGCATATTGAAAACTCTAAATCGAACTCATTATCACTTACGGGTAACGGGACGCGGCAGCGTCTTCACGGTTGGGATTCAAATTCCGCGTGTGTGAACGGAAGTTCTGATCACGAGATTTAAATCACCTGATCGGGCCCGCGGCCAATGGCAGCCCAGTGACACCGATCATGTGAGAAACCTTTTCCGTTTTCCGAGCCATAAGTTAAAAGAAGGTTCAGAATTTGAATCTCAAACTTTATGTATATCACATGTGGATGACAATGTGTTATGCTGAACAGTAACTGAAGTACTTGCTGTAATAAACAAACAATTCAACCATCGAGATACTGGGAAAATGTACAGGGATCAGAAAATGTCAAAAGTCAACGCTAAGGTTTCGGATCATAAAAAACATGCATGTTCAATCCGATCATTTAGCCCGAAGGGCTGGGTTGAATTCAGCTTTTTTATCCAATAAAATTCTGCCCTTAGTCTCTGTTTCACAGGATCCATGTCTGGGCGTTGCTGGATGCTCTCGATAACCATGAATTTTAATTGAGAAATTTGGTGATCCATTTCTTTCCAATGGCTTGCCAAAGTTGATTTCACGTTGCTCTGAAAAGAAAAACTTGGAGTAGAAACATGTTTTCTTTGTAAAAAGAGTGCTCAGCCTCGAGGATAGTGTGTTCTACCCTCAATATTCGTTGACATTTCAAAGGCACGTTTAGACTACGTGTGACGACTTGAGCACCGCCTTAAGAGTTAATTAACTGTGTGGAAAAATATCAAAAAACGAGTGCACCGGGATAATACTCTTTTTGAATTCAAACAGTCCAGTCTACCCAATCCCAGGAGCACCATAAAATAAAAACATGCAAATGGATGAAATCGCACTTTCAACCGCCAATAGAGCAGAGACCTTAGTGTTCACGGAGGAAGCCGCTGAAGAAATCTATGGGCTCATACAGGAGACCAGACGCATCACTCCTCAAAAAACGACTACTGCTCAAATACTCAGACAATTCGAATATATCAGTAAAAAGGAAATAAACCAACGGTTGCACGCGACCACATTAATACATTACCACAAAAATCAAAGGATTCCCCGGGGACTCAGAATAGCCCTCAAGCCAATGCTATGCAAAAACAGCAAAAAATTTCTTGAGAAATGGTATCAGATTTTAAATAAATGTTCTTTGGATCTCATTTTATTGATTGTGAAAGAACTTTCAAAAGTTTTGGTGGAACTCGAAGAAGAAATCAAAACAATCAAAGATGAACTCAACAAAATTCCTGATTTAGAAAAAACTTTGGAAGAGGTCAATCAGAAACTAGATCGCTATGCAAAAGAAGTCAATGAAAGAAAAATCCGAAAATATCGACGCAACACTTTGGATTACAAGCTCGAGGAAGTGTACACGTGGGCCGAAATATATAACCAAAAGAAATGGCAGTCTCAACCTCAAAAAAAGTCCGACACGGCATCGTCTCAAGAAAGTGTTGTTTCTGATTCAGACATTTCACAAAATAGACCACCAATCACCAAAGCAGCTAAACAAGCAGCCAAACCTTCCACCAGTTCAACTAACGTTCAACAGCAGCCTTTTTTAGACACAAGTCCGGCAGCAAATGCGCCTCCGACGACAAGCCCCGCACAAGAAGGTCAAAAAGAAAAAGAAACAGAGGAGGAAGTGGCCAGGAGGACACGGAGTCAATTACAGAAAGCAACCTAGTAATCAACATATCATCGAAACAGTTAACCAAGACGCAAATATCAGTGTTGAACAAGGGAACCACGTTCGTACCAACATATAGAACAAACGCAGGTGAAACAGAAATATCACTTTTCAAATTTTTTCGCAACCTGAAACTGCGGTATTTTTTCAAGGACATTGAACCCAGTCAAACATCAGAACCATGGGATCATGAGTTCAAACCGCCCAGTGTATTTTGCGCGCCGACTACTCACAAATCCATTGAAGCATTCGAAAGGGCTGTATCATCCGACATACAGAAACTAGCTTTTGCCAAACCTAAGAAAAACAATCTGACCACCAAAGAATGGAACACACTGAAGAATCTCACTCAAGATAAAAGTCTCGTTTTTCAAAAAGCTGATAAGGGCGGCGCCCTTATCGTGATGGACAGAGAATTTTACCAAACGAGTGTTGATAACCATGTTCACAATCAAGACATTTATTTACCACTAGCTGGAGATCCAACTCAAGAGTATCAAAAAGTGTTACAACAAATCTTGGAACATGCACTTACCATGAAATGGATCAGTCAAGAAACATATGCGTTTTTCCAATTGAAACACCCTAGAAGGCCACAACTCTATATGTTGCCTAAGATACATAAGGATCCTGTTAAACCGCCATTTAGACCCATTGTCTCGGCCTGCGGGTCAATCTCGGAACCTTTAGGGAAATTTGTAGACAAATTTCTGCAACCTTTAGTTCAACAGGGTGAGACATACATCAAAGACACAACGGCTTTCTTAAATATGCTCAATCAAGTCAAACTGAACCTCGAAGAATCTTATCTGTTATGCACCATAGACGTGGTTGCATTATACACCTCTATCCCACATAAAGAAGGCATTGAAGCGTTGGAATGGAGTTTGCTCAATAGCGATCTAGAAGAGCACCACGCACGCGGAATTTGAATCCCAACCGTGAAGACGCTGCCGCGTCCCGTTACCCGTAAGTGATAATGAGTTCGATTTAGAGTTTTCAATATGCAATTTTTAGGTCCAGTGGCTAAAGTGTAATGTAGCCGCCAGTTAACTTAAAAAGTTTGTTATGTATGGCTTAATTTTCATGGATTTATCACTTGATGATTTCTCGATATCACGTTGTGACAAAGTGTAATGTCTAGTGTTGTATTATAACGTAAGAGTGACTAATTTGGTCCTGTTTGCGCTTAATTTTCAGACCCCTGGCGAAGGGTCATGTTGTTGTGGACCCGAAATGCATTGGGCGAATGGAAACATCTTTGAAAATCAGTTTATGACGACATAAAAATGGAATTATGTTCGCTATGAATTTTTGCTTATAAATATACAACGTATCAACGACCACAATTTGAATTACAAAAATAAAACAGATGAACTTGAAAAGAATAACTTGGAGTAGAAACTTGTTTTCTTTGTAAAAAGAGTGCTCAGCCTCGAGGATAGTGTGTTCTACCCTCAATATTCGTTGACATTTGAAAGGCACGTTTAGACTACGTGTGACGACTTGAGCACCGCCTTAAGAGTTAATTAACTGTGTGGAAAAATATCAAAAAACGAGTGCACCGGGATAATACTCTTTTTCACATCCCGGATAAGACCATCTCATTAATTCATAATAAATTAATACAATTTTATCAGTCTTTATTTTGATTATAAAACCATAAAAGACATACTATCAAAGGAATAAGCAAATACAAACTATGATTACATAAATGTTGACAGTATCAAAATTACACAGAACCAAATCAGCACAATAAATTACCTAAAAAAGCATTAAACCATTAATTCACAGCACTGATGACAGTTAAAACATCGAATTAAAAATATTGAATACATCTCAGCCCGTTTACAATTTCATGAAGGGTACGGGAAGAATAAAACCAACCGGACAGGTTAGGATGATAAGCCCTTAATTTTGTTTGCCCATATCACCCATGCCCAGCTCCAGAATGTTGCCATAGCAACAACGATGGGTTCCTGTGTGCAGGTCTCTAGGATCCTCAGAGCAACCACAGAGTCCCTTGCACCTAAGTTAGAGCAGATGGGTTTAAGCCATTTAAGCCTTGGTGGCTTGTAGGCTGGACATACACATAAGATATGGGCAACTGATTCTGGCTGGCCTAAACACAGGGGGCATAGATCGGACATTTGTTTAAACCATTTGGCAGTAAAAACTCTGGTAGGAAGGGAACCTATCCTGAACCGGTGGTAAAGCTTCCTATCCAGAGGTTTTATGATGGTGTCCCAATACTGTTCAAAGCCAGCCTCATGTTTCAATGACAGAAAATCTCTAGTCAAGGTAGACCTAGAAGTAGAGGAAAACCTTTTGGACTTCACCATGTCCATGTCAGCTGCTTTAAGCACTTTTTTTGACGGTAGGGGGGACGTTTCTGGATTCTCCCACAGTGTACCCATCCCCATATCTATCAAAGTGTTTTTTTATTTGCCTAAGCCACTTGATCTTGCTTAGGCACCCAACTCCCCTAAAGTCCAATAGGGATTTAGCATACAAGGACAACTCAGGTGTAGTCCACAGCCTTCTCTACAGTGCTATCGGCCTGAATCGGGCCAGATCCTCGATACTAAAACATCCTAAGTCCAAAAACAGGGGCACCAAAGGGGTGGATTGCGGCAGGCCTGTCAATGCCCGCATAAATTTATTTTGGGCTGTGATTATGTGTGTAATATCTTCCTGGCCCCACAGTTCTGCGCCATATAAGATTGTGCTCACAACCTTGTAATTATATATTTTTAGTGCGGGAGCTAGGGATTTAGTGAAGGAAAGCCTGTGCTCTTTTAAAAGAGCGCCTGCCAGCTGCGCATGTTTCAGAGCAAGCACATCGATTTGGGGCTTCCAATGCAATTTCCTGCTTAAAGTTACCCCCAAATAAGTAAATATCTCAGTCTGCTCTAAGAGAACATTATTCATATGGACCTTGCCCCTCCTAACCTTTTGGGAGTGGAGCACCATAAACTTTGTTTTGTCCACGTTGACTACCAATTCATGATCGTGGCAGAACTCCTCAAATCTGGACAGCCCTACCTGTAAGCCAGATTGGGTCTTAGATAGAATCAGAGTGTTGTCTGCGAACATGAGCAGGGGTGTTTTTAGGCCCCCCAAGGTTGGAGCATCGGTGGGGCATGTGGAATAATACTATCCCACCCTGTCAATGAATAGTGAGAACAGGGTAGGAGCAAGAACGCAACCCCGGCGCACACCCTTGGTTACCGGGAATTTATCTGTAACTTCTCCGTGTGTACCCCATCGGACCTGGGCATAGTTATGATCATGCAATTTAACTATCATAATTAACAGCTCCGTCTGCATCCCCACCTCCAAAAAAGCTCGCCACATTTTATTTCGAGGGACGAGGTCGAATGCAGACTTTAAGTCGTTGAAGGACGCATATAGCATACCTCCACCTAAAGTAACAACCCGCCAAAATATCATTACAAATCTAAGCACTTGGTCGATTGTGCTGGTATGAGGTTGAAACCCTGCCTGCATGGGTGATAATATGTTAAATTCCTCTATCCACTGCTGTACTCGACTCAGTACTAGCCTCGCCACTATTTTCTTGATAGAGTCTATGAGGCTAATGGACCTGAAGTTACCAGGTAATGTACGGTCCCCCTTCTTGTACACCAGAACTATGACCAGGTAGCAGGAAGACTCCTACCACTAGCAATGGCATTTGCTAGATAAGTAATGCAAGTCACCCAATTAGCTTTGTCATGGGCGAATAAATCTGCAGGAACACAATCAAGGCCCGGGGCCCTACCACTCGGGCCAGAGAGAGGTCTGTCGCTACCTCTGTTTCCTTAAATACTAGATTGGGTATAGGTCTGGGGATTTTAAAGACATCCAGGTTATCATTGGGCAAAGAGAATTGGGCCTTAAAGTATTCGGCCCACTGATCCGGCGGAACAAAGTTTATAGGTGAATTGGGTGGCCCACCACTTCCCTGCTTCACTAGCTGCCAAAATTTGGACATAATGTTGTCAATACTTGCCAAAAGCAGATATTGCCAGCGGTTATTGTCCCACTCCTTTTTTGCTATCATTTGGGTTCTTTTATAATTGGCCCTGGCATGTTTAATGTTCCCCAAATCCTTCAACCTAATCGCCTTTGCCAATACTCGGTACGCCTCTCTAAAAGATTTATTTACCATGAGGTCCTCGGAACCCCATCCTTTGCCTTCTTTTTACTGGACTTGATAAAATAGGTTTTAAGTTTTTCAAACAGATCTTTATGAACCTGGGGGATAATCTGGTTTATATCTTCCTGTAAGGAACAGCTTTGGAGGCACGTTATTGATTGGGCTACCAAAGCCTTCATAGCGCCCAGGTCCCTTTCCTTTTCAATAAGCCAGGACCATCTGACCCGCCTCGTATCATTAGAAAGCAGGTTTTCCGATCGTAAGTCTACCTCAGTCTAGTTCGGGATCTTTGACATGCCTGGGGCCTCAATTGTCATAATAAGGGCGTCATGGTCACTTTCGGTGTGTTTCTGGACCTTCATTTCGAGAAGGGAATGCCATGATTCGATGTTAAGCATAATAAAGTCAATACGGCTACTCCTCAGTCCTTTTTTAAATGTATGGGCACCTTCCCTATCTGAATGAGACCTCCCGTTAACCGCTCGCACCCCCTCTCCAGGCATAGGCCCTTAACTTGCAGGGCAGCTTCCGTCCATTTTTTTATAGGACATAAATCTAGGGACGGAATATGTCACTGCAGATCCTCGTCCAAGCTTAAATTACCGTCCTCCTGATCAAGCGGTTCAAAGGTGCAGTTAAAATCCCCAAAATAATCAAAGAACACCCACCCCTTAAGCTATTTATAAAGCTATCTAAAAGTGCAACTGTATCCGAACGCCTCCCTCCAGGTTGCCCTCTGGCATAAATATTAATTATCAATGTAACCCAGTCATGAGCCGTGCCTAACCGTAAAGCCATTATGTCTGGACTATCAATGGACACCATCTCATACCTCCACCCCTGTTGCTGTCTTACCCAGAATGTAAAGCCACCTATGGGTCTGCCTTTCGGACCCCGTTGGGCATGTTTGGAAAAGTTTAAAAAACCCAGGTGAAACACCGGGTCAGTAGCCCAAGTTTCTTGAAAGGCCAAATGGTCAAACTGATCTATAAACCCCGCCCAATCATAGGATACTGTTTTCTGCCTAAGTCCTGCAATATTCCACAAGCCTACTGTCATAACAGACATAGCCGGTCCTTGGTGCGGGCTGCCACAAGGGAGGTGAGGGGAGGGAGGTGTATTACCCACAATCACATCGGGACCATGTTGGTAGTTGGATGCAGCTGAACCTACTGAGTGGATATCGCCCAAGTCATCCCACCCTGCCATTCGGTGTTTCCCTTGTGGGGGACAACCGCCTCAGAGGTGGCTTAAATTGTTACATGCAGCATCCTCCTCTGCCATATCAACCTGTATTCCTAGTGTGGAAGGCGGAGGCAGGCATTTGGGGGTGCAATTACCAGCGACCTCAGGCTCTCTCGACAATACATAACATGGAAGATCATCTTGCAGTATTGCGACAGAAATGGGTGGAAGATGGCATAGAGATGGATGATGAGGAGTGGCAGGAGGCGATATCTTCCCCTAGGGGGGGTGGCCATTCCAGCTCGATTAAGGCTAGTACAGCTTAAAATCCTGCATAGGATATATATGACCGGCCCCGATTAGTACATATGGGGAGAGCGGAAGCAGGGTACTGTTGCAGAAGATGCGGCCAAGTCGGCACCTTTACGCAAATCATATGGAAATGCACACTCATTCCAACATATTGGAGGGAGATACATGCAGTGATGAGGGCAGTCCTCACTGTTGCCATCTACCCTGAAGCACGCAGACGCCTACTGAACATATGGGAACCGACTGACCTTAACACCCATCAAACACAATGGGTCACTTTGGGATTCATGCTTGCCAAATGAAATATTACATAGCTAAGGCCTGGGGAGCAGCAACCCCCCCCCCCCCCAACAATGGAGGCATGGGAGACTAGTATAGAGTGGTGTATGTTCAGAGAAAAGACAGTGTATATTGCCCGAGGCTGTCCTAAAAAGTGGTCTCACACTGGTCACCGTGGAACTCATATCGTGGAGACATTTGCCTTCCCCCACTGAGTATTGAACTTGATGATTTGCTTCCTGACTGTGTGTAATGTGTAAAAGTATTGCCTCTGAATGTCATGCATATCTTGTTACTGAGTTGATTGATGATTGCTTATATGCCAATGTTTGTTAATAAAAAGATTTATAAAAAAAAAAGAAAAAGACATATCCATAGTCTGTTTAATGCCTACCATTCAAGAGTGCTCCAACGAACAATTAGTGAAGCTGGAGAAATTAGATATTTTGGAAATTACAGCTATCGATAAAATGGAACACCAGGGAGTAATATTATTAACTGAGCAACTACAAGCAAAATTAGATACTTTGGAGAAGTCTGTGTCGAGGTCTGCAGGATTAGAAGAGTGTTTACGGATGTGCAAAAAGTGTTGAATAATTTTGCAGCGTATTTTAAAGGTGGAGGACGGGTTAGTAAATGGTGCTATGAGCAAAGTTATATGTTGCATTTATATGTCAAATAGGGATGAGTTTGTGTTCTAGCAATAACATTTGATCAGATTGATGCTGTGAAGTAAATTGGCCGATGTATTTTATGTTTTTTGCTTGTGAAGGACTTACATGTGCGGTGGCAACAGTTTGCTGTGTCTCTAGCATGTGTTGTAACTCTCCATAAATCTCAAGGTTTAAGTGTAGACACAGATTTTATTAATATTGGAAATACAGTATTTAACAAAGGTATGTCGTATGTAGCATTATCCTGTGTTAGAACATTGTCCGGTTTGTTTTTAGTTGAAATTGATGATAAGAAAGTTAGTGCTTATGCAAGCTGTGTAAGAGAGTACAATAGTTTAAGAAGTCTATACGCTCCTCATTTAGGTCATTACCCTATATTTGAGAAACAGGTAATCTGTTCAAAATGGAAGCTTACAAAAGAGTTGACTGATGTTTAAGAAAAGATTGCAAACCAGTACAAGCTAGAAGGCTTTAAGAAGAAAAAACTTGAAAATGAGGGAGATATTGTAGGATACCAGTTGGAAAACAGTTCTGGTGTTAACTACTATGCAAATTTTGTTCTCAATGTACTGTTTCATTTACCACATCTTGTAACTCAAATAGAAGAAAAACCAGATAAAAGATTGTGTTCTGCACTGAAGAATTTGCTCCAATGTTTACTCAGTAACAGATCTTTAATACATTCTGCTTCAGGCATTCAAGACCTTTTAGTTGTATGTAATGGATCACTAGTTTTTACTCTCAACAGTCAACAAGACACACACAAATTTAAAATGGTCATGCTTGGAGTTTTAGAAGAAGATGGAATACATATTGACAACTTATTTGGACTGAATTACAAATGGAACCATAACTGTGACGATTGCTCATTTACACTCACCACTCAAATACATTTTGAGCGATTTGTGTGCTTAACACCACCAGATTGCAAAACCGTGCCTTTTGACAGATTGATTAAAACACAAACCAAAATATTTCCTTTCAAAATTGTGGATAATATGTTATGTCTACATTGCATCTACAAAGAACCGGGAAATACCTTATATTAATGTTACAATGATGCAGATCAGATGGATCTAAACTGGAAACCGAAATTACAAACTTCAAAGTTAGACAAATATCAATTTCTGAAAAATGTATAGTACGCTAGCTGTTATCGTTCACGAAGGAATTAACATAACTTCTGAACCCTACACAGTCTATTTCAAGAGGGAAAGTGGATGGATGGAATACAATGACAGCAAATTTAAATTCAAACCAAAACTGCCTTTTAAACTATGGAATTCTTACCTCTTGTTTCTTCAACTAAAAATCTAAGGAGTATTTTTGGGAAAAATTTAAATACGATGTTTCTTGTACGTGGATCCTCAATGTTTTAGACATCATTTTGACTATCAGGGGTGAGGTCTTCAAAAAGTTCTCCAAAATTCAAAAGTCTTCTTATCGTCCACAAACGAGTTAATATAGTATGTGGATACTACACTCCCAAATGAAAGGCTGCAATGGAACACAAAGACATAATGGAATCACAGCAACCTTCAATTGACACCAAAACTACCGACCAAACCTCTATGTACTATTTCTGGATATAAAACTAATATATTGTATTTCATCTACATGGCTGATCATCGTTATAGACATTATTTGGCCTATTAGGGGTGATATTTTGAAAGAGATCACCAAACTTCATCTGTGGATAACATTTATTAGTACCTGCATGCTAGGCATAATAAAGGGAAAGGTTTTAAGGTATATTTGTTTACATTAGTGTAGGAAGTGTAGGTAAAACAACAGTTTAACCAATTATACTGAGTGAAATCCATAGTGTCACTTATTGACAATGGTGTACTGTGCAGTTATGTCTTTTTTCCTACAATCCATACAATTATTTTCCCCACTGTTCAGGGATGAATCTTCATATAGTACCTCGTTTATGGTGTAAAGTATGCAAGCTGAGAACAGTAAAAAGGGAAAATAAAATGTTTTACTGTATTGTAACACACTATTACAGCATGAGCATGATATACTGTTTGTAAATCAAATGCTAACTGATATTTGTATTTTTTTTCTTTTACAACAGGTTTTAGAGTTATATGTGTTTAGATGTATCAAGATACATCTAGTGCTACAGACATGTTTCTTTGACATACTCATGCAGAGGGTCTTCATGTATAAAAAGTGGTTGATATCCCTTCCCACCAGTTTATTTTACCCAGTAGGGATGCTAGAAAACTCCCATTTAATTGATTACCGCTTTTATGATGTATGACCATTGATCCTAACTCACTCATGCAGGTACTCACATATCCACTTTTTTATCCATACACTCACTCACACAGCTACTCGCTCACCCATATAGGCACTTACACAGCCAGTAAGTCACCCGTACAGGCACTCCTGCATCCTCTTACTCATTCATATAGGTACTCATGCACCCTTTCACTCACTCATACAGGTACTCACACACAGTTACTCACCAATGCAGTCACTCACACACTCACATAAACTCACGAACACACCTTTTTGTACACATTTTCACTCACCCATATAGTAATTCATGCACCATTTCACTCATTCAGTTACTCACACCCATGCACAACTTACGCACCCTCTCACTCACCCATATAGCTACACATGCACCCACTCACCCATATAGCCACTCACACAGCCAATCACTCACCCATAGAGTTACTCATGCATTGTGTTACTCATGCAGCCACTCACAAAACCACTCATTCACTCATACAGCCACTCAAAAAACACTCACTCACCCATCTGGGCATTCGTGCATCCTCTTACTCACCCATTTAGCTACTCATGCAGCCACTTACTCAACCATACAAGCGCTGGTACACGCGTTGACATATCCATACAGCCACACACACACTTACTCATTCACCCATACAATCACTCATTCACCCTCTCACTCATCCATATAACTACCGATACAGCCTCTCACTCACTCATACAAGAACTCATACACCAATGTAGTCACCAATACAGCCACTCACACACTAACTCAACCATATAGCCACTCACGCACCCAATCACTTACCTATACAGCTACTCACAGATCGTTACAAGCACTGACACATGCACTCACTCACCCAAAGACGCACTCAGCCACCCAAATAGGCACTAACACACCCACTCAGATACCCATACAGACAGTTATGCACCCTTTCTCCCACCCATACAGGTACTCACACACCCACTTACACATTGATACAGTCACTCAGACAAACACACTCACTCACCCATATACTAATTCATGCATCCAGTCACTCACCTTTACAACCATTTACAGACATACTCACTCACCCATACATTCACTTACTCACACTACCACTTATGCACCCTTTCAGTAACCCATTTAGTCACTAACACACCCACTCACTTACCCATACACCAATTAAAACAGTTACCCACCTACCATTAGAGCCACTCAGACACCAACTCATGCATCCATACACCCACTCCCGCATACAGGCACTCACACAACCGTTCGCAGACCCATACAGTGACTAACACACACACTCACTCATCTATACAGCAACTCACATATCCTGTCACTCACCCATACAGGCACACACAGAAGCATTAACACATCTATACAGCTAGTCATGCACCCATTCAGTTACCTGTAGATACTCATGTACGCATTCAATCACTTACACAACCATATACTATTTTAAGCACTCAGTAACATACCAATAGACATAACAAGACACAATCACACTGTTACAAACATATATTTGACATATAGTTTTTTGTGGAATGGGGTTCCCTAGAGTCTGATACCTCTGAAGGGCAGTATAAATATGGCAAAAGAAAACTCATTTTAGAAAAGCCTGACATATGATGCATTCAGCTCTAGATTGACCTGTTTTTCAGATACCTAGCTTTGTCACAAAATCTCTGTAGCTAAGCAACAATTCTGTATAGTTGCAGTCAAAAAAAAAACATAAGTAGCATTACACTTTCATTCTACTGACCATTATGGAACCATCATTGTACACATGCATGTTCCACAGCGGTTTATTTATATGGCCGGGATACCCGTCACCCCCTCCCAACACAATCCCCAATGATGGGAAGACGGACACAGTTCTTGACTTTTGGAAGGCGGGAGGGAGTTACCCTCCCGGCCGTATTTATTAAAATATGAAACAAAATTAAAACATTAAAATAACAGTTTCATATCATGTACAATTTCATTTTCACATTACAATGTTTATTGGCTAACCTTAACACAGCTCTAATACAAAAGGTTCTCCTAGCCGATTCTAAACATCCTGCAAATGCATATACTCCAAATTAAATTGTACATCCTAACATTACGGGCCAACGGCAAGGTCGTAACCGGTGTCAGATCCCTAATACCAGAATTTCCCCCTCACTTGTGAGGGGCGGCCGCACAGGGACTGTACCTCTGTGCCAACTTCCAATTTCCCTTGTCTTAACGGGGGCCCCATATTTACTCGACGCCATCTTAGTGGTCGTCCGAGGACTCGTGTGAGGTGTCTAGAAGGTAGCGTAGACCCCCCTCCCACCCCACACTGCTTACCACATCCGCCGTCGCGGATGTCCTGGCCCCGGGAAATTCCCAGGAGGGGCCCGAAGCCCCTCCTCCCCAGGGAGGGGTCTTGACCGCCTTCCCTTTCGGCGGCCCCATCCTTAGAGGGGTACCGCCTCCCCGTGTGAGGGGCCAATGGCCGCCTCCCCCCGGGCGCTCCCATCCATAATGGGTGGCGCCCCACCTCTAGGGATCTTCCAATTACTGCTCACCGATCATGACCTTACCGCCACAGGCCGGATAGTTGACCGGCTATCCGGACCCCCCACAAACTCCTACTAAAGGTCATGGCTACACAAACTCTTTAACCAAGCTAAGAAGTCTCCTATGAGTAACACATTCCCCTCCCGGGCAGATGGACCCCATCCTCAAGATACATATGGTCCCCCCGAATACATCCATGTGGAATACAGTGCAACTGGCCTGAACGAAACAACCTACTAAGTTTGTTATTAACTTTCTTTACCGACTGATTCAAAGCTGACACAGAGAGGGCCCCCCGCCACACCCTTCTAGGAATCATGTGTGACCATGCAATCGTGCACCCTGGAACCCTTCTCGCCAACCAACTCACTGTGGATAAAATGAACTCGAGAAGTACTCGTCGACCAATGGTTACCAAATCATTGCCCCCAAGATGTACTATGATTACAGACGGCGGTGACCTCGTCCGCCCTAGCAGTCCCTCCATAAAAGTTTGAAACTGGTCAATACAGAGTCCGCCCCTTCCGTGGAAGGTCACCCTGCACCCGTATTCCCCAGCCACGTGAATCATGTCACCTGCTTTGAATACGTCCGCGGCTCGCCTCACGTATGAGTGGCCGACGACCCACACCACTCTTCCCTCAGCCGGTGATCTTTGACCGCTGGTCCCCAGGTGTCGGGTCAACTGCACAGTCCGCCCCGCAAAGCCTGCTCGCGAAACTGTAAACCAAACAGAAAACAAGAAGCGTGAGTGCATGACATTAGCTTCACAACATGTGCAACCGCACATACCTCTTATAACAATTCGAGGACCACCGCCCCAACTGTTTCACTGTTTCAACACTCAGACCCCTGGCTGTAGCCTCTGTAGCAGCCCCTATCCGGAAGGAATGGGTCCCGAAATCGCTCGGGTTCAAGCCCGCTGCCGCGATTGCCATTGTTAACACCCGCTGGAACTGAAACCTAGTCAGTGGGGTGGCGTCGGTGTGCCTCAGCAAGCTTCCCCCCCATGTTACAGCCCTTTGCGCTAAATACTCCTCCACGCATTTTACCGGGCACATGGGAGACCCTGGAATCCGCTGGACTACCACACAGTCCCCGATCGCCCCCTGATCGGTCTTGGACCTGGCTATGGAGACTACCATCGTCTCACCCCTAATTTGAATGTGTTCCCGACACAGACCTCCCCCCGTATCCTGCTTGTTCCTTGCTACCAGTTCGCTCACCCGCATAGCCCCATGGAATGCTAATGCAAAAGCGGCCCGGAACAGCACTGTCTCTGATTGAGATGAACATGTCGCCGGGAGTACAGACATTAAGAGGGACAACCTCTCTAGTCCTATCGGGTGCCTCTCATCCACTCTACGACCCTCAAGGCGTTGCCACCCACGCAGAGCCTTCCTTACGAGAAAGGACGAAGTGGGGTCCTGGATGCCATGAGCCTGCGCCATGAAGGCAATGGCGGCCCTGTGCCTATTGGCTGTTGCCAGTGATCGGCCTGCCTGATGTAGTGATACCCGAAACTTCAGTACATACTCCTCCTGCCCCCAATGCTCCCTCCTAGCTGCACCCACAAATTCCCAATAGGAACGGAACGCCCCTTCATATGCCTTCCTCGTCCTGGGTGCTAGACTCTCTCCCACGAGGTTTTGTAATCCGGGGCACCGAGAGACCAGAGAGCTTCGGGGAATGGTGCCGCCACCAAGTCCGCTGAGGGCAGAAAACCCCGGAAGGCCTGCATGTGGGAACGAGAGAGTGCATCAGTCGCCTGGTTCAGTACCCCGGGCACGTGTCTTGCCCAAAAGTGGACGTTTAGTCTCAAACATAGCAGGACAATTTCTTTCAGTAGTCTCAGAATCCATTTGCAGCGTGCTGCCTGATTATTGATACATTCAACAACAGTCATATTATCAGACCAGAATACCACAGAGCGATCACGAAACCCATCTGGCCATGTTCTCAAGGCCACCAGAATGGGGAACAGCTCAAGAAACCCAATGTTACCTGTGAGCCCACTATCGTGCCACCACGCCGGCCATGTTCGTGCCGACCATTGATTACCAAAGATGGCGCCAAATCCCACACTCCCTGCCGAGTCGGTCCACAACCCCAGCTCCTCGGAGGAAGCTGGCGGTTTGTTCCACACGACGCGACCGTTGAAATCCGCCAGAAATGCCAGCCATATGCGCATATCCTGGCGAACCTCTGCTGACAGCCGTGTGCGGTGGTGCCCTTCCTTGAGGCCCACCATGGCTTGTGCGATAGAGCGGGAAAAGGGGCGGGCCATCGGTATCACTCTAAGGGCAAAGTTAAGCTGCCCCACAGCTTGCTGCAACTGATGGAGAGTTACTTTTTTCTCGCTGAGGCACGTTTTAAGTGAAGCTACAAATTTCCTTACCTTCTCTTTGGGCAAACGGAAGCACCCCTCTACAGAATCGAGCTCAATTCCCAGAAACTCGAGTGTAGTAGACGGCCCTACCGTTTTGCCTGGTGCCAGTGGCACGCCAAAACGTTTCATGAGATTACAGAATTCCCTCAAAGCCTGTGCACATTCCGAATCCCTAGCTGCCCCCAGGAACAGAAAATCATCAAGGTAATGCATAACCTGCGTAAAGCCCGTGGCCCTGGTGAACGCCCATTGCAAAAAGGTACTGAACTGCTCAAAATACGCACAAGAGATGGAGCAACCCATCGGCATACATTTATCCATGTAGTAGCGTCCTTGAAACACAAAACCTAGGAGACGCTGATCGTCTGGGTGTACCGGGAGCAACCGGAACGCTGACTCGATATCTGATTTAGCCATCAGCGCTCCGGGCCCCAGGCGATTCAACATGGCGACGGCCTCGTCAAAGGATGCATACCGCACCGAACAAACTCCTGGGTCAATCGCATCGTTCACCCAAAGACCCCTAGGAGCGGACAAATTATGGATTAACCTGAATTCACCCGGGTCCCTCTTGGGGACTACTCCCAACGGTGAACAAACAAAGTTAACAACAGGCGGGTTTTCATAGGGGCCCGCAACCCGACCTCGGGCCACCTCCTTTGCAATCTTTACCTGTACCACCGTCGCATTGTGTTGGACGGATAGTTGGTTCTTACACAGTGCCTCCCCCCTGAACTCCCCTGCCGGGATGCGGAAACCATATGAGAAACCGTCTCGCAACACCCCAGCAGAGACATGATCAGGGTATTCGTTTAGCCAAGGGATCATTGCCATGATATCAACGGGAGTAGGTAACGGAGCCCTTCGGTCGATGTCAGACCTGTTTGGCCCCCCCTCTACCTCCTGTATCACCATTCTTGGCTCTGCATGAACTTTCGGGGTGAGAAGACTGTCCGCACCCCGCACACTCATGCCTGAACCTGCATGTCCCCTGTGGCCTAGTGCACTTGCCCCTGTTAAAGCTCCAACAGACCCCTTTTCTACCCGAGTTCCCGTTACTCTTTGTGTGCTGGTCACCGTTGGCACCCGCCCAAAAGGGCGCCGCCACATAATGGCGGGAGGGCTCCGCCCCATTCCCGCCGAAAGAAGACGACTTCGTTGTATTCGGCATAACCTGCTTCTGCCAAGAAATGGAGTCGAAACAATCCCACGTCAGAGATGAGTCGTGCTCCTTGGCCTTACGAAATTTGTTATCATAGCCCATCCATTGATTACCTTCATACGATTCATACATTTCCATTATACGTGTCTGGTAACATGCTAACCCCGTCAACAGTTCAGGCCTACGTTCCACCATGATTGCAGTAAACATTCCAAACGCTCTGGCCCAATTAGCGATCGTTTCGTCTACCCTGAAACCCGCCATCTTAGCACGCCATACACTTGGATGCAACAACTCCTTCTGATTTCTCACGTGCTCTATCTCATAATGATCGGTCAACAGCGAAAACATGTTCACATATTTATCCGCCCAAACCCTTTCTTTCACATCCATCGGGATATGTTGGACCACTTTTTCCCTCCTTGAGGGTAACGATCCCTCCCCCGCCATTGGCAACGGATGCTTACCCGAACCAGTAGCAGGATCTGTCGCTGCTGCTTTTCCAACGCTTGACGCCGGTTGCTCCGAGGGGTTCTGCGGGGAAACAAGAGGACAGGGCGCCTTCGCAGCATCTCTCGATTGCCGCAACTGCTTCATTATTAATCTGGCCTCCTCGGCCGTGTCTCCCGGTGCCACAGCACCCTCGCTGTTCTTGCCTAACCATGCTGCCAACTGGGCGGCCAGCTCGGGAGGCATATCCCCCTCGTTAACGGGTGTAACCACTACCGGGATCGGCTGACCCTCGTCCGGGATCGGGACCGGGGCCTCAACTGGACTGACCGGGCTAGCCAGAGGAGACTCGGGGACCGGGGCCTCCCCCCCTGCCGCTCTATTCCTGGCCCTTTTACCTCTCCCAGCAGGGACCACTCCCGGCAATGCTGGCCCGATGACTTTCTTCGGTCTACCTGCGCCATTCATTGCCGCCATCTGCTTCTTCATGTTCGCCATATCTTTTACCAGCATGCGAAGAATTTGTTCGGTCCCAACCTTCTTTCCGACCTTCTTGCCAGGCATTGTTCACGATTATTCGAGTCGAGGTCCTGGATCCAAAGCTTCGGAATCACTGAAAAAAGAAGAACACAAGATTACAAGTTCAAAATTGGCTCCTTGTTCCGTCTCGGGCTCACGTGCAACGATGAGGTGCAGCTTCCAAGCACAGGAACAAGAGGATGCTTCCTTAGATTGTTGCTCTTTTATTCTTCCTCGGGAGGGCGTGTACCCTCCTCCGATCCGCCTACGGGGCGTGGCCAACGGTGTAGGTGTCTAGGACAACCCCTCTTGGGCGGGAAAAGGCGCGCCCCGGCTACGCCGCTTCGGGCATACCAGCCGGGACACGCCCCCCGCCCAAAATGGTTTCCCGGGGAGGTCAGGGCACCCGACCATACGTTCGGGGGGACCGAGTGGTTGCCCCTTTCCATTTTTATTTTGAAAGTTTTATATAGCGCGAACAAGATCTTTGCAGATATCAGAGCGCTTTACAAAGCCGGGAATACCAACAAGAGAGTGAATAGCAGGTCATTAGGTATAGCGAAATTATACGTAATAAGTGAGATGGGTAGGTACGTGAGGGAGCAAAGTAGAACAGGTACATCAATAATGCAAGTATTACAGATAAATGTGTTCATAGATAGTCAGGTAAGTCAATAATACAGGTAAAACACATAGTCGTAGAGTTCGAGCAGAATAATACAGATCGGTGTAGAGTCTTTACAGATCCACGTTAATAGGTCAAGTGTATTTGGCCATGAGAATAGCTTTTACTTCTTTCTTAAAAAGTGTAATGGAGGAGATGAGCCTGGTTTCAGGAGGGAGTGAGTTCCAGATCCTGGGTGCCATTCCTGAGAAAGAGCGTTTATAAGTTTTTTCCTTCCGGAATCTTCGAGGTTTTAGCAGAAGATTGTTTGTGCCTCTAGTGTTTCTAGAGCCGCCAGAGATTGACAGCTTCTGAGTGAGGTATCCGGGAGAGCTCAGGTGTTCAGCCTTGTGTGTCATGCAGGCGATTTTCAGATGTATTCTGGCTTCAAAAGGCAGCCAGTTCAAGGATTTCAGGTCAGGGGAGATATGCGAGTGTTTTTTTGACCCAGTGATGAGTCTCGCTGCAGCGTTTCGAGAAGCTCTTAGGGGTGCAGTAGTGGTTAACGGGAGACCGCAGAGGGCGATGCTGCCTTATTCAATTCGCGGGATTACTAGTGCTTGTACTGCTGTTTGGAAGTCTTTGGCTGGTAGGAAGGGTTTAAGTTTCCTCAGGGTATTGATTTGGAAGTTCGCTCCCTTAGTAGCCTTGCTGATATGATGCTGCATGTTGAGATTGGAGTCGAGAGTTATGCCTAGAGATTTTGCTGAATCCACTATGGTGGGTTGGACATTGAGTGCAGTTAGCTGTTTAAGCCAGGTTTGAGTGGTAGAGATCTTTGCTGGAGGTGAGATCAGAAGGAATTCTGTTTTCAGAGCATTGAGTTTGAGATGATTATCGGCAAGCCAGGATTGGGTGCTTCTGATCGTTGAGTTCAGGAGTAAAATGTCATTGGGGGATTGTAATTTGAGATATAGTTGGGTGTCATCTGCGTACATGTGAAAAAGTACATTGGATGCTTGTAGCAAGGTGGTGAGAGGTTCCATAACTAGGTTGAACAAAGTTGGTGATAGGGAGGATCCTTGGGGGACGCCTAATGAAACAGGTATTGGCGAGGACATCAGGTTGTTACTCTTGAATTTCTGCGACCTGTTGTGTAAAAAGGAGGTGAACCACTTGAGAACAGTCCCAGATAGACCCATTCTTGTGTTCAAAAGATTGAGTAAATTCTCATGTTTAACAGTGTCGAATGCTGAAGAGAGATCAAGAAGGATGAGGAGGCAGGTATCATTTTGATCTAGGATTTGAAGGGCGTCATCAATTATGTGAGTCATAGCAGTTTCAGTACTGTGTCCTGCTCGGAAGCCTGATTGATGAGGGTTGAGGAGATCAAACTGATCAATGTGTTTAGTCAGTTGTAGTTGTGCGCATTTTTCCAATAGTTTGGCGAGAGTGGGAATATTGGTAATGGGACGGTAGTTGTTTAGGTCGGATGGGTCGGCAGTAGGTTTCTTTAGTAAAGGTGTGACTTGTCCAACTTTGAGGGAGTCAGGGATGGTTCCTTCTTGGAGCGAGCTGTTGATAATTTTAGTCCAGAGTGGAAGGAGCAATGGGGTGAAATCTTTGACAGCGTTAGCAGGGAGGGGATCCGTGAGGTGATTGGAAGGTTTCAAGGTGCTGAGCAGTTTGCCTATTTCTTCTTCGGAGTAGGTGTCAAAGGATGACCATGTTGCATTGTTTTTTGGTTCGGTGGGTGTTATGCAGTTGGGTGTGGTGTAGAGGCTTGCGTCAGTGTGGAGATCACTCTTTATGTTGTCAGTTTTTTGGGTAAAGAAAGCGGCGAAGTCTTCACAGGAGGGTGCTTCGCACAAAGTACTGAGAGGTTGGGGTTGTTCCTTGGCTTGTGTTCTGACTAGCTCAAACAGTTTTCTTGGACGGTTTTTTGCTTGGTCGAGCTGGAGGCTGAAGAAGTTTGCTTTTGAGCGCTTTATTTTCCTGAAGTAGGCGTTTCTCTTTTTCTTCAGGGTTTTCAGGTGCAGTGCAGAGGGAGCTGTTCTCCAGGTACGCTCTGCCATTCGCATGGCTCGTCTATCTTCATTGAGACTCCCGTCGTACCATGGATTGGAGATTTTAGTGGAGACTCTTTTTAGCTGCATGGGAGCAGCCTCATTAATTATTGAGGTCATGGCGTTGAGATAGTGGTCAGTCAAGGATTGGACATCTGTAGCGCCCGTAGGAGGGAGCAGGAGGTCGCGGCTGTTCGGGGGTAGGGAGTATGGGTTGAGTTTTTTCAGGTCTCTTTTCCAGACTTTAGGTCTGGAGGATTGAACCGTGTTGAGTTTGACTTTTTCATTGATGTGGAATGTGACAATATGATGGTCTGACCAGTCACAGGGTTGGATAGACTCAAGTTGAATAGCGTCCTCTTTGGCGATGATAAGGTCGAGGATAGAACCTTTCTCGTGGGTCGGGCTGTTGCATAATTGTGTGAGGTCCAGGGCGTTGAGGAAGCTTTTAAGACTATTTACCACAGCATCATTGTGATCGTTCCAGTGGAGGTTGAAGTCACCAAGGTATATTTGTCCGGCGTTGGTTAAAATCATGTACATGATTTGTTGGGCGACGGTGAGGTTGTCTCTGGGTGGGTGGTAAATGCCGTGAAGAGAGCATATCGGTTTGCCCTCACTGATATTATCGAGGCAGATGTATTCGTAGGAAGTTGGGGAGGGTAGGGAAGGTGCGGAGACTTTCAGAACAGAAAGGCTGTTCCTGTATATGCATGCGATTCCACCACCTATCTTGCCAGACCTGTCAAGCCTAATGATGTGGTAGTTGGGGGGAACCAGAATATCCATTATAGGTGTAGAAGATTCGGTTAGCCAGGTTTCAGTCAAGATGATTAGGTCAAGGTCCAATGTTAGGATGAGATCAGCGATGGCGGAGGAGTGTCTAGAAGCCGATCTGCAGTTTAGGAGAGTGCATTTGAGACGGGGTGTGTCAGGGGAGGTAGAGGGTACTAGAAAGAGGGGGACTTTTCTAAGGTTATTCGGGACGGAGATTCTGTTGTTTAGTGTGGGGGGTCTACGGGGATTTGAATGTATCGTGGGAATGGGCAGGTGCGAGGCAGTTGTGTGGTTTAGGGGAGTTGGGTCGTAGGAGCGGAGGAGGGTGAGAGTGTCGAGATCCGAAAGAGGGTTGCATGTGCGACGGGGTGGTTGCTGCGATTGTGGGCAGGGATCGCGGTCCAGTGTGGGCGGCGGGTGCAGTTGTTGCGGTTGTGGGCATGGATCGCGGTCCTGTGTGAGGGATGTAGCTTGGGAGCGTCATCAGGACGGGTGGAGAGCAAGTTGAGAGGGGGGGTGGTGGTGAGTGAGGTGTGTCTAGGGGGTGTGATGAGTAGCTCTTTGATGGTGTGAATGTCTTCTTTGATGGTGTGAATGTCTTCTTTGAGTTGGAGGAGGGAGGACATCATCTTGTCCAGCGTGGGATAAGTGTTAGTGCTGGGGGTGGAAGTCATGGGTGAGTGGCTGACCTGGGAAGTATCGTGCGGGTGGGGGGGTGAATTGCTGGTGTTCATACAGGGCTCCGTGGTGTCGGCGTACGGGTTGGTGTTAGGGAGGAGAGAGGGTATGGGGCGATGGGAGTGGATGAAGTACGGAGGAGGTTGGTGGCGTAGAGGAGGGAATTGGTGGCAGGCGGAGAGAGCGGGGTGGAAGTGGAGTGTATGATGGTGGTGATGGGGGAGCCTGAAGGGTAGTGAGGGCTGAGAGTGGGGGGGGGGGGGAAATGGGGTTGGAGATGGTCCTGTCGTGGGGAGGGGGAGTTATAATAATAGATGTGGTGTGCTCTGCGTGGTTAGTTAGCGGGTGGTAGTGGGGACTGAGAGAGGGGGGGGACAAAGGGTGGGATTTGTCGTTATGCGTGTCAGTCTGGTGCTGATCTAGGTTAGAGGGGTTGTGGGTGGAAGTTGTGATGTCAGGGGAGATGTCAGGGGAGTGAGGAATGGGAGTGGTATGTGTGGGGGTCCAAGGGTTGGTGTTAGAGGGGCGGCGAGAGATTTGTGACTGTGATTGAGGAATGTGGGGTGGTAACAGCAGGTGGATGATTGACTAGGGTGCTGGGGGTAGAGGTGAGGTGCGTGTCGTTCTGATGCTGAGCTAGGTTAGAAGGGTTGTGGGTGGGGGCTGTGACGTCATGAGTGATAGTGCTGGAGGAGTTATGGGTGGAGGTCCGAAGCTTGGAAAGGTGCTCTTTGAACTTGGGGAAGAGGTTGTCTAGTAGTTCCAGGTTCTTGTCTGTGGATTGAATTAGGACAATCCCGTTATTGTAGATAGTAATGGTGGTTCTGCCAGGGAAGAGTTGGGATGGTGTGATGGAGAGAGTTAGGCCATGAGCGGTTTTCCTGGTGGTGGAGACGGTGAGTAGGGTGAGGAACGCTTTTCTCCATTGAGCTCTGCGTGAGGTGTGGAAGATGATATCAATGTTCAGGGCTCCATTGACCAGTGAGAAGTAGGTGTCGGCAAAGGGGGTTTCAGGGTGGGACCTCAGGAAGTTGTGTTTAAAGCGTTTAGCAGCTTTTTTGGTGAGAGTGGATGGGTAGTTGATTCTATATGTGTGCTTGCCGATGAGATCCATGTTGGGATGGCTGTATAGGTGGGTATGGGAGGAAGAACGCAAAAATACACATGTGCAAAAAACAACTGTCAGCCGTAGGTTACATGGCACAAAAGTGACACTAGTGAGTGGCCAAAAATAGCCAAAATATAAGAGGTAGCAATCGGTGCAGTCCAGGAATAAACAGTGAGTGGGTGCAGCTTACAAAAAAGTACAAGATATATGAGGTAGCAATCAGTTAAATGGACCCAAAGTGACATTAGTGAATGGCCAAAAATAACCAGAATGTAAGAGGTAGCATCGGTGTAATCCAGGAATAGAAAGTGAATGGGTGCAGCTTACAAGAATGAACAAAATATATGAGGTAGCCATCAGTGCATAATAGGGATAAAAGTGAAATGGGTGCAGCTTACAAAATATACAGTATACAAATAGGAATAAAATACTCAAGATATACTGGAACCAACATAGGTGCAAACAGAAGGCTACAATAGACAAATATGACACTAGTGTGCAACCGGTAAAATATGAGGTAGCGATCGGAGCACTACCGGTGAGGAAAAAAGTGAAATAGGTGCAGGTTACACAAAATGTATAAAATACAAGTAGAAAATAAAAGGCAGACACTTAATCACACGAAGTTTTAGATACAGAGCTATGTAAAGTCTGTGGTAGGTGAGATTGTGGTAGGGAGACAGAAGGCTACAATAGACAAATATGACACTAGTGAGCAACCGGTAAAATATGAGGTAGCGATCGGTGCACTACCGGTGAGGAAGAAAGTGAAATAGGTGCAGGTTACACAAAATGTATAAAATACACGTAGAAATATAATACTGCAATAAAAGGCAGACACTTAATGACACGAAGTTCTAGATACAGAGCTATGTAAAGTCTGTGGTAGGTGTCATGAAATCACACCACAGCCTCTCCCATCTCCATAAAGAGAAAAAACCCTGCAGCATGCACGTTAAAAAGAAAAGGAAAACTATATTTAATTTAGGAAACCCACCCCTGTCCCGTGCATCCTGCACTCCGTGTTAAGGTGTTGATGTGTATGATCTTTCAGGAATATTGTTTGTGCATATATTATACAATGGTAACACTGATCTACTTTTTGTGACTCTTGGCGGGGTAAGCTTTGGGTTAATTTGCGATTTGGAAAGTGGTAACTTGAAGCGGTATGCTTTCCCAAAGCTTAAGGGTTAAATCAACATTGGCTTTTGCCTCGTTTCTGCAGACAAGCGGAAACACGCGTTTGGTTAGCTTTCTGTAAAACGCGTGTGCTCCGCTTCTGGAAAGACGCGTTTGTTGACATTTCTCTCTGCGCGCACGGAGAGAAACAGAGCGTCGGAAGGCACGCATGCGTCTTAACGTTCGGGTGTGGTTCCTCTATAAAAACCACACCCGAGCTTCTGGAAGACGCTTAGCCTTCCAGCCCTTTATGAGGAAACATCGCGCATCTCCGGAAGACCTTCAGAAGTCCTTCTTGGCTCGCAGATTGCAGTGCTTCTTTCAAGGACGGATTCTGGACAATGCTACATCATGATTCAGAAAGCTAAGTGCAATCTCTTTTCTTCTTAAGGCGCCCACCGCTAGCAACCTACTGGGAAAGAACTATTTTTTGGAAACATTCTCTCTGAATACAAGAGGAGAATTTTGCAACAAAGAAAGACTTTTGTTTAATGTGTTCAAAGAGGACATAGTTAGTGATTTGTTTAAAGTGGACACAGATTGTGAATTCTGTTTAGGTTACGTGTACATTCTTGTTTGCTGTATGTGCATGTACATATCTTTTAGTTCTTTAAGCAGGAAACCAAAGTCAGTCATCTGAAAACGTGGAAGTGGTGAAAGTTGTAACAGTTAGCAAGAAAGTAAGTGCAATGGGAAGTGGAGCTAATTTAGAACCATTCTTTTAGAGTTGATATAATTGTGCATTTGTATCTTTGTAGTGAAACCACATCTTTCAACACTTCATCTCCAGAACGGAATCTCCTTCAACATCACATCTCTGCTAACCTGTACCGACACACCACACCACTTCCAGGACGCGAAGCCTCTCTTAGTAGATCGCAGGTAGGACTTCTAAAACTGAAGATAGATTGGGAGAATTACAGAATAGAAAAAGTGAGAGAGAGTGCCAATCCCTTTTTGAGTATAAGAAACTAAGGTGAGCTTGTTGTTTTGCAGGTCGACTACAAGAACTCACATTAGCGTCAGATCCGGCCACTCTCCCTTTTAGCTATCCAGCATCTTGGCGCGTGAATCTACTAACCACCAGAGGTAGGATAGGTTTCAGGGAGTTTGGCTCATAGCGTCTCTGCAAAACCCTACAAGCACCTTACAGGTAAGATTGCACAGCCTTGCAGGTAAGAGTGACTTGAATCACCTGACAGAAGGCTAAGCCCACGGAAAACAGTTTTGCCCAGACGCTATGGACCAAACAGGTGAGGTGTCTCTTCAAGACATAGCAGTTATGTTAGCGCAGATTAGGCACGAGAATGCAGAGCTACGTAGGGACGTTTCTGAACTACAAAGTAATTTGCAAACTCCTAAAACATCTTGGACTTCTCCTATTAGACCAGCTACCTTCCAACCTCCACTACAAACTCTGTATAGGGGAGACGCATCTAGTTCCCCTTCTGCATCCACTCAAATTCAGGTTGTTACCCCTATTTCTGTACCCTTGGCACCGCCAGAGAGATTCTATGGGGACTGCAACAAGTTTGCTATATTTTTAAATCAGTGCCATTTGCATTTCGTAGCTAAACCCACTGCATTTCCAGATGATTCGGCGAAGGTGGCTTTTATCCTCTCTTATTTGGGTGGTGAGGCAGCTCTCTGGTCTGTACCCTATGTAGAAAGGGATGATGCCATTTTATACGATCTAAGGCGATTTAAAAATACCATGAAAAAACTATTTGCCAAACATGTCTTTGTGCAGTCGGCCGATCACGAACTATTAAGTTTAAAGCAAGGGTCTTCAGATCTTTTACATTACATCTCCTCTTTCAACAGGTTAGTAATAGAAGCTGAATGGCCAGAAGACAAACAAGTGTCTTTGTTCTATAGGGGTTTGAAGGATGAATTAAAAGACATGGTTACTCAGATCCTTGATCCTCCCACTGGCTGCGAAGAATTTATAGATCTAGTAGTTAAGTTGAATCACCGCATACTGGAAAGAAAGGGAGAAAAAGGGAAGACAGATTTCAAGTTCTTTTTATCTAAAGACAAAACAAATTCTAAAAATGAAACCACGCCTAGGCAGGATCCAACTGAACCAATGCAAATTGGGACAGTTAGAGGTCCTCTGTCCAAAGACGAAAGAGAGAAGAGGAGAAAATTAAATCAGTGTATGTATTGTGGGAAATCTGGGCACTTTGTCAAAGAATGCCCAACTCGACCCACAAAACCTAAAACAAAATCAGTCGATGTCAACGCGATATCGCAGGCGGAAAACTTGTAAGCTCGATAGACCAGGAGGTCAGTTTATCGGGTAAGCAGCTTAGTTTGGCCTCTAATGCTCCAACTATCTCCCATAGTCATCTTAGTATGAGAGTACTACTTCAATCTCAATTAGACAACACCCGCTCGTGGTCTGTGGATGCTTTAATAGATTCAGGAGCCACTGGCAATTTTATTGACACCCAATTGTTTGAGAAGTTAGGTTTGCAAAGAACCGAGAAAAAATCCCCAGAAATAGTCAGGGCCGTGGATGGAAAAGAACTAACTTCAGGTCCAATACAACATCACACTGAGATCTTAACTATGTTATGTGCAACTAAACACAGTGAAGATATAACCTTTGATATAATTGATGCCCCTCAGTTTGGTTTAATCTTGGGTATCCCTTGGTTAGTCCTCCACAACCCTTATATAGATTGGGTTAACAGAACCATTCTCTTCAAATCTGATTATTGTCATGCAAAGTGTTTTAGGCAATATCCTGGTACTGATCTCATAGTTCAGGGCTATAATTTTCCTAAACAAATTCAGAGTGTACTAACTATTTCAGGGGTTCCAGAAGACTATCAGGACCTACTGGATGTATTTGACAAGACTAAAGCCAATACCTTGCCACCACACAGGGATTATGATTGTCAAATTGACCTTGTTCCAGGAGCTACATTACCATGCAGCAGAATTTATGCCCTTACAGAGAAAGAAAACGAACATCTTAGGTCATATTTGGATGAATATCTTGCAAATGGATTTATTAGACACTCTAAGTCCCCAGTCTCCTCTCCTTTATTTTTTATACCAAAGAAGGGAGGGGAATTGCGCACTTGTATCGACTATCGCGCAATTAACAACATGACTGTCAAGAATAGATACCCATTGCCCTTGATCCCGACTTTACTTGACCAAATTAAAGATGCAGCAATCTATACTAAACTAGATTTGCGAGGAGCCTATCACCTAGTAAGAGTCCGAGAGGGTGATGAGTGGAAAACTGCTTTCCGCACGAAATTTGGACTATATGAGTATCAAGTCATGCCCTTCGGACTCTGCAACGCTCCAGCAGCATTTCAGTTCTTCATAAATGAGGTTCTAAGGGAATTTCTTGATGTATGTTGTATCGTCTATATTGATGATATTCTCATTTACTCCAAGAATGTTTCTGAGCATGTGAAGCAAGTACGAGCCATTTTGAAACAGCTTTTACAGAATTCTCTATTTGTGAAACTAGAGAAAAGCCTGTTCCATGTTACCACCGTGGATTTCTTGGGGTATATCCTCAGTCCTTCTGGCATAGAGATGGATCAAAAAAAAGTGCAAGCCATCATTGACTGGCCCATCCCAAACAGTGTTAAACAAATCCAAAGCTTTTTGGGATTCGCAAATTTCTATAGGCGATTCATTAAGGATTTCTCTCAAATAATCACCCCAATCACAAAATTGCTGAGAAAAAATGTGAGATTTGAATGGGATCTTGAAGCTAATAAAGCTTTTCAGAAATTGAAAACTCAATTTACTACCGCTCCGATTCTAAAACACCCAGATCCATCCCAACCATTTATCGTAGAGGCTGATGCTTCCCAATTCGCTATTGGAGGCATACTTTCCCAAAGAAGCACTAACACTGGTCAGATGCATCCTGTTGCCTTTTTTTCTAGAAAACTCAATCCAACAGAACAGAACTATGCCATAGCAGATAGAGAATTGCTTGCCATTAAAGCTGTCTTCAAAGAATGGCGACACTACTTGCTAGGGGCCAGACATCCAGTGACCATTTACACAGATCATAGAAACCTTCAGTCACTTAAATCTGTAAAGGCCTTGTCTGCTCGACAGCTAAGATGGACTCTGTTTTTTAACGATTTTGACTTTATCATCACCTATCGTCCTGGAAAAGAAAACAATAAAGCGGATGCTTTATCAAGAATTGGAGGTAGTGATGATATGAACATAAGACAAGAGCCTATACTTCCGATTATTCCTGCTGAACGTTTTCTTGTAGGTCTTGTAAATTCTGATGTTGCGTTAGATCTTAAAGAAGCATTCCAATCTCAATCAAAGGAGGATTGGAATAAAGCCTATCCTTCGTTACTATGGAAAGAAAATGTTTTGTACATGAATAATCAAGTATTTGTACCTGTTGAAACTCTTCAAAAAAAGGTTTTGCAGTTGTATCATGATACTTCTCTGTCAATACATCCTGGAGTTACAAAGATGTATCAGTTGATCAAGAGAAAGTTTTGGTGGCCTTCATTGTATAAAGACATACAACATTACGTGGATACTTGCACTGTTTGCAGTCAGAACAAGCCTGAACATCATGCTCCTAGTGGTCTCCTTTTGCCATTAACTTTACCACCTCAGCCTTGGCATACTGTGTCGCTTGATTTCATTGTAGAACTACCTCGTTCCAAGACAGGTCACACTACGATTCTCACTGTAGTGGATCATTTCACTCGCTATGCTCATTTCATACCTCTTTCTAAGCTTCCCACAGCTTCTGAATTAACTCAAATTTTCATGAAAGAGGTAGTGAAATTACATGGAATACCATCAGTCTTAATATCAGACAGGGGCCCACAGTTTATTTCCCATTTTTGGCGTAATTTGGGGAAGGCTTTGAAAATGGAAATTCGTACCTCTACGAGTTACCATCCCCAAACCGATGGGTTAACGGAGCGCACAAATCAAACTGTTGAACAACTATTACGTTGCCTGTTAGTCTCTCACGATCAGGAGTGGTCAGACGTTCTTTGGGCCGCAGAATTCGCCTATAATAATGCTGACCACTCTTCTATTGGTATGTCCCCCTTCTTCTGCTCCTTTGGTTATCATCCTAAAGAAATACTAGGATCAGATTTAGGTTCAACTTTAGTTCCAGCGGTTTCTGACTATGTAAAAGACCTAGTTGATATTCAACAAGAAGCTCAACAACATCTAGCACAAGCCAAAGAAACCCAAAAGTGGTATGCCGATAAGCATCGTTCTGAAACACCTCAGTATGCAGTAGGAGACAAGGTCTGGTTGGCAACTAAGAATCTTAGGTTGAAATGTCACAAAACTTTCCGCCCCAGATTCATAGGTCCTTTCCCTATAGAAAAGGTGGTTAACCCTGTTTGTGTGAAATTAACATTACCAGCTAGGTTTCGCATTCATCCTGTATTTCACATGTCTTTGATTAAACCCTGTAATCCTGGAACCAGACACCTTAAAAATCCTCCAGCTATTGAAATTGATGGAATTCCAGATTTTGAAGTTAAAGCTGTATTAGATTCTAAAAGAGTAAATGGAAAATTACATTATTTAGTTGATTGGAAAGGTTACGGTCCTGAGGAAAGAACTTGGGAACCATTGGTGAATCTGCAAAATGCTCCCAAAGTCCTGAAGATCTTTCATACTAAGTATCCTAATAAGCCCAAACCTGTTCCTACTGTGTTAGGAGGGATTCTACGAGGGGGGTACTGTCATGAAATCACACCACAGCCTCTCCCATCTCCATAAAGAGAAAAAACCCTGCAGCATGCACGTTAAAAAGAAAAGGAAAACTATATTTAATTTAGGAAACCCACCCCTGTCCCGTGCATCCTGCACTCCGTGTTAAGGTGTTGATGTGTATGATCTTTCAGGAATATTGTTTGTGCATATATTATACAATGGTAACACTGATCTACTTTTTGTGACTCTTGGCGGGGTAAGCTTTGGGTTAATTTGCGATTTGGAAAGTGGTAACTTGAAGCGGTATGCTTTCCCAAAGCTTAAGGGTTAAATCAACATTGGCTTTTGCCTCGTTTCTGCAGACAAGCGGAAACACGCGTTTGGTTAGCTTTCTGTAAAACGCGTGTGCTCCGCTTCTGGAAAGACGCGTTTGTTGACATTTCTCTCTGCGCGCACGGAGAGAAACAGAGCGTCGGAAGGCACGCATGCGTCTTAACGTTCGGGTGTGGTTCCTCTATAAAAACCACACCCGAGCTTCTGGAAGACGCTTAGCCTTCCAGCCCTTTATGAGGAAACATCGCGCATCTCCGGAAGACCTTCAGAAGTCCTTCTTGGCTCGCAGATTGCAGTGCTTCTTTCAAGGACGGATTCTGGACAATGCTACATCATGATTCAGAAAGCTAAGTGCAATCTCTTTTCTTCTTAAGGCGCCCACCGCTAGCAACCTACTGGGAAAGAACTATTTTTTGGAAACATTCTCTCTGAATACAAGAGGAGAATTTTGCAACAAAGAAAGACTTTTGTTTAATGTGTTCAAAGAGGACATAGTTAGTGATTTGTTTAAAGTGGACACAGATTGTGAATTCTGTTTAGGTTACGTGTACATTCTTGTTTGCTGTATGTGCATGTACATATCTTTTAGTTCTTTAAGCAGGAAACCAAAGTCAGTCATCTGAAAACGTGGAAGTGGTGAAAGTTGTAACAGTTAGCAAGAAAGTAAGTGCAATGGGAAGTGGAGCTAATTTAGAACCATTCTTTTAGAGTTGATATAATTGTGCATTTGTATCTTTGTAGTGAAACCACATCTTTCAACACTTCATCTCCAGAACGGAATCTCCTTCAACATCAAATCTCTGCTAACCTGTACCGACACACCACACCACTTCCAGGACGCGAAGCCTCTCTTAGTAGATCGCAGGTAGGACTTCTAAAACTGAAGATAGATTGGGAGAATTACAGAATAGAAAAAGTGAGAGAGAGTGCCAATCCCTTTTTGAGTATAAGAAACTAAGGTGAGCTTGTTGTTTTGCAGGTCGACTACAAGAACTCACATTAGCGTCAGATCCGGCCACTCTCCCTTTTAGCTATCCAGCATCTTGGCGCGTGAATCTACTAACCACCAGAGGTAGGATAGGTTTCAGGGAGTTTGGCTCATAGCGTCTCTGCAAAACCCTACAAGCACCTTACAGGTAAGATTGCACAGCCTTGCAGGTAAGAGTGACTTGAATCACCTGACAGTAGGTGAGATTGGTCTAAAAAGGCCAGCTCTTAGGGTGTGTTCAGATAGTGGGAATGACTAGTCCATAATGGCCGCCAAAGCGAGAGAGAGACCAGGCCAAGATGGCCGCCAAATAGGGGAGATCGAGACGATAGTCCTCTTTTAGGTGTTGTTGCTTTTAGAGCAGGGGAGTGCAGTTTCAGATTCTATTTGAGCAAGCCCAGTTCCTAGCTTGCTGGGAGGGAATCTTATCTCTGTTTTGCTGATCCCTGACCGCGTTGGTATGTAGCCTCATGGTCATCTGTTGGGCAGAAGGGCGATTTATGGCTCCAGTTTATGGCCCCAGCCATATTGGCCAATGGTGAGTGAAGAGACCGCAAAGCCCGCGAAAATGCAAAGCCTACAGTGAATTCCGGGCATAAAGTGAAAAACCGGCATGAGTGTTTAAAGTAGTAGTTTTGCGTGCAAAATTCCGGGCAGAAAGTGAGAAACCGGCATAAGTATATAATGAAATAGTTTTGAAATAGTTTTGACATAGTTTTGCGTTCAGTTACCTTCCGAGTCGTCAGTCTGCACTAACGCTGCTCCAGTCAGGCACCTTCAAAGCAGAACTGCGCCGTGGCCGCCCAGACACGCAAACAGGGCACACCGGAGACGCTCTAAAGGCCGATTGCTCCGTTCTCGATGATCCACTGGGAGGGGGGAGGGGGAGGGAAGGCATCCAGCCGGAACACCCTCTATCCCCCGCGCTGGGTCGGTCCGCACCAACTCCCGTCCGCTTGTCTCCCGCTCCGGTGGCTTCAGTGGCACTGATTGTGGTGGGGTGGGGGGCGATGAACCCTCCGCTGCAGCAGGGCGCCACCCTCTCTGTGAGCCACCGGGGTGCGAAGGATCCAGCCCCCGGTCCGAGAAGACAGCCGACCCAGATCGCCTGGACACGCCGGTCCAGACACGCTCAGACAGGCACACAGACCACCGGGATAGCCACACCGACCACCCGGAACAGCGATGATAGGACTTCCCGCCTCGGTCCAGCCCGGGGTCCCCGGGTAGGGGGGGGGTCAAATGCAGGCAGAGAATGCAGGCAGGCAGGGCACCACCGCACTCACGCTGGCAGTGGGTTCTGTCGTCCGACAGGAGCCTCCCAGGCGTCCGCAGCAGTGATCCGGGCTCAGGTTCATGCCCACCTAGTCCGGTGCAAGCGATGGTGACTTCAGGCTGGTCGGACACCTCCGGTGGCAGGGAACAGCCCAACTCCAAATGCAGGCGGAGAGTGCAGGCGGTCAAATGCAGGTTGTTTATGACTTTCGTCTACCTGGCTGGAGTCTGGAAATTTCGCACTCTGAGGCATATTTACAAGGTAATTGCGGAGGGTGGTATTCAGCACAAAATACTCACGCCAGGCTCCGCCATGCCAAATGCACGGATAAGCCGTATTTAAAAAGATACCTCACATCCCTGTGTTTTCCCTAGCACTGGTGCTAAATTAAGCTGCCTACGGCCAACGTAGGCAACCTTACCTGCTGTGAGGGAATGATTGTTTATGTCAGGAAGGTGTCCCTTCCTGCATATAAACAATCACAAATGGAGATTTGAAACTTCTATGTGTGCTGCATTGTGCAGCACACATAGAAGTTGCAAATCATCATTTGTTTATGTGTAGGAAGGGACACCTTTCTGCACATAAACAATCATTCATGGTGTTTTGCTATTTCTGTGTGTGCTGCACAATGCAGCACACATAGAAGTAGCAACAATTAGGAGAAATTAAGCATTTCTCCTCATTCCACCATGTTAAGACCAGGTTTTCCCTGGTCTTAAATTTGGCGCTTCCTCCTATTTACGCTATTCTTGTAAATAGGAGGCAGTGTCAAAATCAGTGGGTGTTGCTGCGGAACTTCCATCGCAACACCCATTGCCCACCCCTTCCACACTAAGTGCAGCATGAAAGGTTGCCTTCTTTACAAGGCTAAGCAAACAAATGATGGATGGCATGCTGAATAAATCATACATTCACCCCCAGACAAGAGATCTGGGTTAAATCCATTGTTCTTTTGCTCACCATGCCACCCCAGTTTAGACCCAGCCATATGCAAATCAATCTTAAACCTGTGCCTCATGGGAACAGTCCAGACCCAAGTAGCAAGCCAGGTCCTCCCTGGACCGGGAACAAGCATCCTGGGACCAGTTTCTGTGTATTACACTTCATCAGCCAGGCTAGCTTGAATCCAGTGGCACAGTGAGCAAGGGACCCACGTCTGGGCATTACCAGCCCACCTAGGGTGGAAAGTGCTACGCAAACAAATGATGGACGGAATGCTGAATAAATCATACATTCGCCCCCAGTCAAGTGATCTGAGTTCAATCCAAATTCTTTTCCTAAACATGCCACCCCAGTTTAGACTCAGCCATATGCAAATCAGTCTTGACCCTGTGCTTCATGGGAACAGTCCAGACCGAACTGCCAAGCCAGGTCCTCCCTGGACTGGAAACAAGCATCCTTCATCAGCCAGGCTATCTAGAATCCAGGCCCAGTTCTGCAGGATTCAGACGCCGAAGAATATATGGTCCATCTCCTTATATCACCAAGTCCGTGATGATAAGTTATCAACAGGGCCTTCGAATTATCAAGCGGTGGATAGGAAGGGGAAGGGACAGCAGGGATACAGGACCTAAAACAACAAAAGATAAAGATTAACACCGTCAGACAATCTACTCTCATGTAATTCTCACTAAACAGTAACAGATAGGTACCTGAGCGTATCACAGCTGAAGAGAAAGAATATGGATCTCAGTGCACCAAAAGATACATGACCTGAAATGAAAGCATTCATAACATTACTTCTGGGCATTCATTCCACTCAGAAGAGGTATACTATTCCTGTCTTTCAACAACATACCCATAGCAGTTCTGTAACAGGCTCATAAGGAAAACATAATTCATAGTGAAAGTTTCTAGCCCCCATCAAAGCTTCATTGTACTGGGTTGACTTCACCACTGTATAATGAGTAAAACAGTTTTCCAATAAGGCCGCTGAGACTTTCATAAATATCAATGTAATTAGGGAGTTAACCTCACCCGGTAGTACACAGTTGCGGCCACCGCAGTACTCCGTGGTATTCACCAAGAATGAAACCAAAATACACTGCACCCGGTATTACGCGGTATGTCTTCCGCCGTAATCCGTTTGCAGGAAAGAACAAAACAAAGCCAAGTAAATGACGACACCCGGAAGTATGCAGTAAGCTCACCGCTATACTCCGCTGCCGCTAATAATTTCTCCTTCTAGTCACTGGCTTAAAGGCAACACGCGGTTGTGACCGCCACAGTGTTCCGCAAGCCTAATTGCCTCCGATGGTGAAGCGCGGCGGACACGGCAATACGTGGTAGAACGCTACCGCCGTATTCCGCTCCGAGTCCTACGATGAGCAAACCCCCCACTCAAGGTACTCACAGGCATGATAAAACCAGGATCCGAATTGGAGGACTCTAACCTCCTGGGGACTTCGGACGACGTCCTCCTCTCAGCAGAGAGTAGCCAAACAATGAAAACAGTATTACGCGCAATTTCCTGTGCTCGTCAGCCCTCTAAATCCTCCAACCGCTGGCAAGCATTCTGGGAATTGTAGTTCAACAAGCTAGGTAGGCGCAAATCCTGACAGTAGGTCCCCCTCGCCTAGCGCCTCCTAGGTCCAGGCTTCAAAAGGAAACGCCGATGAAAAGAACGAACGGCCGCAGGAGCGTGCACATTTTGATAAGGCTCCCAGGAATTATCCTCTGCATTGTACCCCTTCCATGAAACCAAATACCAAAGCCTCCCACGCCTCCATCTGGAATCCTTGATGCTACGGACCTCGTACTCCATGCCCCCATCACAGATCACCGGGGGTGGAGATCTCATGCTAGCTCCCTCAGCGGGTTTCAAGAGGTTGCGATGAAACACAGGGTGAATTTTTAACGAACCAGGCAGTTTCAGTTTGTAGGAGACAGGGTTCAGTCTTTTCAGGACAGTGTA
Source organism: Lissotriton vulgaris (assembly GCF_964263255.1). Lineage (NCBI taxonomy): Eukaryota > Metazoa > Chordata > Amphibia > Caudata > Salamandridae > Lissotriton > Lissotriton vulgaris. Next base: position 1,037,725,545 of record NC_141695.1, on the reverse strand, counting down.
AGGGCCATTAAACCTAGGATGAAAAACGCTCCGCAGTTTGGAACAAATGTTTTTGGTTGACAGCCACACCTTGTATCCAACCTGATACTGTTCTTCACACCTGTGGCGGTCCTCCCACAATTTATAGGTCTTTTTAGCTTTAATCAAGTGATTCCTGACCTTGCGCTGGAGAGCATGAAGCCTACGTACTTGTAACAATACCCCAGGCTGGTTGACCACTTTGTGAGGTATGTTTACAGGGAGTATTTTACTGTCATACCCAAAATTGGCACGAAAAGGAGACAAACCAATAGAACTGTGCCACGCATTGTTATAGGCCAATTCTGCCATCCATAACATGTCTACCCATGACTCTTTAGCTTCCTTAGCGTAGCACCGGAGGTACTTCTTTAAGGTTTGATTTAACCTTTCTGTCTGCCCGTCAGTCTGTGGATGAAAGCTCGTTGACAGTGCTGGCTCAATGTGCAAGGCCTTACACCATATCTTCCAAAACCTGGCTATAAACCGGGGTCCCCTGTCTGAAACAATGACATTGGGCAGTCCATGTACTCTAATGACATTAGCCAGCAGTAATTGAGCCGTTTGACTGGCAGAAGGAAGATTTCCACATGGAATAAAAAGCCCCATCTCTTAAGGCCATCTATCACCACTAAAACAGCTGAACAACCCTTCTCCACAGGTAAACCAGTAATGAAATCCAAACTGATGTTCTGCCATGGGCAAAGGAATGAGTTTACCTTTCTTGCCAACAGTCTCGTTCTTAGCCCTAGTACATTCTTCACATTTGGCCACCCACGCAATCACATCATTATGCAGCTTTGGCCACCAGAAATAACGTTGGACTAACTGTTGAGTTTTTCTTATTCCAGGATGACCTGCTAACGGAGACACATGGCACCACAGAAAAGCCTTCTTTTGTAAGTAGATGGAAGGAATAACTTTTCTTTTTGGAATGGCAGCCTTTGTCTCATGGTATGTTCATTCCCTTCTGCTGCCCATGCTTCCCAAGTTTGTATAGGGTGGTATTTCCTCACTTCATCAAGGAAACTTTCTACTCGTACTGATGGAGCGGTAATTTCTTCTGGTAATTTCTCAATGCAAAACCCTCATGCTACCTCTAATTTACCGCTCAAAAGGTGTTGGGCCCTTCACACCATGTAATACCTTCAGGAGACTTTAAATAAAGATGAACAGTCAAAAATGCAATTATTATTTTAAGCCAATAAAGAGAGTTGTTGAGTATTTAAAGGGTTTTATTTTCTAGTAAAAAGTTAATTTTCTCTGACCCTTTATTCATTAATAAAATATCAATCAGGTTACAGAATTTGAAAACCAGGAAAAATAGCATTAATACAGAACACATTACAGTCTGCATATAGGCATAACATGTAGGAATGTGGCGCAAAATGTCATTCAAGACTCAAAGAGTTTCTAAGAAAAATATAGTCTTGCAAGGCTAATCAAAAATCAAATAGTTTGCAAAAATCTCCCATTAAGAAAAATAAATGCATAAGTCAAATAAATCTTTTCAGACCTAATTAATTTGTCTAAGCATAACTTGAAGTTTAGCATCTAATTCTATTTAATCAGCTGTTCTTCTGCATCTGTCTGTGTCTAAAGAGCAAGCAGGGAGGGAGACAGCCCGCCCTTCACAAGACCTCAAAGGAATGTGGCCAAGATATGACGTGGAAGCAAGAAACCTCCCCCTGATTCTCCTCGGACGCAAACCCTCAGCAATCTCCCGGGACGTTTCTCGTACCTAACCCATAGAAGCCTAAGCCAAAATGAGCAAGAAGCCAGCTGAGCTGAGAAAGCCCGCCCCTGTCAGTTTTTATACACAAAATTTTGGCAGACTACTCAAAATGTTGCATTTCAGGAAAACCTGTATGTTGATTGGTCAATCATGATGGCATGAGTTTGCACTTTCCTGACGCATTAAAAAAAAACAGTTTTAACAAAAGAAGCATACATGAATAATACATTTATAAACATTTGCAACATTTACTAGGGAAAATGTTTCATCCTTCCTTTTCTCAGCGCAGTAGGACGGATACTTTAGTTAGCTGGCACATTGGCACAATCAGAAGAATGTACAGTTCAAGCTGTCCTTCACTTCTTGGCATGAGGAAAGCTGCCACAGTCTGCGCATGCTCCCTTCTCATTCAAAGCAAGCCATAGCTTTTGATGGTTTCACAGGCAGCCATTTAATGGTAGGCCCGAAAATAAAACAAACAAAAAGATAATATTAATGTCATGTGAATCAGCACATTATGTTTCCAAACTCCATTATTTATGTACAACATGTAAAATAAATGTGCAATGTGCAACAAAGTAAAAGAGGTGTTATTAACTGAAAATATTTATCAAAATATGCAAAAAGTCAGTCTTTTAAGATAGAAATAGTGAATGTAGATTGCATGGGATGAGCTGGGAAGAGAGAAACATATTCTATTAATCTTCAAAGCTAAAAGGCCACTTTTCTCTACATTGCAAAAACACATGTTAATTCAGCAGAAGCATTTCAGACTAAATTGGCCTCACTTTCATATTGTGCCATGTTTTTAACTTGCACCAAATTGTGCGTGGCAATTTAAATGCAGTCTGTCTGAAGCACAAAAATAAAACAATGCCTGACTGCAGAGGAAATCTGCTCCATCAATCCACCCTTCTGATAATTCAAATCATAATAAAATGATTTATAATTAATCACACATTTCATTTTCAAAAGTGACTTTTTTTTTTTTTTTTTAATTGCAAAAGCTGAGCATATAACAATTTTACATCTATTTCTAAGGCAAACACAAGTCTATCTGTAATCAGATCATATATAGCCAAGCTCAATTGTTTTAGTGCAGAGTTCTGTAAGTAGCTCCTTGGAACAGTTAGTCTTCTTTAAAATAAGTAACTAAAATAATAAAAAAGGAATTCAACAGGACAGTTTCAGCATTTCTTTTCTCTTTGTCATCAGCTTGCCATCAGAATGGCTCATTGGCATTCTGTACCTTTTTCAATGCAAATTAGACTACTTAGGTGCTGAGAAACTCTGACAGAGCACCATCAATCTCTTGCACTTTTTCAACCAATGCCTTTCACTCTTATCTTCACTTTGATCAGATTCAGATGATTCACCACTTCATCTCTCCGACCAAAGCCGTTGCACCATCCATTATGCAGATCTTGTGTAGCAGCTGCAATCTGGTGAGAAACTGCACACTGTACATCAAACTGACCTACACAGCCATGGCTAGTGTTCTCCTCAGTGTTTTCCACAAGTGCATTTGCATATGCATTTTCAAGCCACTTTGGTGTTGGTGAGACACCGTCTTTGGCAAAAGGTAACTCAGTGCTGCCATTGTGTTGCTTTATTATGCTTGACATTTCAGGCAGATAGCTACAATCCATTCCTTGTCCAATCTGTTGTTCTGCACTCATTATCTTTGAGACCACCTTATGATCTGATTTCAGAGAAACCGGCAATCTATACCTGGGCATCAGTCTTTGCAATAACACTTTTGCCACTATGCAGTTGTCACTTTTCTCAAAAACAGTTCTGATACAACCCTGTTGTGCTGCTTCAAAAACATTTTCTTGAGCCTCTTTTAATTCACCTGTGAAGATTCCATAGAATGTACATGCTAACAGAACACACATGTGTGCAACTGAATAAGCATTTCTCTCTCCCATGACAACAGTGACTCTCATTTGAGCAGATATACTGCATGTTATGGTAAGGGCAATCAATTTCGAATTTTGGACTGGGGCAACTACTGAGAGCCATGAAGCTTTGACAACATAATGTATAAGGAGCACAGCATGTGCTGCTTTTAATGTGTCACCTTTCAAACATGGGCCATCTACAAAATGGACATTGTTGGGCTGACTCAGACGTTCATCATTAAAGTCTGAATTTGACTTTATGCATATTTTCATGATATTTAGACACTCATATTCAGTTTCATCACAAATCAAATAATTTGCTGACATTTCTGTGAAGTTAGGGTCAAAGGTCATTGGGCAATACATCACAGAGCTTTGAACACAGTCATCTTTTTGAATAGGCAATGAGAGAGTGCAGCCCTCCCTCTCACTGCAAAATGGTGTATTTTCTTTTAAATAAACTTTCATTCCTAGTGCTGGGGCGCAACATTCTTTCTCTTTCAACTCTAGGAATGCTTTTGTGCAGTTGTTGTCCAATGGAAGCGGATCAGACACATCCTCATGTGTCAGCCTCAGTAAAGGCTTAGCCACTAGGGAAAGGTTTGGTAACCACTCTCTACAGCAGCTAACCATTCCCAAAAATTTCCTGACTTCTTTCCTTATTTGAGGTGGATTCATCTTGGAAATTATTTCCACCTTCTTTGGTGACACCTTTCTACCTCCCTTTCCAATTTTGTGTCCCAGATATTCATCTGCTTTTTGACAGTACTCCTGACTATTCTCATGCATTGGCACTGTGACATGGACTTTGCAAAAATCAATAAAAGTAAGCCATTCTTCAGCACATGGAATGTGAAAAAATATATTGGCTGGATTCGGTACCACAGGACAACATGAAAAAAATATGCTTTTAATCTCCTGCACTATTCTGTTCTTTTCATTTATTTTCTGTGAGCCTGTGATCAGAAAGTTACACACACTTCCAATCAATTCCATCAAAAATCCTTTTATTGGTAAAATTTCTGCAACTGATGGTGTACCTGAATACATGTCATCTGGTTCTAATTTTAATAAGACATGTTCGGCACATTTTATTAATTTGGCATCCTTCCCTTTGAACTCTCTTATTTCTGTGTTTATTATTTTTTCAAAAACAGAAGGTAATTTTTCAACTGTCTTTTCTAAAAATAATGCTACAGCTGTTTCTTGTTGGGCCATTTTAAAATGTACATCCTCATCAGGAATCTGAAAAATAACATTATCTGATGTACAGTAATCTCTGCTGTTTAATTTGCAAAACAATTGTTTTTCTGCTAGGCCTGAGTCACAGACAACAGTTTTGTCATTTTCCTCAAATGGGCCTAATTTTGGTGCACATTTTTCTAAAACTGGGTTTGTAATTTCTTTGTTTAAAACTCCTGAAATTAAGTCTGGACTTTCCACTGCCTCCACAATGCACTTGGTAAATTCTGAATTGTGAGGGTTAAAACTCTCATTTTCAAACACAGCAACCTGTTGGACTGGGTTCTGATTTTGCCTCTGGAAATAATTCACATTTGCTCTGTTCACCTTATTTAAATTAATTTGAGCTTTTTCCATATTTTGTGAGACCATCTTTGCTTGGAAAATTCCTGCCATAGGTACCTGTTTCTGAACTGACATTTGCATTTGCTTAGCTTGCATATTTTGCATCTGCATGTCTCCATGTTTTTGTGCATCATGTTTAAATTTATTTTTCTTCTTCCAATGCTCAAATCTGCTATAAAGATGGCAAAAGTACACATTTTCCAGCAGTACAACATCCATACCTGAATTTTCACAAACCAAACCAACTTTACTTCCATCCTGTGTTCTTTTAATCTGTACCCAAGCAACATCCTTTGCTGGCACTCCACCCTTCATGAAAATAATCACTGCTATATTTTCCTCCATAACAACAGAAAATGATGGTGCATTCATGCAAACCCTTTTCATTGTTTCTTCACCTAGCCTCTGCACAACTTTAGATTCAAACCACATTTTATTCTGCATGGCAATGTAAAAGAACATTTCCAAATTAATGCACAACTCTTTTAAAATTTCACCAAATCCCTCAACATTTGGGTACCACAGCATAATTCTGTCTCTCAATTGTGGGATTGTGTTCAGAAATGCTGCAAGTTCACTTTTATTCTGTAGCATAGGAACATGCACTTCTCCCACTATTTCTCTCAATGAGTAAGCAAAAGCCTCTCCCTCATTCTGCTTATTATTTTTCTCAACTAAATCTGGTGGCTTCTTTTCCTTATCCAGTTTCCTTGCTAGTTCTGGTGGTTTCCTTTTCTTCTCATGTTTTCTTGCCCATTTGTCTCCTAATTTCTCAAACCCATTGCATTTAAAAATATATTTTATTTCTGCAATGTGCAGTTGCATTTCTGAAGAACACATTTTCTCATTTGCTTCATCATCCATATGTACCCTAAAACTTTTCTGAAATGGGAAACTTCCTGAAACATCAATTTCATATTTTTGAGACAAATCTGTCAGGCCATTATGTGTAGTTAATGCACATGCAACTGTTTCCTTACTCAGGGAAATTAATTCTTTTTCCTGACACTGGTTCACATTTTCATGATTTAAACAGCATGGACTGTTATTTTCTTCATGTTCTAGTGCTGAATTTAAAACACTAAGCTGTCTCTCTTTTTCGGTGCCTGTGTTAATATGTTCTCCCATGTTTTCAATATTTTTAATCACTGCTGCTTCCTCTAAGCAGGTTTGAAAAATAACATTTTCAATTGTATATATTTTATCCTGAGCTGTAGATGTTGTAAAGGCCATTTTTCCCTCACCTTTCAGTGCTTGGGGTAATTTCTGTTCAATAATCTGTGAATTCTGAGTTTCTGAAATAAACTCTGCCATAATCACTCCTTCTGCAGTTCTTTGAACCTTTTCAGTAGGGACCATATTAATTGGGACAGTCATAATTTTTCTATGCATTATCTGTGCATCTGCAGTTAACAATTCTTGGACTGAATCAGGCACATTTGAAGCAGTAACACCTGGAGGTATCACTGTCAGTGCTGAATCAACAGGTAATGGGTCAATATAAAATGTTTGCACAGTTTTCTCAATCTGTGTTTTTCTCTGCTCAACAGAAGCAGTAGCCACTGTAGTGCTTACTAGTACACTATTTTCAGTATTTTTAATGGGAACCACATAAAGTGGTGGACACTCAGTTAACAATGCATCCATTATTTCATCACCTGAATCATTATTTATTTTAAGCTCTTTATCATCATTAATTCTCTTCTCCTGCATTTGGTGCTTTACCTTTTTATCCTCATTTGCTTTCTCTCTTGCTACCTTTTCCCATATGCTTAAGGCCTCAAATTGTGCAGCTTTAGATGGTGTATTTATTTCACATAACACTTCCCTTAATTTGTCAATAATTTGCAATTCAAAAGTACCATCTTTTGGAAACCTCAAAACACCCTCTTTTTCAGTAATCTTGCACCATTGGAGAACCCACATACATGTATTTTGTCCCAAACTGGTAGACATAAAATGCACAGGAGTTCCTTCAGGAGCATCACCAATAAAAAATGAATTTTTCACTTTACCTCCTAACAGCTTCTTTAAGCCTTCAAACAATTTCATTTTTGCAATAGTTCAATGCAATTTCGTTTTCCCAAAGCTGTCAGTCTCAATTTTAGTCAGTTTTACTCCTACCACTGACCCTCCACAAAACCTTACTGCAATATTTTCTTAATCAATAACTCTATTAGTAACAACATAAATACATTCGCTACTCTGTCTGTTGTGCTAAATAAAGGATAGATTTATATTCACTGCGAGTAACACATTCCGCTTACCCTTCACAAAGTAAGACCTTCCGTTTACTCTTCAAACACTACAGGTAAATCCCTTCCGCTTACCTGTCACACAAGCTCAGAAGAACCTGCTACTCCTTTGGACTTATCCTTCAGGATATATCTTAGTCCAAAGTTTCACCAGCGAACCCTTTTGCTGTCACTCAAGCTCAGAAGAACCTGCTACTCCTTTGGTGTGACCCTTTCTAGGTGATATCAGACCAAAGTTTCACCAGCGAACTCTTTGCTACAATCACTCACACAGAAAATAGTCCCTAATTTAACACTGCCAGCCCTACCTAGCTTCTCAGTGCTATTCCAACAGACGAGTAACCTCAGTGCAGTGTGGCTTCCATTTACCACCCGCTATTCCTTCCCGGGATTCCACAGGTGTGCATACCTGCGTGTTCAGACAACATAGAACAAGACACTAACTTAACATAAAGAGTTAAAACATGTAATCAATAACCAAAAAATTATGTCCTATGAAATTACCAATATAATCAATAACACCATCAATTCAAAATGAGCAAAATATCACCAACAGTAAAAATCCTTACTATTTTCAACACTTCAAAAATACATCCTAGCATATTAACAACATTTCACAACCCTATTCATACTCACACCACTTCTTGCATCACCTTCCAGTACTGCTTTGCCAATCTTCATGTTCCAAGCATTGGAGTCAGGGATCAGCACTTGGACATTTATCTAACTTGGGCAATTATTTTATTTCCCTTCTTAAGGTCAATGATCCATTAGTTGAGTAGTTGATGGTGAAATCAATAATCATTAATCACCAAACTAATCAATAATGACCATCCTCTGATTACCAAAAACTGATGGAGCGGTAATTTCTTCTGGTAATTTCTCAATGCAAAACCCTCATGCTACCTCTAATTTACCGCTCAAAAGGTGTTGGGCCCTTCACACCATGTAATACCTTCAGGAGACTTTAAATAAAGATGAACAGTCAAAAATGCAATTATTATTTTAAGCCAATAAAGAGAGTTGTTGAGTATTTAAAGGGTTTTATTTTCTAGTAAAAAGTTAATTTTCTCTGACCCTTTATTCATTAATAAAATATCAATCAGGTTACAGAATTTGAAAACCAGGAAAAATAGCATTAATACAGAACACATTACAGTCTGCATATAGGCATAACATGTAGGAATGTGGCGCAAAATGTCATTCAAGACTCAAAGAGTTTCTAAGAAAAATATAGTCTTGCAAGGCTAATCAAAAATCAAATAGTTTGCAAAAATCTCCCATTAAGAAAAATAAATGCATAAGTCAAATAAATCTTTTCAGACCTAATTAATTTGTCTAAGCATAACTTGAAGTTTAGCATCTAATTCTATTTAATCAGCTGTTCTTCTGCATCTGTCTGTGTCTAAAGAGCAAGCAGGGAGGGAGACAGCCCGCCCTTCACAAGACCTCAAAGGAATGTGGCCAAGATATGACGTGGAAGCAAGAAACCTCCCCCTGATTCTCCTCGGACGCAAACCCTCAGCAATCTCCCGGGACGTTTCTCGTACCTAACCCATAGAAGCCTAAGCCAAAATGAGCAAGAAGCCAGCTGAGCTGAGAAAGCCCGCCCCTGTCAGTTTTTATACACAAAATTTTGGCAGACTACTCAAAATGTTGCATTTCAGGAAAACCTGTATGTTGATTGGTCAATCATGATGGCATGAGTTTGCACTTTCCTGACGCATTAAAAAAAAACAGTTTTAACAAAAGAAGCATACATGAATAATACATTTATAAACATTTGCAACATTTACTAGGGAAAATGTTTCATCCTTCCTTTTCTCAGCGCAGTAGGACGGATACTTTAGTTAGCTGGCACATTGGCACAATCAGAAGAATGTACAGTTCAAGCTGTCCTTCACTTCTTGGCATGAGGAAAGCTGCCACAGTCTGCGCATGCTCCCTTCTCATTCAAAGCAAGCCATAGCTTTTGATGGTTTCACAGGCAGCCATTTAATGGTAGGCCCGAAAATAAAACAAACAAAAAGATAATATTAATGTCATGTGAATCAGCACATTATGTTTCCAAACTCCATTATTTATGTACAACATGTAAAATAAATGTGCAATGTGCAACAAAGTAAAAGAGGTGTTATTAACTGAAAATATTTATCAAAATATGCAACAAGTCAAAGTCTTTTAAGACAGAAATAGTGAATGTAGATTGCATGGGATGAGCTGGGAAGAGAGAAACATATTCTATTAATCTTCAAAGCTAAAAGGCCACTTTTCTCTACATTGCAAAAACACATGTTAATTCAGCAGAAGCATTTCAGACTAAATTGGCCTCACTTTCATATTGTGCCATGTTTTTAACTTGCACCAAATTGTGCGTGGCAATTTAAATGCAGTCTGTCTGAAGCACAAAAATAAAACAATGCCTGACTGCAGAGGAAATCTGCTCCATCAATCTACTCTCATGTAATTCTCACTAAACAGTAACAGATAGGTACCTGAGCGTATCACAGCTGAAGAGAAAGAATATGGATCTCAGTGCACCAAAAGATACATGACCTGAAATGAAAGCATTCATAACATTACTTCTGGGCATTCATTCCACTCAGAAGAGGTATACTATTCCTGTCTTTCAACAACATACCCATAGCAGTTCTGTAACAGGCTCATAAGGAAAACATAATTCATAGTGAAAGTTTCTAGCCCCCATCAAAGCTTCATTGTACTGGGTTGACTTCACCACTGTATAATGAGTAAAACAGTTTTCCAATAAGGCCGCTGAGACTTTCATAAATATCAATGTAATTAGGGAGTTAACCTCACCCGGTAGTACACAGTTGCGGCCACCGCAGTACTCCGTGGTATTCACCAAGAATGAAACCAAAATACACTGCACCCGGTATTACGCGGTATGTCTTCCGCCGTAATCCGTTTGCAGGAAAGAACAAAACAAAGCCAAGTAAATGACGACACCCGGAAGTATGCAGTAAGCTCACCGCTATACTCCGCTGCCGCTAATAATTTCTCCTTCTAGTCACTGGCTTAAAGGCAACACGCGGTTGTGACCGCCACAGTGTTCCGCAAGCCTAATTGCCTCCGATGGTGAAGCGCGGCGGACACGGCAATACGTGGTAGAACGCTACCGCCGTATTCCGCTCCGAGTCCTACGATGAGCAAACCCCCCACTCAAGGTACTCACAGGCATGATAAAACCAGGATCCGAATTGGAGGACTCTAACCTCCTGGGGACTTCGGACGACGTCCTCCTCTCAGCAGAGAGTAGCCAAACAATGAAAACAGTATTACGCGCAATTTCCTGTGCTCGTCAGCCCTCTAAATCCTCCAACCGCTGGCAAGCATTCTGGGAATTGTAGTTCAACAAGCTAGGTAGGCGCAAATCCTGACAGTAGGTCCCCCTCGCCTAGCGCCTCCTAGGTCCAGGCTTCAAAAGGAAACGCCGATGAAAAGAACGAACGGCCGCAGGAGCGTGCACATTTTGATAAGGCTCCCAGGAATTATCCTCTGCATTGTACCCCTTCCATGAAACCAAATACCAAAGCCTCCCACGCCTCCATCTGGAATCCTTGATGCTACGGACCTCGTACTCCATGCCCCCATCACAGATCACCGGGGGTGGAGATCTCATGCTAGCTCCCTCAGCGGGTTTCAAGAGGTTGCGATGAAACACAGGGTGAATTTTTAACGAACCAGGCAGTTTCAGTTTGTAGGAGACAGGGTTCAGTCTTTTCAGGACAGTGTAAGGGCCATTAAACCTAGGATGAAAAACGCTCCGCAGTTTGGAACAAATGTTTTTGGTTGACAGCCACACCTTGTATCCAACCTGATACTGTTCTTCACACCTGTGGCGGTCCTCCCACAATTTATAGGTCTTTTTAGCTTTAATCAAGTGATTCCTGACCTTGCGCTGGAGAGCATGAAGCCTACGTACTTGTAACAATACCCCAGGCTGGTTGACCACTTTGTGAGGTATGTTTACAGGGAGTATTTTACTGTCATACCCAAAATTGGCACGAAAAGGAGACAAACCAATAGAACTGTGCCACGCATTGTTATAGGCCAATTCTGCCATCCATAACATGTCTACCCATGACTCTTTAGCTTCCTTAGCGTAGCACCGGAGGTACTTCTTTAAGGTTTGATTTAACCTTTCTGTCTGCCCGTCAGTCTGTGGATGAAAGCTCGTTGACAGTGCTGGCTCAATGTGCAAGGCCTTACACCATATCTTCCAAAACCTGGCTATAAACCGGGGTCCCCTGTCTGAAACAATGACATTGGGCAGTCCATGTACTCTAATGACATTAGCCAGCAGTAATTGAGCCGTTTGACTGGCAGAAGGAAGATTTCCACATGGAATAAAAAGCCCCATCTCTTAAGGCCATCTATCACCACTAAAACAGCTGAACAACCCTTCTCCACAGGTAAACCAGTAATGAAATCCAAACTGATGTTCTGCCATGGGCAAAGGAATGAGTTTACCTTTCTTGCCAACAGTCTCGTTCTTAGCCCTAGTACATTCTTCACATTTGGCCACCCACGCAATCACATCATTATGCAGCTTTGGCCACCAGAAATAACGTTGGACTAACTGTTGAGTTTTTCTTATTCCAGGATGACCTGCTAACGGAGACACATGGCACCACAGAAAAGCCTTCTTTTGTAAGTAGATGGAAGGAATAACTTTTCTTTTTGGAATGGCAGCCTTTGTCTCATGGTATGTTCATTCCCTTCTGCTGCCCATGCTTCCCAAGTTTGTATAGGGTGGTATTTCCTCACTTCATCAAGGAAACTTTCTACTCGTACCACACATAAAACTTTCGCAGGTTCAATGATAACCTCTGGTTTGGGAATCTGAAGAGGAGCATCTTTCGACTCCAATCTAGACAAAGAATCAGCTTTACGATTCTCAACTCCAGGTCTGAATGTTACCACAAAATTGTATTCCGCAAAGAACAACATCCATCTCATTTGCCTTTGGGATAGATGGCGATCCGATCTCATATACTGTAACTTTCTGTGGTGAGTATACACTGTGATGGGATGACAAGCCCCCCATAAGTAATGTCTCCATTCCTCAAAAGCCTTTTTTAAAGCTAATAACTCCTTCTCGGCTGTGGTATAGTTTTTCTCTGCTGGATTTAATTTTCTTGATAGACATGCCACAGGATGTAGTTGTCCAGTACCAGGGTTTCTTTGGGACAAAATGGCCCCAATTGCTTCCTCAGAAGCATCCGCCTCTACTATGATAGGATTTTCAGGGTGAGGGTGAGCCAACACAGGAGCTGCAGTGAAAGCCCTTTTTAAATACACAAAAGCTTCCTCAGCCTCTTTTTTCCATTGGAAAGTATTTCCTTTCCTAAGTAACTTGGTGAGTGGTACAGCTACCTGGGAGAAGTGGAGAATAAATCTCCGGTAGTAATTTGCGAAGCCCAGAAAACACTGGACATCTCGCACGTTTGTTGGGGTAGGCCATTCCTGTACAACTACCACCTTTCTTTCTGCCATGTGCAGTCCTTCTGGGCAAAGCATTACTCCTAAAAATTCCACCCTCCGGACCCCAAACTCACATTTACTGAGTTTACGGAAGAGCCTGTGAGTACCCAACTGGGTTAACACTTTACTCACATGACTGACATGTTCGTATGTTGATTCATGTATCGACAACAAACACATCCACATATTCTTTAAGCACTTCATTAAGAAAAAATTGAAACACCGCAGGGGCGTTGCAAAGGCCAAACGGCATGACTGTATATTCAAACAGGCCGTACCTCATCTTGAAAGCAGTCTTCCATTCATCCCCACTCTTGACACGCACCAAATGATACGCCCCTCTTAAATCTAAACGTGTGTATATCTGGGCCTCCCTCACTTGATCTAGCAAAACAGAGATTGGGGGCAGGGGATATCTGTTTCATACCGTATTCTTGTTCAAAACTCTGTAGTCAACACAAGCCCTGAGATCACCATTAGCTTTCGAAATAAAAAAAAGAGGGAAAGCAGCAGGTGACCCTGGAGGCCAAATGAATCCGATCTCCAAATAATGATCCAAGTATTCCCTCAAGTGCTTGGTTTCTGGCTCGGACAGAGCATAAACTCTACATGCTGGTATGGTGGCCCCCTCAACAAGATCTATTCTACAGTCATATTCCAGATGAGGGGCTAATTATTCAGCCTGTGCCTCACTAAACACATCCTTAAAATGAGCATAAACCAAGGGCAAAGTGACTTCTTTTTCTGCTGCTGTGGCCACAATATAAGGATGTAACAGAGTTGCAGCTGGGGAATGCACGAGTGGTGATAAGTGATTCAGGCAATCATATGAGAGGAACTGGACAGATCTAGTCATCCAGTCAATGGTAGGATTGTGATGACACAGCCAAGGCATCCACAGTCTTACTACATATTGTGGGGCTTCAATTATATTAAGGGACAATCGTTCTGTATGCCTCTCCTCAGTCATGTTATAAATTAACAAAATGGTTTTGGTTTGTTCAACTACTAAACCTGACTTTAGAGGCTTACCATCAACAACAAACACCTCTTCTGCTGTTTTTCAGTGTAGCCTCTGTAGCCCAAACTGTGTAACAAGGCCACTGTCGATGAAAGTACCCGTGGCTCGGAATCCAACATAACATGTACCTTGTGTGACTGTTCGCTATGAACAAGATCCATCAGATTATATGTGACTTAGTATCTAATAAATCAGAAGTAACCAAATAGGGGAGTTGCAAACCTTTGTTTGTCCCTCTATCTCCTGAGGAATTATCTGAAAGGGACGGAGAAAGGGAAGAGGATGCAGCCACTCTTTTATTTCGGGACCAGGCTTCTGAAGCCAGAGGTTTAGTGGGACACTCCCTAACATAATGGCCTTTCTTCCCACAATACATACACAGACCTTGTACCCTTCGAACTTCTCTCTCTCTTCTTTGGACAAAGGCGTACAAACGGCTCCTATTTCCATGGGTTCAGAATGTGTTTCAGGGCTAGCCATCAATCTACGTACAGGTCTCTCTGTTCTATAAGAGCTTTTATCCCACCTTCTTCGATCACCCCATCTTTCCATCGTTCTCCCATCCAACATTAATGTTAAATTTATTATGTCAGTGTAATTAGAGGGCTCGGGGTCTATTTGCGCTAATTCATCCTTAAGCTCTTCTCTGAGGCTCTGGTAAAACAAAGACATTCTTTTTTCTTCTGGCCAAGCTGTTGCAGCCACCAATCTATTTAATGTAGTGAGGTAGGTAACCAGATCACTTCTTCCTTGTTTGAGTTCTGTCGTAAATATTTAATTTACTATCATAATTTCTATGCAGGTAAGTACTTAATCAATAATAACTCAATCGGAAAGAAAGAGGCAGAGTCCGTGGCGTTAGAGTTCTTAGGGGTTTTATTCCTTAAAAAGGAATGGTCATGACTTGGCTATCATGTTCCCGCAACCACACAGGGTTCAGGAAGGGATAGAAGAGTGCGCACGCCCCATTTTATTGACAGTACATAGCTTATATACTTAATTCATTATCATAGAAAAACGTATGGTAGGCGTAACAGCTGAGAGAAGACAAGATAACAGCATCCACGTGTTAGCAATACGTAATCAGAAGGCGTGAACTAGGTGTGAATTAGAGGTGTGTGCTAGAAACGTCACCAGGTAGGTGTCACCGAAGGGGTGGCACTAACAGAAATGTTGCAATGTCAGCAGAAATCGGAAGCTTGGATGCACGCGCAGCTGCATGACGTGTGATTGACGTGAAACTAGAGGGTGCAGGGAACTTGACATTTACACTGACGGAAAGAGACAGAAGTCTGGCATGTCAGATCAACTTGTACTTCTATCATATCTGATATCTGATGTTTGGGAACCATACTATCTGGAGGGAAAGGTCTCTGGGGCAGAAGCTATTCTATACTGACTGTGAGTGCGTGTATAAGCGCCTGAGTGTCTGCATGAGAAGCGTGGGGGCATGGGCCTTCCATGGGAGCATGGTAACAGAGGCTATGAATTACTTGCACGGAAACAGATTGGCCCTTTGCTCTGCAGATGAGGGGGATGTTTACTGAAGCTAGTAGGCAGGAATGTATTTTCGAGGAGCGGAACAGATAACTCGAAGGTTATAGTCAGTCTTGGCAGGCAGCAGGCTGAGCTGAGCACGGTGGGCCGCGCTGGGAGTAAGTCAGAGTTCACGGGTACAGAGGCAGCCTGGGCTGAGGTTTCAGAGTCAGAAGCCAGAAAAATGGCTCGATGGCAGAAATTCAGGGCCTACTTTGCCAGAGCTGAAAAACGTGTAAAGTACACTACAAAAAGACGTTGGCATAGCATACTTAGGAACGGACTATTCAACCCATTCAGGGTGGGTCTGAAAGAGGACATGTTAACGTTGGACGCAAATGTATTTGCGTCTTCGTAGCTGGCACAGGAGGGAAGTTACATGCACATTAAGCTGGTACATGGAGTCGGTGGGGTACACGCTAGGGAACACAATCTTGACCATAAAATTTATATTTCCTCATTCCCTCCTTGTTCCCTACGGACCCTTCATGATATATCGATCCTCATGAATCGATCAGTTTGTTCTTGTAACATCATTTGTTCTTCTTTCTTTCTTTCACGTTTTGAGAGGAAACTGGAATGTTCAATGCACGATGTGGCACACAGTCCACAAATCGCTGGCCCACACTGTAGGCACAGGCAGCAACTGAATACTAGGACTAGGCCAATGCCTAGGAAGGATAGGATCTTCCATCCCCAAGCGGTTAACGTTGTCCAGAACCAACCGGACCAAGTCCAGGTGCCTGGATTCTGATGTATCAGATTTGCAATTTTATGAAGACGTGTAATAGCTTGATATACAGATGGTGCGTTTTGTGGAATGAAAATACAGCAACTTGACCCGATGACCTTACAGGCTCCACCTCTATCTGCCAAGATGACGTCAATAACAAGACGATTCTGAAGAACAACAACCCGCATGGCGGACTGCTCTTCTGTTAAGTTACCTAAGGCGGAGGCAGTTTCATTCACTACTGCTTCAAGTGTTCTAGTTAATCTGCGGATTAGTTTACTATTTTGGATGGGACCTAAAAAGAAAAAGAATCCTTTATTAAAATCGGTGTATTGTTCCCATGCTGTTTCTGTATAGTCGACAAGTGAGAGATCTCTTCGGAGCCTATTCTTTACTAGATTTGTATTTCTGTGATAGTCAGGAGGAGCTAGAAAAACAGGTGGCAGAAGGAATGCAATGTAACAGGTACCATCCCAATCTGGAGGTAAGCGTATGTATGCGGTATGACCACAAACAAAATAGGAATGACGGGTAGCTCTAAAAGAAGACTTGCCTTGATCACTGAATTCGACCACAATAGTACATTTACTATGACCTAAGTGTACTGAACCTTTCTTGCTGACACATAATTCACCAGTGACTGGTAGTACTGACATAGCGGGCAGAACTGGAGCAGTTTCGGATTCAACTGTAAGGATCATGAGGTTAATTGTGTAATTACCTAATCCATAAACTTCGTTTTCTAGATCAGTTCCTATTCTAATGGGGAGTCCCTTCTTGTCAGGATAACAGGCATTAAGCAGAACTAAGTTCAAGTTTCCCCAAACCCAGCTCCCTTTGAAAACAGCAATATCAGGATCTACGGAATTTATTATTCTAAACCAGGCACCACAGGAACCGTTGTGAGTGAACGGATACGGAAAGAGGGGCAGAGCTCCCTTGTATTTCTGGTAGGGAGGGAGTCGGCCACATATCCAGCAGTTTGTAGCATTGTTAGTCTGATGGGAATGATGTAACATACTAATGAATGTGTTGTTGCGCAGCGCAAGTCTGTAAGAAAGTTCATGTGGAGGTAATTTACTAAAAGAATGTTCAGCAGAAACATTATAAGCAGATTGTTCACGCTTGAAAATAGGATAATAGATGGGGAGCAGTATACTCGCAATAATTATCAGAACACTTAGAAAAAACATAATTAATAATGTCACCATACAGTGACTACGTAGTGATTTACAATATGTACGCTTCTTTAATTCTCTCTCTCTATCTCGATCTAGGGGATACATGTCAGAAACTATTTAACCGATTCACCTAGGGGAGGACTTAAACAATTAAACTGTCTGACTTGCTAGATCGAAGCTTCATACGGTACTCCTCTTGGGGAGTTTTCTTTCGTTCGGAAGTTTTAAAGTCACTAGGTTTGATACAGTCTTTGGTGGGGGTGGACGAGCCTGGATCTGGTTTCAGTTCATTATATTTTTTGATATGGCTCGTGTGGACCCACCCCTTTCTGCCTTCCAGTTTCACTGCGGTCCTCGTTGTAAGAAGGACGGTCTTTGGCTCCTTCCAGCGGGGCTCCAGCGGACTCTTCCTGTCGAAGTTCCGTACTAAAACTGTGTCCCCAGGACGGACATCATGTGGCTTTACATCAGTGTTGTCGGGGAAAGCTGCGGCAACCTGTGAACGACATGATTGGAGTGCAGACATCAAGGAGGCAAGGTAATCTGTCAACATATTGCAATCAACATCAGTAATCTTTTTCGGAATGGGCGTCCCCCACATATTCGGTGGTCTACCAAAGACCACTTCGTACGGGGATAGTCCTGATCTCGAGTGGGCAACCATCCTCATGTAGAATAGTGCCACGGGCAGGGCGACTATCCAGTCGACCCCTTTCTCTTTACATATTTTTGCAAGGCGTGTCTTTAATGTCTGGTTATGCCTTTCTACAAGGCCTGCGGCTTCGGGATGTCGGACACAATGGAATCTCCACTGGTATCCTAGCAGTAGGGAAACCTGCTTCATTAATTCAGATGAGAATGGCTGACCGTTATCTGAGTACACGACACGAGGCAAGCCGTACCGTGGGAAGAATTCACGAACCAGCTGCCTGGCAGTGGTCGGAGCAGTGTAATCTGGGACTGGGTATGCTTCGGTCCAACGGGACAGAGCACAAACTATTACGAGGACATATTTGAATCCTCGACAACGGTCCATCTGGATATAATCCATCTGGAGGACTTCAAAAGGGTGATCGGGAGGATGAAATCCACCTTGCTCTACAGGGACGCTTTTACCTGGATTGAACTGACAACAGATCATGCAAGTACGCACTTTCTGTTTTGCTGCTGCTCGTAAGTGTTTATTGCTCCAAAGATTTTGTAAACTGTCTAGCATTGCTTTTTCCCCTAGGTGTGCTGGACTATGTGCTGTATTAACCATGACTTGAACCATAGAATCAGGGAGAAACCATGTAGATTTTCCCTTCGTCATCCAACCTTGTTCTGTGTGAATCCCTCCTAGTTCAGTCCATTTCTTTATTTCATCTGGAGTAGCATGTGCCTGAATATCGATTACATCTAGTGCGGGATCCCTGACTGTCATACAATTTGTCGGTCCTATTGTCTTTGTCATGTCAGTTGTCTGAGTGTGAGTCAATGCTGTATGTTTTGCTGTCTGGTCTGCCAGGTCGTTACCCTGGGAAACAGAATCTGTAACTTTAGTATGTGCTTTACACTTCATGACGGATATGCCTGAAGGCAGATGTATTGCTTCTAACAGTGCTTGAATGAGGGGACCATGTTGGATCTTGGCACCATGAGAGGTCAGAAAACCTCGTTCTTGCCATAACATGCCGAAGTCGTGTACAACTCCGAACGCATAACGGGAATCAGTATATATGTTGACATTTCTGTTTTTGGCTAGAATACAGGCTCGGGTCAGAGCAATAAGCTCTGCCGCTTGAGCGGACAGCGTGTCAATACGATGTGTTTCTTTTACTTCGGTTTCAGTGGTCACTGCATACGCGGCCACTAATTCTCCTGTACTTGTTCTCATACATGAACCATCCACATAAAGTGTCAGGTCTGGATTTGTCAGTGGAACATCTGTTAAGTCTCGTCGAGGCTTTGTAACTGCATTAATGATTTCTATACAATCATGCGGGGCTGGATCTGTCATAATTGTAGGTAACAGTGTTGCGGGGTTCAGAATGCTGCAACGTCTGATTTCTATGTGTGGCTGGAATAGCGTTAATTCATAACCTGTCAGTCGTGCTATAGTCAAGTGTTGAGTCTGGGTTCTGTTTAAAAGAACCTCTACAGAATGTGGAACTTGTACTGTTAACTGATGCCCTAGGACAATTGAATCACTCTGTCTGATTGCTAATGCTGTTGCTGCTACAGACTTTAAGCACGCAGGGAGTGCCTGGGCTACTGAATCCAATGTACTTGAAAAATAAGCGCAAGGCTTATATGAACCTGCTTGATCTTGGGTGAGGACAGACAATGCTGTACCATCACGTTCTGTAACAAAAAGTGTAAACGGCTTACTGTAACATGGTGTTGCTAAAACTGGTGCTTGACATAATGCTTTCTTTAGTTCCTCAAAGGCTTGTGTATGTTCCTGAGTCCAAGGAAGGACAGTCGAAGTCGCTGCCTCCTGTGTCGTTAACTGGATGAGTGGTTTAGCTAGAAATGCATATTGAGGAATCCATTGTCTGCAGTACGAGGTGAGGCCTATGAAGGCCCGCACTTCCTTTTGTGTCTGGGGTCGTGGTATATTCACAATTAACTGAATGCGATCGGGAGTGAGCTGTCTCCCCACTTTGGACAGCAAGTGACCCAAGTATACAACTTGCTGACCACAGAATTGTAGCTTCGAAGGAGACACCTTGTGTCCCTTATCTGCCAGAAAATGTAAAACTGTCAGTGATGCTTGTTCACATTCGGGCTCACTTCGTGCGGTGATCAGCAGATCATCGACGTATTGCAGTAAAGCAGTGTTAACTGGCATTTGAATACAATCTAGTTGTCTTTTCAGTGCTTGACTATAGATGCTGGGGCTTTCTGTGAATCCTTGAGGTGCGCGGGAAAATTTGAAACTTCGTCCATTTAAACTGAATCCGAAGAGATATTGGCTCTCTGGATCAATCGGTACACTAAAGAAGGCGTTCTTGAGATCAATTACAGTAAAGAACGTCGCTTCTGAATCAATAGCAGTCAATAGAGAAGAGATATCGGGGACCACAGGATACTGTGGTACAATGCATTTATTCAGCTCTCGAAGATCAATCACCAGCCGATATACTGGCGGTGCATTGGGATCAGTACGTTTAAGAATTGGAATAATGGGTGAATTACAGATATTGGAGTCGGTCTCCACGACCACTCCTTGGGCAATGAGCTCTTCAATGATTTTCAGTAAAGCCACTACAGCATCGGGTGGTAACTTGTATTGTCTGATTCGTGGTAGAACAACTCCTGTCTTGAGTGTAACACGGTATGGTGTGATATGCATACAACCTACATCAGTTGGGCCTGTTGCCCACAAGTGATCTGGTACATTTTTCAATCTGACATCGAATTCTCGCAAAACATAATGACCCTTGAAATCCCGCAGAAAAAGTCTAACTCCCTCCGGGGAACAGCATATTATAGCTCCTAGAGCTTTCAATGTTTTAATTCCTAACAGATTTTCTGGACATGATTTCGTAAGTAACAAGTCTGTAATACGTGATAATGGACCCACAGCCAGGGGAACTGGTTCTGATACTTCATTTATAATGGGCTGTCCTGAAAAACCAAGGGAAACATTCTGTGAGCCTGAGAGGGGTGCCCCTGGGACTTCGTCATGACTGATTGTGGTGCGGCTTGCCCCTGTGTCAATTAAAAACTTTCTATCTTTTCCCAATACTTGACTGTGTACATAAGGACCTTCTTGATCTACAGGAATTTCAATAAGAGGCAAGCCAAATTCCCTCTCTAGGCTGTTTCATGTGTATCGCTGGTACTCTGGATAAGCAGATTGGGCATACTGGTACATTTGTTGGGAAACTTGCTGAGTCGCGGCAAGAGGCTGTGGCTGAGATACCGCTACTGTCTGTGCTGTATGGGATGAAGCATGCATAGGCTGTGTGTTCTGTGAGGTCTGTACATTCTGTGGAGTCTGTTGCTGGACCTGATCTTGTCTTGGTGGATGCGGTCTCTCTTTAGTTTTACCTGTTGCTATATTATGTTTCAGAACTGGGCATTCATGTACGTAGTGACCTGGCTGCTTGCAATAATTGCACGTCCCTTTAACAGGACCTGCGGAATGATTGGTCTGATTCGTACCTTTCCTATTTCCGTCGGCATGTACCGACTGGGCTACTAACATTTTCATTTTTGTGTCTTTCATACGTTTCTGTTCCTGATCTTGTTCTTCTCTGATTCTATTCTGATGGTATTGTAACATTTGTAACATCTGTGATGGCGTATTTGCTTGCCATGTACTCTCGACCTTGTATACACGGTTTTTAACTGCTAACAGGGAATTCTCGACTAGCTTTGATACAAAAAGATGCGGGTACGATTCGCTACTTGGTTTAAGACCACTATTAATAATAAAACATTTCTCGAATCTTGAATAAAAATCACTAGTATCTTCGTCGGGTTTCTGTTTACATGCTGAGATTGCATCCCAGTCTTCTTTTCTAGTTGCTAGTAATCTTGGCAGAACCTGTACTATTAAACCTGGTAATGCTTTAGTTTTGTCCCCGAGGCCTACCCCTGGGACACGCTTACTTTCTTCGTCTTCTATTTCTGCCCATACAATCTTTTTGTCTCCCACCTCCCATTCTTTTTCCTTGAGTTTCTCGTATATGCCCGTAGGCAGCAGTACCTTTAACATTTTCATGATATCTTCATATGTGTAATCCCCCATCAGTAACATGTCTTTAAGCTCTCTGTGGAAACCTGCAGGGTCTTTATCATGGCTCGGTACTAGTTTCTTCATTTCTAACAGTTCTAACTTAGTCAGTGGCGTGTGTACATACACGCGTTTCAAGACATTATCCTCACCCATAACTGGGTGTACTTCTCGTAAGGGGTTCTGACTTTCAATGCCACTCAGGCATTCCATACGATACATTTTTCTTTCTGGGGGTGGAGCGGGAACATATTCAGAGCTTACAAAAGTGTCATATCTATGTCGTTGTTCTAGAATTATCTGTATTAACTTGGTACTTAGACCTCTCCATCTATCCATGAGTAGTGCTTCTAGAGTTTCGTGTAAGGGACCTGGATCGGAGTGTTTATTTCTGTATTTCGTGAGGAGGTGCTGCATCATGTATACATCTGCTAATTTCTGCTCGTCTGGGGAGAGGTTCAGGAATGTCTGTGCTACGGTGTCATCATTATACATATCCGGATTTTCAGCCCATAATATGGCTGACCGGGCTAATTCCTGTTCATCCATTGAATTCAGTATGTGGTACCCCACTCGGTCTCGGAGTCTTTTATCAGTCTCCTGGAACTGGTGTTCAGAAGAATTCGGGTTGGTTAAGGCAGAAAGAAAAACTTTCTTGCTTTCCGGACGGGTACCTTTCCTAAGGTAAGTTCCCTTACCTACATACGCTATAGTATCTGTAGTTCTTTCTGATTCTTCAAGTTCTTCCTCCTCCTCGGAGGAGGCCCTTTCTTTCTCTTTTTCGTGCATTTCTATCACTGCTTTTCTTATTTTCTTGTACATACTGGCTATGCAAGCCCCCTTATCATGTTTTCCTTCAGATATATTTTGACCCCACTTGTTTAGTGCATCTAACTCGCTCTGATCTGTCCCAGGCCTATCTCTTTCTCTTATTAGGCAATTTATGAAAAAACGTAGTATCTGTGCTTGAATGTCAACTTTCTGATGCTCCATAGCATCCTTAACACTGTCAGGGTCTTTACCAGTCTGAATGAACTGATATATTCTATCTAGGCGCTCCTTCATCCCTGCAAATAACAGCAGGAAATCAGTAGCAGATCTTAACCGTAGTGAGGCCATCATCATTCTGTCGTTTTTGCCAGGTACTGGATCATATCTGCAAACTGAAAGTTTTTCTTTGAGTATGTCAAGACGGGGTGACTTGAACGTGAGAGGACTCTGCATATCCCTAAGGTTTACTCTGTGTGTCAATGGTGGGGTGTGAAGACCCCCAGTCGCACCTCCTGAAGCGGAAGCTTGGGCATTATCTCTCTGAGGAGTCTGTATCTGAACTTGAATTTGTCCTTTGGTAGCGTCAGGTAGACGTGGTTTCGGTAGATCTATTTTAACTGCGGGAAGTGGTGGAGGTGGAGGAATCTGTTGTGGTACTGGCGGAATATGATCTTGGGGCGAGTTACCACCCCCATCCCTGTCGTTAGGCAGGGCGCGGACAGGCAGATTGGTGTAAGCGGGTGCTACATCTTCTAGATAGGAATTCAGGAATATGTCTTTAGTGGTCCTATGATTTACTTTAGTTGGCACTAATGGTGGCGGCAGATTTTTCGGTATTTCTGAGATGGCCTCAGGCGAACCCTCGGCCGCGAGATACATACCGTTTACGAGGTTATTTCGTGCACGGTCTACTTGCTCTGTTTTTACTCGGATCCCTTCAGTAACTAATTCGTTTTCTTGGGCTTTATCTGATTCTCTAAGTCTGTCTTCTCTACGTAGTGCTTTTTCAGCACGCTTATGTGATTCCTTACGCCAAAACTCTATGGCGTCCTTCTGAGATTGTCTGGCTTTCTTTTTCCATAGTGCTTCCTCTACCTTCATGATGCACTCAGCATCCCATGTTCCAGTAACTGGCCATCTGTGTCTCTCGTCTAGATGTTTTGTATAATCGGCCCATAAATCTAGATACAATATGGCATCTAAGCCATGCTTGTGGTACATGAAGTTTCCGGGAGTGTCCCTAGGGGGAATAGGAATTTCTTCCTCCAGTATCCCTTTCCTAGTTCCTATCTGCTTTAACTTGTTGAAAAACGGCATCTTGTTTCTACTTAGTACTGAAAGCTCGATTTTTCCTACTTAATACTGAATACAGCTATTTATACAGGAATGCACAATAACGCACATTAAAAACAGTCACACTCATACCACGACATTAATCACATGAAAAACATTTAAAACATATATCACTACCCCTTTATACTGATGTACTGCTAAACAGCACAGATACACTGTCTAAAAACAGTGCAGAAACTTGAAATAACGGATGTACTGCTAAACAGTACAGATACACTGTCTAAAACAGTGCAGACCGGACTTGTGTACCCAAACCCGTCTTGATACGACCCAGCAATGGTACTCACCGGGAAGCACGGAAATCGGAAGGCCTCGGAAAACTCGACTGGACTGGACTCGGCTCAACTTCGGAAAACTTCGGAAAACTTCGGAAAACTTCGGAAAACTGGTGGGCCTCTTGACACCTCGGACCTTGCTTCTTTCGGCTAGGCTCTGGTCGGGATCCTCCGCACTCCTCACCGCCTCGTCTGGGTACTGATCGCAGTCTTCGTCACCTCCGTGGACCAGAGGGAGATGCAGGAAATCCTGCCGGTACGCGTAGTTTCCGTCTAGCTGATGGCAGGGTACAGAGCTTGCAATGCACCAACCGGCGCGTGAGGTGGGGGAGGGGTCCCTGTTCGGGCGCCAAAATGTCGTAAATATTTAATTTACTATCATAATTTCTATGCAGGTAAGTACTTAATCAATAATAACTCAATCGGAAAGAAAGAGGCAGAGTCCGTGGCGTTAGAGTTCTTAGGGGTTTTATTCCTTAAAAAGGAATGGTCATGACTTGGCTATCATGTTCCCGCAACCACACAGGGTTCAGGAAGGGATAGAAGAGTGCGCACGCCCCATTTTATTGACAGTACATAGCTTATATACTTAATTCATTATCATAGAAAAACGTATGGTAGGCGTAACAGCTGAGAGAAGACAAGATAACAGCATCCACTTGTTAGCAATACGTAATCAGAAGGCGTGAACTAGGCGTGAATTAGAGGTGTGTGCTAGAAACGTCACCAGGTAGGTGTCACCGAAGGGGTGGCACTAACAGAAATGTTGCAATGTCAGCAGAAATCGGAAGCTTGGATGCACGCGCAGCTGCATGACGTGTGATTGACGTGAAACTAGAGGGTGCAGGGAACTTGACATTTACACTGACGGAAAGAGACAGAAGTCTGGCATGTCAGATCAACTTGTACTTCTATCATATCTGATATCTGATGTTTGGGAACCATACTATCTGGAGGGAAAGGTCTCTGGGGCAGAAGCTATTCTATACTGACTGTGAGTGCGTGTATAAGCGCCTGAGTGTCTGCATGAGAAGCGTGGGGGCATGGGCCTTCCATGGGAGCATGGTAACAGAGGCTATGAATTACTTGCACGGAAACAGATTGGCCCTTTGCTCTGCAGATGAGGGGGATGTTTACTGAAGCTAGTAGGCAGGAATGTATTTTCGAGGAGCGGAACAGATAACTCGAAGGTTATAGTCAGTCTTGGCAGGCAGCAGGCTGAGCTGAGCACGGTGGGCCGCGCTGGGAGTAAGTCAGAGTTCACGGGTACAGAGGCAGCCTGGGCTGAGGTTTCAGAGTCAGAAGCCAGAAAAATGGCTCGATGGCAGAAATTCAGGGCCTACTTTGCCAGAGCTGAAAAACGTGTAAAGTACACTACAAAAAGACGTTGGCATAGCATACTTAGGAACGGACTATTCAACCCATTCAGGGTGGGTCTGAAAGAGGACATGTTAACGTTGGACGCAAATGTATTTGCGTCTTCGTAGCTGGCACAGGAGGGAAGTTACATGCACATTAAGCTGGTACATGGAGTCGGTGGGGTACACGCTAGGGAACACAATCTTGACCATAAAATTTATATTTCCTCAGTTCCAATAATTCTCGGTTGGCACTAAAGGTAGTGGCTCTACGGTCAAAAACCCTTTCAAACTCTGTTCTAAAAGCTGCCCAGTCAGATAGTATCGCATCATTATTACGGACTAAAGGAACTGCCCAGTTGGCTGCATCTGCTCTTAAGTATGAAATAGCGAATGCTACCCTTGAGTGATTGTTGGGAAAAGAGGCAGGTTTGCAGGCGAAATGTAACATTATCTGAGTCAAAAATACTTGTACTTTAGCTGGGTCACCTGAGTATCTTTCTGTACTGGCTAAAGGAATGGGTGGAGGGACTGTGACCTAAATCTGAGAGGTTCCTGGGTTAATATCAAAAGGATTTCTAGACAATTTCTCTACTTTCTCCATTAATGCTGCAGTTTCTGCTTTTGAAGATGTCAATTGCACCAATACTAGAGCTTGGAGAACATCATCCATAGTGGCCATTATTTCTCCTATGTCTGAACTGGGCGGAACTAAAAAACTTAGGCGCGTAATTCTGTAAGGCCCAGTTCCGCAGGATTCAGTCGCCGAAGAATGTATGGTCCACCTCCTGATATCACCAAGTCCCTGATAATAACTTATCAACAGGGCCTTCGAATTATCAAGTGTGGGATAGGAAGGGGAAGGGACAGCAGGGATACAGGACCTAAAACAACAAAAGATAAAGATTAACACCATCAGACAATCTACTCTCATGTAATTCTCAATAAACAGTAAAAGATAAGTACCTGGGCGTATAACAGCTGAAGAGAAAGAATATGGATCTCAGTGCACCAAAGAATACATGACCTGAAATGAAAACATTCATAACATTACTGCTGGGCATTCATTACACTCAGAACAGGTATACTATTCCTATCTTTCAACCACATACCCATAGCAGCTCTGTAACACGCCGATAAGGAAAACATAAGTCATAGTGAAAGTTTCTAGCACCCATCAAAGCTTCATTGTACTGGGTTGACTTCACCACTGTATAATGAGTAAAACAGTTCTTCCAATAAGGCCGCTGAGACTTTCATAAATATCAATGTAATTAGGGAGTTAACCTATTGGCATCATAGGAAATGAATCCACTAAGCAAACAGTAATAAGCGGTTGTGACCGCCGCCTTATTCCTACATATAAAAGAATCCAGACTCAAAATATACCAAGTCAAGCGCACCCGGTGGTACACAGTTGCGGCCACTGCAGTACTTTGTGGTATGTGTGGTATTCACCAAGAACGAAACCAAAATACACTACACCCGGTTTTACATGGTATGTCTTTCGCTGTAATACGTTTGCAGGAAAGAACAAAATAAAGCCAAGTAAATGACGACAAGCTGAAGTATGCAGTAAGCTCACCGCTATACTCCGTTGCCGCTAATAATTTCTCCTTCTAGTCACTGGCTTAACGGCAACACGCGTTTGTGACCGCCACAGTGTTCCGCAAGCCTAATTGCCTCCGATGGTGATGCGCGGCGGACACGGCAATACGTGGTAGAACGCTTCCGCCGTATTCCGCTCCGAGTCCTACGATGAGCAAACCCCCCACTCAAGGTACTCACTGGCACGATAGAACCAGGATCCGAATTGGAGGGCTCTAACCTCCTAGGGGCTTCGGGCGACGTCCTCCTCTCAGCCGAGAGGAGCCAAACAATGAAAACAGTATTATGAGCAAGTTCCTGTGCGCGTTAGCCCTCTAAATCCTCCATACGCCGGCAAGCATTCTGGGAATTGTAGTTCAACAAGCTAGGTAGGCACAAAATGGCCCGAATCCTGACAGATTTATTCAGCATTCCATCCATCATTTGTTTGGGTAGCACTTTTCACCTTAAGTGGGATGGGTATGCCCAGACGTGGGTCCCTTGCTCACTGTGCCACTGAATTTTAGCTAGCCTGGCTGATAAAGGGTAATACCCAGAAACCGGTCCCAGGATGCTTGTTTCCAGTCCAGGGAGCACCTGGCTTCGCAGTTCGGTCTGGACTGTTCCCATGAGGCACAGGGCCAAGACTGATTTGCATATGGCTGGGGATAAACTAGGGTGGCATAGTGAGCAAAAGAACGATGAATTTAACCCAGATCTCTTGACTGGGGGTGAATGTATGATTTATTCAGCATTCCACCCATCATTTGTTTGCGTAGCACTTCTTTACAAGCCGGCATTAAGACACATTACGTGACTTACTGCCACCTTCTAAATAAGGCGAAGCTCCTGTCGCCACAGGAACTTCCTTAAAAGTGACGTTCCTGTGGCGGTACGGGCTTGTAAATATGCCCCAGTGTTCTTTAGGGACATACTTATTTTGTAGTGCTAATTTAGATCACCCTAGGAAAACATAAAAGCAGAACAGAGGAAGTGAAAAGAGAGTGCAGACTATAGAAGGGACTATTAAACCCACAGGAGGGACTGTGAAGAGTCTGGAAGCTCTGATGAAAGCAACATAAAGTATAGATAAGGATTTCAAAGTTAGATCATGAACCACTAAAGTAGAGTTTCTGAGGCCATTGTGGACGAAACAAACAGCTAGAAGTACTAGGCAGCTCAAGCCTCTGAGCACACTTGAATTCGGAACTAGCTTACAAATTACATGCCCTCAGGCCGACACCAGGTTTCCTTTAGAGACCTATTGATACTTATATTACATACTATTGGGCAGAAATTCAACTCTATGGCAAGCCAGGGAAAAGGGTGAATTAAGATTCAAAGGTACACACATTTAAATATACCTCAGCTTCACCATCAGAGTGCAATTAGAGAGGAGAGTGTGTTTTGGGATGGGAATGTCCCCTGCATGGTGTACAGCCAGGTTTACTGCCCTGAGTTCCCAACAGCGAGTATCTGGTATCCTGGTTTTTAGACTTTTTGACCCCTGCCTCATTCTAATCTAGGTTGCACATAGGCCTAGGCTTGTCGTTAGACATTAGTGAGGTTCTTGACCTGTCTTGGAACCAAGATGGGTGCACCAAGCATGCCCTCATTTGACAGTGGACTACTGTCCCTCTCATGGTTTAGCATCTAGAGCGATGGTGGCAGTGTAAAGAGTTAGATGAATCAGTAATTGTACTCAGGCCTTTTTATATGAATCACTGGAGTGAAGGTCTTCTGGTCCACTCATATAAAATTCTGCCTCTATGCACCAAGCCAGGTCCTGCCATTAACACCATTACATCGATAGCGGTAGCGCTTGCAGGCTCTCTATTTCTTGCTGCTGGTGTTCATTCCTTTCACTTGTAATCTCTTCCCTGATCTACTACTCCGCTATCTTTTTCATTAGAGGCCACATTTTAAACTCCATGGTTTTAACATATATTCTGTGCAATCAGGCATACAGCATTTTTAAATTGTGCTATTTTGAAAACCTAGCTGTAAATATTTGAATTTGATTGTAGTGTGCTATAAACTGGCCTTTTCAGGCGGGAAAGTTGCTTCTGGCGGGGTAGGTTGTGGAATTCAACGACTCCCCGATCAGTCCAGGTAGCGACTAAGGGTGGGCGTAGTTCGAGAAGTAGCGATGCGCGAAGCTACGCGAAGTGCACTTCGCACTACGCGAACTTCAGGTAGCACTACGCGAGCTGCGTAGTAGCATGTTCGCACTGTGCAAGATGCGTTTTCAATGATTGCACAGTGCGAACAAGCATCCAGCACTGTGCAATCATTGAAAACGGCATCTTGCA
The DNA here is from genome assembly GCF_964263255.1 of Lissotriton vulgaris. Lineage (NCBI taxonomy): Eukaryota > Metazoa > Chordata > Amphibia > Caudata > Salamandridae > Lissotriton > Lissotriton vulgaris. The sequence continues at coordinate 1,037,695,685 of NC_141695.1, read as the reverse complement.
CAGTGCGAGCTGTAGTTTTCTGCTGCTCGAGTAGATTTTTACTCGAGCGGCAGCTTTCTCAGCGCGAACTGGTAGTTTCTCATCGCGAGCGGTTGCGAGCATGCGCAACCACTCGCAATGAGAAACCTGACCTCCCCGCGTTGAGAATCTCGCCGGGATGTCATTTTGCTTGCTCGCGGTCGCGAACATGACTTTGAGGACCGTGAACAAGCAAAAAATGTCCGCTGCACTACGCTACGCTGCACTACGCGTGTTCGCACTGTGCTACGTGCAGCTCGCGTAGTGCGAAGTTGCGCAAACTTCTCAAACTACGCGAGCGTAGCGTAGTGCTTCGCCCAGGGTTAGTAGCGACCTGGTGACCGGAGGCCATTTTTCTTCCTTGGTGACGACTAGAGCGGCCATTTTGGAAGTGCATGCTCAAGTCTATCTTGCCTCTCCATGCATTTAAGCAGGGACGCTGCGCAGAAGCGCTCATAGCGGTAGCGCTTGCAGGCTCTCTATTTCTTGCTGCAGGTGCTCATTCCTTTCACTTGTATTCTCTTCCCTGATCTACTACTCCGCTGTCTTTTTCATTAGAGGCCACATTTTAAACTCCATGGTTTTAAAATATATTCTGTGCAATCAGGCATACAGCATTTTTAAATTGTGTTATTTTAAAAACGTACCTATAAATACTTGAATTTGATTGTGATGTGCTCGGAACTGGCCTGTGCGGGTGGGAAAGTCCTTTCTGGCGGGTGGGTTGTGGAATTCAACGGCTCCTCGACAAGGCCAGGTAGCGACCTGGTGACCGGAGGCCATTTTTCCTCATTGTTTACGACTAGAGTGGCCATTTTAGAAGTGCAAGCTCTAGTCTATCTTACATCCCATGCATTTAATCGGGGACGCTGCGGGGACGCTACGTGGGTCCCTTGCTCACTGTGCCACTGGATTCTAGCTAGCCTGGCTGAGGAAGGGTAATACCTACAAACCAGTCCCAGGATGCTTGTTTCCGGTCCAAGGAGAACCTGGCTTGACAGTTCGGTCTGGACTGTTCCCATGAGGTACAGGGTCAAGATTGATTTGCATATGGCTGGGTCAAAACTGGGGTGGCATGGTGAGCAAAAGAACAATGGATTTAACCCAGATCTCTTGACTGGGGGTGAATGTATGATTTATTCAGCATTCCGTCCATCATTTGTTTGCGTAGCACTTTTCACCCTAGGTGGGATGGGTATGCCCAGACATGGGTCCCTTGCTCACTGTGCCACTGGATTCTAGCTAGCCTAGCTGATGAAGGGTAGTACCCAGAAACCGGTCCCAGGATGCTTGTTTCAAGTCCAGGGAGGACCTGACTTGGCAGTTTGGTCTGGACTGATTCCATGAGGCACAGGGTCAAGACTGATTTGCATATGGCTGGGTCTAAACTGGGGTGGCATGGTGAGTAAAAGAATGATGTATTTAACCCAGATCTCTTGAATGGAGGTGAGTGTATGATTTATTCAGCATTCCGTTGATCATTTGTTTGTGTAACACTTCTTTACAAGGCAGCATTAAGCCACATTAAGTGACATTATTTACCTTGTAAATAAGGCGAAGCTCCTGTCGCCACAGGAACTTCCTTAAAAGTGACGATCCTGTGGCAATACGGACTTGTAAATATGCCCCAGTGTTCTTTAGGGACACACTTATTTTGTAGTGCTAATTTAGATCACCCTAGGAAAACATAAAAATAGAACAGAGGAAGTGAAAAAGAGAGGGCAGACTATAGAAGGGACTATATAACCCACAGGAGGGACTGTGAAGAGTCTGGAAGCTCTGATGAAAGCAACATAAAGTATAGATAAGGATTTCAAAGTTAGATCATGAACCACTAAAGTAGAGTTTCTGAGGCCATAGTGGACGAAACAAACAGCTAGAAGTACTAGGCAGCTCAAGCCTCTGAGCACACTTAAATTTGGAACTAGCTTACGGTTCACATGCCCTCAGACCGACACCAGGTTTCCTATAGAGACCTATTGATACTTATATTATATACTATTGGGCAGAAATTCAACTCTATGGCAAGCCAGGGAAAAGGGTGAATTAATATTCAAAGGTGCACACATTTTAATATACCTCAGCCTCAACATCAGAGTGCAATTAGAGAGGACAGTGTGTTTTGGGATGGGAATGTCCCCTGCATGGTGTACAGCCAGGTTTACTGCCCTGAGTTCCCAACAGCGAGTATCTGGTATCCTGGTTTTAGACTTTTTGACCCCTGCCTCATTCTAATCTAGGTTGCACATAGGCCTAGGCTTGCCGTTAGACATTAGTGAGGTTCTTGACCTGTCTTGGAACCAAGATGGGTGCACCAAGCATGCCCTTATTTGACAGTGGACCACTGTCCCTCTCATGATTTAGCATGTAGAGCGATGGTGGCAGTGTAAAGAGTTAAGTGAATCAGTAATTGTACTCAGACCTTTTTATATTAATCACTGGAGTGGAGGTCTTCTGGTCCACTCATATAAAGTTCTGACTCTGTGCACCAAGCCAGGTCCTGCCATTAACATAATTTCATCGATAGCGGTAGCGTTTTGGGCCTCTCTATTTCTTGCTGCTGGTGCTCATTCCTTACACTTGTAATCTCTTCCCTGAACTATTACTCTGCCACCTTTTCATTAGAAAACTCCATGGTTTTAAAATATATTCTGTGCAATCAGGCATACAGCATTTTTAAATTGTGCTATTTTAAATATTTGACTTTGATTGTATTGTACAAGAAACTGACGTGCGCGGGTGGGAAAGTTCTTTCTGGTGGGGTGGGTTGTGGAATTCAACGACTCCCCGATCAGGCCAGGTAGCGACCTGGTGACCGAAGGTCATTTTTCCTCCTTGGTGACGACTAGAGCGGCCATTTTGGAAGTGCACGCTCTAGTCTATCTTGCCTCCCCATGCATTTAAGCAGGGACGCTGCGCGGAAGCGCTCATAGTGGTAGCGCTTGCAGGCTCTCTATTTCTTGCTGCAGGTGCTCATTCCTTTCACTTGTATTCTCTTCCCTGATCTACTACTCCGCTGTCTTTTTCATTAGAGGCCACATTTTAAACTCCATGGTTTTTAAATATATTCTGTGCAATGAGGCTTATAGCATTTTTAAATTGTGTTATTTCAAAAACGTACCTTTAAATACTTGAATTTGATTGTGTTGTGCTCGAAACTGGCCTGTACGGGTGGGAAAGTCCTTTCTGGCGCGGTGGGTTGTGGAATTCAACGGCTCCTTGACCAGGCCAGGTAGCGACCTGGTGACCGGAGGCCATTTTTCCTCCTTGTTGATGACTAGAGCGGCCATTTTGGAAGTGGAAGCTCTAGTCTATCTTTCATCCCCATGCATTTAATTGGGGACGCTGCGTGGACGCGCCAAAGGTAAACCCGTATGCGCCGTCAGCGTCCCGAAGCGACCAGCGCCAGGCACTATGCCATTACGAGTAGGGCGAAGGCAGTGCGTATCTCTTTTAACTTCCAACAATTGCTGGAACTTGCCCATAATGTATCCTTTACCACTTTTAACCCAGTACCTTTGGTCTTCCTGCTACCTACTGCAGTTCCTGTAATTTCTGTATAAAAGGCGGTATGCCATCCCTCAGGGAGCTCTCACTTACATGTCTCCACATTAGGGCAGGCCTGATTAACACCCCCTCCCTCTCAAAACACGCTGCCAATATTTATGACCTACTGGATGACAAACTTTTTGATGCACTCTTCATAACAGAAACGTGGCTCTCAGACTCCTCGGGCCCAGACATTTGGTCAGCCATTTTGAAAGGTTTTAAAATTATGAGGAAAGACTGTCTTTTACGGAGAGGGGTGGCCTTGCAATTATTTACAAGGAATGTTATATACTCACCTCTCTGCCCCCAATGGATCTAGTTGGGGCCGAGATTGTGGGCTTCACACTATCCCTCTCACTGAAAAAAAATTCGGGCTCTCATCTACAGGACTCCTGGCCCTCCAGGAAGGTTTTTAGCCACACTCGGCAACATCTTGACTCCATTAACGCTTAACTTTGCTCACTGCTCACTGGGCGATTTTAACCTTCACGTGGATTGTGCAAGAGATGGTCAACACTTCTGGAGAATCTTGCTTTCATGGGTTTGGCCCAGTCCGTTTTTTCACCAACATATTCTGCTGGTTACATACTAGACCAAGTGTTCAACTTTTGTCCTCTCGAGGTGGATCTCCCTGGCCGTTGGTCTGGTCTGACCACCATTTGCTTTGATTTAAATGGCCTAAGTATATGAACCCTTCAACCACAAAGGGCAACCTACCCATTATGGTAAGGGCCCTTCACGAAATTCAGACGGAGGACCTATGCTCATCACTTGAGGTGGGGGGCAAAAGCACCTTATTAGGTAATCTGGAGGTAGATACAACCTAAATAAATAGCTCGCTTGAGTCCACAATCCTAGCTCTTGCCCCAGTAAGGAGGTCTTAGCAATACCGTCCTAAAAAGCCCAGTCCCTGGTACACCCAGGAGCTAAAAGTCTAAAGCTAGAATGTAAACGTCTAGAAAAGCAATGGAGACTCTCTTAGACTACAATAAAAAATCTGACTATAAAGAAACCCTTGCTAAATATAATGAGGAGATTAAAACAGCTAAAAGAGTATATTTTGAGGCTAAAATTTCTACTGCCTGCAACTGCTCCAATGAGATCTTTAAAATAGTCAAATCCTTCACCAGGTCTGAAGCAGAGGCTAAATCTAAACCATCTTCGCAAAAATGGTGCGAACAACTCGCTAGCACCTATCAAGACAAAATAACCTCCATTCAACGTGGCCTCCCCCCTCCAGAATCCAACAATTGTATGGATAAAGACAGTACGGAGGAACTTACAGACATAAATGAGAAGAAGGAGATAGGGCAGTTTTCTCCAATGCTCACCCCCAGTAACCCAGTCAGCTGTTTAGACTTTTTCACGCCCATTTCTGTGGAAGATACTTTTTTTAACCATTAGTCGCCTAAGGTCTGACTCCCCCCCAGACCCAGGCCCTGCCTCCCTTATGGCTAGTGGGGCAAAGTCCATCACCCCACCTGTGCATCAGTTGTTTAATTCATCCCTGTCATCAGCTAAAATGCTTCTGATTTGGAAACAAATTAAAATTTTACCATTGTTGAAAAAACCACAGGCAGATCAAAACGATCCAATAAACTATCAAACCATTTCCCTTCTCCCAGCTTTAGCGAAATTACTTGAGAAACATGATAATCATCAGATCTCCGCACATTTAGAAAGTTATAATCTAGTACATACAAGTCAATCTGGTTTCCGGACCAACTATAGTACTGAGTCAGCACTGCTGGAAGTATTTGATTCCATTCGCCTGCAAACGACAGCGGCAACAGAGCGCTGCTGGTGTTACTCGATCTATCTGCAGCGTTCAACATCATATCTCACTCCATCCTTCTAGCGTGTATTCAGTCCATGGGGATCATAGGGTCGGCTTGGAAATGCCTTGCCTCTTTTTGGAAGACAGAGGTCAGGAGGTCTGGTGCAGCCCTTTCTCCGCTACCTCCGTAAGCTGCCTCAGGGCTCAGTTCTGAGCCCGACGCTATTTAATATCTACCTCTCTCCTTTGGCCGCCTTAGTAGAATTCTGAGGTGCAAAAATAGTGTCATATGCTTATGACACCCAACTCCTGTTCTCCTAGCGGAAAGATGAGGCCTTCCCTGGTGAGAAAATCCGTGAGGGCCTGAACGCAACATTTAGATGGTTTACCAATAACCAGCTCAAATGTAACAAAGGCAAGAATGAGCTTCTTTTCTTTGTCCTGGAGGCCAAGACATCTTGGGAGTCATTCCGGCCAAAGGATGCCCCTCCCCCACCCCCCCCCCACAAATCAAATAGTAAAAAACCTGGGCTTTAAATTCGACGAGCAACTAGCTTTTCATACTGAAATTAACTCTGTGGTGGGCACGGGCTTTGCCCTCTTCCGCGTCCTTAGGAAATTCTTCCCTCTCCTTTCCTTTCAGGCCAGACAACAGGTAACCCAGGATTTGATTACCTCAAGGCTGGACTATGGAGATAGCCTGTACGCCGGGTTACCCAAATACCTGATAGACAGGTTGCAGTTAGTGCAGAATGCAGCAGCACAGACCATCTTTGGGCTCCCTCGTCACTCTCATGTCTCCGGCCTCCTTCAGAGCCTACACAATCTTCCAGTTAGAAAGAGGATTACTTTAAAAATATTGCTACTAACCCAAGAAGCACTTTACGGGACAGGTCCAAGGTATCTTCAAGACAAAATCGAGCCCTATAAACCCTAGAAAAATCTTCGCTCTGGAAATCTCTGTCTGGCCTTTGTCCCTCGGATTAGGAAAGCGAGGGTGGGGGGAAGAGCCTTCTCATTTCTAGGCCCGACTCTCTGGAATAAGCTGCCACTGACTCTTAGGGCCATAAAGGAAACACTGATCTTCTGGAAAAGACTTAAGAACTGGCTTTTCTCCACAATTTAGGCTCTTTCTCCTTATCTGCCTGCGGATAGCACCTCCACTATTGCGCCAGGACACTCCACAGAGTAACAGTTGAGCTCTATAAATCACCTACATACATACATACAACACAGTTAACGTTATATGTTTGCATGCGTGTGTAGCCTTTGTGATGCATGCATTGCGTGTAGAGTGAACCAGAATAATGTAGGTCTGCTGTTCCAATTTTGGAAGCCCCCGGCCTGACCAAGTGCACAATAAGGGAGATGAGGTTGCTTTCCCAGGGAGTGAAAGTTACCGCTGATATTCCTGGAGCTTGGAGTGAGAAGGGCTAGACAGTGAAGTAGGAAAAGAGGCGACAGGAGCCCCTTTAGAAATGTATTTGGGAAATGTATTTGGGTCCTTTGGCTGAGATTGGATGCAGAAGATTATTCTTATTGAGCATGGCCAATTGGCGGACAGTGGAGGTGAATGATTTGAATTTTGCTGGCAAGAGTGTGAAGGATCCTTTTAGTGAGGCCAGCTTTTTGTCCCATTCTTGATCACTTTTCATTGTAGCTGTTGATAGCCAGGTGCAGAAAGCTTACACCTCTGTTGTGGGGGCTCAAAACTTGAGATGACCATGCTGTGTGGAGCACCATTCTACTCAAAGTCTATGTCTGGAGAACATCCAGAAGAGGACACATGAAAGAATAGCCACTACCGGTAATGAAAGTACTGACAGAGAATCCACAGCTGCTGACCCACTGGTTCCGGTCCCAAATTATTTTTGACCAATAAAGGGAGTGTTCCCTAACGGTACTCTGAGGTCTGCTGTGAAACCAGGGCTGGTATCTGCTTAACAGTCAACTTCCCAGAGGCATGGGGACATGACAGAGCGGGTGTGGCTTGCAGGCGGATGTAGGATGACGCGTGATCTCAGAGCTCAGCGCCGGCCCCTTGATTTATCCTCGATCAATGCTGTCCTGACCCCGGGAGAGCATCGCAGAATGTCCCCGCTGCAGTGGGAAGCCCTGGGGTGGTGATTGCAGCCTCTGCCTGACCGAATTGGGGCACGTGATTGCAGCAATGGACTCGAGAGATCTCCAGTCGCAGCAGGCAAGATGGCGCAGAGCTTAGCGCCTGGACTGTCTCACTGATTGAGGCTCCTGCTTGGGACGCCCTGGGAGCCAATCGCTAGGGACCGAGTGGACAAGGCTACCCCTACGCCCTGAGAGGTGTGGCTTGAAGTGCTCAGAGGCCTGCTGCCTTCCATAACGGACCCCTGACAAAATCGGCCGGGAAGTGTGGACGCGTTTAGGCCGTGTTCCGCAGATTGCAACCACTGAGTGACGGAGCTTCCTGGCTTAGATTGAAGCGGCCTGATTGCCGCGCGGAAGGCCCCTGCACGAAGCTCTGAATTATCATTGGTGCTTGCGGGTGAGTGCTATCCCGAGCGCTTTTGCAAAGAGCTGAACATTGGGGCTGGAGGGGGCTTCCTTTTTTACCTCTCCCGCAGACTGCCAGCTGTTGCTGGTGACCTGGGGAATTGCACGGGCCCTGTGCCGCAACGATTGGCCTACGGCGAATTAGGCCTGGACTGCCTTGGTACGATGCAGGGTGCCCTGTGACCCTCGAGGCACCCGAGTTTGGGTTTGAGTGGCTGACTGCCTTTCTGCCCGGGACAGCCTGTGCACTGAGGCCGGTGCTGGTACTCTTGGGGAGAGGGTACTCTGGGAGTCCTTGAGGCTCGGATAACATGGGCCCTATGACGTCCTGTTGGAGCCTTGCAAGGCATTGACTTGGGGCTTGGCGTGGAGAGCGCAATGCTGAACGCAGTCTGTGCTCTGGCCTGGAGAGACTGATCTGCTCCCTGACTGCATACTGGGGAAAGCCGCTGATGGCCCTCCGGATCAAGAAGAATTGGGGCAGGAGGAGAAACAACTGGCTTACCCTGAAGCGCCAGGTGAAGCAGGGGTGCAACAACAGTTGGCTCGAATCCTCCAGGCTATTACAGACATGAGGGAGGCCCTGCACCAGTTCATTGCTACTGTGTTGGTGGGACTGGGGCTGTTGCAGGCCGAGCACTGCAAGTTGGCAGATAGAGTGGAGCAAGCTGAAACATCCTTGGCGGCCCTGGAGCCGGCACAGAGATCCATCCCTGACCAGGTAGGAGACGTCTCCCGTAGGCTTTCGGCGCGGGAGAAAAGAGTCGAAGACACAGATGGAAGAAACCAGAGGAACAACATCCGCGTTTCAGCAACATAAAATTAGGTAGTAGTGTTCCCTGACAGGGAAACGTCCGCGTTTTGGGCCTGCCGGAGGGGGTGGAAGGATCCAATATGATCCAGTATTTAGAGGACTGGCTCCGCAACAAGGTGGCACCAGAGGGGCTGATACGGTTCTTCACGCTGGAAAAGGCTCATAAAGTTTTGGCCTGCCCGTTGGCGCCGGGTCGTCCTCCGCGCCCAGTGGTGGCCAGACTCCTCCACTAAAAAGACAGAGACCTCATCCTGCAGGCAGCTTGCACCTCTGGGCCTTACACGGTGGACAACAGCAAGGTTTCCATTTTCCCAGATTAGTCAGTGTCAGTGTAGTTTGGATGGGGGTTAGTCTCTTACTACCTGTCCTGTGGTGGGGTTGTTTGGATTGTTCTGTTTGTTGTAAGAGAATGTTTCAGGGTTCTTGGCGTAATTTGTTTTAACTTAGCTTTGCATGACAAGTATGGAGCAACACCATGGGTTTAATATCTGACTTAAAATGTATATCTTGGAATGTCAGGGGTATGCCCACCATGTTACTGAGGCATAAATACATGCATATTTACTCCATAGGGAGTCCAACTGGCTTTCCTTCAGGAGACTCACATAGCGCCGAAAGAGGACGTGGCATTGCAGCGTAGGTGGAGAGGACAGGTTTTTTGCACAACTTACTCCGGCTTTGCACAGGGTGTCTTGATAAGGGTCCGGGCGGGCACCCCTTTTCAGCCCACTCATCAACTGAAGGATCCTGAGAGCCGGTATATAATAGTGGCTGGCCGTCTGAATGGTAGGGACATGGTGCTGGGCAGCATATATGCTCCAAATACGGAACAATCCGCTTTTTTTACACAAGTGTCTGGGAAATGTGCTCCATTCTTAACCGGGTCAGTACTCATGGGTGGAGATTTCAATTCTGTCACGGATGTCCTAATGGATAGATCTCACCCTCCCCTCCCTGAAGCACCAATCCATAACCTTTCAAGGATCAAGCGGGAACGGCAGCCTAGGTGGGGACGGCTAGATACCTGGAGGGCGCACCACCCGAACTCCCGGGATTATTCATATGGCCGGGATGCCCGCCACCCCCTCCCAACACCCATTCCCCATGGGAGGAGACAGACACAAGTTTGAGCTTTTGGAAGGCGGGGGGGGAGTTACCCCCCCGGCCGTATGTATTAAAATATGAAACAAAATGTAAAACTTTAAATTAAAACGTTTCATAAATTATGTACAATTTTACTTTCATTACATTTTGATGAAGACATGTTCTTTGGCTAACCTTAGTCGTGTATCAAGAGGGAGAGAGAGGACCAGATAGCTAGCCCGTATCCCCGTATTATATATAAATAAATCAAAAAGAGGCTAGCTGAGGTGAGGGGGGAAGGGGTTGTTTAAACAGTATTCTAGTTTAAAGGTATACGTGACTCAGTTTTGTTTTGTCAGACGGTTATGGCACCTGGTAGGTGTGCTCATGAAGCCCTCACCCACCAACCTAGTTGGTGGCATGCTTCATCATCGGGCCCACCCAGTGACACCTAACGTGTCCCGGGTGTGCTACAACGCCTGGAGACAGCGGAGCAGGTATATCACTGTGTGTGCGGTGAAGAATGTTTTGAATGTGAGTTTAAAACGGCTTGGCGGGGGTCCCAGTACCCGAGGACAGACTTTAATACCTGGGCCTCCGTCAGCGGTTAAAAATAAGGCAGGTGGACGTTAGAGGCGAGTTACGACCTCCCACGTCCTTGGTACGTCAACATGTTTCAGCCAGTGCCTTATGGATATGCTGGCTTTCTTCAGGACGATTAAAAAGTGTGTGTGATTAAAACTAGTTGCCATCATTCGGAAGACAAGCAAGAGAGCCAGAAACCAAAACCGTGACGCACTCCTTGACACGTTAGGTGTCACTGGGTGGGCCCGATGATGAAGCATGCCACCAACTAGGTTGGTGGGTGAGGGCTTCATGAGCACACCTACCAGGTGCCATAACCGTCTGACAAAACAAAACTGAGTCACGTATACCTTTAAACTAGAATACTGTTTAAACAACCCCTTTCCCCCTCACCTCCTTTGGCTAACCTTAACAGATCTCTAATTCAAAGGTTTCCTAGCCGAGTCTAGCATCCTGAAAATGCATGACATTCTAAAATAAAATTGTACATCCTAGCATTAAGGGCCAACGGCAAGGTCTTAACCGGTGTCAGATCCCTACTACCAAATTCCCGCCATCATGGTGTGAGTGGCGCATGCGCAGAGGACTTTACCCTTGTTGCCAACTGTAACTTCCCTTGTCATGGGGGCCCCCCTTCACTCAACGCCATCTTAAAGGTCGTCCGAGTTCCCGTGTGAGGTATCTGTAAGAAGGACAGCGTGGACTCCCCCCCCCCCCCCTTCCCCACACTCTCTTCCGCCGGAGCGGATATCCGGCCCCCGGGAAATTCGTAGGAGGGGCATATAGCCGTCTCCCCCCTGGGAGGGGCCTATGGCCGTCTCCCCCTAGGCGACCCATCCGTAGTGGGTGCCGCCTCCCTGTGGGAGGGGCCAATGGCCGCCTCCCCCCGGGCGCTCCCATCCATACTGGGTGGCGCCCCCCCCTAGGGACCTTGAAATCACTGCTCACCGATCATGACCTTACCGCCCGACCAAAATAAATACGACAGTTGTTTACCTACTAAGGAAAGAAAAAACGCCTAATCTGCCACAGCTTGATGATTCATCAACTTTCTCATTTCTACAAAGGGAGAAAAGTCCTAAAGCACAAGACAATTTATTATTTGATACACTCCTTCACTTTTCTACAAGGGAAAAAAGGCCTACACACATCTATTCAATCAAAGGCATACATCAATGCTGTAAAAAATTGTGACTGTATCTCTTTAATCCATTCGAATATCACCAACAATTACTTTATTCAAACAAACATTGCAAAAAGGGGCTGGTGGGTGGGTCAAAATTGCTGCTTGTTCCGTCGAGGGCTCACGAGCAACGGGTGGTGCAGCCTTCCGAGCACTGGAACAAGAGGACGCTTCATTGGATTCCCGCTCTATTTATCCGTCTGCGGGAGGGCGGGGGCCCTCCTCGGGTACGCCCACCTGGGGGCGGTCTTCCGGGCGGGTGTCTAGGACAACCCCTTCTGGGCGGGAAGGGCGTGCTCCGGCTACGCCGCTTTGGGCATACCAGCCGAACCACGCCCCCCGCCCACAATGGTTTCCCGGGGGGATCGGGGCACCCATCCATACGTTCGGGGGGACCGAGTGGTCTCCCCTTTCCATATGGCCGGGATGCCCGCCACCCCCTCCCAACACCCATTCCCCATGGGAGGAGACAGACACAAGTTTGAGCTTTTGGAAGGCGGGGGGGAGTTACCCCCGGCCGTATTTATTAAAATATGAAACAAAATTTAAAACTTTAAATTAAAACGTTTCATAAATTATGTACAATTTTACTTTCATTACATTTTGATGAAGACATGTTCTTTGGCTAACCTTAACAGATCTCTAATACAAAGGTTTCCTAGCCGAGTCCAGCATCCTGAAAATGCATGACATTCTAAAATAAAATTGTACATCCTAGCATTAAGGGTCAACGGCAAGGTCTTAACCGGTGTCAGATCCCTACTACCAAATTCCCGCCATCACGGTGTGAGTGGCGCATGCGCAGAGGACTTTACCCTCGTTGCCAACTGTAACTTCACTTGTTGTGGGGGCCCCCCTTCACTCGACGCCATCTTAAAGGTCGTCTGAGTTCCCGTGTGAGGTATCTGTAAGAAGGACAGCGTGGACTCCCCCCCTTCCCCACACTCTCTTCCGCCGGAGCGGATATCCGGCCCCCGGGAAATTCGTAGGAGGGGCATATAGCCGTCTCCCCCCTGGGCGGGGCCTATGGCCGTCTCCCCCTAGGCGACCCATCCGTAGTGGGTGCCGCCTCCCTGTGGGAGGGGCCAATGGCCGCCTCCCCCCGGGCGCTCCCATCCATACTGGGTGGCGCCCCCCCTAGGGACCTTGAAATCACTGCTCACCGATCATGACCTTACCGCCACAGGCCGGATAGTTGACCGACTATCCGGCCCCCCCACACCTCCTAAAGGTCATGCCTCCTCAATCCCCTTAGCCATGCTATGAAGTCTCCTATGAGTAAATCATTCCCCGCCCTGGACAGGCGAACCCCATCATTTAAGTAATAGTGATCACCCCGAATACACCCGTGGGGAATGCTTTGCAAATGTGCGGAACAAAACAATTTCCCAATTTTATTGTTGACCCTCTTTACCGAGTGGTTCAATGCTGTTACAGAGAAACCCCCCCGCCAAACTCTCCTGGGGATCATGTGGGACCAGGCAATTGTGCACCCCGGGAGCCTCCTAGCCAACCAGCTGACTGCCGACAATATGTGTTCCACTAACACCCGTCTTCCCAGTCTTACCAAGTCATTGCCCTCCCAAGTGCACTATGATTACAGATGGCGGTGACCTTTGCCGCCCTAAGAGACCCTCCACAAATGATTGCAATTGGTCAAAACAGAGGCCTCCCTTTCCATGGAAGGTCACTCTGAACCCGTATCCCCCAGATGCGTGAGTCGCGTCACCTGCCATGAATACGTCCCCGGCGCGCCTCACGTATGAGTGGCCCACGACCCATACCACTTGCTCTCCAGTCGGTGATCCTTGACCGCTGGTCCTTTGGTGATGGGTTGATCCCAAATTCCGCCCCGCGTCACAGGCTTGCGAAACTGTAATTCAAACAAAAGACAACAAGCGTGAGTGCATTTCATCAGTCTTTTACAACATGTGCAGTCGCACATACCTCTTGAAACAGTTCGAGGACCAACGGCCTAACTGTTTCACTTCTTCCGCACCCAGACCCCGAGCCGTAGCCTCAGTAGCGGCCCCTATTCTAAATGAGTGGGTCCCAAAATCGCACGGGTTCATGCCCGTCGCAGCAATTGTAAGTGCCAGCACCCTCTGAAACTGAAATTTCGTCAACGGGGTGCCATCCTTGTGTCTAAGCAGGCTCCCTCCCCATGTTGCCGGCCTCTGAGCCAGGTAGTCCTCTAAATACCTTATCGGGCAACTGGGGCTCCCTCGGGCGCGCTGCACAATAACACTACTCCCCAGAGCTTCCTGGTCTGTCTTGGACCTGGCTATCGAGATTAGCATCGAATCACCCCCTATTTGAACGTGATCCCTGCATAGGCCTCCCTCCATATCCTTCTTGTTCCTCGCCGCGAGTTCACTTACCCGCATGGCCCCATGGAATGCCAATGCGAAAGCCGCTCGGAACAGAACTACCTCGGAAGGGGAGGAGCATGTCTCATCAAGTTTTGCTAGTAGCAGAGACAATCTCTAAACCAATCGGGTGCCTTGTATCCTGTCTGCAACCCTCCAGGCGTTGCCAACCGCGGAGCGCCTTCCTGACTAAGAAGGAACCCGTCGGGTCCCGTATGCCGTGGAGCTGCGCCATGAATGATATGGCCGCCCTATGTCTGTTGGCAGTTGCGGCTGATCGGCCTTCTTTATGAAGCGCCACTAAAAACCCCAGGAAGGATTCCTCCTGCCCCCAGCTATGTCTCCCTGCCGGCCCTAAAAAGGCGCAGTATGAACGAAACGCTCCCTCATAGGCTTTCCTCGTCCTGGGCGCTAAGCTGGCTGCCACGAGGTCCTGTAATCCGGGGCACCGATCAGCCATAGTGCTTCGGGGAACGGTGCCGCCACTAGGTCCGCTGTAGGTAGATAGCCCCTGAAAGCCTGCATGTGTGAACGAGAGAGTGCATCAGCTGCATTATTCAGTACACCCGGCACATGTTTTGCCCTGAACTGTACATTCAATCTCATGCAACGTAATACAATCTCTTTCAACAGCCTCAAGATCCACTTGCAGCGTGCTGCCTGCTGATTAATGCACTCGACCACTGTCATGTTGTCAGACCAAAACACTACTGAGCGGTCCCTAAAATCTTGTGGCCATGCCAACAGAGCCACCCAAATGGGAAATAGCTCCAAGAACCCAATGTTACCTGTTAGGCCACTGGAGTGCCACCACGTCGGCCACAATTGCGCCGACCATCGGTTACCAAAGATTGCGCCAAATCCCACGCTCCCAGCTGAGTCGGTCCATAAACCCAGTTCATCAGACGATGCTGGGGGTTTGTTCCACGCCACCCGACCGTTGAAGTCCGCCAGAAATGCCAACCAAATGCGCATATCCTGGCGAACCTCTGCCGACAGTCTCGTGTGGTGGTGTCCCTCCTTAAGGCCGGCCATAGCCTGTGCAATGGAACGTGAGAAGGGGCGAGCCATCGGTATTACTCTTAATGCAAAGTTAAGCTGGCCCACTGTTTGTTGTAACTGGTGCAGGGTCACCTTCTCTTTACCCAGGCATTGTATTAAGGAAGCCCTGAACTTGGCCACCTTCTCCATTGGCAGACGGAAGCATCCCTCCACAGAATCGAGCTCAATTCCCAGAAACTCCAGTGAAGTAGATGGCCCCACTGTCTTACCTGGTGCCAATGGGACCCCAAACTCCTGCATGAGAATTCAGAAGTCCTGCAGTGCTTGTGCACATTTCGTAGTGCCTGCCGGCCCTAAGAACAGGAAGTCATCTTAATAGTGCATCACCTGCCTATGCCCTGTGGCCTCGGTGAACGCCCATTCCAAAAAACAGCTGAACATTTCAAAATAAGCACAAGAAATCGAGCAGCCCATGGGCATGCATTTGTCCATGTAATACTTCCCTTGAAACGTAAATCCCAGCAAGCGCTGGTCCCGCGGGTGTACCGGGAGCAACCTGAATGCTGATTCGATGTCCGATTTCGCCATCAGAGCACCGGGGCCCAGGTCATTCAGTAGACGACGGCATCGTCGAACGATGCGTATCGAACTGAACAGACTTCCGGGTCAATGGCTTCATTTACCGAGGCCCCCCTCGGGGCCGACAGATTGTGAATGAGTCTATACTCCCCTGGGTCTTTCTTCGGAACCACTCCTAGAGGTGAACATACGAACTCCGCCACTGGCGGGCATGGAAACGGTCCTGCTACCCGTCCCAAGCTGACCTCTTTGGTAATTTTCTTGGCTGCCACTGCCGGGTTGTGTTGAACAGATAGCTGATTTTTACAAGAGGGGCTCCCCCGAAAATTCCCCGCCGGGATGTTGAAGCCATATAGGAAACCATTCCTCAAAATCCCGGCGGATACATGATCAGGGTATTTGTTCAGCCAGGGAGTCAAAGCCACGATGTCGATGGGTGAAGATGATTGCTTCCCAAGCATCACATCAATCCTGCTTGGATCACCCCTTTCCTCCCGAACTACCGTTCTTGGACCTACAGCTACTTTCTGGGTGTGAGGAGTTCCCACAGCCCGCACAAGCATGCCGGAACCTACATGTTCCCTGGGGCCTGTTACAGTTACCTCTGTTGAAATCCCAACAAACCCCACGCTTGCCCCCATTCCCGCCGGTCTTGGGCTGGGATTCCCCACCGGCGCTTGCTCGAAAGGGCTGTGCCGGTCTTTGTTGAACTGTCCCAGACCCGCTCCCGCCTGGCGAGGACGTACCCGCCGATCCAGGCAAGAGCTGTTTGTGCCATGACACTGTGTCGAGACAATCCCACGTTAAAGTCACATCAAACTCTTTAGATTTTTGAAAGTTAACATCGTAACCCTTCCATTCATTCCCCCCGTACAGTGTATAAAAATCCATGATCCTGTTCTGGTAGCATGATAGATCGGGCAACACTTCAGGTTTACGTTCCCCCATTACTGCTGTAAATAAAGAAAAGGCCTTCACCCAGTTCGCTATGGTCTCGTCGACCCTAAATTCCGCCATCTTGGCCCGCCATACGCTGGTGTCCCATAAATCTTTCTGGGTCTTTGCGTACTCTATCTCACGATGATCGGTCAACAGTGAAAACATATTGATATATTTGTCCCCCCATATCATTTCCTTCGTGGCCGCCGGGATGTGCTGGGCCAACCTCTCCCGCCTCGAAGGCACTGAACTCCCCCCACCATTGGTAATGGGTTCTTACCGGGTACAACCGCCGTGTCCACTGCCTTTTCACGACCATCCGCCGACACTCCCGGTGTCACCTGTGGGGGAATATAAGGAACATTCGCCGTCCAGGCTTCCCTTGACTGCCGTAACTGCTCAATTATTATTCTGGCTTCTTCGGCCGGATCCCCCGCAGCCGCTGCCCCCCCTGTTTTCTTCTTTAGCCAGGATAACACTGCCGCTAACTGAAGGGCCAGTTCTGGGGGCATCTGATCATCCTCAACCGGGGTTATCACAACGGGGATTGGTAAACCCACATCCGGACCTGGTACCGGGGAGTCCACCGGTGCTAC
This sequence comes from Lissotriton vulgaris, assembly GCF_964263255.1. Lineage (NCBI taxonomy): Eukaryota > Metazoa > Chordata > Amphibia > Caudata > Salamandridae > Lissotriton > Lissotriton vulgaris. The sequence continues at coordinate 1,037,678,662 of NC_141695.1, read as the reverse complement.
TGGGCCAGCTGGGGGCACCTCCGGGACTGGGCCCTCTCCAGAACCCGCCCTCTTCTTACTACGCTTCCCTCTACCCTCTGGGGCGACATCAGGCAAGGCCGGTCCTATCACTTTCTTAGGCCGCCCGCGAGGTTGTTCTGGGCTGCTATATGTTTCTTAACCTCTGCCAAGCCCCGACCGATCGAATCCACTTTACCCAGTTTTCGGTCCATTACCGCCATTCGGTTCACCAGGGTGCGCAGCAACTTCTCCATCTCGGAGCTCTTTCCCGCTTTTTTGCCAGACATGCCTTCGGTTACTCCGTCCGACTTGATCAACAAGGTCCTAGATCCTCCACACGCCTGACACTGAAAAAGAAACAACAAAGATTACAAGTTCTCAAAATTGGTGCTTGTTCCGTCGAGGGCTCACGAGCAACGGGTGGTGCAGCCTTCCGAGCACTGGAACAAGAGGACGCTTCATTGGATTCCCGCTCTATTTATCCGTCTGCGGGAGGGCGGGGGCCCTCCTCGGGTACGCCCACCTGGGCGCGGTCTTCCGGGTGGGTGTCTAGGACAACCCCTTCTGGGCGGGAAGGGCGTGCTCCGGCTACGCCGCTTTGGGCATACCGGCCGAACCACGCCCCCCGCCCACAATGGTTTTCCGGGGGGATCGGAGCACCCATCCATACGTTCGGGGGGACCGAGTGGTCTCCCCTTTCCATTTTTTCTGCTATGCACAACCTCCATGTTTGGCTTGACACAATGCTTTGCTCTCCTGACATACATGCTGTGGTACAGCACAGTGAGTATCTCACTAGAACGTTATCTGATCATAACCCATTATTATTATCACGTGTGAACCTGTTGCCCGATCGCCTTAAGATTCCAACCTGGTGCTTAAACCCAGAATTGTTGGAGGATCAGGCATTTCGTGAGGTGGTGGGGAGTGGCATTACTGATTATTTTTGAGACAATACTGGTACTGCCTCGTCGCTGGTGGTGGAGTGGGACGCTTTTAAGAGTGTGAGACGGGGGCATTGCATCGCGCATAAGCTGGGAGTGCGTAGAGTATTATTGCAAGATTTGGAGAGGGCGGATCAGCAGTTGCGGGACGTTGAAAGGGAGACGCCTGAACATCCAGATCGCCAGCAAGATTTTATAGCAGCGAGGGAAGGGGTCGCTGTGGAGGTAGAGTGGCTGCGCTGTTTTGATTATAAAAAGTATGTTACGCGTGCGCATGCAGAGCGCGATAAGTCTGGGGCGTTATTGGCATGGCTAGCTAATCCAGAGCGAAGGGGGGTGGTCATCCTGGAACTTCATGCCCCGGATGGGGAGGCCCATTACACACAGCAGGGGATAAATGACCTGTTCTTTGCTTACTATAATGATCTATATTAAAGTAAGATGGCCCCTGGCGGGGAGGCCATTCAAGATTTCCTGGAGGCGGCAGATCTTCCAGCGTTAGATAGGGAGAGGGCGGAGCTGTTGGGTCAGGATATCACCTTGGGGAGGTCCATGGCGCAATTAAACATAGGGCCCTGAAAAAGACCCCTGGAGTGGATGGCATCCTGCTGGAATTTTATAGTGCGTATGTCGATCTTTTGGCCCCTAGACTGGTGACATTGCATAATACTGCAAGAAAGGACCGCCTCTTGCCTGCTATCACTTGTGAGGCGTTAATTATACCATTGCTATAACCGGGGAAACCTCCCCATGACAGGACCGCCTATCGCCCATTGTCAATGTTGACCACGGATTATAAAATTTTAAGTCGGATTCTGGCGACCCGGCAGCTCCCATATATGGTTCAATTAATACATACGGATCAAGCGGGGTTTATACCGATCAGGAATACAGCCCAGAATGTGCGGAGCTTTATTAGTATTTTAGAGGCTGACACCTACCACAAAGCATTTGTTGCTGTCTTGGCAATAGACACTGAGAAGGCCTTTGACAGCTTGGAGTGGCCATATTTGTTTCAATTTTAATAAAAAAGGGGTAACCCTGTGTCCCTCAGAACCTGGGTATTGGTAATTAAACAAACTGTTGGTTCTGTTGGTTAGGACAAATCTCATTGAGAAATGCTAGTATATGCAAGCGATACAATCAAAAGAACTCTCTGATACATACATACGCAACTGAGAAATCAATGCTCTAGTTGACAAAACAAAACAAATGATATAGCCAGGTATTGAATTCAATAGTGTTTATAATTCGAATTCAATTTTGTTTTTGCTGAATTACTTCATTCAGTGACAAAACAATCAGTACAAATAACGACCATCACATATAATTACAGTTCAGTGACAAATTAGTGAAAAAGTGCTCAGGTGTCAAGTTATATGTACAGTGAAAATCAATATATATATAGTTATACAGAAGAATGATAGGTAGGCCAATAATTAATTGATCTCCAATGAATTCCAGTGCTTAGTAGAGGAGTCATGGAGTGTCTGGACCTAATTGTAGCGTCGACGTTTCGACCCTGGTGTTATCAAGACAGTATGCGGTCGGTGACAGGTATGAATCAGGAATAATGATGTCCCTGATGTACGGCCACTCATGCGCAGGTCATATAGCTTTTGTACTTCAGGCCATAGTGTGTTCTGTAGCAGATGATCTTCGGTTGGAGGTTCTGACCGAGTCAGCACCGCGCCACTGCCACAATTGCTCTTGGGCTGAGGTCCCTCCCCGACAGAACCACATATTTGTTTCAAGTCATGCGGCAATTCGGACTAGGAGATGGCTTTGTAGATTGGACATCTCTTCTGTATTGTCAGGCCTCAGCGCGGGTGAAGACGGGAGGGATGATATCGGACACTTGCATTGTAGGTCGAGGAAGGAGACAGGGTTGCCCCCTTACCCCATAGCTGTTCGCCCTGGCCATGGAGCCACTTGATGAACATATGGACCATGCTAATGCTCTTAGAGAAAAATTGCTATCTCGTGGATAGCCCTCCCAACTACTGAAACCTGCCATGAAGCGAGCATGGTGGACTCCGAGAGAGACTTTACTCTTGAAAAAAGAGAAAAATGATGTAAATCGCATAGTATGTGTTTCTACCATTTGCCCAACATCAAACTGGTTAAAAAAGCTGATCCATCAGAATTGGCATTTAGTGAAAGATCTAGACACAAAACTAGGTGAAGCGCTGTTGTTCGCTTTCAGAAAGGACTGTAGTATTGCCAATCAAATTGTGCGAGCAGCTATTCCTAAAACAAAAAACGTCACCTTGCGAGATTACGTTCATTTGCCTCCTATTTCTGGACATCATAAATGTGGGACATGTATCTGTTGTCCTCTTATCATTGAAGGAGATCTGTTCCAACATAATGGGATCTCTTGAAAACACGAGAAATTCACGAACTGTAAATCGAAATACATTGTATACGGCATTGTATGCCCTTGCAAAAAACTTTACATTGGGAAAACAATCAAGAAATTAGACACCGGATTTCTCAGCACAAATCGAGGATCCGCAAAAATGTCCTCACTGCACCTTTGGTTCAACATTGGAATGAACGTGCCCATGTGGAGAACGATCTAAAATGGACAGTCATTTAAAAAATCGAGCCTGACCCCAGAGGTGGGGATCTGGAAGCGAAGTTGTCAAAAAGAGAGGCATTATTAATTTTGAAGTTCAATTCGGCTGTCGGTGGTTTAAATGAGATGTCAGAATTGTATCATCTTTAAGCCAGGAACAAATACCCACCAGTTTTATTAGTTTATATAGGTATGACGTTTGGTGCCCAAGTTTGTTGAGGTTTGTCAGGTATTGGTGTATTGGTGGTACTTCTTTGCTTAGTCCTGCTTTGGTGATTGCCACCTTCATTTTAAGAAAGTTATATAGTTCTATGTCTGGGAGGTTGTGCTTCTGTTGTAGGCTGGCAAAGGTGGATGGGGATCCGCGTTTCTCTAGTTGGGATGGTGTGTGGATACCTCGCTGGGTGAGTATGCTGTTCTTGTATTTTATTTTTGTGTTGAACCAAATGGATTCCCATTTTGTATTTTTTATGCTTTTTTCCATTCTTTTGTCTACTTGTAAGAGGGCGTTTTTGGTGTTCCTGAGAATTGTGTTGCTAGCTTCCGGGTGTTTGTTAGCAGTGAGGACGGCCGCAGGGTTCAGGCCACCCAGCAGGGCTCTTTCTAGTTCCAGCCAAGCCGGCTTATAACCCTGTTCTGGCGTGAGCCAGTACATGCCTTGTCTGGCAAGGTTGGCTGTCTGGAAGTTCTTAAAGTTTGTGACGTTAAGCCCCCCCTAGGTCCTTACTGAGCCTAAGTTTCTGGAGTCTAATCCTGGATTTTTTACCCCTCCAGAGGAACGTGTTAATCATGGTGTTCAGTTTTATTTGGGAAAATCTTCTGTAACTATTAGTGGCAGCATGCTCAGCAGGTAGTTAACCATAGGGGTTATCATCATTTTGATTGTTTCTACCCTACCCCACCAGCAGACATACTTGGGGGACCACGTGTCTAGCCTGTCTTTTATTTTGTTTGTTAATGATTTCTCGTTGTGCTCAAGCGTTGACTTGATGTCCCTGTCAAAATAGATACCTAGGTTTTTTAGGGCTCCCTTTTGCCAGTGTAGGCCCGAGGATCCTAACCCATCCCTGGTGGTGTGAACTTTGAGTGGCTTGCATTCGGACTTGCTTCTGTTAAGCTTGTACCCTGCTACTATGGCATATATGTCAATGGTATTCATTAGTGCATCTATCGCGGACTCGGGGTTCTCTGTCATGATGAGTATGTCATCTGCGTATGCTGCAAGTTTGACCGTGTTGCCATTGACCTTCATCCCTTTTATCTTGGCGTTGTTTCTGATCATGGCCAGTAGTGGTTCTAGGGTCTGTAGGAACAGTGCCGGGGACAGTAGTGGGCAGCCTTGTCTGGTGCCTCTTTCCAGAGACTACAACTCGGGCTTTAGGGTACTTATATAGCGCCATCACCATTGACTTATAGTTCTCACCTAGGCCAAACTTCTGCATGCATTGGTCAAGGAAGGGCCATGAAACCCTATTAAAGGCCTTTTCTGCGTAGAAAAGAAAAATCTTGTTTAGGTGCAGCCATTTTTCCCTCCCCTTCCCCCCCTTCCGCTATTTCCATTTTGAATTTTCTTCCACTCTTTCCCAACCTTCGGAAGTTATGAATGGATCTGGTATGAGTATGTGTGTATCACAGAATGCTTGAGTTGTACATAGAGTGTTTTTAGAGTACGAATGATCTCTAAATCCCCCCCCCCCCCTTTTCACATTCTTCTTGAGATAGCTCTCACTTAAAAACTCAAAAAGAGGGGCTGGGCTCCCTCTTGTGTATATAGCATTCAAATATTTTGTATTGAAAAAATGAAAAATCTCAAATGATTCACATGGTTATGAATAATGAAAATAATACAAATAAATTTTGATGATTTAATCAAGACTGAAACATTGGTCTAGACAGGACAATTGTTCAATTCATTGTTTTGTTTCACTTTGAGAAATCATTGTGCAGTACTGGCATCTTGTTTTGTTGATTATTAGAGTGGCGTGGGCTTGCTGCGCTTTTGCCAAACCCTTGTTGTTACTTCTCTATGGAGCCACTTGCGGCATGGGCCAGGACGGGCCTGCATTATTCGGGGTTGCAGATGCGTGAACAAATTCATCATATCGCATTATATGCTGATGATCTCCTTATGTTTTTGGCTGATGCGGAGGGTGCCCTTTGTGGTGCGAACTCTTTATGGGAAGATCTTTGCATGGTCGCCGGACTTAAGGTAAACTGGACAAAAACCTGTCTGTTCCCTACTGCGCTGCAGGTCTAAGGACCTGGTGAGAAATGCCCATGCGCAGGCTCCCGTGCATGCTCAGTTTCCAGAAGAAGGCGCGATAGACCCGGAAGAGATGTCCCCGCTATAAGGTAAGTGTCTTTAATCTTATTTAAGGCTTTAATCATTTTAATATTGCGGGCGGGAGGCAGGCGGGAGGCGGGCGGCCGGACCGTGTGCCACGTAACGGAAATTTGCAGAGAGGCACGGAAATTGGTTCAATTTCCGTGCCTCCCCGCAAAAGTCCATTACACGACTTCCGCCCACCCCTACCTGTAACTACACAAGATATACAGTGGGAGCATCAATGCATGACGTACCTCGGCACTCGCATTTATCTTACCCAAACTGACTTAATGGAGGGTAATGTGGGCAGGGCCATTAGAGTGCCTAAAGGGTGTATTAAGTTTTGGGGCACACTTCCACTCTCAGTGGCTGGACGAGTGGCCATTCTTAAGATGATAGCACTCCCCAGACTGTTGTACTACTTTAGGACCCTGCCTAGCTAAGGTTTGTAAGCAACTTCAGTCGATGGTGGTTGGGTTCCTCTGGGCTGGGGGATGACGGAGAGTGGCTCTTAGCACATTGATGAGACCACGGTCGGAGGGTGGATTAGCGGTCCCTGATTTCGAAACATATTATTTAGCAGCACAGCTACAGTGGCTTACTCATACAGTAGCGCAGACATTCCAGAGCGCTGATGACGAGGAGGGGAATAAGGTGGATAGACAGACGCTCTCCAGACCGCTATTGCAATTGCCTCTCCCGGCCTCCTCCCTAACTCGAGAAATGGGGACGTTAAAACTCTGCTGGAACAGAAGTCACTGGCGCGCACAAATAATGCGACCATATGCCTCTGAGATTCCGTTGACCGTGTGCACTGCTCTACCCCATGGTGGTAACCGGGCTGCGATGACTAACTGGGCGGAGAGGGGGTTGACCACCATGGGAGACCTCTATGAAGATGGCTCTGTGATTCCCTATGAGGTATTACAGGACAGATGTGAACTGGCACAGGGGACTATCTGTTACACCGGGCCCTCATAATGGCCATTCAGGCACATTGGAAAATGGTGCTCAGAAAACCTCTCACTTCAATGGCTTGCCAATATGTAGTCCTTGCTGCTGGTACCATGTGGTTACCTGTTTATATTGCAGAATGACAAACGAGAGACTGACCCCATTAGTAAAGCTCCGACGGCGGTGGGAAGAGGACTTAGTTGACGAAATTCCTGACGCGTGGGCAGGACTGGTGGAGCGCGCATGGAAAAGCACCAGGAATGAGCGCTTTCAATTGGAACATTTTTTTATACTTCATCGGGCCTACCTTAACATCAGCGAAAATGAATGAATATTTTAAAGTGAATTCGGCATTATGCCCGCACTGTAATACGGTGGGAGCAGATTTTTGTCACATGATGTGGAGTTGTCCTCAACTTGGAACATATTGGGAGGAGGTGGTCACACCTTTGCATGATGTCACGGACAGGGACATAGAATCCACAATAGGCCTCTGTTTGCTGCACTGGTTCCCCCATACCTCTAGGAATAAGGTAATGAGTATGTTTATAAATTTGGGGCTTTTACTGGCAAAGACGGAGATTACAGCCCACTGGAAGGCCAAGAAGGGACCTAGCTTTCAGAGATGTCGCACTGAGTTTGTTAAATAGGCGAAATGGGAGGAGTCCACGAGACTGCAGCTAGCGGCCCGCACTAACAGCGACAGGCCGTTAGAGTTGGCAAGAGCTTGAGAGGCACTGGTACACTTATTAAAAACCCACATACTGAATCTGATGAGGACTCGGGCGCGTCAGAATTGGAGGCGCCACTTTGAGGGGATACACCTCCCCTAGGGGGACGACTACACTGGTTTCTCTCATGGGAACTACCTCTGACAGCAAGAAATTGCATCCTGGTTTGCTGCGTTGTACTCATTCACTTTCGACACAGCTGTGACTTGTCATTACCATTGATCACATAAATGTGTTACGCCAACGGGGAGGGGGAGGGATAAGATGGAGGGCATAGGGGTTGCGTTTCGTATTATCAGATTCATGATGAGTGGATAAGTGTAGTTATACCACACTGGCAGGTCTGTTTATTGCACAGGAAATCCAATTGTTACAACGGCAACTCATGTTTGACGCATTATTATGATGGATATTTTCTTCTGCTGCCCATGTATTATCAGATGTATGAGGTATACTTTAGGTATACTTCCATTTCATAGCCTGCTACTGCATATATAACTGTATTTTGATATCGAATGTAATTGTTTTGAGTGGTATAAAACAATAAAAATATATAAAAATAAAAGAAATGGGGACATGACATGGAGTATGACCTGGAAGGAATAACTATCTCCCTATCCTGAAGCACCTTGAAACTAGCTTGCCTTTGTAGCGAGGGAAGGAGTGTACCAACCCTTCAGGAGGTGTAATTGTATAGACGGTTGAGCCGGAAGCAAATGACCCTGAAACTGAGTGATCATCTAATTCTAACAGAGAGACTCAAGAGAGCAATCAGCATGCTCCCGCATTTGAGAGCAGTCTCTCCTGTCAAGCGACTTGTACCGTGGCAGTGGCACTGTCCTGAATTGTGCCAGACCGGAATATGTCACTGAGAAGTTGTAAGAGTGCGGGCTGAGCCGCTGTGACTGTGGTCCGGAATATTGAGGATGGAATATCAAGTGGTTGCCATATCATGAACAAAATATCGAAATCAAAAGTTTCAAGGAGGTAAGAACATATAAGTAAGTATAAGTTTACTATTCTTAATTCCATATCTACGTACCTTGAAGATATATAAATCATGACAGTGCATGTATGTGAAGTTAGGTTTAGCAAATCTACACATACTCAACTGTGAATATTTCAGTCACAATATTGTGGCCACTCAATATTTCATTTTGAATATACCAGATGGACAGACACCCCTCTGTGAAGTTCTGAAGTGTTTAGGTGGACTGTGCTACTACAAAAGCCTAGAAGGTGCCCAAGCAGACTGAGCCCCCATGACGACTGACTGAACCTGATCGAACTGTTCCACTAAACTAGCACCATCACCTGAGTTGGAGATGTACCCGAAGCAGTCCTGTGATCTCTGATCCTGCGGCTCACTGCTCAACTTGCCCAAAGCCAAGAAGTAGTCTTTCATTCAGATAGATACCTGTGACAATGATGGAGTATGTACGCCTGCTTGCACTTCAGGTAGAAGCCTCCACTGCTGTTCTTAGTGAAGTTGATCTCAGTGCTGCAGCACCCTTGGTGAACATGTCTTCTTATGGAAGAGGGAAGGAGTGTCAGATGTGTGCTACAGGTCCCGGCCATGGTTGTTACTTAGAAGAAGCTCCACAGTGGTGAGATACAAAAACTGTTGAGAATATTAAAATTAACTAAGTGCACAAATTCTAGTGAGGGGGATACCACTGTATCTGTGCTTGACAATACATCTGCCACAGATCGACTCAAACCTGGCAACAGTGTTGAGAGTGAGGGGAGGAGAGAATTACTAATTCCTTCTGTACTCGGTAGTGTAAAGTATTACATTTTCAGTGTATATTAAAGTAATTACTTTTTTTTTTAAAGAAAAACTGAACATTCTGATTACTGTGCTGCGGGTTATTGTTGAGTCTCTTGAGTTTGAAGAACCCCCAAGCTACCTCTCTGAAAAGCCTGCAACTGTTCGTCTTCATTACCACTGAGAGTCAAGTGCTGAAGCCAAGTCTGCATAGTCATAATAGGACAGATCCTGGGATATTAGTGGCAAATGACCCCAGCCACTACGACTGAGGTTCAGTTTCTCCTGCTTGCGCGGTGGCCACTCGAACAGGCTCTAATATTGTGCGACATTGTATTTTTTACCACTCAAGAAGGCACACACTGTCTTCATTCCACAAGTGTTGAATTTATTCTTTAGAGTAAGACAACTTTAAAAAAAGTTGCTCTGGTAACAAATTTCCAAAATGTAATGCACTCGATGTGAAAGTGTCAGGGGACGACATGCACTAACCTGTATGCTGCGAATGTTTGGCCTGCAGAAGTCATGTGGATCTAGCACAGACACACTCACTTTCTAGAGAACTAATCCAAGAAATATCAAGGTCCAGGGGACATACATGAATAGGAGAAAGAGGAATGGGAGAGATAAACGATATGACTCTTGGTCTGCTTGGTCCACATCTATCACATTAGTAAATGTCCATCACTAACCAAATTATGGTGTAAGGGACATTCTGGCTTTCACTTTGGACATGAGAGAAGATGGCATCCACCTCATGGTGTCTTTGTCCACCTCTTCACTGTGTATGATTTTGGGATAGAAGATAGACCCACTGCATGGACCTAGAATCTCACACTAACCACTACACATTCACTTGGCTCATTATACCACAAACAGCATTGACACAAATTACATAGTTCTTACTGTTCTTGATCACATAGTATGTAAATAGCACCATCTCTGCATGCATTACTTCATAACTATTTTTACAGTACCTTTGCTTCTGCCTCCTGAATGTTTTCCTCAAGTCCATTTGGAGGATGAATGTTTGTTTTGAGTGTCCTCAGATTACCTTGTATCCTGTTAAGTCCTGATTCCATCATGGGGTATCACTTGACTGCTGTGACCTTTTGTTTGATAAGCTCAAACTAACATCTTCTTCAAGGATCACCACACCTACAATCAGTACAAATGAGCGCTTATATTTAACCTCAACTTGCCACCCTGGAGCAACCCTTTTAAAATATGCTATTTGATGTCACTCTAGGGCAGGAGTCTTCAAACTGTGGAGCGCGACCCCCAGAGGGGCAGTGGAGCGATGCAAAGTGGGTCACGCATTCCCAGTCACACTTCTGCCCAGGCCCAAGGGCTTCAGCTCCCCTCTTTCCCCATCCTGTGTCTCAACCCGGCTGCTGCAGTGCAACTCGAGCTGCTGGGGGCTCAGCTGGGCAGTGTCTGGAGTCTTATCTACGGCACGCCATCAGAGTTTTTCACAGGTCTTTAAAGACCATTTGTATATTTACATGCCTGGTTGCAGAGGCTTAGTGTTTTTTCTTGGTTTCAGTACCCCCTGGGTCCCCACTCTGCCTATTCCTGACATTCATATTTTACCTCTACTACCATAGTGTGAGAATGCATTTCATGAAAAGGGATATGAAGTAGGGTTGCCAAAAGAAAAATGCCAGCCGTGTGTTGTTTAAAGAGCCTGCAAAGACCTCCTCTTGACACTAGACTTATAAATAAAAAAGTATGTATTCATTCATTATGTGACGTTTCTGTATTTGTTCTCTTTAATTGTCAGTCATGGATCATTGAGGCAGTCATAGAACACAATTAAAAGTGCTTTCTCTTTATATTTGCAGTTCTAACTATGCACAGATAAGTGCTTAAAATAGAGCCTTAGGTGACTGCTTATTTTTGTACTGACTGGGCCATCAAAATAATCTGTTGGCAACCCTAACTATAGGACTGGAAGCTTGTTGCAGGATCAGCACATTATTTATTTTCTCCACCCTCGATCCTTGATTGATGCCATAATAGCAATAGTTTAACTTGTATCTGAAAAACACAATCCCGCTGTCAATAACATGCTGAGTAACTTCAAATGTCTGGGAATGCACCCTGCATTCAGACAACTCACTCCTCATTTTCGCCCTTCACTTTCACGCTTACCCTGCACTCACAGTGATCACAATGCATTCAGACTGATCACCATGCACTCACACCATTCACCCACTCACCCTGCACTCACAGTGATCACTCTTCTCTCACAATGCACTTGCGCTGTTCAACCTGTACCTCACCCTGCAGTCACACAAGCACACTGCTCACCCTGCACTCATGTGACACTTCACTCCCCTGTCCCCCTCACTGCTCAATATGCAACTCGCTCAAACAAGCCCATCAGTAGTTATACATTAATTCGTCCCATTCTGAACTTGCATCCGCACCCAAATTCGTACGGCCACCTCACTCACACTGCAGTCACTTCTCTCACCCTACTCTCACACTGTTGCATCGCTCACCGTGCACTCACATGGGCACTCGTCACCCACACAGTGCAGAGGGTTAATGTGCCTGCTACAAAGAATATGTACCATGCAGATCACAGAAATGAGTGTGAGTAGACTATGAGTAGCGCTATAAAAAATTGAAATGTTTATCAGAAAGGTGCATTGTTGGTGAGTAGTAGTGAGGGAATTCATGGAGAAGAAGAAAACGGGGTGGGGAATCAAAAAAAACTGTCGCACCATGTGCAATAGTGTTAGGACCAACCCTGGCTGGGAGTGTTAGCCCCCCCCCCCCCCTGAAGTTCTGGTCTAGTGGCTCCCCTGCTTCTGCTTATTAATATTATTTACATTTGTAGTGAGCTACTGTTACCAAAAGATGTCCTCGAGCTAATAACCATCTGCTGCCTGAAGGCAAATGAGAAACACACAGAAGGAGAAGGAAAAATAGCCAAATGGGGTAACCTACAGAGCATAGAGAAAGGTTTTTATACCTTCCTAAAGGATAATAGATTCTTGGTGGAGCGAAGCATAGGAGGGTGCAAATTTCATAACTGTGTGGCCTGCACCAAAACAGCAAGACAGACAATTCGTGCCTTCCTGAATTTGAGAACAATAAGCAGAGTGGCACAGGCTGAGAGGAGCATACGGGTCCCACCCATGTGCTCGGTGAGGAGAGAAGAGAGGACAGCAAGGGAGTGAGAGAATTTGATTGAAGAGGTCAGGGATGAGGAGAAATGTGAATTGCCGAAGAGAAGTGTGGACACGCAAGAAGTGAGTGTGAGCCAAAGGTTTGGGCTTATGTTAGAACAAAGGGGAGATGTGAAAGATGAATGGGGGGACTGGAGAGGTGTAAGAGACAAATAGACAAATATTTGAATGGAGAGACAAGGTGAATGAGAAGTGTTGAGGTGCACGGGAGGTGACGGGGCCAGAGAGGCCATGAGATAAATGCGAGAAACTTTTAAAGATGAGGGCAGTAAAAAGACAGAATGACAAAGAGGTGATTAAAGGTGAAGTGAGAGGTTGATTGGGGAGAGTTCAGCAGTTGTAAAAAGGGATGAAAGAAAATGGCCTGCAAAGTGAGAGAGGGATCCGGGGTTGGGAGAGGAGAGAGGGATGGAAGGGAGGGGGTGAGAGGAAAGCTGCATGGGTAAACTGCTTAACTCTACACAAACCGCCAGGGTTTTAAGGGACCCCTGCTTCTCACGGAGGGGTCAGGTGAGCTTCTAATGTGGCAGCACTTATTCCTGCGGAGTGCAAGGCCCTTCACAAAGGGAAATCTTTCTGATGTTAATTGCTGTATTTTGGTTATAAACAGGTACTGATGGGGTGAAATCTTTCCTCAGTGTTACTGTGTGTAAAAAGTTAATTTCAAAATAATGAAGCAATGCTATCCCAAAATACGCGACACCACTTAACATCATTTACATTTTCTCCCCACACAATTTAGTCAAGCCTGTCTTGTAATTTGGTCCTCACCTGCCTCATAATTCCAGTAGCCCTGCCTACAGGTTTAGAAATTTTTGTCAGGATGGGGTCCTTACACCTCAAAATGTTGACACAGGGGTCTCGGCATTCAAAAGTTTGAAGATCTCTGCTCTAGGGTGACAAGGCGTCCCGGATTTGCCAGGACGGTCCCCGTTTTTCACCAGCTGTCCGGGCAGATTTCGAGAAATTTAGCTCCTGTCCCCGTGTTTGGAGCGGGTCGACTAAAAATAGGGAGAGGTGTTTTTTTATGTTTTACAAAGCGGGGATAATTAGCAGTTGTTCCAAGAAAACAAATTTAATTCACAGGCAAGCTACTGGGTTTAAAAATTGCATCGTATGTTTGTTCTTACAGCCTGTTTTGTAATTCTCTGCTGACGAGCGCTGTCATTCTGTGCACTCGCTTGACGAAATTATAGTCCTTCTTCTATTTTTGTCAAATGTCCCGGTTTTTTGCTTTGAAATTCTGGTTACCCTATGTCACTCGGAACCCCTCACTGGAAAACATCTCTGTTTTTGTAGTGTTTTACCATTAAAAAAGTCAAGCACAACACTGAGTGCTTGACTGGTTTGATCTCCACAGGCACATTTCAGAAATGCAAAAGTATGACACTGACAATCTCTCTTCATTACAACAAAGCCAAATGATTCCCCTTCGAAGATCCCTAAAGTTAGCAGCTTGAGCAAGTTTGTCCAGAACATGTTGCATGGTTGCTTTTGTTCTGATATGTATCCTGTTAAAACACAGATGCAAATTTTACTACATTGGGGATACTCCACAATCAAGAAGGCACTAATTAATATTGACACCGTGATTTAATCAAGAAGATAGGATTCAATTTACAAGCATTGGGCAAAAACCAGATGTGAAGATGAACTGGTAAAGACACTGGGTGGGTGTCTTGCAGCCTTGAGTGGTGCTGCAGCAAGAAAGTAGAGCAGGAATCTCTCCAACCATCTATGTCTATAATTCACAAATAAGAGCTTCTAAACAAAGTCAATGTTTCCTTGTTGAGTCAATTACTTCGAATGTATAGGTTACAACACAGTAAACAGAAGAAAAGTGCTGGGCATGATGGCAGTAAACATCTTTAAAAGGAGTATCTAAAGCATAGTGGTGTAATGTAGCACCACTCTGAATCTTAGGACTTTGAAAGGAGCCTAACATACCTCTGGAAACATGGCAATGTTTTTAAGTAGAATGGCAAGTTTGCTAAAGTGTTGGAAGTCAATTTGCTTATTTAGAATGAGGATTAAAGGGAAAAGGTGAAGTATACTGTTCCCTAATGGGATTTGCTGCATAAAAGAGTTACTACATTTACAAACTTGACTCACCGAAATAAAGAAACACATCCCAGACTGCTTCCTTTCAAGCTTTTGGCGATGTGAGCACAGAGATCTGGGGCCAACTGCAATAAGATTGATTTATAAAAAGCAGGCACAAGTTGCACACCAACTTTTTGAAACTAATGGGCCAGTTTTAAAAATAGGTAATCTCAAGCTTCCCAGAGTGAGCTGCCTAATTAATATTCTGAGACCTTTTGCAATTGAATACAATCACAGGGAAGGTGGCCTGCAAGGGACAGCAGCTCATCATCTCTGTTATTGTATTTCAAAATGTAAAACTTTTATTTAGCAGGCCAATTTCCTTCAAGGAAACAGGGCTTCTCTTAAAAAAGAATGTTTTCCATGCAATAAAACTTCAGTGATAGATATCAGTATCTACTCCCCCAAAGTTGCCACCCTAATCACAAAAGGAGAAGTGGCCAAAAGAGGGCACTGTTCTCTTTTCGAATTAGTTACCACTCCAGTTAGGGAGTCTGTAACTTATCAATGGTCTGCAACTGGAATTGTGTTCTCAAATCATTGATATCCTCACCAACTCACAGTTTGAAAGGAACGCCCAAATCGCACCCCTTAAAAATTGAGATTTGGTTGGCGTTGGAAACCCAATTTTGCGATTCTGAAAAACTAATCTGAGTCACAAATTGGTGTTAATAGATTGAAAAAAGAGACTTTGAGGTTGCAGTTCCTGTAAATCTTGCGAAACCCAGGGATTGCGACCTCAAAATGCCTTAGTGCATTTGGCCTCAAGTGTCTGCTTTGCACACCTACCCTTACAGTCACAGAAAATGACAATATTCAGCCGGGGTTAAAATAAAAGTACTGAGCCACTTAGGTGAATCAGTGTGCAGCACATTACCTCAGCCATCTATCTAGAACAGTGGTGGGTCTCTAGCCGATTTTTGGGGTGGGTGATGAAAGTCGAAGTAATAAATAAAGACGCCTTTAAATTCTGTATTTTTTATTTTACACTGAAGTGTAATGGAAAGAAAAAAATGTAATATTATCAAAACAAATCAAGACAGTTTACTTGGTAGTGCACAAATGATGGATATTCACTGAAACCCGATTTTCACACCTTATCATTTGTGTGTAATATAGTTTTATCAGTAAAACGGTCTCTCTGAGCAAATGTAGTAACCATTTCCTTGGAAAATATGCTTCTGTGAATGACCGTGCTCTACCACACAATTCTATAGTTACATAAAAAAATCGCCCTGGTCTCATGCCTAATAAATATAGGCAGGTCACGAAAGTTTGCTGTTCTAAAAGATTGAGTATTAGTTCTAAAAAGTTTGGGGACCACTGGTCTGGAACAAAATATACCAGCTCTACCACTGAGACCTGTGCAAGACAATCTATTGCTTGAAACCATATTTGAGAAACGTAGGGGCATATTATCAGGGTGGGGCGATGATATTACCGCCACTTTAGCGTCCGTTTTCAGACGAAAAGCGGCGATAATATTATCGCATCATTTACAAGGACACGCTAGCGCGTGTTTCCTTGATTCTGCGTCCGTTTTGTGAATGTCCCACCTTGCATCTCTAATGAGATGCAAAGTAGGCGTTCCCTGGGAAAACAGATGGGAAATTATCGCTAACTGTCCTTCGCCATATTTACAATATGGCCCAGGACACCCTTAGCAATATTTGAAGAGGTGCTAACAAAGGTTATCGCCGTTATTGTACGTCTGCTTTTTTCCTGACTAACATATATTTTAGATGGGAGGTGGATTGAGTGGCTAAATCCACATCTCCCTATTATCAAGTATTCCTCTATTGCTGCAGGATTATCACTGGATTCCCTGCGATAATCCTGCATTACGCGGCCCTCGCCGGATTTCACATCGCCGTGGAGATAAGCATTGTAAATTACACGATATCTCGCCGATCTGTTCTGGCGATAGCCGGCGTTAGGCAAATCCTCGCTAAGCCCGCTCAGTGCTATTTAATGTTGTTCTTTGATAGTATGCCCCAAAGTTCGGGTGGAAAAAATATATGTGTATGGAATTATTGTCAAACAATCTGCAGATAACTGCCGCAAAAGCGGCGATAATGGGCTTGATAATATGCCCTTGTGAATTCCCATAAAAGCCCATGTTCTGGTGTGAACATGGGCTTCTATTGGAATTCTCAAGGGCATATTATCAAGCCTATTATAGCCTTTTTTAGAGGCAGTTTCCTGCCGCTAAAGAGGCGATAATTTTAACGCCATTCTTGATAATATGCCCCCCAAGTTTAAAAGTTTTTTACAGAACTCACTGTGTATCACACAGGAGCTGTGGAGTTACAAAAAGCATTAGGAAAGCCAATAAGTCTGGCCTTGGCAAGCTGCGGTAATGGTTACTTTTTTTTAAATGTATCATTGCATGCATATGCCAAAAAGAGAAAAAGAAAAAAGTAAAGGTGATAGCCATAAGCTTGCAATAAAAAATTGTAATAAAAAAATAAAATAAACTATTGCATATAATTTTAATAGAAAGGTGGGGCTCTTCCTAGCAGGAAGGTGTACTTATAATACATATAGAATATATTTTGTTTTTTTATAGAGGACAATTAGTTACAGTTCACTTTCTGAAAGTGCTATCAGCTTTTTAACAAGCTCCTCTACCATTTGCTTCTTTGCTCCTGTGGAAGGGATCCTTATCAGAACACCAAACTAAGTGGCAAGGGCTTATAACAGACAAAAAGGAGGGAGAGGAACAATGTTCCAAACTAGCAGACTTGGCAAAATCCCTGAGTGTTCGGATTTATAGCACTTATGAAAGGATTCCTTCTGGGGACAGATAGTCTTCTGGTGCTCCAGCTCACCCAGGTGTTTGCTTCCTTATTTTAACAATGACGTCCTCAAAACGTCTGCAACCTAGTTCACTGTTGTTGCAGTCCATAGATGGCCCTCTTTTGCCATCCTCTTGCAGTTCTGTACAATGATCCCACCATGTCCATGACCCTGCAACTGCATGTGATATACCTATGCAGGCCTAGAGGAGAGTACCCTTTCTTAATCCTCAGATCTTAAGGGTGCTGGGGGGGGGGGAGGGGAGGGGGGGTGAGAGAAAGAGAGAGAGAGTGCGCGCGCGAGAGAGAGAATGAGCAAGAGAGAGAGAGATCATCCAATTTCAATATGTTGAGGGAACTAGCTAGCATTCACTCACTCTGCAGGTTTCAGGTGGGCACAAGTCCATTTTTTGGTAGGATCCTTCTTTTGTTAATATGGAAGCTGAAAAGATGCTGCTCAATGAAAGGGTTTTCCTGAGAAGGAACAGTCTATGTGTAGGAGTCTACCGTTCAGGCATACTTGCTAGTTATGTATGGCAATAGACTACTTTAGTATAGTGGTGTAAAGGTTGCATGCTAGGTTGTGTGATAAGTCGAAGTTCATTGACTTCCTCCTATGTGGGTCTCTCAATGTATTAGCTCCATTCTATGTGGGCCGTCACTGGGTGACCAGCAGCCATGATTATGCAAGTAGTAGTCGCCTCTGAGAAGCATCAGGAGGAGAAGGCTGGTACACCGTGCACGTTTACCCTCATTGAATCTGCCCTTTAGAACTGTGGGGTTTTCAGAGGCATCTATCTGAGCCTTTGAATCTGTTTCTGTGGCTAAGTTAATGACCAAAATATATCTTCTCATGGCACTCATTTCTGCAAGTAGGTTATGCTAGTAAGGACTCTTCATCTGATCAGTACCTGTAAATCTTGCCAGACAGAGTGATATAAGGCCAAGTCCAGCATTTTAGCTGAAAATAACCCCCCAGTTCCATAAAGGTGAGGACATAGCTTTGTCAGTAGTCTGCCCAATCTACAAGTTTTGAGTAAACGCATGTGTTACCCTGAACCATTTTGTGGTGCTGTTTGTTAGCCTGGAATGCTAAATGTCATGTTGCTGATCTTATGAGCTGTTCATGGCCTACAGTGTTTCTCGGAAACCATCCCTCAGTACTCCACATTGATGGTTCTGAAGTGTGTTTGATAGGACCTACACCTCGGGTGGGGGAGATCTTCCTTTAGCTGCACATGTGAGATTAACTTGGCATCTTCATTTAACAAGATGAAAGGAATCCCTGTAGCTTAGATTTGCAGAGATGCCACCTTCGTATTATCACATATATTTTTTTCCATATACATTTTTCTCATTTGGGGAAAAAGTATTACTCAGCCCCTCTCCCAAGTAAAGGTCCTCGTCATGCATAGTTTTGGCTCTCAAAATTAAACCAGCACTAGGCGAGGAAAGCAACATTTGTATAGGTCAAGACCAGACTGATTTATAGCAATGAAAGTGGGGATGTAACAATCCAGAAGCGGATTAATTTATTGCTTCTTTCAGGCAGTAAGATTGCCTAGCTTCTGTGTGGGACTCACCTTCAAAAGTAAGGACTGTAAAGAGAAAGACATGAGCTCAGAACAGTGAAGATTACAGTTAAATAATCAGATTTTTACTAAATATTTCTTTGCAAAATACTTCCCTTTTAAAATGAGATGGAACATATTAGTTGAGAACTCAACAGACTTCCCCATAACAACATATCTCTCCACCAGTTTCCACTTCCTCGTGTTACTCTGTATTTGCTCCCAAAGCACTGTTTGTTTTCCTGAATATATTAGGCATTCAATCAAGTTAAACTACTTTAACATTTCTTTGACTTAGATATGGAGATTGTCCCAAATCAGGGCCAAACTTTCTTAACAGTTTGCGTGAAGTTCTGGAAGCTAGTTGGATGTTTGTCTTTCTTGTTACTTCAATTCATTTGCTTGACTTTAATATGAGATCTACCATTCCTTGACCCTTTTCGTATTTATGGAATAGTTCACCTGAAGAAGGATCTGCTCTGAAGTAACATGAATCTTTCATGATATTTTTTTAAATACCTCTTTATTATTTACTTGGTATTAAGGGCTAGATGTAGGTAATTCCCATTTACAGACTCTTAAATACCGAATCGGTAAAATTCGGTATTTAAGAGTCTGTAAATGGGAAGGGGGCAGATTTAGGTAATTTTAAAATCTGAATTACCGAATCTGTAAAATTCGGTATTTACTGATTCTGTAAATACAGAATCGGTATTTTCCATTGATTCCTATGGGCTTTGAAGCCCATAGGAAACAATGGGAAATACTGATTCTGTATTTACAGAATCGGTAAATACCGAATCCTGCAAGGGTGCAGGGGGTGTCACTTTGACACCCTCTAGAACCCCAAGTACAGGCTTGTGTGCAATGTGCATGCCCACCTGAATTCGGTATTTTACCACACAATAGGATTGTGTGGTAAAATACCGACTCTTAAGGGCATGTGGCACTGTAAACTGTGCCACCTACATTTGTAATTACAGAATCGGTATATTTACCGATTCGGTAATTTACCGAATCGGTAAATATACCCATTCTGTATTTTTCAGCCCCCTACATCTGAAAACCCTAATACCGGTCGGAAACAGCCGAAATCGGCCGTTTCCGACCGGTATTAGTGCTCCTACATCTGGCCCATAGGGGTGTCAGTCTTACAATTCTTCGGAACGTGTATTACAGGAACTATCTCAACATCATTCTAAGATCACAAGGAGCTGCCAATGTGTACAAACAAGTTGAGAACCACAGTAACAACACACAGGTTAAAACTAATCTCATAAATCAAAGGCATTTGCATTACTAACTAGCGGGTGCCGCTCGTGCAGCGTGTGGATCTCTGTACTGTGCCTGTGGCTGCCTTTGGGGAAAGAACTGCAGCGGAGCCCTTTACTTGATCTCTCTTGTGACCTGGGAGCATTTCGGCTCGGTCACCTCGGCTGGGGGAGTGCCTGAATCGTCACCTGCATAGGGAGCGGGACTGCGAGGTCCAGAAGTGCTTGCGCCGTCCACCGCGCGCACCTGGTTCCTCTTCCCGCCCCCTTCTCCCTCCGACCTCCCTGGAAGGCCTTTAAACTCCTCGCGGCCCCTGCTGGCGCGGGAGCCGCTCGTGCAGCGTGTGGATCTCTGTACTGTGCCTGTGGCTGCCTTTGGGGAAAGAACTGCAGCGGAGCCCTTTACTTGATCTCTCTTGTGACCTGGGAGCATTTTGGCTCGGTCACCTCGGCTGGGGGAGTGCCTGAATCGTCACCTGCATAGGGAGCGGGACTGCGAGGTCCAGAAGTGCTTGCGCCGTCCACCGCGCGCACCTGGTTCCTCTTCCCGCCCCCTTCTCCCTCCGACCTCCCTGGAAGGCCTTTAAACTCCTCGCGGGTGCCGCTCGTGCAGCGTGTGGATCTCTGTACTGTGCCTGTGGCTGCCTTTGGGGAAAGAACTGCAGCGGAGCCCTTTACTTGATCTCTCTTGTGACCTGGGAGCATTTCGGCTCGGTCACCTCGGCTGGGGGAGTGCCTGAATCGTCACCTGCATAGGGAGCGGGACTGCGAGGTCCAGAAGTGCCTGCGCCGTCCACCGCGCGCACCTGGTTCCTCTTCCCGCCCCCTTCTCCCTCTGACCTCCCTGGAAGGCCTTTAAACTCCTCGCGGCCCCCGCTGGCGCGGGAGCCGCTCGTGCAGCGTGTGGATCTCTGTACTGTGCCTGTGGCTGCCTTTGGGGAAAGAACTGCAGCGGAGCCCTTTACTTGATCTCTCTTGTGACCTGGGAGCATTTCGGCTCGGTCACCTCGGCTGGGGGAGTGCCTGAATCGTCACCTGCATAGGGAGCGGGACTGCGAAGTCCAGAAGTGCTTGCGCCGTCCACCGCGCGCACCTGGTTCCTCTTCCCGCCCCCTTCTCCCTCCGACCTCCCTGGAAGGCCTTTAAACTCCTCGCGGCCCCCGCTGGCGCGGGAGCCGCTCGTGCAGCATGTGGATCTCTGTACTGTGCCTGTGGCTGCCTTTGGGGAAAGAACTGCAGCGGAGCCCTTTACTTGATCTCTCTTGTGACCTGGGAGCATTTCGGCTCGGTCACCTCGGCTGGGGGAGTGCCTGAATCGTCACCTGCATAGGGAGCGGGACTGCGAGGTCCAGAAGTGCTTGCGCCGTCCACCGCGCGCACCTGGTTCCTCTTCCCGCCCCCTTCTCCCTCCGACCTCCCTGGAAGGCCTTTAAACTCCTCGCGGCCCCTGCTGGCGCGGGAGCCGCTCGTGCAGCGTGTGGATCTCTGTACTGTGCCTGTGGCTGCCTTTGGGGAAAGAACTGCAGCGGAGCCCTTTACTTGATCTCTCTTGTGACCTGGGAGCATTTCGGCTCGGTCACCTCGGCTGGGGGAGTGCCTGAATCGTCACCTGCATAGGGAGCGGGACTGCGAGGTCCAGAAGTGCTTGCGCCGTCCACCGCGCGCACCTGGTTCCTCTTCCCGCCCCCTTCTCCCTCCGACCTCCCTGGAAGGCCTTTAAACTCCTCGCGGGTGCCGCTCGTGCAGCGTGTGGATCTCTGTACTGTGCCTGTGGCTGCCTTTGGGGAAATAACTGCAGCAGAGCCCTTTACTTGATCTCTCTTGTGACCTGGGAGCATTTCGGCTCGGTCACCTCGGCTGGGGGAGTGCCTGAATCGTCACCTGCATAGGGAGCGGGACTGCGAGGTCCAGAAGTGCTTGCGCCGTCCACCGCGCGCACCTGGTTCCTCTTCCCGCCCCCTTCTCCCTCTGACCTCCCTGAAAGGCCTTTAAACTCCTCGCGGCCCCCGCTGGCGCGGGAGCCGCTCGTGCAGCGTGTGGATCTCTGTACTGTGTCTGTGGCTGCCTTTGGGGAAAGAACTGCAGCGGAGCCCTTTACTTGATCTCTCTTGTGACCTGGGAGCATTTCGGCTCGGTCACCTCGGCTGGGGGAGTGCCTGAATCGTCACCTGCATAGGGAGCGGGACTGCGAGGTCCAGAAGTGCTTGCGCCGTCCACCGCGCGCACCTGGTTCCTCTTCCCGCCCCCTTCTCCCTCCGACCTCCCTGGAAGGCCTTTAAACTCCTCGCGGCCCCCGCTTGCGCTGTGTGCCGCTCGTGCAGCGTGTGGATCTCTGTACTGTGCCTGTGGCTGCCTTTGGGGAAAGAACTGCAGCGGAGCCCTTTACTTGATCTCTCTTGTGACCTGGGAGCATTTTGGCTCGGTCACCTCGGCTGGGGGAGTGCCTGAATCGTCACCTGCATAGGGAGCGGGACTGCGAGGTCCAGAAGTGCTTGCGCCGTCCACCGCGCGCACCTGGTTCCTCTTCCCGCCCCCTTCTCCCTCCGACCTCCCTGGAAGGCCTTTAAACTCCTCGCGGCCCCCGCTGGCGCGGGTGCCGCTCGTGCAGCGTGTGGATCTCTGTACTGTGCCTGTGGCTGCCTTTGGGGAAAGAACTGCAGCGGAGCCCTTTACTTGATCTCTCTTGTGACCTGGGAGCATTTCGGCTTGGTCACCTCGGCTGGGGAAGTGCCTGAATCGTCACCTGCATAGGGAGCGGGACTGCGAGGTCCAGAAGTGCTTGCGCCATCCACCGCGCGCACCTGGTTCCTCTTCCCGCCCCCTTCTCCCTCTGACCTCCCTGGAAGGCCTTGAAACTCCTCGCGGCCCCCGCTGGCGCGGGTGCCGCTCGTGCAGCGTGTGGATCTCTGTACTGTGCCTGTGGCTGCCTTTGGGGAAAGAACTGCAGCGGAGCCCTTTACTTGATCTCTCTTGTGACCTGGGAGCATTTCGGCTCGGTCACCTCGGCTGGGGGAGTGCCTGAATCGTCACCTGCATAGGGAGCGGGACTGCGAGGTCCAGAAGTGCTTGCGCCGTCCACCGCGCGCACCTGGTTCCTCTTCCCGCCCCCTTCTCCCTCCGACCTCCCTGGAAGGCCTTTAAACTCCTCGCGGCCCCCGCTGGCGCGGGAGCCGCTCGTGCAGCATGTGGATCTCTGTACTGTGCCTGTGGCTGCCTTTGGGGAAAGAACTGCAGCGGAGCCCTTTACTTGATCTCTCTTGTGACCTGGGAGCATTTCGGCTCGGTCACCTCGGCTGGGGGAGTGCCTGAATCGTCACCTGCATAGGGAGCGGGACTGCGAGGTCCAGAAGTGCTTGCGCCGTCCACCGCGCGCACCTGGTTCCTCTTCCCGCCCCCTTCTCCCTCCGACCTCCCTGGAAGGCCTTTAAACTCCTCGCGGCCCCAGCTGGCGCGGGTGCCGCTCATGCAGCGTGTGGATCTCTGTACTGTGCCTGTGGCTGTCTTTGGGGAAAGAACTGCAGCGGAGCCCTTTACTTGATCTCTCTTGTGACCTGGGAGCATTTCGGCTCGGTCACCTCGGCTGGGGGAGTGCCTGAATGGTCACCTGCATAGGGAGCGGGACTGCGAGGTCCAGAAGTGCTTGCGCCATCCACCGCGCGCACCTGGTTCCTCTTCCCGCCCCCTTCTCCCTCCGACCTCCCTGGAAGGCCTTTAAACTCCTCGCGGCCCCCGCTGGCGCGGGTGCCGCTCGTGCAGCGTGTGGATCTCTGTACTGTGCCTGTGGCTGCCTTTGGGGAAAGAACTGCAGCGGAGCCCTTTACTTGATCTCTCTTGTGACCTGGGAGCATTTCGGCTCGTTCACCTCGGCTGGGGGAGTGCCTGAATCGTCACCTGCATAGGGAGCGGGACTGCGAGGTCCAGAAGTGCTTGCGCCGTCCACCGCGCGCACCTGGTTCCTCTTCCCGCCCCCTTCTCCCTCCGACCTCCACGGAAGACCTTTAAACTCCTCGTGGCCCCCGCTGGCGTGGGAGCCGCTCGTGCAGCGTGTGGATCTCTGTACTGTGCCTGAGGCTGCCTTTGGGGAAAGAACTGCAGCGGAGCCCTTTACTTGATCTCTCTTGTGACCTGGGAGCATTTTGGCTCGGTCACCTCGGCTGGGGGAGTGCCTGAATCGTCACCTGCATAGGGAGCGGGACTGCGAGGTCCAGAAGTGCTTGCGCCGTCCACCGCGCGCACCTGGTTCCTCTTCCCGCCCCCTTCTCCCTCCGACCTCCCTGGAAGGCCTTTAAACTCCTCGCGGCCCCAGCTGGGGCGGGTGCCGCTCGTGCAGCGTGTGGATCTCTGTACTGTGCCTGTGGCTGCCTTTGGGGATAGAACTGCAGCGGAGCCCTTTACTTGATCTCTCTTGTGACCTGGGAGCATTTCGGCTCGGTCACCTCGGCTGGGGGAGTGCCTGAATCGTCACCTGCATAGGGAGCGGGACTGCGAGGTCCAGAAGTGCTTGCGCCGTCCACCGCGCGCACCTGGTTCCTCTACCCGCCCCCTTCTCCCTCCGACCTCCCTGGAAGGCCTTTAAACTCCTCGCGGCCCCCGCTGGCGCGGGAGCCACTCGTGCAGCGTGTGGATCTCTGTACTGTGCCTGTGGCTGCCTTTGGGGAAAGAACTGCAGCGGAGCCCTTTACTTGATCTCTCTTGTGACCTGGGAGCATTTCGGCTCGGTCACCTCGGCTGGGGGAGTGCCTGAATCGTCACCTGCATAGGGAGCGGGACTGCGAGGTCCAGAAGTGCTTGCGCCGTCCACCGCGCACACCTGGTTCCTCTTCCCGCCCCCTTCTCCCTCCGACCTCCCTGGAAGGCCTTTAAACTCCTCGCGCCCCCCGCTGGCGCGGGTGCCGCTCGTGCAGCATGTGGATCTCTGTACTGTGCCTGTGGCTGCCTTTGGGGAAAGAACTGCAGCGGAGCCCTTTACTTGATCTCTCTTGTGACCTGGGAGCATTTCGGCTCGGTCACCTCGGCTGGGGGAGTGCCTGAATCGTCACCTGCATAGGGAGCGGGACTGCGAGGTCCAGAAGTGCTTGCGCCGTCCACCGCGCGCACCTGGTTCCTCTTCCCGCCCCCTTCTCCCTCCGACCTCCCTGGAAGGCCTTTAAACTCCTCGCGGCCCCCGCTGGCGCGGGAGCCGCTCGTGCAGCGTGTGGATCTCTGTACTGTGCCTGTGGCTGCCTTTGGGGAAAGAACTGCAGCGGAGCCCTTTACTTGATCTCTCTTGTGACCTGGGAGCATTTCGGCTCGGTCACCTCGGCTGGGGGAGTGCCTGAATCGTCACCTGCATAGGGAGCGGGACTGCGAGGTCCAGAAGTGCTTGCGCCGTCCACCGCGCGCACCTGGTTCCTCTTCCCGCCCCCTTCTCTCCTCCTCTATTTTAACCCCGCCTTGAACGCGTACGCGGGACGCGCGCGGACGAGGAAGCGGGCGAAGACCGGGCCAAGAGCGGGCCCGTTTGTGCCCGTTCGGCCCGGCTCGGCCGCCTTCATCAGGACCTTTTCCTCGTGATACAATCAATACCAAGGGATCAATTAGCACCAACGGCAGTAGAGTCAGGGAGGACCGGCTCTCACAATATTCATAGGGCAGGATGTCCTGTTTGTCCTTGAAGTGGCTTTAATGGTAGTTGGAGACCCGGTGTGGCAGATGGTTCCTAGATTTTCGAATTCATGGAGTGGTTTAAGACAAAGACGGTCAGCGGGATGTCAGTTAAAATTCCTACCGTAATTTCAATTTATTATAAAGGACACATATGGTAGAAAGGCACATTCGTGAATGTGCTCGCCGTCATTTCAATTTGATTAGAGAAACTTATTCATGAAGACAGCACCCTCGTGGGTAAAGTTGCTCCGTAGTCTGCGTCCCTTGCAACTATACTTGTAGCATCGTGTCTCCGCACCGTCTGTCTCAACTGCCAACAAACAGTGGAAGATATTCACCATGATGGTTTTGTTTCTTACAATTGTAATGCTGTAGAGTCTGTTATGGGGAGGGCTAAAGGCGGATTACTGATTTTACTATCTGTACACCTCCCTATACATGTAAGGAAAAGTCATTTAGTGGGGTCCCATTCGCAGATACTGGAAATAATGGTTAGCAGGGATAGAAATATTCTATTGATCAACCACTATAATAACATCTTTGACCCTTCCAGTACCACTGTCGTGGATGAACTTGAAACTGTTATAGACTCAATTCTCTGTAAATCGGCCATATCCTATGATATTTTTTGGGGGGGAGACTTTAACATCAGAACTTGCCCTCTCTCCTATACAACAGCATGTGGATATGATGGGGATAATGGGGAGTATTTATTACATTTTCTACACTCCCCCTACGGTACTTCCCTTAACAACTTGATGCTAAAGTATGATGTGTCCATCCACCAACATGCCCCTGACAACGAGGGTAATTTGGCCCCTACTTTTACGGGGAGAAATACTGTTTCTATTATTGATTTTTTGCTCATCTCCACCCGGATAGTTCCGCATTGTACGGTCCCGCATATCCTGGACCTTGGACTGAGTGACCACAATGCACTAACTATGTCCATCTTCTGTGAGATTACTAGGAAGGTATTTTCCGGTAGGGTTGTTGATGACATTATCCCATGCAGGCCAAATGGTATACGCATTAAGTGGTGCGGGGAAAAATCTGAGAATTTACACCGTAGTATTGTGAAAGCCGGTCTAAAAGTGATACTTTGCTGTCTTGAAACCGACGCCCCACCTGATTATTCCGTAAATAATTTCGAGAAATTGGGTACCATAATCAAGCAAACCCTTACCACCAAGAAGGCCCCAATTAAACGGGAAACACTGGGTTGGTTCAATCAGGCGTGCACTAAGGCGTTAAAAGCCCTTAAGCTTGCCCTTTCCATCAATCCTAGAGATAGGCAAGCAGTTATACTCTTGAGGGCCAATTATAAAAACAAACTGAAACTCAGGAAACAAGAACTAAGAGAACTAGCCTGGGAAGATCTGAATAAAGCTGCAGCCCTCCGGGACAGCAAGCTGTTCTGGAGCACCATCAACAGCCCATTCCTCCAAAAGGAAGAATTTCCAGTCCGTACCGCCCAAGTAAGCGAAGAGAGCTGGGTTTTACACTTCACAGGGATTTTTGACCCAACTGGAGAGTCTAATGATAATTTCTGTAACAATCTTATCACCCCAGTTGAAACCCTGAGAATCACGATCCATGAGGTGGATATGGCAATAAAAAATAGTAAAGGGGGGAAGGCACCTGGCCCAGATGGGGTGCCAATTGATCTTTATAAACATGATCTGGCCCTTTGGAGTCCATTATTAACCATAGCATTTAATGCCGCTGTGGATAACAGGACTCCCTCAAGCTGGGGTGAATCCATTATAATTCCAATCTACAAGAAGGGGGATAGAGGAGAGGCTAAGAACTGCCGCCCTATCTCCCTTCTGGATTCCTCATTAAAAATCTTGAGTAGGGTCTTGTTAACTCGATTGGAAGACTGGGCCACAGATAACCATATCCTCGCCCCATCCCAATATGGCTTTAGAAAGGGCCTTGGTACTATTGAACAATGTATTAATCTGAACCTTCTAATTGGTAAATACACCAAGGCCAAACCGGGATCACTATACCTGTGTTTTGCAGATCTTTCTAGCGCCTTCGATTTGGTTGACCATGCTTTGTTATGGTCAACTTTATTGGGCATGGGGGCCCCCCCTAACATTATACACTTTTTAGCCAGACTTTACTCCAACCTATCGGCCCAAATCCGTTATGGTCCAGCGGGGGAGTGTACACGAAAGATCAAGGTAAGATCTGGCATCCGACAGGGATGTGTTTTGGCCCCGTTGCTTTTCTCGCTCTTTATTAATTCAGTTGAGCAAGATTTAAAGCAAATCCAAGCCGATGCCCCCCAAGTAGGAGGTCTTCCCATACCGGTATTACTTTATGCCGATGACACTGTTTTACTTTCCAGGACCCCTATAGGCCTTCAAAAATTGATGAATGGGTTTTATGATTTTATTCAGAGGAAGAAACTTAAAATCAATAACTCCAAAACCTTTGTTATGGTGTGTGGTAAAAAGTTAAAACTTCTAAAACCCTTTTGTTTTAAGGAAAACCATATTGAGACTGTTGCCAATTTCTGTTATCTGGGCGTTACTTTTAATAACAGAGGTTCCTGGGCTCCAGAGCAGACAAATGTTAAAGCTAGAATGGGGAAAGCATCCTTAGGCGTCTTCCGCTTTGCTTCTAAAGTGGGAAGCCGCCGTATTGTAGATATGCTGAATATTTACAAGCACAGATGTACATCGGTAGCACTGTACGGTTCTGGGGTGTGGGGACATTGCAATGTAAGGGCCCTGCAAATTATGGAAAACATGTTCCTCAAACGGTTGCTCTGCCTCCCATCTTCGGCATCCACTGTTCTAACACACATGGAACTAGATCTGGACTACTTATCTGATCTAACCGGACTAAGGCCACTGTTGGTCTGGAAATCCATTTTTACCAAGACGGAAACTGCCTTTACCAAAGACATTATTAAGGACTGTTTACTTCTGGAAAAAGTTTCAAATATTCCTTGGTTAAAATATGTGATTTCAACTGTTAAGGATCTGTTTGATATGGATGTGTGTAACGACCCTATTTGTTTGAATTCTCTGACCAAACAGGAAGTCAAAAATGAACATTTGAGGGTCAAATCTGATCTGCGGAAAAATGCAACTAAAGAGTATTCTACCCATATTTTCCATTATTCTTTGAAAGAAGACAGGCCTGGTATACCCATGTACCTTAATGTTATTCATAGACAGTCCCATCAATTTGTACTTTCAAGACGGAGACTAGGCATAGCACATAACCTGGTTGCCTTCCCCACAATGAAATGTCACTCGGTTACCCCTTGTCCGTGTGATGGTTTAACCAAACAAAGCACACCGCACTTTCTCCTACTCTGTCCTTTGTACAAAGCCCAGCGTATTTGCTATCTTAAACCTATGTTTTTGAAATATTCTGCGTACACTACAGGAAATGCAATGAGGGTATTATTTTCACTTGCGAGCCCAGATTTATGTTTCTTTACTGCTACTTTTATTTTGAAATCTATCACAGCAAGACTAAGTATGGTTTTTCCATAAATTTATGTACAGTAATCCCTACATTTTATGCTAAAAAAATTTTTTGCCAAACAATTTGATTTGTACCCCCCCCCCCCGGGGTTGTATTTCTTGAATGTATTCATGAATGTGCAATGTTTTAACTGTATACTTTTATGATGTTTTTTTTAAACAATCGAATAAAGTTTATAAACTGAAACTGTTAAAAACCTTTATATTTATTGTTGCTGTTCAGATGCAGTTTATCATCCTTGTAGATAGTGTAAAATACTGTTCATGTCTTAAACATAACTACAAATATTAAACATTTTGACCTTGTATGTTCTCAACAGCTCTGGTCTGTCGTCTTTGTGTCTTAGTACCAAGTTGTTGGACCTGGCCTTTTCTGCAGGATCACCCTAGATTTTTGCCTCCCTTTGCTGAACCGTTTTTGTTGGATTTTAGGACTTTGTGCCCTTTTTCCCAGCTAGTGGCAAAGTGATTGTGTTCTCTCCCTAAAACATGGTAAAATTGGCCTGATTGGTAGGTCAAATTTAATTGTAGGTCCCTAGTATATGGTAATACATGTACCCGGGCCCTGACAATTAAATGCTACTCTAGTGGGCAGCAGCACTCATTGTACCACCCACTAAAGTAGCCTCATTTAAAACATGTCTCATGCCTGCCAATGCAACCTTTAGTGCAGTTTAAAACTACCTTTGACCTAGCAAAATAAACCTTTTTCCAGGCCGAATACTTCATTTGTAACACTTTGAAGTCACCCCTAAAATAGGCCATAAAGGTTCATAGGACTGTGTGCATGGTATTTTAAAAGTAGGACATGCTTGTGCTTACGTTTTACGCATCTTGCCAGTGAAAAACTCCTAAAGTTGCTTTTCACAGTTGCAAGGCCTATCTCTCCCGTAGGCTGACACCGGGTTAACTTTTTCAATTTAATAAGAGCTAATTTCAGATTTGGAGAGATAGGGAAATGATGTTTACACTCAAATTAATTGTAATTGAAAATCTTCTTCAATTGTAAAGTCTCATTTTAGATTAAAACTTTAAAAATAGCACATTTAGAAAGATGGCATTTTCCTACTTAAAGTGTCTGGGAGCTTTCTAGGAGTTTCCAGCTGCCTGAAGCTGTTAATGTTTCCCCCATCAAGAATGAGTATTGGGCCCAGGCAGTGATCTTCCTGGCATGATGCCTGATGAGGAGCTGTGCCCTGCCTTATTACATTTCAAAGGACCTCGGTCACAGCACACAGCAGGAAAAGTTTGCAAGGTAAGTAAAATCCCTACCCCTACACCTACACAACACACTACTCCCACCCCGACACTACCCCTAACCCAAAAACAATACAACACTACCCCTACCCCTACACCTACACAATACACTACTCCCACCCCTACACTACCCCAACCCAAAAACACTACCACACTACAACACTACCCCTACCCTAAAACCTAAATCACTACACAAACACTACTACACTACCCTAAAACCTAAATCACTACACTACATAAACAATACTACACTACACTACCCTAAACCCTAAAACACTACACTACCCTAAACCCTAAAACACTACACTACACAAACACTACACTACACAAACACTACTACACTACCCTAAAACCTAAATCACTATATAAACACTACTACACTACCCTAAAACCTAAATCACTACACTACATAAACACTACACTACTCTAAAACCAAAATCACTACACTACATACACACTACTACACTACCCTAAACCCTAATTAACTACACTAAACAAACACTACAACACTACACTACCCTAAAACCTAAACCACTACACTACATAAACAATACTACACTACTCTAAACCCTAATACACTACACTAAAACAAACACTACAACACTACACTACCCTAAAACCTAAATCACTACACTACATAAACACTACTACACTACCCTAAACCCTAATACATTACACCAAACAAACACTACAACACTTCACTACCCTAAAACCTAAATCACTACACTACATAAACACTACTACACTACCCTCCCTAATACACTACACTAAACTAACACGACAACACTACAACACACACTAAAACGTTTTAAAAAAACACACACAATACAAACATTACCACACTACTTTTACACTACCCTAAACACTACAAAAATAACCCCCACCCCATGCGCAAACCCCGTTTCCTCTCTCCTCTCCAGCGTCGCCGTCGGATCCTGCTTCCTCCTTCCTGCTTGGTTCACGTCGTTGTGAGAAAACAGCCTAAGTTTCCTCACAACGACTTGGATAGCCGCCGCCGCCATTACAGCGCATGCGTTGTAAAAGCACATGCGATGTAATGGTATGTGTGGTTTTACCACGCGTTGTAACATCGCATGCGTTTAAACGCATGTGATGTAAAAGTAACGCATAATAAAACCCGCGTTGTAATGGCTGTTCCCCCTTTTATTCAATCCAGGTTAGCTTGGATGTTATTTTACCAATCCAAAGCTGTAATACTGTGTCTGGATTGGTAAAAGACATTTGGCATATTACAGGTCGACGTGTGTTAGAAATGGGGTAGCATGGTGCAGAGCAGGTGGGCCAAACTCCACAGGACATGTGCAAAGCATCCACGCAGTTCACACAAGGCACACCACAAAAAGAGACCACACCAGGGGCCCTATTAGGATGGCGGACGGACCTGCGCCTGGGGAGGGACCGTCTGCAGGGGCAGCGGCGGTCCTTCCGTGCAAATTAGGATGTGACCGCCACCCTGGCGGTCACATCCTGTATGTTTAACATTGCGGCGGGTGCTGCTTGAAGCAGCACCCGCCGCAATGTTAAAAATGCATGCTTTGCATTTGCATGCACAAAGCGACAGGCACCTCGCGGTGCCTGCCGCTTTGTGCATGCAAATGCAGGGGGGTACCGTAGGTACCCCCCATGTGCACCCCCCACCACCCGTCACCCTGGGGGCCCGCAACGGGCCCCCAAAGAAATCACTGTATGCCTTTCCACGGCGGAGAAGCCGCCGCGGAAAGGCATCTGTTTACCCCTATCCTAATATAGGCTGGCGGTGTCTGTTAGACACCGCCTCCGTATTAGAGCTTTTCCGCTGCGGTCGTAAGGCGACTGCGGCGGAAAAGCGGCGGACGGTCTTCCTGACCCCCCAGCCATCCTAATCTGGCTGGGGGTCTTTGAAGGGTACGCAGCGGTTTTTCCGCATCCTCCGGGCCAGCGGACACTTCCGCCAGCCTGGAGGATGCGGAAAAACCGCAATCTAATGACCCCCCCAGGTTTGGTAAGAATAACGTTTGTATTGTGTCAAACATAGGATAGTAACCACAGTAGTCTCTATACTGCGCCAACTGGTGCCAAGGTAATATTTACAAGGGGATCACAGGTGCAGATGAACTGTGCCAGCTAGGCACCAGGTAACCATTTACAGGGGGGATTATTTACATGGCAGGGCCAATCGGGCCGCTGCCAGAACCATCGCAAAAGGACAAAGGACAAATGAGAGTCCGTAAGCAATAAAGGTATCACAGTCCGTACCCACTGGGGAATGGAAGTAAACATAGCATCAGCACAGTATGTATAACAGTGAATGTGTACCGACCAGTAACTTCTGGCAACACCAGACGCTTGACCACCCTGCAATAAACGTTAGGCAGACAACAAAGTAGGCATAAACTTGTGGCATAAATTACATCAGCCTCAATCCTGCAATAAAAACACCATGGCATGACATTAGGCCTTAAACATCTACATGAGGCAAATCAATAGGCATAAGCATGTGAATCTGAGGCATATCAACAATACTTCAGTGGCCTCAATAGCCTTAGCATGAATCGGGAACATGCAGGCATCCTAGCATGGCGTCCGGCAGGAACATAAAGCAGTACAACTCTAGGCTCAGGCTTCACTCACCCTTGCCGTAGACCTGGGGTGAAAACATTAGGTTAGGCGTAAAAATGCAAATTGCATAAACATATCAGCGTTGGCATAAAATGCAACCTTAGGCCTACCATCATACTAGGCATAAAAATAGGTAACATTATAAGTAAGCAGATAAGCATTAGGCATGAATGTATGTGCCTAGAGGCTTCATCCGTAGCATCAAAGCATTAGGCATAAAAGGTAAACATCATGGCATAATCATAGGCACAAGAACACCTTATACACCAGACCAGTCTAAGCCCCCTTACCATGTAAGCGTCATCATGAACAACACATTAGCAATCAGTGCCAGCACTAGGGAAGGGCATTGGCATGCAGCATCTCACATGAGGCATGTAGGCATGAAACACAATTAGCATGGGGGCAATACTGTCACTAGGCATTAATCACAATGTGCATAGATCAGCCTCACTGCATTGGACATCAGCATAAACCTTAGCAGCAATGCAATCAGCATAAAAGCGTCAGCATTGACATAAATGCACTAGCATCACCACATTAGGGTAAGTCACATTAGGAGGGGACATAAAACATTAACAGCCATGCAGTCATTGAGGGAAAGCAGCACACATTATAAGTGCCATCAGCCTTGCAGGTTAGCCTTTGGCACCACAGCCATTGTCAACCAAGCAGGCAGGGGGGTAGCCCACACGCCGAGATTCCCTTGTAGCATTTTAGAATCCCGGCGCTGCAGCCGTCACTCCTCTTCTCTTGGGCACAGTTGTTGTGCCGTGGCAGCAAGCAGAGCACACTCAATGCAAATATGGCACTCTGGCAGCACCCCAATGCAGCACTCACGCGGGGAATTGAAATATAGCGCTTTGACAGCACAGCGCTTCAGGCGTCAGCTCCTCTTCCCTTGGTACCTTGAATATAGCGCTTGCGATGCACTAGGTCCCACTAGAAGCTTCAGAGACAGAAGATAGTGTACCTCTTCTGGTAATCAGGAAAACAGTGCCCACCAGGCGCTACAGTGCATGCAGAACAGCACAGTAAATTCAAATATGGCGCTCACCGGGCGCTAGGTGACTCACAGTTCCCGGGGTCCCACCCGTGGAAGTATCGCCCATGCTCCTCACCCCCTTGGAGTGCAGGCAGTCAAAGTATAGCACTCACGAGGCGATAGGGCAGCAGAGCAGGCAGGCCAGGCTGGGCAAGATCAGCAGAGAGTGGGCACTCATCAGTACAGGTCAGCAGCTCCTAGAAGCAGTCTTCTTCCATAAAGTGGCACTCCACCTGACACAGCAGTCTTCACTCCAGGAAAGGCTCTAACTGTCCCTGTGGACAGCAGAGGGGTACAGATGGGCTCAGGGGCCAGCACACAGGCCCATGCGGCGGTACCTCCTGGCAGAGTGTCCCCGCTCATTCCAGTCCACCCTCAGTCAGAGCACATGGCATCTCTACTGCTCTACATATACCAGAGAGGCTGGAAGCTTCTAGAAGGTCCCTGGCAATTCCAGCCTCACTGTCACTGGGGGAAGTGTAGAGCACCTTGTCACTTCAAACACTCGACAGCTAACCCACCTCAGTCAGGCGACACAAGCAGACAGAAATGGCGTCCATTTTAAAAGTGACATTTTACAAAGGTGAATTTCTACAATGTGTGTTAGACCTGTAGGCCCTTTGGGAGGTCCCTCCTATTATTTATTTATTTTGTCTCCTTTTTGCCTCCTAGTGCGTTTCATTTTTTCATGTCCACTATGAAATTTTTGGTGTTGTCCTAGGGGGTGGGAGCTACCTTGCCCCCATAATTTTATTGAAGCCTAGATGCCCCATCTAAAGCTGAAAATTTAGTGACACAAAATGGTGGCTGGTAACTGCCACAACTGATTACCTCAGGGACTGGCCTATAGACTTATATGGGAGATCTAGAACCTTCTGGCCTGTTCTGGACACTTGGAACTAAGGGTATAAAAGGCCAACTTGAGGGCGGCCATTTTGTCATACAGAGAGAGTCAGTTGGAGTACAGGCTGTGGCGCTAGGTGTGGTAGGACATTCAGAGTGTTGACTTCTTTCTAAGGGTTGCCTCCTTACTGCTATCACCGCTCCCCCTTCCTGCAGACCTGGCCCTACTAGATTGCGTTCCTGATGTCCCTGGACAGAAGGTCCTCACGAGTCAAGAAGGACTGACCCCCTAGCCTGGGGTGAACTTGAGAGACTTTAGGGGAGTGAGCTGAGAGGAAGTGCTGGCCCACTGTCCAGTGAGCGAACACTAACCTAGAACCTTTGAAAGCCCTGCCACGGTGGCGAAAAGGATAGTGAGAGCGGATTTCC
The DNA here is from genome assembly GCF_964263255.1 of Lissotriton vulgaris. NCBI lineage: Eukaryota > Metazoa > Chordata > Amphibia > Caudata > Salamandridae > Lissotriton > Lissotriton vulgaris. The sequence goes on along the minus strand of NC_141695.1, from coordinate 1,037,643,064 downwards.
CCCCCCCCCTTTTTCAACCACATTCCGCCCACGCTGGTCCCATCTGTCCTCCCCCCCACCTGTGCTTAGCAGCGCTATCGAGTGATCGTCTTCCACACGTGAAATCTGGTGGAAGGTAGCGGGGCCACCGTGGAGTGAGCTGCCTGTCCCGCAGCCCTAAGCCTGGTTGCATAGCCAGGGACGGTGGTAGTTAGTGGATGTGAAGGAGGGGAAGGAATTAGTGGCGAAGACACCCGGAAGCCGTGGCCGCTCTGAGGGAAAAGCGGAGTGAGTAGCCGGGGAAGTTGTGAAGGCGCGGTTTCACGCAGGCCCTATAGAGTGACAGCTAATCTCTGAGAGGGGCGGAGTGGCAACCGGAGAACTGCAGTGTATGCGCAGGTCCGGAGGAGAGCCGCTAGTCTCCCGCGCCTGCTCACTGGTGCCGCTCGCTAAGAAGGTGACTGAGGCGGCTTAACGAAAGGCGGTGTTGTGGTAAATACCACGGTTCCATTGTTCCAGTGCGACCTCCCCTCGGTGTCGGCCCTGTGGTAGATCGGCCTGACCTGCGAGGGAGGTGTTGTTGGGAGCAGAGAGTGGCTGATTGAGAACTCCGGTCTCCCTCAACTGACAGAGGCGGCAGAATCGGAAATAAACACTATTCACCACAAGTAAGGAGAGATCTGGGGGCTGGTATCGGACCTGAGATCAGAAGCTGAAGGTCCCAGGGGTGAGACCCCTCCCCCCTTTGTGAATACTATTTAACATTGTCGTGTTGGCCGTAGGAGCCATCCTGGCAAGACAAACAAACTAAGACTGTGAAGCCATCTGATCTCGAACTAAAGTTGAAAAGTAAAGTGAAGTAGGGTGCTAGTGCACAACGAGTTTACCGAACCATTATAATTCTGAAACTGAGTAAGATTGGTGACTATTCTTTTCCTTGCAGAGGGGGAAAGGGAAAAATTAACTCTGGCACCTTGACAGTCACCTAATTTGATTTAACTACGCAGGTGGTATTAAGTGAACTTCCATCTGAATGCGGGGGGTTATTTCCCTGTTCCTTTGAAGGTGTAAGAATTTTTCTTCCTAGGGTGCCAAGTCAGATCAACCAAGAAACTGTCTTTGTTATAAAGTACATAATGCACTTGTTGACCCCATTTGAGTTTAAGAAACGATGTAATGTTATTAATATTATCCTGATTTAAAAAGTGAAAATTAAACCTCACTTATCCGTGGACATTGTGTGTGTGCACCTATGATACTGTGTTTTCACCATGCTGCCGTGCCTCCGGGATGTTCGGCTGAATAGCTGTGTACACCAATGTATAAATAAAGGTTTTCCCAAAAAAAAAAGAAAGAAAAAAAAAGAAATTATGTAATGTTGAATTGACTGGGGGAGAAATACTTGATGTAAATAGCGACAAAACGGTCTGATGGAATAAGAGAGCACAAAAGAATTTTTTTTATAAAAGTGAACCGTATTTTTCTACACTGGTGTAGTGTCATTTTTGAGTGGATGGGCGCTGGGTTCCTGTGAGGGTGTGACGCAAGCCTAACACTTTTGCCTTTGGAAGGACCTTCCTACTCTGTGTCAGGCTACCCTATGTGGTCTGGTAACCCCAGGTCCAACAATGTGAAAATGACTGCGCACGCTATTGCGCAGCATGTATCACTGCATCTCGCACCACACATGCCCTATACATTCCCTCTACCATGATGGAAAATATAGGTACGTACACCATTGCAGCCACGGCCCGTGGAGGGAGTTTCGGTGGGGCGGAGAGGCGGGGCGGGGGTGCTAAAAACTGGAGTATGGATAATTGAAGGTAAGTAAACAATTTATTAAATAAAACGAATTTCATAACGTACCCTGCATCGTATTTTGCGATGCAGGGCGCGCTACGAAATTCGTTTTATTAATTAAATGGGAGCGTGCGGAACTCTGGAAGGGGGTGCAGAGGGAAGAAGGGCTCGCCTCTTGCACCAGCTCAGCCACAGGGCTTAGATCCTGGGTGGGGGGCAGGGACAGGTACTGCCTGACCTGGTGGGTGGAACATCTGTAAGCAGTGTCCCCCCCAAAATTGTCTTCCAGGGGTACTTCTCCAGTTAGGAGGGTGGAGAACTCTGGGAGGGGGTGCAGGGGGAGGGAAGACTCGCCTCTGGCACCGGTGCAACCTGAGGGTTTAGACCCTAGGTTGGGGGAACAGTTGGAGGGCCACGGCCCTGGACGAGTGAAAGAGTGGCGGTCTGGGGGTGCCCTGCATAGGAGGAGAGGACAGAACCCCAGAAGGAGAGGTAGGGGGAGGAGAGCCTCGCCCCTGATTGCTGGTCAGCCTGAGGGTGCAGACCCCAGGTGGGAGGACCAGTGGCAGTTTTGAGCTGCACAGAGGAGAAGGAGAGTGGTCAACGGGTACTACGGGCCTGGGGCTAAAACCCCCCACTCTGTGAGAGAGCAAGGGCCAGAGACATCTGGATGGCCTAGGGGCCGGTCCTGGCAACAACCAGCTAGAGAGCACCAGTGGGGTGGTTTGGTTGGTCAAGGGTGGTTGGAGAGAGGGAACTATTGGGTTCCAGAGTGGCGGAGAACCTGCAGGTGCTCCTGCAGTTGCGGGCCTGTGTCCACGTTTTCTCGCCGCAAGCAGGGAAGCCCATCAAGGCATTGATTGGTCTACCATGGCTTTTGGCTGGGGGGGAGTCGTGTTGGACTTGGCACTTTTCCCGAAATATTTTCCCTTTTGTGGGAATCAACATGTCATGTGGGTCTATTTCAAATGCAAATGTTAAATGCTGTGCAATGGTGTACGTACCTATATCCCCCGCATGATAGAGGAATGTATAGGCCATGTGTGGTGCGAGATGCAGTGAAACATGCTGCGCAATGGCGTGCACAGAGTCATTTTCACCATTGTAGAAATGCACCTTTTTAAAATATCACTTTTAAAATATACGCCATTTCTGTCTGCTTGTGCCGCCTGACTGAAGTGGGTTAGCGGTCTAGTGTTTGAAGTGACAAGGTGCTCTACACTTCCCCCAGTGACAGTGAGGCTGGAACTGCCAGGGATTTTCTAGAAGCTTCCAGCCTCTCTGGTATATGTAGAGCAGTAGAGATGCCATGTGCTCAGGCTGAGGGTGGACTGGAATGAGAGGGGACACTCTGCCAGGAGGTACTGCCGCATGGGCCTGTGTGATGGCCCCTGAGCGCATCAGTACACCTCTGCTGTCCTTAGGGCCAGTGAGAGCCTTTGCTGGAGTGAAGACTGCTGTGTCAGGAGGAGTGCCACTTTATGGGAGATGACTGCTTCTAGGAGCTGCTGTCCGGTACTGATGAGTGCCCACTGTCTGGTGATTTTGCCCAGCTTGGCATGCCTGCTCTGCTGCCCTAGCACCTCGTGAGTGCTATACTTTGACTGCCTGCACTCCAAGGAGGCGAGGAGCGTGTGCGCTACTCCCACGGGTGGGACCCCGAGAACTGTGAGTCACCTAGCGCCCGGTGAGCGCCATATTTGAATTGATTGTGCTGTTCTGCCTGCACTCTAGCGCCTGGTGGGCACTGTTTTCCTGATTACCAAAAGAGATACACTATCTTCTGTCCCTGAAGCTTCTAGTGGGACTTAGTGCCTCGCAAGCGCTATATTCAAGGTGCAAGGGGAAGAGGAGCTGACGCCTGCAGCGCTATATTCCAATTCCCCGCGTGTGTGCTGCATTGGGGTGCTGCCAGAGTGTCATATTTGCATTGACTGTGCTCTGCTTGCTGTCAAGGCGCTACAACTGTGCCCAGGAGAAGAGGAGTGATGTCTGCAGCACCAGGATTCTAAAGTGCTATGAGGAAATCCCGGCGTGTGGGATTCCCCCCTGCCTGCTTGGTTGACAGCGGGCAGCTTTAACATTGTGGGGCACTCTTAATTGCAGAGTCCAGAAGAGGGACTCCATTTTCCCCCAGGCGCTGTGGCGCCAAACACTAACTTGTAAGGCTAGTGGCACTTATAATGTGTGCCGCTTTCCCTCAATGACTGCATGGCTGTTAATGTTTTATGCCCCCTCCTAATGTGACTTACGCTAATGTAGTGATCCTAGTGCATTTATGCTAATGTGTCAATGCTAATGCTTTTATGCTTATTGCAGTGCTGCTAAGGTTTATGCTGATGTCCAATGCAGTGAGGCTGATCTATGCACATTGTGATTAATGCCTAGTGACAGTATTGCCCCCATTCTAATTGTGTTTCATGCCTACATGCCTCATGTGAGATGCTGCATGCCAATGCCCTTCCCAAGTGCTGGCACTGATTGCTAATGTGTTGCTCATGATGACGCCTACATGGAAAGGGGGCTTAGGCTGGTCTGGTGTATAAGGTGTTCTTGTGCCTATGATAATGCCATGATGTTTACCTTTTATGCCTAATGCTTTGATGCTAAGGATGAAGACTCTAGATTCAATAAAGCAAACGATGCCTAGGAAATAATAAACAATAAATTAAAGGATAGAGATCAATGAATTATCCCTTCCTGCCCTAAATTAATCACACAAAAAAAATGTGTGTCTTCTATTCATCTACAACCAAAGGAAACCCAGAGATAGTTACAAAAACAAGCTTTTTAATTTATTTAGCTATTTCCTTCAAAAATGAATATAGGTAAATGTTTCTTCTTTTTCAAAACATATAAATATATACACAACAAATATATATATAATATATATATATACACACACAACAAATATACTCAGTACAAACACACAAATATACACACACTATTTACATTCTTGACAAACTAACATATATTTTGGATCTTTATATATCATAGCCCTTATTTTTCAAAAGAAGGATGCTTCAAAAATTATATTACAAAAGGCATTCCTTCAAAAGGAGATCACCACAATAATACCGGAGCCTGGGAGGTATATTATTTAGACCTCTGTTATTTATGTACTCCTTCTAATTGAATATTAATGTTCTTGGTTTTTAAATGGTGTCTTCAAAACAAATGTTGACGCGTTTCAGCCCTATAATTTTCCGGCCTCATCAGGACCAGGGCTTTCAAGGATCTGCCTACAGAATCAAAAGAATCACGTTTATATATACACACTAAAGACTATTGGTTCATAACTTCTGTACCAATAATATAGTAACAATAATCACAGTTCGCTACCAATCCCTCGGAGTGGTTAGGCCTATTACAACTAAAAACACCCCTGTGATATATTTAAAAAATGACATATTTCTCCAAAGTGAAATTCCTCATCCTCTCTTCCTGTATTCACTAAAGTCAGGGGGTCAAAACTATTTCACCAGCCTCCCTGCAAACAAGGCAACATATCTTAACACCTAGTGGCTACACTTTCTTTCCAGGTTAAATATCTCAGAAAAAACGCCCGACCGAATCCTACCTTGCTTACGCGTTACTCAGTAGTGTCTGCTTCAAACGCCATTCTACTCCACCAACGTGTGAACTATCACGTGGTACAGAAGCGGATAAATCCCGGACCTAGCAGCAAGGAAATGGACAAAGGACTAATGGAAACTCTTCCTGCAGTCAAAACACTGCAGTAGAAAGCAGACTGATAGGGGCTAAGCATGGGCGAATTTTGCGGATCTCGCGTTCGCGAATTTTGCGGATTTGCGGATTCGCAATCCGCAAAATCCGCGAATTCCCGCAAATTTGCGGATTTTTATTTTTTTTTGTGTTCGCCCGTGTTTCTGCCAGTTCGCGAGGGTTTTTACAATTTCGCAATTTGCGAACTTACCTGTCGGGTCGCAAGTTTTGCGAACTTGTTGTTTCTACATGTCCAGCCTGTTTGGGACACTCTTCTTCATCACTGCCACTCTCTGTCACCACTGCCACTCTCTGACTACTCATGCCACCCTCTGGCCCACCCATGCCACCCTCTGTTTCATCACCACACCCTCTGGTTGTCCAGTGTACATTATTTTCGGCAAAGCAAAGCACACCTTCCCTGCCTCAAGTGACCTGAATTAATTTGGGGCTGATTAATGTGTCACAGAATATTTTTTTAGCTGGCACCTGCTTCCTTAGTGCGCCCTGATTAGTGATCTTTTGCACTTGCTAAGTGCTTTCATTGTTGCAAAATTAGTTACAACACCTGCCCTGCCCCAACTGACAATAATGAATTAGGGGCTAATTAATGTGTCACTGAAAGAATTTAAAGTTCCAGCCTGGCACCTGCTTGTCTGCTCCTTTAGCTGTAAATCAGGACCTTTGTGGCATACAGTTAAGGTCAGAGCAGGGTCACACAATAGTTGCAAGCAGGCAACCGAATTCTGGAGGGCCCCCTCAGGAAGCAATACAAAGAATCGTTACAAATCATGAGGTTGACCTTTTGCACCTGCTCATTGCTTTTGCTTTTGCTGAAATCGTTTTGCGGTTTTTTTCGCGCTATTCGCGGGGCGCGGCGTCGTGCGAAACCGACCGCGGAAGCCGCCAATTCGTGCGAATGAGCATTTTATTTTTTTGCGGCTTGTTGTTTCGCGAGTTTTTTTGCAGTATTCGCGAGCCGCTTGCAGCGCAACACGCGAATTTACCCCAAGGTCGAGTACGGGCGCGGCCATTTTGTTTGCGTGACGTATTTCCGTTTCCGCCCGCTATGTATAATCTCGCGCAGTAAGCGCATTGCGAGTAGAGGTTCGCACGAGATCGCGCGGGAAATCTAGAGGTTCGCACGAGATCGCGAGGAAAATCTCGCGCGAACTGACTTTCGCGCTCGGAAACGGGCGCCGGCCATCTTGTTTTTCATTCATTTCCTGTGTCTGGGCATGGTGTTTAATCCTCTTGATATCTTTCCCATCCTTTGCTTGTTTTCAGTTTTTTTTTTACGATTTTGCTTCTTATCTATCCCTCTCTTTTCCTAGCTGTATATTTTTGTCTTTTCTGCTATTTTTCTTTACTTTTAAACTACTTTTGTAAACTCTTTTCTTTTCTTCTTCCCTATCCTATTCTTTCTTAATTTTCTACTTCTTCCTACCTTACCTGCCCAGACCATGGTCAAGCCAGGCGCCGTGAAGCTGCCCAGGCACTTGAGGGCCGCAGCGGCGGCGGGGAGTAGTGCTGGACCCAGTGGCAGGACAGCAGGCGTGAGATCGAGGGGGGAGCAGGTGACGCGCCGGGAGATATTCAGCCCGGAGGAAGTGGGCGCGCTGGTCTACTTCGTCCAGCGCCGCCTGCCCAGGACCATCGCGGGAGGCGGCAGGATCGCGGCCGGCGGCTACAACATGCGGGAGCGCCGGAAGCGGTGGGAGAAGGTGTGCTGGGCCATATCCCACCTCTACGGGGTCCAGCGCACCTACAGCCAGGTCACCCATCGCTGGACGGACCTCCTGGACCGCGAGCGCGACCTGCTGGACCAGCTCGGCTTGGAGATCCCCGGGCTTGGTGAGTAGTAGTAGCCATTGGCATTTAATCACTCACTACTATGATGTTTTCTCCTGCTCTGTGTTGTTGTATTGCAAATATTTGTTTTTTACATGGAGCAAGCCAATAATGCCGCTGATGACGATTACATTGTAGTTAAATTATATTTCAAAATCTTCTGTGCATTTCAGGTGCACTGCTCTCCTTCTCAGTGGGGTTGCTACTATGCTTATTTGTTTTCTATTTCGTGGTCTCATTGGCCTGAGTAACTATTATGTATGAGTGTACTTAACAGAACTGCGTAATGCTAGACACTAGGGGGCAGATTACATTTACAAGCCCCTTGCGCCACGTTTACGTTGCCTTGCGTGACGCAACAGCGGCGTAAACGTGCCGCATCCCTGCAAGTCATTTACAGCATGACGCATCTAGGGAGATGCGTCACGTTATAAAGCCATGGGCCTGCACCACAATGGGTGCGTTCCTAGTACGCAGGGTGGGCGGTCCAGCGGCTGTGCGCCTCGCAAAATTGCCTGCGTGAAATCTACAAGATTTAACGCAGGCACTTCTGCGACGCTGCTACGTCAATTCAATTCCTTATGTCTGCTCGAAGCAGGCGAAAGGACTGACACAGCATGTAAAGTATTGGGTGGCCCTGAGCATTACTGGAGTTGCATTGCGTTGGCGACGTGACTCCAGCGATGCGCCGCTCTTACGTGACGAGATGCGTCACGCAAGTGCCTACCCTTGCGCCAGGGCGCGCCGCATTGTAAATGAGGCACATCTGCCGTGTCGCAAGGGTAGTTTTGCGTGACGCATTTGATCTGGCGCATCTCTGGAGATGCGCCAGAACGCGTAAGTAAGTATGCCCCTAAGGGGCAGAATTGCAATTACCGTCGCATCCCTGCAAAGTAGCAGGGATGCGCCATTAATTGTGCGGCCCGCTACCACCACCAAACATGGTGCGCCGTATTTGCAATGCGGCGCCCCATGGGCCCAAAACGTCACCGAAGCTTTACTGCTGGAGTTGCGTCGCAACGATGGCGCAGCTCCATCAATGCTCTGGGGTACCCTATCTCCCCAATGCTGGGTCAAGCCGTACGTCTGCTTCAAGCAGGTGCAGGGTTTGTGTGACGCATCATTGTCCTAAAGGTGACTGATTGATATTTTGTAGATTTCCCTCAGCCACTATTAGGATGTGTTCCAGCGCAGGAATGCCCTCCCTTGCGCCGGAACGCCCCCTGATGGCGCAGGGCTTTATAACGGGATGCATCTCCCAAATGCGTCACGTTGTTATAATATTATACGCCGCACCATGGCGCCCTTTTTTGTTTAGCTGCTGCGTCACAAAAGTCACGCAAGAACGGCGCAAAAGAGCCGCAAGGGCTTAAATCTGCCCCTTCCTTTGTAACCCTGACAATAAGAAAAATAGTGGCGGTGGATTGATAGTTTGACTATTTAAATGACTGGTAATGTAGCAGGCAACTGTTAGTGTTGTCACTGATCTGACTGAAATCACAATGGAGTTTGTCTGTCACTTTGCGTCTTGCCTGCGGACTGCTGCCTGCCAGTCCTAGGTGAACGTTTCAGTACTTTGTTTAGTGAGTTACGTGACTTTCGAAGTCACAGGTCCGCAAATAAATAAAAAGTAACCATAATCAATATAATTTCGCGGAAATATTTTGTTATTGTTCTTTTGAAATGTTTGATTTGGTTGACATTGACAAGCAACAATCATCCATGTTTTCTGTTCTTTCTTTCATGTTGTACGTCAGCTCCCCCCAGGGGCGAGAGGAGGACACAGGAGCAGCAGGCGGCGGATGCTGTTCAACAGGGCCAGGATCGGGCAGGCGAGGGCTCCTCTGCTGGCCCCAGTAAGTTTTCATTTTAGACTAGTACCTATTTTTCCTAGCGTTCCTCATTTGAATTTTTTCAAAATTGTCTTTGCTCTTCTTGTAGACTGTATCTAAATTCTTATCCTGCCTCTACTATGACTCCCTGTGGTATTACTAGATTATTCTTATTAGTCTGTCTGTGTAGCTAACTAAGATTGCACGGTTGGCGAAACTCCCATGATTCTAGTCAGCAATAGCTCTATCAACTTAGTGCAGTCCTCTGGGATTGTCCATAATGTCTTTTGAAGTGTTCTATCTGGACTCATGCTTGCAAAAATTGCAAAACCTTTCGCTCAGTCACTCTAGTCTGGAGGACCAAAAAACACAGATTGTATTTAATTTTAAAAGTTTTTTTAAAAGTAAACACATTTATTAAAATGAAGTCATAATAAAACTAAACGTTTAACTGATAATGGAAAAGTGGTTAGTGCTGACGATTAATTGAAGACATTTCTTGTGGTCGAGCCGAGCTCTCACCTGGTTTCAACTTGATCTTGTTGTTAGAAGTCCATCTTCTGTCTGTGTGGAGAAAAATGGTGCGTGTTAAAAAATCAGCCTTCATCAGTTGTGCCAAAAGTGCAGCAAGACAACCTTCCCTGGAAAAAGGGACATTTTTTTTAACTTTAACGTAGACAGTCACAAATTACATTGTTTTCACATGTCTTCATTCCTAGACCAAATACTAGTGACTAGTGAGTGCTTTATTCTAAGATTCTTAAATGTACTTTGTAGGTGGAACATCTGGTGGCGGGGCCAGTGTGGTGGTGGTGCTCGACACGGAGGCGGAGGGCAGTTCATCAGGGGAGGAGGCGGCGGCGGCGGCTGTGAGAGTTGAGACGGTGGTGGCGGCCAGAGGTAAGCTCTTATATATTCCTTACTTATTGAGATTGAAGACTAGCTGGGAAGGCAAGAATATGAGATGCATGGCTGGGTGAATGATGAAGCAATGATGGGTGGAAGGACAACAGCCTGGGTGGGTGACACAGAAACTGTATGTGTCCATATACCTGGATCATGCTACTATCTGACTCTTAGATAGCATATGTGTATCTAGAGCAGGGGTACTCATAGTACGGCCCGCGGGCCGGTGGTGGCCCGGCAAGCCTTCCTTGGCGGTGCGCAGACCTTGCAGACAATCACTGCTCCCCCGGCCCCCACAGAGCAGAGGCTTTTTTGTATTTCACCTGTTAGCGCCCCTGCATCTCCACTCTGACAATCACTGCTCCCCCGGCCCCCACAGAGCAGAGTGGAGATGCAAGGCCACAAAGAGGTGAAATAGAACAAAGCCTCTGCTCTGTGGGGCCGGGCAAGCAGTGATTGTCAGGGTGGAGAAGCAGGGGCGCTAAAACAAACAAAGCCTCAATAATATGTTAATGGTCTTTTAAAGACCTGTTAAGTACTTTGGTGTTGTTGTCTGTGTGTGCGCGTTGAGGAAGCGGTCTCAACCCGGGCTGAAGGCTGACACAGATAGACACACACACAGTGAGATGACAGAGGGAGAGGGAGGGCAGGAGGGAGAGAGAGATGGAGGGAGGGCAGGAGGGACAGCAGGAGGGAGAGAGATGTATGTAAATGCTGGGTCTGGTGGCTCAGTGGATGAGGGCATCTGCTGCAGGGACCTGTGTGCAACCTCATGGTCACAAGTTATCGTTTTGCTTTAGCCCCGCCCCCTCTGACTCCGCCCCCACCAGTGCGGCCCTCGGCCCCAAACTACACTGTAAATGTAGCCCCTGAGAGAAAGTTTGTGAGTACCCATGATCTAGAGAGAGTAGATGGTCAGTGGATGAACTAAGTGTAACTTTGAAGAGCATGTAACACTGCACCCGCACGTCCGTTCCAGTGTAGGAAAGGCAAGGAAAAGAACTTTTAATTTTGTCCAAATACTACCATAAATAGTAGCAGTAGTTTGTATTGCAAGCACTGCATAGATCCGGTTATTATGGTGGCCACTCCCTACCTCTCTTAATAAGTTTAGTAGTACTCAGTCATTCATGTGTGGATGTATCACTGCCTGTCACTCAATAAAAAGCAAAGCACCTAAAGTCATCCCATATATAAGCAAAAACATCCCATGTGAAGTGATAGATAATCAGATTATTTATCTTCTTCAATTTTCCATTTCTAGTACTCATTTCCACTGTAGGGTGAAAGTTAAATTAATTAAGCAGTAGCCCTTGAGTTGTAACAGAGTATTCTCAGTGCCACCCGTAATAGAAAAGTAAGAGATTCACCACCTGCATGTACTGGACGGGTACAGTAACGCAACGGCAACGCAAGTCTAGGTCACTCCTCATGGCGTGCGTCTCTTTTTCTCGGGTGCAAGTTTACCGCGCTGGCATTATGCCGGCTTGCAGAAAATAACGTACCAATTTTCCAAAACAAGAGACAAGAAGAAGAATAAGACTGGTGTACTTTCATAGTCGACTCCAATGGAAGTCCACAGTGCTCATAGAATTTGTTCCTTAAACTCCCACTAATGTTAGAGCAAGGATGAAGAAGTGTGAGGTTAGATAGATACTGGCCTCAATAGGTATGTAATGCGCTTGCAAGTTGCTAGTTGTACTGCAGCACACATTTCTGCTGAATGATTGAGTTAATCTTAAAGAGCATTGGTTACAGACTATGTCTTTCTTTCTTCATATAGGTTCTCCTTCCAAACGAACAAGGAGGAAGGAGCTGGCTAGAGCGGCCCGGCAACGGAGAATCGAGGCCACTGTTGCGGAATATCGGCGGCTGGTGGCCCTGGAGGACGAGGAAAGTGTGCGGTCGACAACAACGACAACGTCGTCTGCATCGGCCTCCGTGGCCCCACCGGCTGCCACCCAGCACAGTGGTCCACCGAGACTGAGCCGGGCTGCCAAAGGCAAACGCCACCGCCGAGCAGCAAGGCCAACAGCTGCTTCTCACAGGCCTTGCACCTGCAAGGCAGTGAAGGCACGCCTGCGCCGCACTACCCTGATGGTGTCCCGCCTTCAGCAGGAGCTCGCCTTGCTCCGCGAGGAGCATGATGCCCTGGCCCAAAAAGTTAACAGCATCCACCCATAGTGTCCCTTGCCCCTTTTTTAGAGACTTTTGGGGGGTGGGAATTGGGAGTTGGGTTTTTGGGGACTTTTGAAGGACAATCGTTGGGGTTAGGGAGGGTCTTGCGGGAGATTATTTTGTTAGGGATATAAATATACTTTTTCAAACTTTATCTGAGCATACCTGTTTTTTACTGCTTGCCTGGTGGGTGGGGGTTTAACGTTGACTGTTTTCCTGAAAGTTTAGTTCCATTTTCTTCCTTTAAGTGTAAATGCCCAAATGTTTTCAACACTAAGTGCCTCTCACAGACTAAGTGAAGTGAATCCAAGAGTCCTAGGACTTTAGTAGTACTACCTTCAGTCTCTCGTCTCTCGTACTAATACTCCATTATACCCCCAAACCACCAAACGCTTATCTTACCTGTAATTTGTGTTTGAAAGTAGGGCTAGGCCCAGGGCTGGCTCCACGGGAAACACCGAATAACGTTGGCAATCTTGGTCGGATAAAATTTCCTCATAGCGGTGGTACTAGTGGTGTGACACAGTGGCAGTTGCATGCCTATGAAAAAAAAGAAAATGAAATCTGGTTTGTCCTCCTGAGCAATTCAACGGTACAACTGAGAATATAGCAGGTGACAGAAGTACAGTAGAGCAGTGCCACATTGTAGCCTAACAAATGGTAAAGTATAACTACTAATTCGGTTGAAGTTCTTTCACATTAGCAATGGTTCTTTGTCAAGCAGAGTAAGAATATATCATCGACAACTGTGGAAAGAAAGAATGCGACAGTACAGGGCCTGTGTGGAATTATTGATAACTATATTCAACATAAGGTCTCTGTAGCCAGATACCCGAGAGCCTTGCTGGTCACTATAAATCCATTCACAACAACACTCAATGGGGTTGGTCTGGAAGGTGTCACGTTTACTCCCCGTGATCCAGTCGATGCAAATATGGTTCCACCTCCAAATGTCACCAACACCCAGAAGTGTAAACACAGGGTGTTCGAGGCATTAGGCGAGGGAGAAAAATAACAAACTAAAATAAAAAATGTGGGATGGGTAAAGGTAGGGTCAGCAGGGAAAGGATACCTGTAAGAGAAGACAAGACAGGCATCAGTGAAGTGATGTCCTAACATACAAGGGTACTCTCATATAGTCTCACTAAATAGTCTGCAAGTCTCCCGCCTACTCATGGGAAATGTAGTTTCATAGTACGGTAGGCGCTTAGGGGCTGCGTAACCTGACAGAAGGTATAGTAGATAGAAAAGGAGAAATTGCTTTTTTTCTAGGTGTCCCCTCACTCACCAGGGTTGCCCCTTGGTGACATGCTTCATCATTGGGGCCATCCCAGTCCTCTACGGCCTGGGGCGTGCTGCGACTTGCGAATTACGTAGGAGCACTTACAAATGACTATGTGTGGTGCAGATAGTGGAGTGGACTAAGTGATGTGTTAAGGGATCAATGTAGAAGCCGAGAGAGAGCAAAGAAATGCAGTCACAGTCAGAGAAAAAGGCAAGGGATACTGTATCTATGTGGTTGTAGTGGTCCTGTTGGAAGTGGTAAGTAAGTTGCCCGCAGAAAAAAAATCCTCCTATTAGCGGCACTCCTCCATTGCAGCCGACGCTTCGTCCACCGATGTTGGTCACCAGAAGACACCCTGTCCACTGCCTGCCTGATGCTGAATTGTGGCTCGCTACTGTGAAGCCTGACTCCATCCTTTTTTCCCCATTGCAGAGACTGAAACCCGGCCTGTAATTATTCAACGAAAAACAGGAAGTGATATAATATTACAACACCACTGATAAATAAATATAAGGTATGTAGGCTGTGGAGTGCAAAAAGTCACAATTTGTTTTTCCTAGTAGACAGACAGTACAATGTTTTTGAAAGTGCGTACTCTGAGTCACCTTTTGAAGGATAAATAAGTATGGGCAAATTAATGTAGCGGATCTTGCCCCTCAAGCTAGGTGTACTGTAAACTGTGTTTTAGAACAAAAATAGATCTTCCTAGCAGTGCTCCCACCCAAAAAACGAGGCCTAGCAGAAAACTGGAGACAAAACTTACTTTGAAAGTAAAAGTAGGCCGAAGTACCCTAATTACCCATTACCCCCCGTGGATTGCATTCAAACCACTTGCAAGCAACCAAGCAAAAGTAGCCATAGCCAGCATCGCTCCAAGACTCGAAATCCCCCCCACTCAAACACATGCAATAGAAATACTGCTAACCCTAACGAACCCTAAGTTAAGAATAGTGGCAAAGGCTTTCTTTAACTATGCCAAATCCCCCCTTTCCCACCATGGATTTTCTTCAAATGACTTGCAACCAAAATTACACATTCTCACGAGTGCTCTAAGACCCCAGAACTCAGTTTGAAAAATCTAGAACACCCCGATACACATGCAATCCTGCTGCTAGGGCTAACCCTAACGAACCCTAAGTTACAAAAAGTGCCAAAACTAAAGGCTTTTCCGCGCGGATTTTGTCCCAACCACTTCTACCCGGTATTAGACCTTCCCAGGAATGCCCCAAGACCCGGCAACCCACCCGCCAAGAAGCATAACACCCCCAAACAGGCCAAAAGCAAAATCTCATACTTGCAATATTTCTGGGCCTTCGGTCCAAACGCGCTGCGTAGCTAGGCCATAAGTCGGGGTTGGCACGACGGATTTCCTGAAAAGCAAATGCAATCAAGATTAGAGTGTCCCAGCAGTGCTCCCAGACCACGAAACTCACCCAGAAACACCAGGAAGCCCCCCAAACAGGCCCCCGAAAACGCTACATAGAGCAAAATGTCAGAAATAGCCCAAAAAAAAATCGGCCTGGATTTAGTCCCAACCACTTCTACCCGGTATTAGACCTTCCCAGGAATGCCCCAAGACCCGGCAACCCACCCGCCAAGAAGTATAACACCCCCAAACAGGCCAAAAGCAAACTCTCATACTTGCAATATTTCTGGGCCTTCGGTCCAAACGCGCTGCGTAGCTGGGCCATAAGTCGGGGTTGGCACGACGGATTTCCTGAAAAGCAAATGCAATCAAGATTAGAGTGTCCCAGCAATGCTCCCAGACCACGAAACTCACCCACAAACAGACGGAACCCCCCCTAAGAGCACCTCAAAGGCAAGCAAGTCATCAAAAACACAAAAAATTTTCCGCCTGGGATTTGGTCCAAAACACTTTTATCCGGTATTAGAGCTTCCCAGCAATGGCCCCAGAGCCGTCAACCCAGGAGAAAACGAGTAGAAGACCCCCAAACAGCCAAAGAGCAAAAGTACAAAAATGGGGACTTAGTCAATTTTTCACAAATTTCCCAAATCACTCCGCGCGCGCTCTGCAGCTAGGCCCTAAGTCCCCTCTGCCACCATGGATTTGCTTCAAACCTCTTGCAAAGTAAAGTAGATATAGCCAGCAGTGCTCCCAGACCACGAAACTCACCCAGAAACACCAGGAAGCCCCCCAAACAGGCCCCCGAAAATGCTACATAGAGCAAAATGTCAGAAATAGCCCCAAAAAAAATCGGCCTGGATTTAGTCCCAACCACTTCTACCCGGTATTAGACCTTCCCAGGAATGCCCCAAGACCCGGCAACCCACCCGCCAAGAAGCATAACACCCCCAAACAGGCCAAAAGCAAAATCTCATACTTGCAATATTTCTGGGCCTTCGGTCCAAACGCGCTGCGTAGCTAGGCCATAAGTCGGGGTTGGCACGACGGATTTCCTGAAAAGCAAATGCAATCAAGATTAGAGTGTCCCAGCAGTGCTCCCAGACCACGAAACTCACCCAGAAACACCAGGAAGCCCCCCAAACAGGCCCCCGAAAACGCTACATAGAGCAAAATGTCAGAAATAGCCCAAAAAAAAATCGGCCTGGATTTAGTCCCAACCACTTCTACCCGGTATTAGACCTTCCCAGGAATGCCCAAAGACCCGGCAACCCACCCGCCAAGAAGTATAACACCCCCAATCAGGCCAAAAGCAAACTCTCATACTTGCAATATTTCTGGGCCTTCGGTCCAAACGCGCTGCGTAGCTAGGCCATAAGTCGGGGTTGGCACGACGGATTTCCTGAAAAGCAAATGCAATCAAGATTAGAGTGTCCCAGCAGTGCTCCCAGACCACGAAACTCACCCAGAAACACCAGGAAGCCCCCCAAACAGGCCCCCGAAAACGCTACATAGAGCAAAATGTCAGAAATAGCCCAAAAAAAAATCGGCCTGGATTTAGTCCCAACCACTTCTACCCGGTATTAGACCTTCCCAGGAATGCCCCAAGACCCGGCAACCCACCCGCCAAGAAGTATAACACCCCCAAACAGGCCAAAAGCAAACTCTCATACTTGCAATATTTCTGGGCCTTCGGTCCAAACGCGCTGCGTAGCTGGGCCATAAGTCGGGGTTGGCACGACGGATTTCCTGAAAAGCAAATGCAATCAAGATTAGAGTGTCCCAGCAATGCTCCCAGACCACGAAACT
The DNA here is from genome assembly GCF_964263255.1 of Lissotriton vulgaris. Classification (NCBI taxonomy): domain Eukaryota; kingdom Metazoa; phylum Chordata; class Amphibia; order Caudata; family Salamandridae; genus Lissotriton; species Lissotriton vulgaris. Next base: position 1,037,626,335 of record NC_141695.1, on the reverse strand, counting down.
CACCCACAAACAGACGGAACCCCCCCTAAGAGCACCTCAAAGGCAAGCAAGTCATCAAAAACACAAAAAATTTTCCGCCTGGGATTTGGTCCAAAACACTTTTATCCGGTATTAGAGCTTCCCAGCAATGGCCCCAGAGCCGTCAACCCAGGAGAAAACGAGTAGAAGACCCCCAAACAGCCAAAGAGCAAAAGTACAAAAATGGGGACTTAGTCAATTTTTCACAAATTTCCCAAATCACTCCGCGCGCGCTCTGCAGCTAGGCCCTAAGTCCCCTCTGCCACCATGGATTTGCTTCAAACCTCTTGCAAAGTAAAGTAGATATAGCCAGCAGTGCTCCCAGACCACGAAACTCACCCAGAAACACCAGGAAGCCCCCCAAACAGGCCCCCGAAAACGCTACATAGAGCAAAATGTCAGAAATAGCCCCAAAAAAAATCGGCCTGGATTTAGTCCCAACCACTTCTACCCGGTATTAGACCTTCCCAGGAATGCCCCAAGACCCGGCAACCCACCCGCCAAGAAGCATAACACCCCCAAACAGGCCAAAAGCAAAATCTCATACTTGCAATATTTCTGAGCCTTCGGTCCAAACGCGCTGCGTAGCTAGGCCATAAGTCGGGGTTGGCACGACGGATTTCCTGAAAAGCAAATGCAATCAAGATTAGAGTGTCCCAGCAGTGCTCCCAGACCACGAAACTCACCCAGAAACACCAGGAAGCCCCCCAAACAGGCCCCCGAAAACGCTACATAGAGCAAAATGTCAGAAATAGCCCAAAAAAAAATCGGCCTGGATTTAGTCCCAACCACTTCTACCCGGTATTAGACCTTCCCAGGAATGCCCCAAGACCCGGCAACCCACCCGCCAAGAAGTATAACACCCCCAAACAGGCCAAAAGCAAACTCTCATACTTGCAATATTTCTGGGCCTTCGGTCCAAACGCGCTGCGTAGCTAGGCCATAAGTCGGGGTTGGCACGACGGATTTCCTGAAAAGCAAATGCAATCAAGATTAGAGTGTCCCAGCAATGCTCTCAGACCATGAAACTCACCCACAAACAGACGGAACCCCCCCTAAGAGCACCTCAAAGGCAAGCAAGTCATCAAAAACACAAAAAAATTTCCGCCTCGGATTTGGCACAAACCACTTTTAGTGCTTCCCAGCAATGGCCCCAGACCCGTCAACTCACCTGCAAAGAGGTAGAACAACACCCCCACAAGTGCTGAGTCTTTCTTCATTGGGCGTAAACCAGCCCTCTGCTTTGATGGAAATAGGAGTCTGGAGGAGGAGGATAGAGGAGCATGTTCTTCTGAACTTGTGAACCTGAGGAATGCAGACTGCGGCACCTTCAAATAAATTAGCAAACAAGTGAAGACAGTTCTGCTGATGGGCTTGTCTTTGTGATTATCTGATTAAAGTTTGAATTATATTAACTGTGCACAACAAAGAAAGACAGACACACAGGAATAAAAGTGAATAAGGATGAAAAAGAAAGTTATTGATTCGTTGTCTCATTTTCAGGGCTCGAAGTCGGAATCACGGTCCAGGAATAAGAATAAGGCTTCGTCATCATACTCTGCGAATTCAGCCCGGGTGAGGTCAGTGCCACCTGACAGAGTAGAAATTCCCTCATCTATGGTGCTGGCCACCTCCTCTTCATCCGGCACGCTCTCTCGTACTCTTATATCTGGTGGTATGAGGTGCTGATTCATCTTGATCATTGTTAACCTCTCCACATTTTTGGGCGAGAGGCGGCTCCGTTTGGGAGTTACAATCCCACCAGCCGCACTGAAAACCCGTTCAGAAGACACACTTGCGAGTGGGCAAGACAAGTAGTTTAAAGCCAGGTTGGTGAGCTGTGGCCACAATTCTTTTTTCCCATGCCAATACGCCAATGGGTCAGAATTAACATAGACCTCTGTGGAGTCATTCAGATAGTCCTTCACCATCGACTCAAGGTCCTCCTCCAAGGTTCCTCCACTTTGCGTAGCTCTTGCTGTGCCTCTGACCTTTTGAGAACCAAACCCACGCAGAGCTAGCCAATCCTCTTCAGCCTCCAATGTTTCTGCTGTCTTTCGTGCAGATGATGCGGTTGCCGGTGTCTTTAACGGCTGAGAGGTCACTTGTGCCACAGCCACAGGTGCAGAAGTGGATTGTTTTGACTGGGGATGGCCTGCTGATGTACTGCCATTTCCTTCAATTTCCAGCCGTTCTGTTTCAAACTTCTTGGCTGACAAGGCTAGCCAACGTTTGTACTTTGTAACATCTTCATCAGCAAAAGGAAAGAATGCTCTGCCTGCCAGCGCCTTTTTGTAGCGTGGATCCAGAATAGTAGCACAAATGTAATGCTGTTCTGAGTGGATCTTTTGAAGACGTTCATCACCTTGTAGGAGCTCTAATAATTTCTCAGCCAGAAGCAAAGAGTCTTTCTTTTTGTCATCTTTTCGAAACACAGAACACACCTCCTTCAGTTGGTCCTCCAGCATGTACAACAATGGGATAGCTTTTCCCAAATTAGAGTCCTCCTTGCTGACTGCACGTGTGAAGACCTCAAAAGGACGAAGCATGCGTGTTAGGCTTTCAACTATGTTCCATTGCGGCCCACCCATCCTCAGCTCCTCTATACCCTCTTTCAAGAAATATTGATCGAGTTGCGTATACTGCTCATACAGACGCTCAAGCATGTAGAAGGTTGAGTTCCAACGTGTTACCACCTCCTGGATGAGTGCTTTCACTGGCATTTGACTTTGATATAGCATGCTCCTCAGCTGCTTGCGGGCCTTAAAAGAATGCCTGAAATGCTTGCAAATTTTTCGGCAGTTCTCCAATACACTGTACGCTGCACTGCGTTTATTACCCAAGAATTTTTGGACAACCAGGTTTATACAGTGCGCCAAACACGGCACTCTGAAATAGTAACCGTCCCTCATGGCCTTAACTATATTGGAGCCATTGTCTGTGGAAACATAACCAACCTTGCGTTTTAGTGGGGACAGACAGTTAAGGACCTTTGTGTTAAAGACATCCAAAATGTTTTCTGCTGTGTGACGTTTCTCCAAACCAAACATGGCTAGTGTTGCATGTTTCCGAGCACCTTTAAAAACAATGTTAGTGTCAACACCTGAGTTTAGCTTTGCTTTAGCCCCTGAAAAAGAGACCCAGTGTGCAGTGATGCACATGTAATCAGCGCCTGCGCCACTGGTCCACATGTCTGTTGTCAGATGTATAGTGTGAACAGCACTCTTCTGCAAAGCTGCCCCAATCACCTTCAGAACATCTTCATGTAGTGCTGGAACCGCAACTCGGGCAAAATAGAACCGGCTAGGAACCTTCCATTTAGGGCAGAGCGCTGTCACTAATTCTAGAAAACCAACCCCTTCTACAAAAGAAAAAGGGAGAAGGTCCAGAGCTAGCATTTTAGCCAGCTTAGTGTTATACAGACGGGTCATTGGGTGGTTGCGTTCATATTGCGCTTCTGTAAACAACATCTTTTTAATGTTGCCCTGGACCAATGATTTACGGGATGATGATGATCTCTTCGACCCAGTTACGCTCGCTGATGAACTTTTCCGCATTGATGTCTCACTCTCTCCCACACTCTTAGTGTGGCTCCCATGGGGTGTGCTGCTGACATGGGAACTGGGTGTAAGTGAAGTGTTTGAATCGTCTTCTACCTCCTCGTCATCAGCAGATGACAAATCAACGTTTTCATTACGTGCAATTCCGGCTTTCTTGACCGCCTCTAGGTGCGGAAACCATTCGACAGGGTGCCTTCTCTCAAGATGACCTCTCTGGCCTCCGGTACCATAGTTAGAACCAAGCTTACCACGACTAAATCGAAGCTTACAAAGGCTACAAATGGCTACGTTTTCCTTTTTTGGGCAAACACTAAAGAAGTCCCAAACTGGAGACTTGAAATGTCTTCGGGGGCCGGAGGAGGCGGCGATACTGGTGGTGGTGGTCCTGCTGCTAATGACAGATGAAGTGGAGGATGTGGATTGCCGAACTTCAGTACGTTTTGCACTTTCACCACCACGAATTGAGGTCGAGGACGAGGTGGGTACCTTCTTGCGAAGAAATATGGAAGCGGTAGGTTTTGGTGTACTACTTAACTCCAAATCTAATGATTCCATTTCCATTGCCTCCTCGCCGACATCATCATCACGCTCAGCAGCTTCTCGGGATAGGGTCAAAATGTCTCTTTGCTGCATGCCCGGTGGGGCTGCAGTGACCTTTGTGATGACTGGCTCGTCGTCATCGTGAGAGGCTTCATCACCAGCAGTATCTGTCACTTCTTGTTGAGCCTCATCACACTCCATAGGTTTGAGTTTTTGGACGACCTTCCTTTTACGCTTAGGTACCGGTGGCAGATCATGGTGTGCCTCTGCCTCACTGTCAGACCGCAGTTGTGGTGGTTCCCAAGACAGATCACTTGCACCAGAACGAGGTGGGCTTGAAGAAGATGTAGACACCCCCCTTGATCTTTTCCTTGCTAGGGATGTGGAAGACAATGAATGATCATCAGGAGGAGTGGCTTCCAATGATACCTCAGCTTCATTGTCGATTTCCAAATGTGCCCCTACTTCGGGAGGAACAACTATTGTGGGCACTTGTGAACGTCCATGCACCTTTGCTTGCGCATCTCCTTTTGCTGCCTCTCCTTCCACATGTACTTGGGCGTGTACTTGCACATGGTGTTGTTGTTGCGGCTGTGGTTGTTCAACACTTGTCAGATGAGTTACAACAACCTGTGTTGATTCAGGGACATTGCTGCTACTTTCTTGCGATGAGCCAACATCACTGGTCGATGGTGATTGGAGAAGTACACTGACTGCCTCTGAAGCACTCAAGGGCTTTGACTTAAGTTGGCGTGGTGGTGGAGGCACTGAACCCAATGGAGCAGGGGTGCTGCTCTCAGGTTGGTCCCCAGCAGATCCTGCTGCTGCAGGCGTACTTTTTTTTTTGCTCCCAAAAAAAGTGGCGGGTGGCACACCAGCCTCCTTGGTAACTTGCTTCTTCTGCTCCTTACTAGCAACTTTCTTGCTAGAGGAGCTACGGAGAACTTTCTTTGGGGCCATCTTCTTCAGAGCAGGTCAGACAGCAGGCCGCAGTTGCACGAATTGTAGAGTTGTCTGAGGCCAGACGTGACGTCGCGTGACGTTATGCTGCACACACACACCGCTGCAGGACTTCTTCCTGGCACTGGTGGTTCTCTTGAGTCTTGTGCACCTAAAAAAAATGGAAGACAGAGGAACATCAGTTCAGTTATAGAGCACAAAAAAATCGAAAAACACTGCAAAATCAGCACAATCCCAATCCATCCATGCCCTCCATAATGTTTAAATTCAAGACAACCCACAGAAAGACTAGGCCCATGCAAGACTCACTACCCCTGGGCATAAATAAAGGTTGAAAAGTAGGCAAAATGGTTGGAGGCCTAACAACAAAGCCTGCATTCAAAATGGCCACTTGCCTGCCAAGCACATGGCCAGTGCCTGTAGCTGCACTCAAAATGGCCACCAGCCACATGGCATGTCCCTCCCCATGAACACACCCAAAAATCGAAAAACACTGCAAAATCAGCACAATCCCATTCAATCCATGGCCTCCATGATGTTTAAATTCAAGACAACCCACAGAAATACTAGGCCCATGCTAGACTCAAATACCCCTGGTGAAAAGGCCACAAGTACAGGCCCAAAAATCGAAAAACACTGCAAAATCAGCACAATCCTATTCCATCCATGGCCTCCATGATGTTTAAATTCAAGACAGCCCACAGAAAGACTAGGCCCATGCTAGACTCAAATACCCCTGGTGAAAAGGCCACAAGTACAGGCCCAAAAATCGAAAAACACTGCAAAATCAGCACAATCCTATTCCATCCATGGCCTCCATGATGTTTAAATTCAAGACAGCCCACAGAAAGACTAGGCCCATGCTAGACTCAAATACCCCTGGTGAAAAGGCCACAAGTACAGGCCCAAAAATCGAAAAACACTGCAAAATCAGCACAATCCTATTCCATCCATGGCCTCCATGATGTTTAAATTCAAGACAGCCCACAGAAAGACTAGGCCCATGCTAGACTCAAATACCCCTGGTGAAAAGGCCCCAACAACAGGTCAAAAATCGAAAAACACAAAATTTTACAAAAAAAAAAAATCGAAAAACACAGAAAAATCAGCACAATCCCAATTCATCTATGGCCTCCATGATGTTTAAATCCAAGACAACCCACAGAAATACTAGGCCCATGCAAGACTCACTACCCCTGGCATAAATAAAGGTTGAAAAGTAGGCAAAATGGTTGGAGGCCTAACAACAAAGCCTGCATTCAAAATGGCCACTTGCCTGCCAGCACATGGCCAGTGCCTGTAGCTGCACTCAAAATGGCCACCAGCCACATGGCATGTCCCTCCCCATGAACACCCCCAAAAATCGAAAAACACTGCAAAATCAGCACAATCCTATTCCATCCATGGCCTCCATGATGTTTAAATTCAAGACAGCCCACAGAAAGACTAGGCCCATGCTAGACTCAAATACCCCTGGTGAAAAGGCCACAAGTACAGGCCCAAAAATCGAAAAACACTGCAAAATCAGCACAATCCTATTCCATCCATGGCCTCCATGATGTTTAAATTCAAGACAGCCCACAGAAAGACTAGGCCCATGCTAGACTCAAATACCCCTGGTGAAAAGGCCACAAGTACAGGCCCAAAAATCGAAAAACACTGCAAAATCAGCACAATCCTATTCCATCCATGGCCTCCATGATGTTTAAATTCAAGACAGCCCACAGAAAGACTAGGCCCATGCTAGACTCAAATACCCCTGGTGAAAAGGCCACAAGTACAGGCCCAAAAATCGAAAAACACTGCAAAATCAGCACAATCCTATTCCATCCATGGCCTCCATGATGTTTAAATTCAAGACAGCCCACAGAAAGACTAGGCCCATGCTAGACTCAAATACCCCTGGTGAAAAGGCCCCAACAACAGGTCAAAAATCGAAAAACACAGAAAAATCAGCACAATCCCAATTCATCTATGGCCTCCATGATGTTTAAATTCAAGACAACCCACAGAAATACTAGGCCCATGCAAGACTCACTACCCCTGGCATAAATAAAGGTTGAAAAGTAGGCAAAATGGTTGGAGGCCTAACAACAAAGCCTGCATTCAAAATGGCCACTTGCCTGCCAGCACATGGCCAGTGCCTGTAGCTGCACTCAAAATGGCCACCAGCCACATGGCATGTCCCTCCCCATGAACACCCCCAAAAATCGAAAAACACTGCAAAATCAGCACAATCCCATTCCATCCATGGCCTCCATGATGTTTAAATTCAAGACAACCCACAGAAATACTAGGCCCATGCAAGACTCACTACCCCTGGCATAAATAAAGGTTGAAAAGTAGGCAAAATGGTTGGAGGCCTAACAACAAAGCCTGCATTCAAAATGGCCACTTGCCTGCCAGCACATGGCCAGTGCCTGTAGCTGCACTCAAAATGGCCACCAGCCACATGGCATGTCCCTCCCCATGAACACCCCCAAAAATCGAAAAACACTGCAAAATCAGCACAATCCCATTCCATCCATGGCCTCCATGATGTTTAAATTCAAGACAGCCCACAGAAAGACTAGGCCCATGCACCACTCACTACCCCTGGTCAAGGCCCCAACAACAGGTCAAAAATCGAAAAACACAAAATTTTACAAAAAAAAAAAATCGAAAAACACAGAAAAATCAGCACAATCCCAATTCATCTATGGCCTCCATGATGTTTAAATTCAAGACAACCCACAGAAAGAATCAGTCCACCCACCACTGAGTACCCCTGGGAAAAGGCCCCAAAACAGCCCAAAAATCGAAAATCCCAAAATTTTAGTTGCAGCAACTGTAATGCCCCAAACAAACTTACTTGTAAAATTTCTAATCCAACAGTGATCCAAAGAAAGTCAAAAAGGCCTCAAATCCAAAGATCCAGCAGCATCCACAAAAGGTAATCCTTCCAGGTCCACATCCGAATGAAAAGTGACCAGGAGATGGACAAAGCACTGGGAGGAGCCTGCTGAACAGGAACAGGAAGTTGAAGACTATGGGGCACTTCCTTCCTCCCACCCCCCTGCCCCCCTCCCCAAAATGGACTCCTCGCTAAAAAAGTGCAGGCAAATGTCAAACTAAGGAGTTATTCACATAAAAATCATCATTTCTAGAAGGTTTATGCTGCTTGCTGGTGGATTTCTTGTGCAGAATTGCAAATTTATATTTTCGCGCGCCGCATCTCAAATCTCGCAATTGCGAAGTACCGCGAGACGTGATCTCGTCGTACTCGCGTTGACAAACTATCGCTGGCAAGCCGCGATGACGTAATCGCGCTCGCCAATTCCCGCGGGATCACACAGCAAGATCCAAAATGGCGCAGCACTCGCAAACTATCGAAAAAAACAACTCGGCAAACGATGATAAACGCCGCGCGCCGCAAAAATTGTATCACCAACGCCGCGCGCCGCCAAAAAAATCCGCTGCGTGCGAATTTGCGGATTTTGTGGGAAATCCGCAAATCTCGCGGATTGCGGATTTCCCGAAAATCCGCAAAATCCGCGAGCGGAACGGATTTTCCGCCCACGCTTAATAGGGGCACATGCCATCATAAAAGCCGCCCTGTAATTCAGCAAAGAAAGGGGGGGGGGGGTTGATACGAATCTCCCTGAGTTTGAAACATCGCAATATTACCAATAAATGCAATAATGCGACTATCCCCCAATTTTCTGCACTTGCTCATAGAATCTAGCTACTGCAGATTCTATCAATTTGTACTATCGTCTTTCTAAACTGATTAACATATTTACAACCTATAAAGGAGGCGAGATCAAAGTACTCTTTCCACCTTATCTATTACTATTGATATTAACATACTGTATGCACGCGTCTAAAAAACATTGTATAAAATTATACAATGTATTAAAAAATATATAAACAATAAACAATTACCTTATAACCCAGTGTTATGCCACCACTCCTTACAATCTTAACATATCAGTCAGATGATATATAATAGATGTCACCATTAAACAGTTTAAAAATGTAAAGGTTCATATCCATATAAATTCTGATGGAATCATTGTAGCAGAGCCCAAATTTCATCTCTATCATTGAGGCCAGTTGTCGCAGTGAGATATTTTTCAATTAGTCTGGCTACTAGTCGATTCAGTTTAGTTTCTACTTCATCTCTGTTTGCATTCCCCAGTACACATAAAGCTGCCCATTCCATATCATTTTCTGAATGATTTAAAGTTTGAAAATGATGCACAAGCGGGCCTCTGGTACTTTGCATTTCAGCCGCGATTTGTATTGCAAAATTCGTTTTGTTATGGTTTGTGTCGTCTCGCCTATATAGAACTTATTACATGGACACTTAATACAATAAACTATATTTTTAGAGTTACAGTTCGAAAATGTTCTCTGGTAATGTAACTGCCCATTTATATCTAGCTCTTTTGAGTCTTTCATCAACCTGCATGCTATGCAATTCTGACATCGATAGTGTCCTACTACAGGAGGTAACTTCAGTAGCCATCTTAGATCTTTTTGTGGGGGTTCAGATTTTCTGGCTGCTCTCACCAATTGCTGACAAACGTTTTTTCTTTTTTTAAAAGCAAAGAGCGGCTTGGAAATTCCTAGAAGTTCAATCAGTTTCCAGTTTTTTAAAATCAATTGTTTAACTCTATTTGCTTTGGGGTCATATGTAAGTACACATGTTAATGGTGTATTTTTTTCTTGTAATTTGGGAACTAGTAATACCTCTCTTGGTGTATACCAAGCTCTTTTTAGAGCAACTTTTGCCAATCTTTTTGGGTAACCCCGTGCAACTAGTTTGTCTTTAAGTTTCTCTGCGTTGGAAAAATAGTCCTCTTTGTTGCTACAATTCCTCCTAACACTGAGGAATTGTCCATATGGCAAATTCTCTTTTAACGTACGGGGGTGATTACTCGGGAAATGTAAGAGAGTGTTCCGGTCTGTAGGTTTCATATACAGACTAACTAGCAGTTGCCCACTCTCGTGTTGGATGTATACATCAAGAATGTTTATTTTATTTTGGTCACAAGATAGAGTAAAATTAAATTCTTGAGTTCTTAAATTTAACCAATTATAAAAATCAGTTAAAAGCGACTTATCTCCATTCCAAATCATAAAAATGTCATCTATATAGCGACACCAAAACTCCACCTGGTTCTTAAAGGGATTGGTGTCGCTATATATCCATTTCTTCTTGAACTCGGACATCACCAAATTGGATATCTCTGGTGAAAAACTACAACCCATAGCCACTCCTGATATTTGCAAATATAGTTTTTTTTTAAAGTGGAAGAAATTATTCTTCAAACAGAGGGTCGCTAAATATGTTAAAAATTCTGTGGGGACCTAACGTGGATGTTCTCGTAAATCTAAAATATGTCTCATTACTGCCAAAGCTTTGTCTTGAGGTATGTTTGTATATAATGATTTGATATCGAAGGATACCAATAGTTGTTTCTCTGTATTATTTGGTAAACCTTCTACCTTCGATATCAGATCCATTGTGTCTCTAACATATGATTGGGTATCTTTTACCAAAGGAATTAAAAAAGTGTCAATATATTTGGCGAGTGGCTCTGAAATCGAACCACACGCAGACACTATAGACCTGCCTGGCGGATTGGTCATTGATTTGTGCACCTTTGGAAGGACGTAAATATTGGGTATTTTATTTTGCTCACTGTTCAGGAGATCGAATTCGTTTTGATATAGCCAGCCTTCTTCTAAACCCTCCTTTGTTATTTCAAAGATTTCTCCATTTAATCTTGGTGTTGGGTTATTTTCCAATGGTCTGAAGTGTATTGAATTAGATAGTTGGCCCATTACAAAATGATCATATTTATCTTTGGCCCAGAGGACAATTCCAAGCCCTCTAGGCGCACACGTTCATGCCTGATGCTTTTCTGCTTACTTACAACGTTGCCTATTTTTATGCCTAGTATGATGGTAGGCCTAAGGTTGCATTTTATGCAAACGATTATATGTTTATGCATTTTGCATTTTTACACCTAACCTAATGTTTTCATCCCAGGTCTACGGCAAGGGTGAGTGAAGCCTGAGCCTAGAGTTGTACTGCTTTATGTTCCTGCCGGATGCCATGCTAGGATACCTGCATGTTCCCGATTCATGCTAAGGCTATTGAAGCCACTGAAGTATTGTTGATATGCCTCCGATTCGCATGCTTATGCCTATTGAGTTGCCTCATGCAGATGTTTACGGTCTAATGTCATGCCATAGTGTTCTATTGCAGGATTGAGGCTGATGTGATTTATGCCACAGGTTTATGCCTACTTTGTTGTCTGCCTAACATTTATTGCAGGGTGGCCAAGCGTCTCGTGTTGCCAGAAGTTACTGGTCGGTACACATTCACTGTTATACATACTGTGCTGATGCTACGTTTACTTCCATTCCCCAGTAGGTACGGACTGTGATACCTCCATTGCTAACGGACTCTCATTTATCCTTTGTCCTTTTGCGATCGTTCTGGCAGCGGCCCGATTGGCCCTGCCATGTATATAGTCCCCCATGTAAATGGTTACCTGGTGTCTAGTTGGCACAGTTCATCTGCACCTGTGATCCCCCTGTACATATTGACTTGGCGCCAGTTGGCACAGTGTAGAGATTACTGTGATTATTATCTTGTGTTTTACACAATTCAAAAGTTATTCTTACACAACTTTGTTACGTCTCTTTTTGCTTTGTGTGTCGCCTGTGCGTACTGCGTGGATGCTTTACACATGTCCTCTGGAGTTTGGCCCGCCCGCTGTGCACCACTCCACCCCATTTCTAATAGCGTGGATGGCCCTGTGCTAATCCTATGCTTAAACACTTTGATGTAGAAGTGGCAAAAATACTTTGCACCTTTCTAGCTTGCCTTCGATGGCACTGTGCTAATCCTATGCTTAAAAACCTTGTTGGAAAAAAAGACATTTGAGGTGAGCAGATTCAGAGTGTCAAGGGGGTTGTAGGGTGCTTTATACAGGAGCTGCTGTCTACCTAAACTTGGGAACTACCCAGAGTTCTCTGCTTCTGTTTTGGATAATGTATGCAGCACTCTAAACCTGAAAGGTTATTGTTCTACTCCACATATATGTAACTTGACAATACATATATCTTCAAGATAGATGTGTAGTTAAGAATATTGAATCTGTATTGGCCTCATTGCACTTACCATCTTGATATTTTTCCCTCAATATTTTTTACAAGATATTTTGTCCACACAATATTTGTTTCCTTGATATTCCGTCAGCCGGTATTGGAGTGCTTTACATGAGCACCAGTACACAAGGATGCATTTATTTTTTGTTGGGCATGGGGAGATTAAGTGATTTGCCAAGAACCACAGGATGTTGAGCAAACGCCGAAACTCGGACCTGGTTCCCCAGCTCCAGACTTAGCAACTCTAGCCATAACGGCACATCCTCTCCCTGTTAAGTACACGTTAAATACAGGTTAATTTAGTGACTATTGGGTTCACCCTGACAAGGATTGTGGTTGTTGCCTAAGTGGGGCTTCCACTCCTCTCAACCAATAACCCAATTTCTTACACTTGCCAATTCGTAAGAATTCTTTTTAATAAACCTCATCTAATCAGGGGCTCATTTTGTCGGTTATGGACTGAAATGCCAGTAATATAATAGTAACATAAAGCTTTTGAGGCAGCTTTTTATGCCAGGCGTCTAAAAACAGGTCTCACAGCTCTCTGAGATGGTGTTTGCAGCTTTTGAACAAAACCTGTAATGTCTCCTCAAGTCCTGTAACAAAGATTTAAATAATTACTAAATATTACAAACACGAATCTTGGAAACAGTAGGTTCAGATTGATTTAATTACATAAAGGCTGTGTTCAAATAATACTATCTAAAATGTTGGTCCATGTGCCCAATTCCGAGGTAGTCCATCTAACCGCAACTTCTCTTTTTAATGCAGGTGATGTGTCACTTTCGCAACAGTAATGTGTTTTGACTGATACTAATAAAATGTGTGCTACAAGTACTTCTGAAAAGCCCAACTAGTTTGGCTTGTGCTGTGACAACCTCCAGAGCATTACCACCATTCGCTTCTTCCTCATTCAAGCCCTTGAGCAGGAGAGAAGTCCTCACCCGCATACATAAAGACTGTAATGAGGAAGAGTAGGACTTGGAGGGTTGGGTACTCATAGTAGGGCCTGCGGGCCGCCAGCGGCCTGGCAGGCCTTCCTTGGGAGCCCACGGACCTTTCAGGTAATGTACCGATGGCCCCCAGAGAGAGAGAGAGAGAGAGAGAGAGAGAGAGAGAGAGAGAGAGAGAGAGAGAGAGAGGAGAGAGAGTGGAGAGGGAGTGGAGCTAGAAGAAAGTGGAGAGTATAGAGAGTGGAGAGTAAAGAGAGTGGAGAGAGAGAGAGAGTGGAGAAAGAGAGAGAGTGGAGAGAGTGAGAATGGAGAGAGAGAGTGGAGAGGCAGACAGTGGAGAGATAGGGTGGATAGAGTGGAAAGAGAGTGGAGAGAGGGAGAGAGAGCGTGGAGAGAAAGAGTGGAGAGAGAGAGACCAACTGAGATAGATACTGACTGACAGAGAGAGACTGACTGAGAGAGAGACTGCCTGACTGACTGACAGAGAGAGAGAGAGAGAGAGAGAGACTGGCAGACTGACAGAGAGAGAGAGACTGAGAGCGAGAGAGAGACTGACTGACAGAAAGTGTGGAGAGAGAGTGGATCGAGAAGAAAGTGGAGAGTAGAGAGAGTGGAGAGTGGAGAAAGAGAGAGAGAGGGGGGAGTGGAAAGAGTGAGAGTGGAGCGAGAAAGTGGAGAGAGAGAGAGTGGAGAGAGAGGGTGGAGAGAGAGTGGAAAGAGCATGGAGAGAGAGAGAGAGTGGAGAGAGAGACTAACTGAGATAGAGACTGACTGACAGAGAGAGACTGACTGACAGAGAGACTGACTGACTGACAGAGAGAGAGAGAGAGAGACTGACAGACTTACTGAGACAGAGAGAGAGGCGGATAGAGAGATACTGGCTGACAGAAAGAGAGAGAGACTGACTGACAGAGACTGACTGACTGAGAGAGAAACTGTCTGACAAAGAGAGACTGACTGACAGAGAGAGACTGACTGACTGAGGTAGAGAGACTGACTGACTGAGATAGAGAGACTTACTGAGGTAGAGAGACTGACAGAGAGACTGACAGAGAGAGAGACTGACAGAGCGAGAGAGAGACTGACAGACTGAGAGACTACAGACTAAGAGACTGACTAAGAGAGAGAGAGAGACACTGAAAGAGATAGAGAGACACTGACAGAGATAGAGACATTGACAGAGATAGAGACACTGACAGAGATAGAGACACTGGCAGAGAGAGAGACTGACTGAACGAGAGGGAGAGAGACTGACTGACAGAAAGAGAGAGGGAGGGACACTGACAGAGAGAGACACTGACTGACAGAGAGGGCGACACTGGCTGACAAAGAGAGAGAGAGACTCTAACTGACAGAGAGGGAGAGAGACTGACTGGCAGAAAGAGAGAGACTGACTGGCTGAGAGAGAGACTGACTAGCAAAAAGAGAGAGAGAGACAAAGAGAGAGAGAGAGAGAGAGAGAGAGAGAAACTGGCTGACAGAGAAAGACTGACACAAAGCGAGAGAGAGAGACTAACTGACTGACTGAGAGAGAGGCTGACACTAACTGAGAGACTGACTGACAGTGAGAGACTGATTGACAGTGAGAGACTGACTAGGAGAGAGGCTGACTGACTGAGAGAGATGCTGACTGACAGAGACTGACTGACAGAGAGAGACTGACTGACTGACTGACTGAGAGACTGACTGACTGACTGACTGAGAGACTGACTGACTAAGACTGACTGACAGAGAGAGACTGACTGACTGAGAGAGACTGACTGACTTACAGAGAGAGAGACAAACTGTGATGGAATTGAGGTCAAAGTGTGTTTGAAGCTATGCAATGCCTCTTAAGATTGCTATTGTCTGCTAATAAAAATATATTATCAAAATGTGCTCTTAGTAGTTACATCTGCTTTTGAAATACAGCATTGTCGCAGTGTCTGTTTGGAAACGGGTTTGATTTTTTTTTACTTTAGCCCTCCACCCCCTTGACCCTGCCCCCCCATGCCCCTCCTCCCCCATGGCCCCACCCCTACCAGTACCACAAATCACACTGTAATTTCGGCCCCCAAGAGAAAGTTTGAGAGTTCCTATGACTTGGAGTAATGAAGATTACCGGAAAGTAATCAGATTGTCACCTAAAACACTTGTGGAAATATTTTAGTATCTGCTTCAGTCAACCAAATCTCAGGCCACCCTGCAGTTGCTATTGACTAATGTCAAATGTATGTACTTCATCAACTCGAAGAACATCATGAGGCAGGCACAGAATAATAAGGATTACTTGTAAATAATGAGGGTGTTTTTTTAATTTTTCCTTGCAGAGAAGTTGCATTTTAAAATGTGAATTAAATTAACATGTTTCTCTATAAATGATTGCTGTATGAAGTTTCATTTATGAGAGGGTCTCACCTTTGTCTACAAGCATCACCGCAGGTTGTGCTCTATATGTTTTTTTAGATAGTTGTATAGTGCCCAAAATGTCATCAGCAAAGGCATCAACTTAAAATATAGAAATTCGGCCCCCTTTAAAACCACAACCAATTAAAAGTAAGCTCAGGAGGCAGGGGTTATTTCATTTGGAAAGCGCTCTATTTCCATTTTAGCGCTACTGAATAGAATCAATACCGCGTGAACGCCTCAGCCATTTCTTCACAGCACGTCCAGCTACCGCTGAGCCTGAAAACTGAAAGTCAACATAATTCACAGTAATGACATGAACCCTTTTTCGCTGCAGAATTTTGGCTTCCTTTTTGCATTTGCTAATGAAAAAGTCACATTAGGTAAATTGCTTTTAATGAAATATTGGCATGCAGCAGTGACTGCTGCAGAAGAGGGGAAGCCTGTCCTTGGACGCAGACAGAGTCCCTCGTCCTCTGAGCGGTCAGCGCCCACTCAAACCAGAATGTTGACTTGTTGGAAGGCAACAGAGACAGCAGCGAATGAGGTGGTTTAAGAGAGACGGGTGCGCAAATATGGCAGGATTTTTAATATGAGTTTCTGTTGCGTCGGGGGCTCGGCTGACTTTTCCCAATAAACCATGGGTTTATCTCCATGAAAGCTCATAAGCTTGCAGATGTATATCAGAGAAGAACGGAGAGAACCAGGGACATGGAAATAACAGTTTGTCCTCACCCCAGTGACTTCTCTTCACTGTCTTCTGAGGCCTCTCACGATAATGGGGCTCAGCTGCATCAAACCGTGGACCGGAAGCACTCAATCCAAGAAAGGTAAGTTGCTTGCAGTGGTGTACAGTAACAGTAAACGCGGGCTTTACTCAAGAATATGTGAAGAACAAACACCTGGTTCCATGGTGGGAAGAGGTTGTGGGCTGCATTAGGTAAGAATTCACGTGCACGCAGTGCATTGTGGGGCCTAGTTGTTGAATGGTGTTGCTTTGCCTGGTGGCCGTGGTGATGTCGGGCTTTGCTAGTCTGCCTTAGGTTTTATCATTTATTTGTGTATCAACAGCATCTCTTTCCACCCTACCCAGTGCTACAGCGATTTACTGTGGAAAGTGAACAAATAACTTACATTTGAAGGAGGCCTCATTTTAATGATGTTGATATGAATACGCATTTATCGCGGACAGCGCTGCCCTGCCAGCCTCGACTGACCTGACCCATGTTATCCATGCAAGGTGCCCTCCTTCCATTGTAGAGCGATTCACGTCACGCGCATTAGCTGATTGGCTGAAAAATGACAAACGCATTTTAAAGTTGGAAATTATTTTACTAGGAACGCATAATTGCTTCACTATTAAAAGGTGGAGCAGCCTGATACACTGAGGTATACATGCTTGCAACTTGCTTCCGGGTAGATTTATGAACAGTGCCGACACGCACCATTTTTTCCCAAACAGATTTTATTGGGGTTTTTGCATATATGACGCATCACAGTGGTCTATTCAGTGCAGTCAGTCAATATATTGTTCCCCATTTCTTAAATCATTACAAACATAGTGTCGGCATGCACATTTGCTCATTTGTAGGCTGTAGGATCTTTTGATTGTGGTAATGCTATGTACACTGCTTAGTGGCAATAGACCCCGCAGCACCAGCAGTGCAGGGGTGCCCCTAGTTCCAGGGGTTCCCTCCAGCACTGTGAACAGGTGGGCCTGAGAGCTTCTGAATGGGTACGCAGCGTAGGGGACCCCTCCATGTACTTTGCAGGGGCCCCCCTCAAGTTTTGTTACGCCACTGACACCGCTTTGAAAAGGCTGAAGTTAAAAGTGAGGGGAGGGAGCAATATATTGGGTGCCATATTTGATTTTGCCCAGGACTCTCTTTGAGCAAAGGACAACCCTGCATCTATATATAGAGCACAACAACTGATGTACACCTGAAACCAGCCAGGACTATTGGCTTTGTGAATGACTTTGTTGTACATAATTAATATTAAAGTTTTAATTACGAGACTGTGAATAAAAACATTACTGAGGCCTGTGGAAGGTTTCTTCAGGGTGTCTCAATCACACCCATTATGTTCACTCAATGTTAGATCTGTACGCCCTTTTCTCCTCAACATTTTCTCCATCCATAAATTACACCTCATGTCTTTCTTCTTCAGCATCCTTTTTTCTCTCTTTCCTAAATCTACTTCCACAGATCTCCTAATTCACCACCCCAAACACACAACACACCCACTCACCTGTAAGCACTGCATTTACTTTTGCTTGTCAATATTTCGACAGCTGTGTTCCTCCTTGGCACACATTTGTACGGATTCAAAATTGCAACCAGACTACGTGATCATTGAGCAGTGCGCTCTGCAGCGAGACGTAGGATTGGAAGACCATCTATTCTGAACACCTTTTTGAACCAGTGACTCGTCTGGCATAGTGAGGAACTCCCACTGCTCATGTCTCAACTCCAGAGCTCTCAATTGTGGCCCGTTAGTAATTCCTGAAGACAAATCAATTTGAAGTATGCACTATACAAGAGTAATATGTTACATGAAAAAAATACAGAAACACAACGTCCTGGAACTAGGAAACACTGTTAGGGAATGCAAGATTAAAATTAAGATTAAAGTGAAACATGTGGAAAATAAATAGGAATTGAATCTCTGATATGAAGTACTTTAACGTTTTCACATTCATTATTCAGAAATTGCTCAGTGTTGTGCTGGTAAGCTACTGGGTATTACTATAGGGCCTGATAGGGACCAGTTTCAATATCCGTTGTTAACTCTTACTGGTCTGAGGTCCAGACAGACCGGGCCACTTAAAGTCCTGTGAGAACCGAATCTCAGCTGCCCATGAGACAAGCATTTGCAATGCAATAGGTCTTGCATTTTCGACAGATTGAGCTATTGGCATTGTAAATGACAATGCCTTTTATTCATGTGTTGTTTTAAAAACAGATAAATAAAAGTAATTGTCATTTACAATGCCAATAGCTTAAACTCTCGCAAACGCGAGTCCTATTGCATTGCAAATGCTTTTTTTGTAAAAGTGCCCCATGTCATGATTTCACTTTAATGGCGGCCATGTCCCTTTCTTTAGATGTGGCTCATCTTCAGAAAGGGGCGAAGCCACAATTAAAGTAAAAAAGTGGTATGGGGCGCTTTTACAATAAAAATATATATTTGTCAAGTTGACAAACAAATCCTTTTTTTTTGCAAAATCGCCCCATGCTGCAGTTTCACTTTAATAGCGGCTGCGCACCTTTCTTTGCACAAGACTAGTCTATTGAAAGTTGTGTTACAGCCAATAACGTGAAAGCGCAGCATGGGACGCTTGTAAACAAAGCGCCCCATGCAAGGAAAAAATCCTTGTGGCCACATTCGGCGCCGCAAATAAACCAGAGGCATTTACGCCACTGTATCAGCGCGGAGGGCGTACTATGAAAAAAAAAGAGTTGTAGGAGAGTGTGTCCTGCATCAGGCAGTTGAAAACCATTTAACAAAATAATGCTTTGAAGCTGTAATTAAAGCCCACAGAGTAACAACACATGTAACAGGGGTGTTTTCATGGGAGGTTACTAAATGAGAGGGACTACTAAGCCTATTGACCAATGAAAAGTCACAGTTTACAAAGGACAATGACACAAGCCAATGAAATATATGGGCTGAGAGTGGGTGGAGCTTCAAGTCCAAATCTGAATACAGCATGCCTCGCAGAGCAGCGCATGCGGTGCCCAGGCTTGACCTAATAAGGACTGGGTGCAATGACACTGGAGGGAATCGTTCATGCCATTGCTAACTCTGACACACGTCCTCGTTGCCGTCCTTACTCTGTGAGCACATAACTTGAAAAAAGACATGAGAAAAATATCTTAAGACTTATCATAACGCAACAATAATGATCTATTAGCACTTTCCAGCTTGTGACAAACTCGGACAATAGATGAGAAATCAATGACCAGAAGAGTCTCCCGGATAAAAGTGTTTAGGACAGTCCAGACAGTCATTTAAATGTATTTGAAAAGAAAATGCTCCTGACCCCAGCCCTGGAGTCTGGGGTCATCCACCACACTACAGTGGATGAAGGATTCATAGACTGAGCCACAGAGGACAGTGAAAGAGCGGCTTGATCCATTAGGTTAAGGAAAGGTGAAATCCATCCGACCAGCCATGAAAGAAACAATCAGATGTGAGATAGTGGATGCGGGTGGCTAAAGGAGACCCAGACAGAGAGAGAGCTCTGTTCCTCATGAGACAAGATAAATGGACACACCTCTTGAAAACAGAAAACAGACTCACTCTGTGCAAAAATGCTCTGAAGTCTGCAGTCCTCCCAATCCACCTACAGCATACCAAAGGAACTGTCCTCAAAATGATCATATTAGCAAATAGAATTTCCAGTTGAACTTCCGGTAACGTTTCAAAGAGGTGAGCTTCAAGACTTACAAAACAATTAGTATGTTCCAGGAAAGAAGCAAGCATCACTTTAGAGGTGGGCTAATTGTGGAGAAGATGGTGCGCATATTTCTCAATACACTTAAGAAGGTCCCAGGGACTTTTTAACCCCATTGCAACACCCTAACGAGTCCTCAATGTAGAAAATGATAAATGTAATCAGAACATATCCCATACACACTGAAAGGCAGCATCTATTTCAAACTTCAAGGTTTAAAAAGATTCCAGCCATGCGTTGATATTGCATTTATGGGTATTGCCGTTGTCGGGTTTGCACATATCATGCTAATCATTGACTTTGTATTCACCCATTCTATCAGACTCATGTGACAGATGATGGCAAGCACCTCAACGCTCCACATAAGAGCCGTAAATGCTATATAAATGATGCAACACAGTAAATATGTATCTAAACTCTATGTGAATTCCAAAGTACAGTGCAATTCCTTCTGCATGAAATAGTGCTTGTTCGAGATTTTCAACTTAAAAATATACAAAATTACTTTGTGGATGTAAAAATTATAGTCCACAAAGAGAACAGCACTGTGGAATGAAGCATTAGCATGCCCTCTGGGGTGGAAGTATGATACTTTGGAAATAAGGAGTGCAAATGGTAGAAAGATCACAGCATGAAAATATGGTCTTGAACAAGTGCAATTTTTTTAGGTCAAGCCTAGAGACATGCAGTAATCCCTCTGTGGTGTTTGAACACACCCACTATAAGCCCACCACTTTTTGATTGGTTGCTTAGTCTGCCTTTACAAATTCCATAGTTTTCGCTTGTGAATAGAGTACATTTCACCCACCTTGTGGCTGTTTTGTCCCCTCCCTGTGGACTGCCACTGCTACATGGATCCTTTCTATAGGGGCCATTTGTTTTGTTTGCGTGGCCATACATAGTGTCTGCCACCACTTTTTCTTTTGCCTTGGATTGCTTTGTAACTTTCATGTTCATCTCGCGAGCTCTGCATCTATCTCCGAGCACCGTCTGTCCATGTTGCCTTTCTTCTCACTGTCCACCCTGTAGTTTGTGTTGCTTTCTTCCCACCCCCGCCCATCGTATTTGTGTTGACTTTGCTCCCACCCCTCTCCTGCCATAGATTGTGTAGCCATTGTTACCGTCCCCCTCCCGCCGTAGATCGTGTTGCCTTTATTCCAACCCCCATGCCACTGTAGTTAGTGTTGCCTTTCCTCCCATCCCCTGACACCGTGGTTAGTGTTAACTTTGCTCCCGCTCACCTCCTGCTGTATTTTGTGTTGACTTTGCTACCTTCCCCACCCACCATAGTTTGTGTTGTGTAGAAAGGGGGAGGCTCTAGTTGGCGCCGTGCAACACTAGCGACAAGCAGGGACTCTCTCTTCCTCGTCAGGGCTGAGGGTTACCTTCCAGACAACCTCTGCTTACCCTCTAGGTAGTGTGGCTTAAGCAGTCGTAGGCTAATCTTTGGGGCACATAGGGTTAAACACTTGCAATATCACACCGTCACAACCAACCCACCACACAATGAGACCAGACTGTATTCTGTTAAAATATATATATCTTTATATAGACTTCAAGCAGGCTTATGAATACAGTTATCAGACTTTCAAGTAGCGGTTCCAGGTTACTTAGTTCAAGTTGCCACAGTTCTTTCAAGCAATAAGAGTTCTTTGAGGGCCTTCTGCCCCGTTCAACAAAGTTCTTGTGGAGCAGGCGGCTCCCAGAGGATCTGTCCCACGTCGCGTTGCCTTCCCGGGGTCGCTGTTCGTTGCGGCTCTCAGCCGAGCAGTTCACGGGTCATCCGGGGCAGCGGAGTTCTGTGGCGGCAGGGTCCTCTCCTCGTCGTCCGCTCCGACCCTGGAGGCGGCGGTTGCGTGGTGGCGGCAAGTGGCAGTACGGTCCTCAAGTGCAGGACGTACCCAGCCAAGTGCCGGTGCAGCTGTGCGCTCACAGCTGAGCTGTCGGGCAAGGTACCGACCTAGGGGACTCTCACAGGGCGACTGTCCGTCTTTGCAAGTGGATTGGCTGCTCGTTGCGCAGTCAACTCGAGAGCTCGGACCGGACGGGTCCTCCTTCGCTTTGCTCTCGGGCTCCCGGTGCAGTTGCGGTCACGGTGTTCGGGCCAGCGGCGGCTGGTCCTCACTTTGCTCTCGCTGTTGCTCTGGGCCCCGGTCACGGTGGTCAGGTGGATGTCATTGCCTTGGAGGAGATTCCTCCGTCGGTACTGCCACGAGGAGCAGCACACGCAGTTGCTTTCTTCAGGGTGTAGCGCCCACTGGTCCTGGGGCGCTGGTCAGGGGGCAAGCTCAGTTTCAAGCCCTTGGAGATCTTTTAGCAGAGTTCGGCACAAAGTCTTGTAAAGCAAAAGTCTTTTCGTAGTCTTTCCTTTTCCTCTCCTTCGGCAGCAAGGCACCAGACACAGGCAAGAGACAGCACTCTTCCTTGTCCTTCCCGGTCCTTCTCGTCGGGCAGAGTTCCTTCTGTAGCCCAAACAGGATCTAATTTTCAAGGAGCAGGGCTCCTTCTTTTATATGGCATTTCTTTTGTTCTCGCAGGCCAGGGGGGGGCCTTTGCATAGCCACTCTCAGTCCTCGAGTACCCTGGCGGGTGTACTCCGGCTTCTGCTTTCAGTGTGAGGGGCAGGCGCATCAGACGCCCCACAGGAGGTGGAGCCAGCATTGTGCGGACAGGGGCAGCCAGAGTACCTTGTTGATGGGGCTTCGCCCTTCCTGGGCCAGGTTTCGGCTGAGTCATCCGACGCTCCCCAGGAGGGTGGAGCCAGCATTGTGGTGGCAGAGCACAGCAAGATCCAGAGTCAAGAGCCACTCCTACCTCCCACTAAGGTGTAATCTGCGCATTCACCACCTGTCATCCTCCCAGCCCTGTCACTCACACGTCCCAGACAGTCAGATACACATACCAGCAGAGTCGGGCTGAAATGGTTAGGCAAGCAAATGCTAACTTTCTAAAAGTAGCATTTGCAAACCCAGGATACTAAAATAAACTTTACTAAAAGAAATATTTTATCATCCTGAGTTCAGGCATACTAAACACGACGCGCTACCATGCTCCTTGAGCCTGCTGGGATTATAGGGTGTAATAACTCCAGCAGCTCAGTCTGGCCTAATGGAGCAGGTAGCCTTCAATAGTGAAATACCGTTTTGGTTGTAAGTCACTACTAGGACATGCCACACACATCAGGGCTTGTCCTACCTTACACCTACAACGCACCCTGCCCGCAGGCCTACCATAGGGGTGACTAATATGTAGTCAAGGGAAGGTTCGGGGGCTGGCAAGTGGGTGCACTTGCCCAGCTAGCGTGACAGTACGAGACCGCACGCGGGTTCTGCGGTCGCAGTTCCCAGACACATCTTTACGGCTGCTTCGGTGGGTGGCGCAACCAGCGCTGCAGGCCCACCAGCAGTATTGGCATCTACAAGCCCCGGCACTCTTAGTGCACTTTACTAGGGACTAACAGTAAATCCAATGAACCAATCATGGATACCAATCGCATGTACAATTTACAGTAGGGAGCACTTGCACTGCGGCACGGGTCAGCCGTGGCGCAGTGCCCTGAGTATCGGAAAACCAGCAAAACATCGGAGGCACATCAGCAAAAAGTGGAAGGGAGACTCACGCCAAGGTGCCAGGTCTAACATGTGTCCCCTCCAGCTGAAATGTGGGGGGAACTACCCTTCCCCAGGGAGTTCCACATCACTAAGGCGGAAAAATCTGGACAGACCGTCAGCGTTGGCGTGATCGGTGCCAGGGCGGTGTTCCACCGTAAAGTCCATACTCTGTAGAGAAATGGACCATCTCAACAGTTTCGGGTTCTCACCCCTCATTTGCATCAACCATCTGAGGGGCCTGTGGTCCGTCTGAACTCGGAAGTGAGACCCAAACAAGTAGGGTCTTAACTTCTTCAGCGCCCAGACCACAGCAAATGCTTCACGCTCTATTGCACTCCACCTACTTTCCCGTGGAAGTAACCTCCTACTTATGAAGGCTACGGGTTGGTCAAAGCCCTCCTCAGTCATCTGTGAAAGAACGGCCCCTACACCATGCTCTGAAGCGTCTGTTTGCACTATGAATTCCTTGGAGAAATCAGGAGCCAGGAGCACGGGCGCCGTGCACATGGCAGTCTTCAGGGTGTCAAAAGCCTTCTGACAGGTGTCAGTCCAAATCACATTCCTGGGCTGCTTCCTCGAAGTCAGCTCTGTCAAGGGGGTCACGATCGTGCCATAGCCCTTGACAAACCTCCTGTAATACCCAGTGAGCCCCAGGAAGGCTCTCACTGCAGTCTGGGTCTTGGGGGGTTCCCAAGCCAGGATGGTCTCAATTTTGGGTTGCAAGGGTGCTACCTTGCCACTCCCAACTTGGTGTCCCAAGTACACCACTGAACCCTGCCCAATCTGGCACTTGCTTGCCTTGATTGTGAGGCCTGCTCTGCGCAGAGCCATCAACACTTCCCAGAGGTGTCGCAGGTGTTCTGGCCAGGTGCCACTGAACACCGCGATGTCATCCAGGTAGGCGGCACTGAACTCGTCCAGCCCAGCCAACACCTGGTTGACCAATCTCTGAAAGGTGGCAGGGGCATTCTTCATTCCAAATGGCATAACCCGGAACTGGAAATGCCCATCTGGTGTAGAGAATGCTGACCTCTCCTTTGCCCCATCGGTCAAGGCGATCTGCCAGTACCCAGACGTCAAATCAAACGTACTGAGGAACCGAGCAGCCCCTAGCCGATCGATGAGCTCATCCGCTCTGGGGATGGGGTGCGCGTCAGTCTTCGTGACTGAATTGAGTCCTCTGTAGTCCACACAGAACCGGAGTTCGGGTGTGGCTCCCGGCGCAGCAGCCTTCGGAACCAAGACCACGGGGCTGGACCAAGGACTGCTGGAAGACTCAACCACCCCAAGGGCAAGCATCTTGGAGACCTCCTCCTTGATGCAGGCCCGGACCCTGTCAGTCACCCTGTAAGCCTTATGCTTCACAGGTAAGCTGTCTCCAGTGTCCACATCATGGACGCACCAATCTGTGACACTCGGAACCAGGGAGAACAGATCTGGAAACTGCCCCAGCAACTGGCGGCAGTCTTCCTGTTGTTCGGCGGTCAGGGTGGGTGAGAGGTTAACTCCATCCACTGACCCATCTTTCTCACAGGCCACCAAGAGGTCAGGAAGAGGCTCCGACTCCTCCTCCCTTCCGTCATCAGTTGCCAACAACATGCCCACTTCGGACCTTCGCAAGTGGGGCTTGAGGCGGTTGACATGTAGGACCCGCAAAGGGTTCCTGGGCGTCTTCATGTCCACTAAGTATGTCATGGGGCTCTTGCGCTCCACAACCTCGAATGGGCCTGTCCACTTATCCTGAAGGGCACAGGGCTCCACTGGGGCCAGGACATACACCTCTTGTCCAGGCTGAAGCTCGACCAGAGTGGCATTCTGGTCGTACCACCGCTTCATTTCCTCCTGGCTCGCTTCCAGATTTGCCTCGGCAAGTTGTTTGAAGCGTCTGGTCTGGTTTCTGAAGGCCAGCATGTAGCTATATACATTCTGGGGAGGTTTCCTGGGAGATTGCTCCCAGCCTTCCTTTACCAAACTCAGTGGTCCTCTCACGGGGTGACCGTGCAACACTAGCGACAAGCAGGGACTCTCTCTTCCTCGTCAGGGCTGAGGGTTACCTTCCAGACAACCTCTGCTTACCCTCTAGGTAGTGTGGCTTAAGCAGTCGTAGGCTAATCTTTGGGGCACATAGGGTTAAACACTTGCAATATCACACCGTCACAACCAACCCACCACACAATGAGACCAGACTGTATTCTGTTAAAATATATATATCTTTATATAGACTTCAAGCAGGCTTATGAATACAGTTATCAGACTTTCAAGTAGCGGTTCCAGGTTACTTAGTTCAAGTTGCCACAGTTCTTTCAAGCAATAAGAGTTCTTTGAGGGCCTTCTGCCCCGTTCAACAAAGTTCTTGTGGAGCAGGCGGCTCCCAGGGGATCTGTCCCACGTCGCGTTGCCTTCCCGGGGTCGCTGTTCGTTGCGGCTCTCAGCCGAGCAGTTCACGGGTCATCCGGGGCAGCGGAGTTCTGTGGCGGCAGGGTCCTCTCCTCGTCGTCCGCTCCGACCCTGGAGGCGGCGGTTGCGTGGTGGCGGCAAGTGGCAGTACGGTCCTCAAGTGCAGAACGTACCCAGCCAAGTGCCGGTGCAGCTGTGCGCTCACAGCTGAGCTGTCGGGCAAGGTACCGACCTAGGGGACTCTCACAGGGCGACTGTCCGTCTTTGCAAGTGGATTGGCTGCTCGTTGCGCAGTCAACTCGAGAGCTCGGACCGGACGGGTCCTCCTTCGCTTTGCTCTCGGGCTCCCGTGCATAACGCAACAATAATGATCTATTAGCACTTTCCAGCTTGTGACAAACTCGGACAATAGATGAGAAACCAATGACCAGAAGAGTCTCCCGGATAAAAGTGTTTAGGACAGTCCAGACAGTCATTTAAATGTATTTGAAAAGAAAATGCTCCTGACCCCAGCCCTGGAGTCTGGGGTCATCCACCACACTACAGTGGATGAAGGATTCATAGACCGAGCCACAGAGGACAGTGAAAGAGCGGCTTGATCCATTAGGTTAAGGAAAGGTGAAATCCATCCGACCAGCCATGAAAGAAACAATCAGATGTGAGATAGTGGATGCGGGTGGCTAAAGGAGACCCAGACAGAGAGAGAGCTCTGTTCCTCATGAGACAAGATAAATGGACACACCTCTTGAAAACAGAAAACAGACTCACTCTGTGCAAAAATGCTCTGAAGTCTGCAGTCCTCCCAATCCACCTACAGCATACCAAAGGAACTGTCCTCAAAATGATCATATTAGCAAATAGAATTTCCAGTTGAACTTCCGGTAACGTTTCAAAGAGGTGAGCTTCAAGACTTACAAAACAATTAGTATGTTCCAGGAAAGAAGCAAGCATCACTTTAGAGGTGGGCTAATTGTGGAGAAGATGGTGCGCATATTTCTCAATACACTTAAGAAGGTCCCAGGGACTTTTTAACCCCATTGCAACACCCTAACGAGTCCTCAATGTAGAAAATGATAAATGTAATCAGAACATATCCCATACACACTGAAAGGCAGCATCTATTTCAAACTTCAAGGTTTAAAAAGATTCCAGCCATGCGTTGATATTGCATTTATGGGTATTGCCGTTGTCGGGTTTGCACATATCATGCTAATCATTGACTTTGTATTCACCCATTCTATCAGACTCATGTGACAGATGATGGCAAGCACCTCAACGCTCCACATAAGAGCCGTAAATGCTATATAAATGATGCAACACAGTAAATATGTATCTAAACTCTATGTGAATTCCAAAGTACAGTGCAATTCCTTCTGCATGAAATAGTGCTTGTTCGAGATTTTCAACTTAAAAATATACAAAATTACTTTGTGGATGTAAAAATTATAGTCCACAAAGAGAACAGCACTGTGGAATGAAGCATTAGCATGCCCTCTGGGGTGGAAGTATGATACTTTGGAAATAAGGAGTGCAAATGGTAGAAAGATCACAGCATGAAAATATGGTCTTGAACAAGTGCAATTTTTTTAGGTCAAGCCTAGAGACATGCAGTAATCCCTCTGTGGTGTTTGAACACACCCACTATAAGCCCACCACTTTTTGATTGGTTGCTTAGTCTGCCTTTACAAATTCCATAGTTTTCGCTTGTGAATAGAGTACATTTCACCCACCTTGTGGCTGTTTTGTCCCCTCCCTGTGGACTGCCACTGCTACATGGATCCTTTCTATAGGGGCCATTTGTTTTGTTTGCGTGGCCATACATAGTGTCTGCCACCACTTTTTCTTTTGCCTTGGATTGCTTTGTAACTTTCATGTTCATCTCGCGAGCTCTGCATCTATCTCCGAGCACCGTCTGTCCATGTTGCCTTTCTTCTCACTGTCCACCCTGTAGTTTGTGTTGCTTTCTTCCCACCCCCGCCCATCGTATTTGTGTTGACTTTGCTCCCACCCCTCTCCTGCCATAGATTGTGTAGCCATTGTTACCGTCCCCCTCCCGCCGTAGATCGTGTTGCCTTTATTCCAACCCCCATGCCACTGTAGTTAGTGTTGCCTTACCTCCCATCCCCTGACACCGTGGTTAGTGTTAACTTTGCTCCCGCTCACCTCCTGCTGTATTTTGTGTTGACTTTGCTACCTTCCCCACCCACCATAGTTTGTGTTGTGTAGAAAGGGGGAGGCTCTAGTTGGCGCCGTGCAACACTAGCGACAAGCAGGGACTCTCTCTTCCTCGTCAGGGCTGAGGGTTACCTTCCAGACAACCTCTGCTTACCCTCTAGGTAGTGTGGCTTAAGCAGTCGTAGGCTAATCTTTGGGGCACATAGGGTTAAACACTTGCAATATCACACCGTCACAACCAACCCACCACACAATGAGACCAGACTGTATTCTGTTAAAATATATATATCTTTATATAGACTTCAAGCAGGCTTATGAATACAGTTATCAGACTTTCAAGTAGCGGTTCCAGGTTACTTAGTTCAAGTTGCCACAGTTCTTTCAAGCAATAAGAGTTCTTTGAGGGCCTTCTGCCCCGTTCAACAAAGTTCTTGTGGAGCAGGCGGCTCCCAGAGGATCTGTCCCACGTCGCGTTGCCTTCCCGGGGTCGCTGTTCGTTGCGGCTCTCAGCCGAGCAGTTCACGGGTCATCCGGGGCAGCGGAGTTCTGTGGCGGCAGGGTCCTCTCCTCGTCGTCCGCTCCGACCCTGGAGGCGGCGGTTGCGTGGTGGTGGCAAGTGGCAGTACGGTCCTCAAGTGCAGGACGTACCCAGCCAAGTGCCGGTGCAGCTGTGCGCTCACAGCTGAGCTGTCGGGCAAGGTACCGACCTAGGGGACTCTCACAGGGCGACTGTCCGTCTTTGCAAGTGGATTGGCTGCTCGTTGCGCAGTCAACTCGAGAGCTCGGACCGGACGGGTCCTCCTTCGCTTTGCTCTCGGGCTCCCGGTGCAGTTGCGGTCACGGTGTTCGGGCCAGCGGCGGCTGGTCCTCACTTTGCTCTCGCTGTTGCTCTGGGCCCCGGTCACGGTGGTCAGGTGGATGTCGTTGCCTTGGAGGAGATTCCTCCGTCGGTACTGCCACGAGGAGCAGCACACGCAGTTGCTTTCTTCAGGGTGTAGCGCCCACTGGTCCTGGGGCGCTGGTCAGGGGGCAAGCTCAGTTTCAAGCCCTTGGAGATCTTTTAGCAGAGTTCGGCACAAAGTCTTGTAAAGCAAAAGTCTTTTCGTAGTCTTTCCTTTTCCTCTCCTTCGGCAGCAAGGCACCAGACACAGGCAAGAGACAGCACTCTTCCTTGTCCTTCCCGGTCCTTCTCGTCGGGCAGAGTTCCTTCTGTAGCCCAAACAGGATCTAATTTTCAAGGAGCAGGGCTCCTTCTTTTATATGGCATTTCTTTTGTTCTCGCAGGCCAGGGGGGGGCCTTTGCATAGCCACTCTCAGTCCTCGAGTACCCTGGCGGGTGTACTCCGGCTTCTGCTTTCAGTGTGAGGGGCAGGCGCATCAGACGCCCCACAGGAGGTGGAGCCAGCATTGTGCGGACAGGGGCAGCCAGAGTACCTTGTTGATGGGGCTTCGCCCTTCCTGGGCCAGGTTTCGGCTGAGTCATCCGACGCTCCCCAGGAGGGTGGAGCCAGCATTGTGGTGGCAGAGCACAGCAAGATCCAGAGTCAAGAGCCACTCCTACCTCCCACTAAGGTGTAATCTGCGCATTCACCACCTGTCATCCTCCCAGCCCTGTCACTCACACGTCCCAGACAGTCAGATACACATACCAGCAGAGTCGGGCTGAAATGGTTAGGCAAGCAAATGCTAACTTTCTAAAAGTAGCATTTGCAAACCCAGGATACTAAAATAAACTTTACTAAAAGAAATATTTTATCATCCTGAGTTCAGGCATACTAAACACGACGCGCTACCATGCTCCTTGAGCCTGCTGGGATTATAGGGTGTAATAACTCCAGCAGCTCAGTCTGGCCTAATGGAGCAGGTAGCCTTCAATAGTGAAATACCGTTTTGGTTGTAAGTCACTACTAGGACATGCCACACACATCAGGGCTTGTCCTACCTTACACCTACAACGCACCCTGCCCGCAGGCCTACCATAGGGGTGACTAATATGTAGTCAAGGGAAGGTTCGGGGGCTGGCAAGTGGGTGCACTTGCCCAGCTAGCGTGACAGTACGAGACCGCACGCGGGTTCTGCGGTCGCAGTTCCCAGACACATCTTTACGGCTGCTTCGGTGGGTGGCGCAACCAGCGCTGCAGGCCCACCAGCAGTATTGGCATCTACAAGCCCCGGCACTCTTAGTGCACTTTACTAGGGACTAACAGTAAATCCAATGAACCAATCATGGATACCAATCGCATGTACAATTTACAGTAGGGAGCACTTGCACTGCGGCACGGGTCAGCCGTGGCGCAGTGCCCTGAGTATCGGAAAACCAGCAAAACATCGGAGGCACATCAGCAAAAAGTGGAAGGGAGACTCACGCCAAGGTGCCAGGTCTAACATGTGTCCCCTCCAGCTGAAATGTGGGGGGAACTACCCTTCCCCAGGGAGTTCCACATCACTAAGGCGGAAAAATCTGGACAGACCGTCAGCGTTGGCGTGATCGGTGCCAGGGCGGTGTTCCACCGTAAAGTCCATACTCTGTAGAGAAATGGACCATCTCAACAGTTTCGGGTTCTCACCCCTCATTTGCATCAACCATCTGAGGGGCCTGTGGTCCGTCTGAACTCGGAAGTGAGACCCAAACAAGTAGGGTCTTAACTTCTTCAGCGCCCAGACCACAGCAAATGCTTCACGCTCTATTGCACTCCACCTACTTTCCCGTGGAAGTAACCTCCTACTTATGAAGGCTACGGGTTGGTCAAAGCCCTCCTCAGTCATCTGTGAAAGAACGGCCCCTACACCATGCTCTGAAGCGTCTGTTTGCACTATGAATTCCTTGGAGAAATCAGGAGCCAGGAGCACGGGCGCCGTGCACATGGCAGTCTTCAGGGTGTCAAAAGCCTTCTGACAGGTGTCAGTCCAAATCACATTCCTGGGCTGCTTCCTCGAAGTCAGCTCTGTCAAGGGGGTCACGATCGTGCCATAGCCCTTGACAAACCTCCTGTAATACCCAGTGAGCCCCAGGAAGGCTCTCACTGCAGTCTGGGTCTTGGGGGGTTCCCAAGCCAGGATGGTCTCAATTTTGGGTTGCAAGGGTGCTACCTTGCCACTCCCAACTTGGTGTCCCAAGTACACCACTGAACCCTGCCCAATCTGGCACTTGCTTGCCTTGATTGTGAGGCCTGCTCTGCGCAGAGCCATCAACACTTCCCAGAGGTGTCGCAGGTGTTCTGGCCAGGTGCCACTGAACACCGCGATGTCATCCAGGTAGGCGGCACTGAACTCGTCCAGCCCAGCCAACACCTGGTTGACCAATCTCTGAAAGGTGGCAGGGGCATTCTTCATTCCAAATGGCATAACCCGGAACTGGAAATGCCCATCTGGTGTAGAGAATGCTGACCTCTCCTTTGCCCCATCGGTCAAGGCGATCTGCCAGTACCCAGACGTCAAATCAAACGTACTGAGGAACCGAGCAGCCCCTAGCCGATCGATGAGCTCATCCGCTCTGGGGATGGGGTGCGCGTCAGTCTTCGTGACTGAATTGAGTCCTCTGTAGTCCACACAGAACCGGAGTTCGGGTGTGGCTCCCGGCGCAGCAGCCTTCGGAACCAAGACCACGGGGCTGGACCAAGGACTGCTGGAAGACTCAACCACCCCAAGGGCAAGCATCTTGGAGACCTCCTCCTTGATGCAGGCCCGGACCCTGTCAGTCACCCTGTAAGCCTTATGCTTCACAGGTAAGCTGTCTCCAGTGTCCACATCATGGACGCACCAATCTGTGACACTCGGAACCAGGGAGAACAGATCTGGAAACTGCCCCAGCAACTGGCGGCAGTCTTCCTGTTGTTCGGCGGTCAGGGTGGGTGAGAGGTTAACTCCATCCACTGACCCATCTTTCTCACAGGCCACCAAGAGGTCAGGAAGAGGCTCCGACTCCTCCTCCCTTCCGTCATCAGTTGCCAACAACATGCCCACTTCGGACCTTCGCAAGTGGGGCTTGAGGCGGTTGACATGTAGGACCCGCAAAGGGTTCCTGGGCGTCTTCATGTCCACTAAGTATGTCATGGGGCTCTTGCGCTCCACAACCTCGAATGGGCCTGTCCACTTATCCTGAAGGGCACAGGGCTCCACTGGGGCCAGGACATACACCTCTTGTCCAGGCTGAAGCTCGACCAGAGTGGCATTCTGGTCGTACCACCGCTTCATTTCCTCCTGGCTCGCTTCCAGATTTGCCTCGGCAAGTTGTTTGAAGCGTCTGGTCTGGTTTCTGAAGGCCAGCATGTAGCTATATACATTCTGGGGAGGTTTCCTGGGAGATTGCTCCCAGCCTTCCTTTACCAAACTCAGTGGTCCTCTCACGGGGTGACCGTACAGTAGCTCAAAGGGACTGAACCCTAGGGACTTCTGGGGTACCTCGCGATATGCAAAGAGTAGGCATGGTAAGAGGACGTCCCACTTACGCCTCATCGGACCTTCTAGGGCCATGATCATGCCCTTCAGGGTTCGGTTGAATCTCTCAACCAACCCGTTACCTTGGGGATGGTAAGGCGTGATGAACTTATACGTTACGCCACACTCTTGCCAAAGGGACTTCATATACTTGGATATGAAGTTGGTCCCCCTGTCGCTCACCACCTCTAGAGGGAATCCTACTCGTGAGAAAATTCCCATCAGTGCACGTCCCACCACGGGGGCCGTCACTGTCCTCAGAGGGATGGCTTCAGGGTACCGGGTGGCATGGTCCACCAAGACCAGGATGAACCTGTTGCCCATGGCTGTCTTGGGGTCCAGAGGCCCAACAATGTCAATACCCACTCGCTGGAATGGCGTACCGACCACAGGGAAGGGTTGGAGGGGAGCCTTCTTCTTCCCTCCGGTCTTCCCACTTGCCTGGCAAGTCGGACAGGTTCTGCAATGAGCGTCTGAACTCTTATGCATTTGGGGTCAGTAAAAGTGGGTGACAAGCCTGTCATAGGTCTTGTCCATCCCCAAATGTCCTGCTAAAGGCACATCATGAGCCAGACCCAGTAGGAAGGCTCTGAACTTCTGGGGTACCACCAGCACACGGGCTGACCCAGGTTCAGCAGCCTTAGGCTCTGAATACAGGAGGTCGTTCTCCCAGTACACGTAATGTGTTTTGGCCTGAACACCATTGGCCTGGTCTGCAGCCTGCTGCCGCATACCCATGAGAGAAGGGCATTCTTTCTGCTCCTTGCAGAATTCCTCCCTGGAGGGTCCTCCTTCTGGCTGCCAATGGGTCAGCTCAGGCAGGTCCCCCAGTTCGGCGATCTGTTCCCCTGTAGGCTCCAGGGCATCCCCCTCAAGGTCTGCTTCCTCCTGGACCGTGGGAACCTCAGGGGCCGGTTTCCCGCGCCCCCTGCGCCCTCTCCCTAAGGCCGGTTCCTAGGCCTCTCCTTCAGGCCCCAGGACCTCTTGATCACCCCTACTGGCTGTCATTGACCGGGTGGTCACGCACGCCCAGTCAGGCAGACCCACCATCCGCAGGTGAGTCGTTTTCTCCACTTTTTCCCAAGGGGAGTGCTCCAAGTCATTCCCTAGCAAACAGTCAACAGGCATGGTTTTCCTTACACAGACCTGCAGAGTACCAGAGATCCCCCCCCACTCGAAGGGAACTTGAGCCATCGGACACTGACTCTCAGAATTATCAGCGTTGATAACCCTACAGTAGGCATGGGGTACAACCTGCTCTTGAGACACCAGGTGCTGCCTCACTGCAGTCACACTGGCTCCTGTGTCTCGAAGAGCCTCAGCTTCCTTGCCATTGATGATCACCATCTGCCCATATTTCTTAGTGGTAGAGGGCAGGTAGTTCGTAGGGATCATCTCACTGTCTCCTAGCGAGACTAGGGTCATCTGCACGGGATCTCCACCCCCCGGGACCATCACTTCTTCTCCTAAGTGAACACTAGTCACTTGACGGGGCGGAGCACCAGTGGGTGCGGGTTTTCCAAACAGGCGACACTTGGGGTCACTGGATATGTGTCCAGGCTCGCCACATTTGTAACAATTGAAGGGCCCCTTTGGAACAGGTTTACCTGTCGGGCCCCATTCTGCTTTGGGGGTGGGGGAGGCTGAGAACCTTGCTGCTGGTTCCCCTGGGAACTACTTTGGGGGCCTTTTTGGAACCCTTTCTGTTTTCCCCCCTTGTCCCCCCCACTCTTCTTCTGTTGACCCTGCCCACTCTTGGCGGAGTCTCCCACGGGACCCTTGTGGACCCTGGTGCTGAGCCAGCAGTCCGCCTCCTCAGCAAGCTTCCTCGGGTTGGACAGCTTGCTATCGATCAGGTGTTGGCGTAACTCAGGAAAACAGTGATCAGACAAGTGCTCCCATGCAATTAAATCAAAGAGACCTTGAAAATCATTCACTTTGCTACCCTTCACCCAACCATCCAGTGCTCTGCAAAAATAAGTCACATACTCCACATACGTATTCCCAGGCCGCTTAGTACATCCCCTAAACTTCTGTCTATACATTTCAGGGGTAAGCCCGTACCTGCGCATTAAAGCTTCTTTCATGTGGGAATAGGATCTCTGTTTCTCAATGGGCAAATCTAGCAAGGTATCTCGCCCTTCGCTAAGGAACCTTCCCCACAACCCCGCTCCCCAATCCTTGTCAGGGACCCGGTGGGAGGACATGGCTACCTCGTATGCCCTAAACCACTGTCCTATGTCATCCCCCTTAAAGAACTCCTTAACTACGTCCTTCGGGATGTGCACTCTTGACTCTACCTGCACTGGCGATGTGCTGCCACCAGAGGGAGGACGATCCAAGTCTCTCTCCTTGAGACTTATCTCCCTCATTTTCACTTCATAATCCATTTGGTGCTTTCGTTCTTCCAGCACCATTCTTTTTGTTTCCAACTCCAGTTGGATTTTCAATTCTGCCAGCTTTCTTTCGTGATTCCTTGTTTCCTTCCTGTCTGCCAGCTCCTCTGGCGACAGGCCTTTACCAAAGCTGTGTACGCTGTCTTGCCTTTCGAGATCCACCAGATCCATAGGTGCATTCTGCTCTTCAGTCGCATCTTGCTCCGCGAGGGCATCTTGATCCTCCGGGGCCTTTCTGGACTCTATCCAGGCTTTCAGGGCCTTGTAGAATTCTGGCTTATTCTTGCAACCAGCGTGCGGAACTTTGAGTTTCTTACAGAAAAACTTCAGCTCCGTCTTTGAGTATTTGTCCAGCTTTGCGGCGTCCCACTCCACCTCCAACACCTCAGAGGTCGTGGACTCCGCTCCATCCAGGCTCTTCGTGCCCGGCATGGTTCTCACACTCGGAATCTTCTTTCAGCGGAAAGCAAAGTCTGTGGCTAAGTAACTGGACTGAAATCACTGTGCAATGGTCGGAAGCTAAGGTATAGATACCGCAAGTGTAAATTCGAAAAATCCCACCGCTGCCACCAATGTAGGAAGGGGGAGGCTCTAGTTGGCGCCGTGCAACACTAGCGACAAGCAGGGACTCTCTCTTCCTCGTCAGGGCTGAGGGTTACCTTCCAGACAACCTCTGCTTACCCTCTAGGTAGTGTGGCTTAAGCAGTCGTAGGCTAATCTTTGGGGCACATAGGGTTAAACACTTGCAATATCACACCGTCACAACCAACCCACCACACAATGAGACCAGACTGTATTCTGTTAAAATATATATATCTTTATATAGACTTCAAGCAGGCTTATGAATACAGTTATCAGACTTTCAAGTAGCGGTTCCAGGTTACTTAGTTCAAGTTGCCACAGTTCTTTCAAGCAATAAGAGTTCTTTGAGGGCCTTCTGCCCCGTTCAACAAAGTTCTTGTGGAGCAGGTGGCTCCCAGGGGATCTGTCCCACGTCGCGTTGCCTTCCCGGGGTCGCTGTTCGTTGCGGCTCTCAGCCGAGCAGTTCACGGGTCATCCGGGGCAGCGGAGTTCTGTGGCGGCAGGGTCCTCTCCTCGTCGTCCGCTCCGACCCTGGAGGCGGCGGTTGCGTGGTGGCGGCAAGTGGCAGTACGGTCCTCAAGTGCAGAACGTACCCAGCCAAGTGCCGGTGCAGCTGTGCGCTCACAGCTGAGCTGTCGGGCAAGGTACCGACCTAGGGGACTCTCACAGGGCGACTGTCCGTCTTTGCAAGTGGATTGGCTGCTCGTTGCGCAGTCAACTCGAGAGCTCGGACCGGACGGGTCCTCCTTCGCTTTGCTCTCGGGCTCCCGGTGCAGTTGCGGTCACGGTGTTCGGGCCAGCGGCGGCTGGTCCTCACTTTGCTCTCGCTGTTGCTCTGGGCCCCGGTCACGGTGGTCAGGTGGATGTTGTTGCCTTGGAGGAGATTCCTCCGTCGGTACTGCCACGAGGAGCAGCACACGCAGTTGCTTTCTTCAGGGTGTAGCGCCCACTGGTCCTGGGGCGCTGGTCAGGGGGCAAGCTCAGTTTCAAGCCCTTGGAGATCTTTTAGCAGAGTTCGGCACAAAGTCTTGTAAAGCAAAAGTCTTTTCGTAGTCTTTCCTTTTCCTCTCCTTCGGCAGCAAGGCACCAGACACAGGCAAGAGACAGCACTCTTCCTTGTCCTTCCTGGTCCTTCTCGTCGGGCAGAGTTCCTTCTGTAGCCCAAACAGGATCTAATTTTCAAGGAGCAGGGCTCCTTCTTTTATATGGCATTTCTTTTGTTCTCGCAGGCCAGGGGGGGCCTTTGCATAGCCACTCTCAGTCCTCGAGTACCCTGGCGGGTGTACTCCGGCTTCTGCTTTCAGTGTGAGGGGCAGGCGCATCAGACGCCCCACAGGAGGTGGAGCCAGCATTGTGCGGACAGGGGCAGCCAGAGTACCTTGTTGATGGGGCTTCGCCCTTCCTGGGCCAGGTGTCGGCTGAGTCATCCGACGCTCCCCAGGAGGGTGGAGCCAGCATTGTGGTGGCAGAGCACAGCAAGATCCAGAGTCAAGAGCCACTCCTACCTCCCACTAAGGTGTAATCTGCGCATTCACCACCTGTCATCCTCCCAGCCCTGTCACTCACACGTCCCAGACAGTCAGATACACATACCAGCAGAGGCGGGCTGAAATGGTTAGGCAAGCAAATGCTAACTTTCTAAAAGTAGCATTTGCAAACCCAGGATACTAAAATAAACTTTACTAAAAGAAATATTTTATCATCCTGAGTTCAGGCATACTAAACACGACGCGCTACCATGCTCCTTGAGCCTGCTGGGATTATAGGGTGTAATAACTCCAGCAGCTCAGTCTGGCCTAATGGAGCAGGTAGCCTTCAATAGTGAAATACCGTTTTGGTTGTAAGTCACTACTAGGACATGCCACACACATCAGGGCTTGTCCTACCTTACACCTACAACGCACCCTGCCCGCAGGCCTACCATAGGGGTGACTAATATGTAGTCAAGGGAAGGTTCGGGGGCTGGCAAGTGGGTGCACTTGCCCAGCTAGCGTGACAGTACGAGACCGCACGCGGGTTTTGTGGTCGCAGTTCCCAGACACATCTTTACGGCTGCTTCGGTGGGTGGCGCAACCAGCGCTGCAGGCCCACCAGCAGTATTGGCATCTACAAGCCCCGGCACTCTTAGTGCACTTTACTAGGGACTAACAGTAAATCCAATGAACCAATCATGGATACCAATCGCATGTACAATTTACAGTAGGGAGCACTTGCACTGCGGCACGGGTCAGCCGTGGCGCAGTGCCCTGAGTATCGGAAAACCAGCAAAACATCGGAGGCACATCAGCAAAAAGTGGAAGGGAGACTCACGCCAAGGTGCCAGGTCTAACATGTTGCAATTGCTCCTGCCCCATCCTGCTGTAGTTTATGTTGCCTTTATTATCACCCCTCCTGCCCTAGTTTGTGTTCCTTTGTTACTGCTCCCATTCTGCCTCAGTTTGTGTTGCTTTTCTTCTTGCCCCCCCCCCATTGTCTGTGTTCACTTTGTTCCCGCCCTTTCCGTCCTTAGTTTGTGTTGCCTTTCGTCCCGGCCCCTCCCACCTCAGTTTGCATTGCCTTTCTCCCCCCCCTTGAGCAACGAGAAACTCTAAAAAGATGTTGCAACTACTGCAAAACACCTTAAATCTAGGACAATAACCTACTGATCTGTCACATCCTACATTTTTACTTGCACTCCAGTGCACCTACTTGCAATACCACAGACAGGCCACACTGCTGTCTCGGGTGTAACATTACCAGACCATGTTTGGCTTGGCTACTTGCACCTTACCAGAACTAGACTTATCATTAAATTCGAACCCCTACGTGAAACCTTTCATGCGTATACCACATTAAACCGCTCCAAACAGGCTTCACTGTCTGGCAGTGTTTGACCCTTCTTGCCAGGGTACTTCTTTTTGCACTTTTATATAGCATGACGCTGACTTAAAGGTATTAGAGTGCTTTATATGAGCAACAATTATACTACACAAGTATGCATTACATTTTTTTTATTTTAGGCACGGGGAGATTAAGTGATTTGCCCAGAGTCACAGGATGTTGAGCGTTGACGCAGAGCTTTGAGCCTGGTTCACTAGCTCTAAAGTTGGTAGCTCTGACTGATAGGTATATCCTCACTTACCAACAGGGAAATGCTGCAGGTCCAGTGTAGTGGTCTCAGCAGTGCCTTGTTAAATTGCTTGTTGAAGTGCTGATGCACTGAAATTGGTGTCACATTGATTAGGCAGGCGCAGATCCTCTTTTTTACAGATTCATGGGGCTCAGTGCAGTTTGTAGTCTGAACTGGGTGTCACCACCACAGCCACCAGTCAAGGACAGTCACAAGCTGGTCCAAACCTTTAACTAAAGTGACGCAGTGCTTACCTACACATCTGTTCATCTATAGCCCCCAACACACATGGCAGGAGGGCAGGTAAAAATGTTGCTTACTTCCCAAGCCATGTGGCACCTACGATGTACTGCCCGGAGAGGTGGGGGCAGGCTGCTGCAGTGTTGGGGCAGGAGATAGGCAGAACTTTTGTTACAATGTTAAAGGAATATTTTAAAATAAGTAAATCCAATAATAGTAGGTATTCTTAAGTTGGTTTATTAGACATAGTTGGTAGTAAGGAAGGCCCCACCGGGAGAATCATCCAGCTGCTCAGCCCCACTCACTCAAACTGACCACATATTCAAACCATGCATACAAAAACATTCCAATGACATCACACACACAGGCTGAGCAGCAGAGAAGGAGAAGACCAGAATATAACAACTTTCAAAACACTGTGGAGTTGCATGTGGACCGGATGAGGTACCACTGTAATTTCAGCAGGCGTGGCAAGGAAAAACAAAAGCTGCCATCCGCAGCCTCAGAGCCAATCAGACGCACTGCTTGCACAGATGGCAGAGGTCCCAGCAGTCAAGGTATGGACCCCAGGATCAAAGTCAGAGTGCTGTATTTGTTTATGCCACAGGCTGCGATAGACCACCTTGTACGCAGCTCCTTATAACTACAGAGTTGTCTACGAGCTGTAGTTTGAGAGTCAGCACAGCGCACTTACGCACAGCATGCTTGCTAATTAAACAGAAGTCCAGTTAAGCGCACCTTGTGGGGTGGACCTTGAGTGCTATAATGCGTGTCTAACACATTTTAGTGCTGTGCTGTGGACACCACACTAAAATGCGTTAGTCTAGCACCCGATGTGTGGTACTTGGCAGGACTGTGTCCTAAAGCTTCATTTACAATTCCAACATCCATCAGATGAGCTAGACATTTTGTTCCATGTCTATATGATACAATGATAATATAAAGCTGTGGTACTCAAATGCATCCCTCCTGACCTTCACATGTGCCCCCTAGCTTGGTTATGTATAAAGTAAGAAACATTCTTATAACACTTTTTTATTATAACTTTTCACCATGCTGCACAGCAGCCACACTGCCCTACAGAATATCTTGAAAGACATTGGCAAAGCCAATAGCTCTGGCTAAACGCTTATAAAGTTCGAAAGGCGAGACCTATAGGCTACGCGAATGCTTGTTGTGTGTGTCTTTAGCAGCACCCTTTCTCATCATGAAAAAGTGTTTTTTGAGCACCCTACCCTTTGCGTGTCCACCCCTCATTTCAAATATGCATGAGCGTCAAAAGTATTATGCTAACGTTTTGGTGGAATTGTCTGGATTAGAGCTAATGCCACGCACATGAACAATTCAAACGAGCAGCACAGATGCAAAAAATAATAAACACAAAAAAACTTACTATGGAAAGGAAAGGCAAAAAGGTGATTCTAACGTGTAAAAATGGTTTGCACCTTTCATTCATGCAGGGGCAGGGTTCACTCCACACCTGAGAGCACTTCAAGTAGCGATTGCATCGATTAGAAGTCTGAAGCCATTTCAGCCCATGGCTGCAAGGCCCAGGGGCATCGCAATTCTGCACTTCTGTTGCCCCCTCGGCTTTGTAACACTGGCAGCTTTGAAAAGGGCGCTCTGGTGCGGGCCTCCTTAGTTATGAGTGGGAGCAAGGACCTTTGCAGCTGCCCACACTGCCCATGCCTAGCGCCGGCCCAGTTGCAGGCTTTGTATTTTAAGCACTTTAGAACACTACTCAAACGTTAAATTCAATTATTTTAATGTATTGTATTTTTGTGGCGCTGTCTAGAACTAAAGTGACTTCTGTTTATCACACAGCTGGCGATGGCACGCAGGTTTCCCTGAGCCACGATGCGTACCTGTTCATGGCTGGCAGACACAGTGAAGTGGAGAAGTGGATGAAAGCCTTCAGTCACATGACATGGGTGCCATTCACAGGTCAGGCATTGGACCTAAACATGTGGAGCCAAATACTACATATACGTTTGTGTAAAGCGAGAATTACTGTACTACTTCAACCTTTTTTAAACTATATTCATGTGTTTTTTAATGTAATGGTATTCAGTAAATAATACGTCCAGTCGACTAAATAAAGGAAAAGCAGCTGCTGAATCACAGTAGAGAGTAGAGTGAAGAGATAATGGTATCACCCGGTGGATCAGGTACACAGCCTTACAGGGTGATAATGGCTATTGTATTTGAACACATAATATCATTACATGGGGATAAGTATCTGTAGGACTAACTTGTTTAAGTTTATGCCGTGTCAGACTGTGGGGGTAAGTGTAGGCTGCTGAAAGACTGTGCTCTATGTCTGAACCATAAATAAAGACTGAGAAAAAGCCACGTCATTAGCCCTAACTGAAGCGCCTCTAAGATGTATGTCCAACATATACCATGGTATTTGTTCAACTACAACTGAACATTGAGATAATCTTGGTCTAGATCCATCGCTACAAATTATAAGGAGCACAGGCACATTGTCGTGAGGCTCTTTTCTTAGGCTTGGCTTCGTGGTTGATGTATTCATATGCCAACTCTTTTCTATACTACTATTATAAAGAGAGAGCTGAAACCTTTGAGGCGGGTAAACTCAAGAAGTACAGCACCAATCACAACACCCAATACAGCATTGTAAAGGGATGCAGCAGATGGACATAGGCTATACAGCTGGCCACCATAAACATTACAAAGGTCAAACAACCTTAGGGGTAAAGTAGTCCATTGTAGGCGTTGGTGTGGGCGTGTCAAAGTACACATGGGCGTTGGCGTGTGAAAT
Organism: Lissotriton vulgaris; assembly: GCF_964263255.1. NCBI lineage: Eukaryota > Metazoa > Chordata > Amphibia > Caudata > Salamandridae > Lissotriton > Lissotriton vulgaris. The sequence goes on along the minus strand of NC_141695.1, from coordinate 1,037,584,561 downwards.
TACACTACATTATTCCTCTGTGGGCGTGCAGCGTTGTCTAAAACAAAAAATGGCTGCGTACTTCAGTAGTGCGCCTTTCAGAACTAATGTGCGCGCCCATTCACGCTCCACCTTCGCATCTCACACGTCCGTCTACAAACACCAAGCTGCACCGCATTCACGCCCATTGCCATTCAGGCGCCATTAATCATATATAGTGCGGCGCAACCTTTGTGGGCTTCAGCGTTTTCAGGGGGGGCTGCAACTGTCACGCTTTCGCGTCCTCAGGCACAGGTGATGCTTAAAGGGGTCCACCTCCAGATTGCCCTATACTCCGATTGTAATAAATACACAGAGCATAAAGGAAATCAGGCGAGGGAAAAGGTAAGGGAGGGACCGGAACGGGAAGGGAGGCTGAAACGAGAAAAGAAGACACATATAAGATTACATACAAGAAATCACTGACTACGCTCATTCAATTCTCGCTAGAACACCACCTACCACTTGTAACTAACTGTGGACTGCTCTCCTCCTCTTTCGTGGCAGGTGTTGGATAATAACCTTTTACCCTAACGTCCACTTCTGTAATACATAAACCAAGGAAATAATCAAATCAGAAGGTCTCACAACATGCCCCAGCAGTTACCACTCTTCAGAACCATGCATACCTTCCAGCCTTCCCTTTTTTAACTGAAAAAATCCCCTTAGTTCATTCCAAATGCTGAACTTAAAAAATAAGTGTTCCAGTATTAATCCAAGGCTGAACAAAGTTATATCCGACTCATCAAATCCGATGCGGAACAAATATGTCTTTTCCTAGTGAAAACGATGACAGTTCCAAACATTAACAGCCAAGTTCATAAGCAAATAAAATGTTTATCCGGATAAATGAAACTAAGGTATTTACACTTCTCATCAAGTGCATGAGTACTCACGAACAGCTGAACTCCCAGTTACTCAATCCAATAGATCGCCAAAATCACTGGGTGTCCGTTCTCTTCAAACGTCAAAAGAAATGTTTCCAGCAGCCGCCAGAAAATGTGTGCATCCGTAGCCTGGATTCCAAACAACCCGCCTCGTGTTTAAACAGCAACACAAGCGAGTCTTGGGCACGCTCGGCAGCCGCCCTCTGCCGACAAACAATCCAAAAGGTCACTGCTCCTTGCGTGTCTCAGCCGAGACACACCACGACCTCGATGTAACTCGGACGTCCAGCAGCCGCTGAACGGATAACGAACAGGAAAACCCAAACGAGCTCAGGACCAGTCTCGAATTCGGGTAGCAAATCACGTACGGTTTGCTGACCGTGAACCGGCCACCTAAGTAAACACCTAGCTCCTCCCACTCATAGGCATTATGGGACTTGTAGTCCATGACGAAGCGCTGTAGTATCCTGCACATCCGAGTTTGGCTACTCATGCAGGTGCTTCACGTGGATCGTGGCAGATCATGACAGCAACAAAATTAAAATAAAAAGGGGCGCGCCTTTCGCCAGCAATGTGCGCGCACATTCACGCTCCACCTTGGCGTTCTGATGACGCGACATTAATGATATATAGTGCGGCGCAAACTTTGTGGGCGTCAGCGTTGTCAGAGGGGGCTGCACTAAAATTAAGAAAAAAAAGGGGGGGGGTCGGGGAGGAGCCAAGATGGCGACCGGAGCAGACCTGTAGGCTCCCGGCTCTTCCAGCCTTTCTCCGCCGCACCGATATCCTGGCATCTATCCTGGTGTAATTTAATATCAGATTGAGTGCGGCGCGGCGCTGATTTCAGCGGTGTGTTTCCGGTCTCTCGACCTGCCCGGCGGCCGGAGATAGCTGCGGTACTGCTTGCAGCCCTGGACCCCGCCTGCACAGTCACTTTCTGCCGTGCCCCGGAGACCTGATGGCGGCCAGAATACTTGATCGGCGCTGAAGACCCGAGCACCGGTGGGGACCTCGTGAAGCACTGTCCGTGCTGCGCCGCTTGCGATGACTTGATGCAGGCGGCGAGAAGTGAGCGCTTGCTGCGCTGCGACACCCTTCCGAAACGGATCCTTTGTTTGGGGCAGATGCTATGCGGAGAGTGTCGCTCGGCCATGTTTGCTTGCCTACGTTTGCCTGGCCCCACGCCTCACTACCCTGCTCTGTTACGGGGCGCCTCTCCGCGATGTATGCCTCATTGGCGCTGTACTTGGTGATATTGCAGCCCTGCATGGACGCTCGCCTGTGCCACACTCATCCTGGCGATTGCCTCGGAATTTCGCCATAATGGCTTTGTTTGGTGCTCCGTGTTGTGGGGGAGAGCGCCCGTCCCTGCCAGTGGCCTGTGTTGCCCCGCCTGAGATGGGGTCCGATTTTCAAGCACCTTCCTTGGGAAGTGAGAGGCAGGGGCTTCAGCCTACACTTTCTCTCGATATCATCCTGACTGCCCTGGGCGACTTCCGTGCTGATATGCACCAAGGCTACCAAGTACTGCGAGGGAAGCTGGACGACATGGCGTCGGCGCTGCGGCAAGGATGCAACGTTCTGATCCCGCAAAGCCTCCACTCGTCTTCGCCTGCGTTCCATGGGGATACAGTGCTTCCTTCTGCCCGCTGGACAGAAGTGCCCGCTTCCAAATCTATTGGCGCCCGAGACCGTCCCCCTGATACCTCTATCTGGGATACTTTGTTTCCCCTTTCACCGGAGAGTGCAACATTGTTGGATTTCTCATCGCGAGTGCCTTGGGACCTATCCACGACATTGCTGACCCTATCACCGGCTCCTGGGTTATGCCCTCCGACTTTGTTATCGAAGAACTCATACATTCTGCAGGTCTCTGAGGAACTCCCTATTACAGTCGGTGGATTTACTGGTGACTCTCGACGGCCATTTTGTGTTCCTAAGACACTCTCACTCTTTCTTTGGCCATATTGTATCTTTGTTTTGCTGTGGCTATGCCTAGTGGGATTCCGACGTTCGGGACAGGGCTGATGATTCTTCCCTCGCTGGCACTAACTGTCTGCCTGGTTGTGACCCCGGACTGAAACACTTGTTGATGCATTGATTACGTATTATGTGCGACTATTACCCATTTCAGACTGTACTCCCTGCTCTGCGCGCTGGCCTCTTCTCCATTTCAAGCCGCAATTATTGTGTTTTATCATTTTCGTCTCTTCTTTATGGGGCGACTATTTTTTGCGGGCTGGTGGTTCAGGGGCAGATGTTGCGGTTGATGGCTGCAGACTTTGTATTTGATTAGCCGGGGGGGATCCGGACCGGAACACTAAAACGGCGTAGGGGTCGCAGATGGCTGGGAGTCCGGGAGTTCTGTTATTGTGAGGGCTCCTCCCCGCCTCCTTCTTTTTGGGAGTGGTAGATCAGCTTGTTCTTTTCTTCCTCCCTATATTCAAGTGTTGAAATTCTTCGTTTATTATCATTTTCTTTCTCTTTCTTTCTACATTTTTCTTGCTTTCTCTCGCCTTTTTCCTTCTTCTTATCTTCTCTTGCTGTATTTCGGGTTTATGGGGCGATAGACACTCTGCTAGGGGGGGGGTAGGCCATAGCCTCTGCATGTGTGTAAGGTGGGGGTTATATTTAATTTTTGTTAGTTTCTTTGGGACCTATTTTTGCCTTTTTTTTATAATTTTTCCCTTCTTTTGGCCCGTGTTCAGGCATACTGGGCGAGGGGTGGCGGCGGAGATACGAGTGGGATGTTGAGATTGCTACCCTGTAGCGTGGACATTGTGTGGCCATCCTGCCTGCTCGGGACTGCTTGTCGAGACGTGGATTGACCGGAAACTGTAGCTAATGTCATGTCCCACCTGCATGGTCCTTGCTCTTATTTTATTATTTTATGTGTACGGAACAACACGACCTGAACTCAATAGTTGCACAAAAAACTTAAAAAACTTAACCTTAATTACTCCTGTGTCATGGTCTTGCGGCGTCCTCCAGTCTGATTTCTGCTTAATAACCGATGTGCTGCTGTATTACTATGTCACCGTATTGCATGCTCTAGTGCTACATGAGAGTTCGTGGCCGGCCGGATGGTTGTGGGCCCGTATTTGTTCTTTATTTTGTGCACAATAAAGGTTTTCAAAAAATTAAAAAAAAAAAAATTTAAAAAAAAGGGGCGCAGCTTTCGCCACCAAAGTGCGAGCACATTCACGCTCCGCCTTGGCGTTCTGATCACTTCTCACACGGCCGTCTCAAAACACCAACGGGCACCGCATTGACGGACCTTGCCATTCTGCCTACAAAATTTCACTGACAAAACAAAACTTTACTCCTTCATGCACGTAAGATTTGTCAGAAGTGGCTGCAGGAAAAAAAAAAGGGCGCACAAGCGCGCCATTCACTCACCGCGACATTCACGCTCCAACGGCTCCAGCGGACACTGAAGGCAGGCAGCATACCACACGATCAAAGCCACTTCACAATTAAAATTCAGTCCGGGCTCAGGCGGGGCCTCAAACCAGCCCCCGCAAGCACGGGATCACGCCGGGAACTTTCAGCGTACACACATTAACGTCAAGGACAACCCGCTTGGGAATTATATAACCAACACACTTCACAACACACAAAAGCTGCAAAACTTAAAGCTGAGGACGCACACATAACGAAGGACATGCAAATACGGGACAGCTAAGGAGGCACATATGAAGAACGCTGTTACTAACAGTGCATGCATAACCGGACAAAGACGTTCCAAAACTTTACACACATAACATTTCATACCAGGACAACGTCGGGACGGGCTGCTAGTATTAGATATAATACAACTAAATAGATTCTGGAAGCCAGGCTGTGTGCTTAGGTGGATGAGAAATGAGTGTACCGCTTTTGTTATGGAGGTTAGCCTAAGCATATTCTAATTATGCACCTGCTGTTTTCATTGAGATTAAGATAGAAATGGCAATTGCATGAGAAAGCACAGAAGGAGGCAAGATACCACACAGCCCTTGTGCGAATGAGTAAGTACATAAACATAAAGTAGCAAAGGCAAGAAGAGAAAAATTAAAATAAAATATTTGTAAAGATAGAAAAAATCTACATGCAAAATGTCAAGTAAATTAACAGGTCAATGCATTCTGGGAATGAATGCTTCATTTGACCTAATTTAAGAAACAGACATTTTAACAATGTAATGCAGAATGAAAGCCCAGGACAAAATATAGGCTGGGTAGTATACATAGAGTGATCTGCTGGTAACCTTACATGTGACAAATATCAGTCCAAAAGAAACAGAGGTACTGTATGGCAGTACGATATATGTAAGCGTTTACCAAAGCGCAGCCACGCCCGTGCAGGTGAGAGCGGTAGGGCGGTGGAGGGAAATTTATATAGACAACAAGAGAAAATGTATTATTTATTTAATTTTCTCTTGTGGTTGTCTGTCAAATACCCCCCCAACCCGGCCCAACCTCTTTTACCTGCATGGGCCACGGCTGCCAAAGAGTTGCCTGATTACCTCGACATAAGTAGAGTAACTTAAAAACTTGGCTCTTCTTCTGCCAAATTCTTCTTCTTATTATTACTTTGTTGTGTTATGCTAAGTCGATTTGTAGAGCGCACTAATCACCCGTGAGGCTATCCAGGTGCTGGACCATTTGTAGGTGTGTGGTCCCTGCAGAATTATTCGGAGCCAGGCTTTCGGCTTCTTTCGGAGCTCAAGAAGTGAGGCGGAGGCTCTGCTGTGTTGTGGGATGTCATTCCATGCTTTCGGTGCGATGTAGAACGAGCGAACTCCTGATCTGGTTTTGTGGATGCGGCGGGTGTGCGTGTGCGTGTGAGGCTCTCCATTTAGCCCTTTAGGGCCATATGTATCAAGCCTTTTGTGAATCGCAAAGGCCGAAATTCGCAGAATTTCGGCCTTTGCGAATCGCAAACGGCCTTTTTGCATGTTTTAGAATGTATGAAACATTCGCAAAATAAGGAATAGGAAAGTTTTGCGATTCCTTATTTTGCCATAGCATTTAAGGAATCGCAATTTTGAGATTCCTTAAACGCTATGTATGTAGCATTTTTGTGTTGCGAATTATGGTTAAGAATTCGCAAATTACCACCAACTTGTAGTTGATGGTAACTTGCGAATTCTTCAAAAAATGTACAATTTGGCATTTTTGAAGGTGGCATGTGATGCACACACATGCCCATAGGGCATGTATGTGCGCCATATACACACACATGTACATTTAAGGGGTGCAGCAGGGTGTCTTTGAGACACCCCTGCACCCTTGAAATAATTCTCAAATTGCGATTAGCAAATTGCGAATTCGCAATTTGAGAATTATTTCGCAATCATTCCTATGGGCCTCCTGGCCCATAGGAATGCATTGGGAATGATTCCTTAATTGCAAATTCGCAAAATGCGAATTCGCAAATAAGGAAGATTAAGGAATCGCTAAAAAATAGTGATTTTCTTCATACATACCATTTTGCGATTCCTAAATAGCGATTCCTTAAAAATCGCTATTTAGGAATCGCAAAAGGGTTTGTTGATACATATGGCCCTAAATCTCAAAAGAACCAATTCAAACCCCTCCTTCTTTAGTTCTCATTGTCAATCGCAGATGCCAGAGATACACTGAGGAAAGTTGTAAACTATTGCAGACGATCACAATACCCCCAAATGCTCTCGGAACTGAAAACAACTAAGTAAAGAATGCAAGTCTGTCATCACCCCAAGCTATACTTACCATCGTCCACCATACTAGGCTACCCTTCTCACCTTCTCAGGCAGTCTGAGCCTATTGAAAAGTGAAGACTTTTTGGACCTTTAAATTCCCAAATTCAAGCTGTCCACCAACAGCAAGCAATGCTTTTAGGATCAGCAAGTAACTCTTTCCTAGGAAACTTGCAGACATACATAACGTCTTTCAGAAAAGAATATCTTTTGAGGCAGTCCCGAACCAGTCATTAACCTGCACGGCTCTTGGCATTCCATGGATGAATTAAAGTCTTATTTATGGTTTTGAATGTTTTACATTGCTCAAAAGGATGAACACGATCGTGTGTATGGAATAAACTTTTTTTGAACTTTACGTTTATGGAATAAGACCCCGTGGTCCCCCTTAAGTTGTGCTCGAAGGTGCTCTCTCCCAAGAGGGGGAGCAATGTATTAGTTCTTGTGTTTTACATTGCTGCCATTCCCTATTTTGATGTACCCCGTTGTGCAGCCTCTTATTTTGTAAAATATTAATAACAATAACGATTAGACTATAAGTCTTGATGTTGAACATTTTCATATATGATCATCAGTACATATATAGGCACCATTGCTAATCGGCTACAAACGCGAGGTACTGTTGGTACAGTTAATGCATGCTAAAAGCCATGTGCAGCAAAGATTGCCAGATCGATTTATATGCACTAACTACGAATTTTCATATCCTAGGTTTTCATTCAACAAATCAGTGCATTCTGGGAGTTGTAGTCTGTTTGCTCCATAAGACCTTACACACTCCGAGAGAGACAACGGTACCTAACGCCAGTGTTGAATATGTATGATTATACCAAAAATGTGATGAATTAAATGGACATGCAGAGTATATTGTGTTGTTTCATGTATGTGTTTACTGTCAGAAGGCATGGATTGAATAAACCTTGGTAACTGGAGACTCGTCTCACCATGTAGAAGTGGAAGTCGGTAGGATAGTCTAAGCATTGAATGGCCACCCCCAAATCCCATGACCGCCTCCTCGGATTCTCTCACTACCACCGGGCAAAAGTGGCCCTCATCTCTACAATCATAAGCTATTAAGCTATTGCTAAACACAGCGCCCCCCCCCCCCCTGAGGTCGGCGCCCCTCCAGAGGTCAGCGCCCAGTGCGGCCGCACCAGTCGCACTGCCCTAAAGCCAGCTCTTGCCAGTAACATGCCACCGCTTCATCCACCTCAAATATTACTTTCTCTACACAAGCGCTAAATATTAAGTGTCAATGGCACCAGAATCTGCTCTTCAGCACTAAATCATCCTTCTGTCTGTTCATCTATCTATTCATCTGTCTCTCTGTCTGTCCATCTGGCTCGTCTGTCTATACATGTTCATCTTGTGCTGTCTGACTCGATGTTTTCTGTGTTTGACTCTATGTCAGTGTGCATGTGTGTTGTCTGTGTGCAGGTACTTCTGCGCGTTGGTCTGTGCGCTTGAGTACCTTTATATCTGTGTGGTGTAGATGTATCCCTGTTGATCTGGGGGCAGAGGTGCATGCAATCCAACTCTGGGCTAGTGTCACTAGACATGTCCTTTTTGTGTGCACAAGTGTCAGTAGATATTTTGCTCTTTCTTGATATGCTCATCTAAATGTGTGCTCTATCCTAGTGGGCGCAGTAATATTATGTCTGTCTATGTGAATGCACCATAGAAAATCCAGCCCCATTGTCTTTGTCAGAGCTTGTTCATATATAAATTCGCATTATAAAATAAATTCATGTTTTATTATTTCCACATTGCAGGTCTTTTTTTTAAAACATCTCAGTCCTGATTAGAGAGTAGCCTTGCGTGTAATATGACTTATACTCTGCTTAGTAAACCTACAGCCACATTATATGTCTTGATATTGAGCATTTTGTTATTTATTCATCGATACTTACTAGTTCTAAATACCATTCCTAATCATCTACAAACAAGGGGCGGGGCCTTGGGGAAAAGCAGGTACTCATGCTTCTTAAAGCCAACAGTTCCGTGACTCCAAGGCCTTTGTGCCCAGGGGCACCACAATCATGGTCATGTGTTGTGGCACCTTTCTTGCAGGTGAAACCACGGAGTTACAAACCTCAGAAGGTCTTTGAACTGCAAAAAACATAATTGTCAGCCATTTTTATGAAGGCAAAAGGAAGCATGGCTTACTCGAGCACGGCAGTCGTCTTGGAGGGTACAATTTTACACCAAGAAAGAAGAGTAAAAAACCAGGAAATCAACCATAAGAATTGTAATAGAAGAGCACGAAAATGTAATCTGTTATGTTTGAGCATTCTAGTAGTTGGGCGTGGGCGGAGTCACGGGTTGGAAGGAAGAGGAGGGGCACGGCCATGAAAGAGTTAGTTAGAGCAGGGACGGGGACGAAGTAGGAGTGCATGAATAAAGCTCCTTAAACATCAAGTAAGTGTCTGTCATCCTTATGCCCAAGACACTACAGCTGGCGACGAGGGTGGGATGCAGTGATCCACTATCCCCACGTGAAAGAGAAGAGCGCCCTGTCCCTGGGCAGCACGAAACTGTGGTCGCCGTCGCGACACGTGTGCCCCCGAAGAGATCACCGCCTGAGGACCCAGGCCAGCGACAACAGAGCCAGCTCCGCGATTCGCTGATCGCGTGGAGCCCTGCTTGGCAAGCGCGATCGAGTGCTCGAACAGAATTGCCCCGAGCGCTGCTTCGCGCCAAATCTGGTGAACTCACCCCTGATGCGTGCAAGTCGGCACGGTAGTGAAGAGGACCCATGAGTGAAGCGGCAGAGTCCGGGAGCCCACCCCGACCCGTCCTGAAGGGTCCAGCAAGTGAGGGTGTGAGGAGAGCCGTCGTTGTGGTAGCGCCTGCAAAACCGGCGATCCGGTGAATCCCAGTGATTGCACTGGCGTGAGAGGAATGAATGAAGCTGAAATCTCGTGTGAGCCGAGATTTCCCTAACGGCGGCCATCTTTGAACCAGGCAACCAGCAGGACAAACCCCTGTGCAGTGTGGACGCGGCCATTTTGAAGTCAGGCAGCACAGGGCTTAAGCAGAATAAACATTGGTAAATGCAAAAACAAGCACTGGAAAATGCAAAACAAGCATTGGTAAATGGAAACAAGCATTGGTAAATGCAAAAACAAGCACTGGCAAATGCAAAACAAGCATTGGTAAATGGAAAAAACAAGCACTGGCAAGTGCATAACAAGCATTGGTAAATGAAAACAAGCTTTGGTGAATGTGAAAGCAAGCACCGGCAAATGCAAAACAAGCATTGGTAAACACCAATCACACATTGATTAACGCAATCAACACCAGTGAACAGAAAGGTGACGCCAGCAATCTCCTGCAGAGATGTCAAATCCACCACAGGAGAATGGTGGCAATGCTACTGTGGCGACCCCAGCTGAGCCTCGAATATCGCACCTGCGTCCCCCTGAACCACTAACGCTGGTGGCTGGTGGAAGCATGGGCCCCCGATGGCAGGAGGGGCTAGAAGATTTTGAGGACTATCTTGAAGGGTCAAAGGTCACTCTAGAGAGAGAAAAACTCATTGCTTTGTGTAATCTGGTTGGCAAGGAAGTCAGCAAAGTGATCAAAGAGCTGCCGGCAGACGACAAAGGAACATACGACAAAGCGAAAGAGGCGCTGAATAAGAAATTCATACACAAAAGGAATGTGGATTATGAGAGATATGTATTCCATCAAGCTCGTCAAGACAAAGAAGAAAGGATGAGCACCTTCATCTCCAGGCTACGTCGGCTATCTCACTACTGCAACTTTGATGTGTTCTCGACGGAAGACGCTATCCGATTACGAGTGATCGAGGGTTGTCACTCTGAGACTCTGCAAAAGGAGGCCACAATCTTGATGAGATAGAAGAAATGAAAAGGGTACATGATCAGGCGGAGGAACACGCCAAATGCATGGAGACAGGAAGAAGTGAGAGAAAAGAACAAGCATTCTGGACGCAAAACACGAAAACTCGTAGGAGATCAGGTGATCGACAGAGAAGGTCCAGACCGGCCTCTCGTCATCAACACAAAAGGACGTCGATGCTACGAGTCCAGCCGGAGAGACAAGAAGGCCGAACATGCAAGAAAGTCAGAACGGTCTAGAAAATGCTATCGATGTGGGTACGATTATCCGCATGCAGATGTGTGTCCGGCGATGGGTCAACAGTGCCACAAGTGTGGGCGAAAGAACCATTTTGAAGCAATGTGTGGCATATACAACAAAGAAAGAAGAGGTGACACAAACATGCTGCGGCCTGATCCCAGAAGACATCACGCCAAAGCAGTGCAAGACAGGGCGATGTCATTCTCTGGATCATCCCATTCCAGCCGGGACTCTCGTGTATCCCATTGGACTAGGAGGTCACCGAAACGATCACCGTCGAGAGAATCACGATCAACGTCCGCAGAGTCTGATTACACAGATGAATATGTTTGCATGGTATCAGACCCAGATCAACTGAAAAGGTACCCCCCACTGGACATAAGAGTGGGAACACATGAGACACAATTCATGCTCGACAGCTGGGCATCCCTAAACTACATGCCAGTGAAAGAATATAACAAAATGAAATCACCACCTCAACTGAGTCCAGCACACGTAAGAGTATTCACCTGGATGGCGAAGAAACCACTTCCATGTTTGGGCAAATTTGAAACGACTCTCAGCCATGAAGACAAGTCTGTGAAAGCATACATCCACGTCATTGAAGGCCCTGAGGCTGAGTGCCTCCTCAGTTTGCCGACTGCAGAACGTCTCCGCCTTGTGGAGATCCTCTATAGAGTCAGCGATGATCCAGACATAATCCGTAAGTTCCCCAAGCTATTCATTGGGCTAGGAAAGATGAGTAAATGTCAGATCCGCCTGCACATCAACGATCAAGTGCGCCCTGAGCTCAGCACCCCCGACGAGTACCGTTTCATCTTCAGCAAGCGGTGGAAGATGAGATTCAGGAGCTGCTACAAACTGACATCATTGAAAAGGCAGATGGCCCCACACCATGGGTGTCGCCAGTCGTCATCGTTCCAAAGAAGGGCACTCCGGACAAGGTACGCTTGTGTGTGGACATGAGACTTCCCAACACTGCCATAGAGAGGGAGCGCCACCCGGGTCCCCACCTGAGTGACATGATAGCCGCCCTGAATGGAGCCAGAGTATTCTCTAAACTTGACTTAAATAAAGGCTATCACCAGCTGGAACTCCATGAAAAGTCAAGATATAGAACAACTTTCGCTACCCACATAGGCCTGTTTAGATACAAGAGACTGAGCTTTGGCATTTCATCAGCAGCCGAAATATTTCAAGAAATGATTCGTCAAACCATCCGACACATACCCAACTCGTTGAACTACAGTGATGACATTTTGGTATATGGGTCGAATACACAGGAGCATGACAAAGCGCTAGATCGAGTATGCCATGCCCTTCTAGAAGCCAACCTGACCTTAAACAAGGACAAATGTGAGTTCCACTAATCCACTCTCAAGTTCTTTGGCCATGTATTCTCGGGAGCGGGCATGAGGCCTGACCCGGAAAAAGTAACTGCACTCAATGCGACCAAGAGTCCTCAGGATGTTGGTGACATTCGTTCATTTCTGGGCATGGCGAGCTACTGTGCCAGATATATAAAAGACTACGCCACCATCAGTCATCCATTAAGAAAACTCACCAAGCAAGGCAACCGTTTGTGTGGAGCCCCCAGTGTGAGAGGGCCTTTCGGGAAATCAAACAGGCCGTGGAGGCTGCGGACAACCTAGCATACTTTAGCCCCAAGAGGAAGACCGAAATAACTGTGGATGCCAGTCCAGTGGGTCTGGGTGCCATCTTAGCCCAGTACGACAAAGACACTGATCAACGGCACATAGTGGCCTATGCCAGTCGCAGCCTTTCCGAAACTGAAAGGGCATATTCTCAGCCAGAAAAGGAGAGCCTCGCAGTTGTCTGGGCTTGCGAGCACTTTCATGTCTTCATAAATGGTAAACATTTCACCATGATAACGGACCACCAGGCGTTGGTCACCATATTTGGCAACTCCAATGCAAAGATGCCACCTAGAATTGAACGATGGAGCCTGCGCCTACAGGAATACACATACACAATCATACACAAACCGGAGAAGGGGGAAAACCCTGCGGACTATATGTCCCGACACCCTCAGGCATCCCAGCCTTCGCCCCGTCAATAGCTGAGGAATACATACACTTTGTAGTTGGATCAGCCCAGCCTCCAGCCATTCCATTAGAGGCAATCCAGGAAGCTACTACCCGAGATAACATTCTTCAGAAAGTGATGCGCCGGCTGCGCTCTCAGAGATGGAGACATGACAGTGAGGAAGAGAATATCGATCCTCAGGTCCGCCAAGAAATGCAAGCATTTAGGCACATCAGTGATGAGTTATCTGACACCTCGGAGGGGCTCCTCCTGAGAGACCATCGGATTGTCATCCCGAGGCAGCTACGACAAGGAGTCATTAACCTGGCTCATGAGGGCCACAGAGGAGTGGTCGCAACCAAAAGAAATCTCCGTGAGCGAGTCTGGTTCCCGCTGCTTGATTCCATGGTGGAGGCCACCCTCAAGGATTGCCCCCAGTGTCAGCTAGTTAGTCATGGAACACCCCCAGCCCCGCTTCAAATGACTAAGTTACCCAGTGGGATATGGCAAGAACTAGCCATGGACTTTTATGGACCCCTCCAATCTGGCAAGTATGTGGTGGCTATCATGGATGAGTACTCGAGATTTGCGCAGTGCTTAATTTGTAAAATATGAAGTGCAGGTGCTCAAATCTTTGTCGGAGGCCACACCTACTTTTCGCTGGCTCCACCCACTTCCTTCATTGGCCCCACCCACTTTCTATATGAGCTCCACCCACTTCCTCAACTGGCACTGCAAAAAGACAGATGAATTTCAGCAAAGGAGCCTTCCTCATAGTAAGGTTTGATAGGAGGTTCCCCTACTACTTCTACTTCTAGGAACATCCAGGCTAGTGTCCTACGCTCAATATTTCATCAGCCTCAAATCACACATGCAGTCTGTCTTAAAAAACATTATTACCTAGCTGCAGGCGGGTTAGAAAAGCACAACATTCTGATAATACAGTGCTCTAAATGGGATTTTACAGCCACAAGAAACTCACTAAAAGAGATATCACAGAAATACTCCTCAGTCCTGAAGCAGCACGCAGGCGGTGTAAAATGCACTGAATGCATTTGGCTCAAATAATTAACTGTAGCTGCAGTTAAACATACCTAATGAAGTATTTGCACAAGTCATCCACAGCCCCAGCCTGTGCCTGTACCTCCCTGAGCTGAAGATTCCTAAAATAAGAACCTCTTTCCCAGTACTGCTCTCTCCACAAGCCCAGGCTTTCCCTCCTGGCCCTGAATATTCCTGGCCTAGGAGCATCTTTCCATAGTCCCAGCCTATCGCCTCCCACAGCACTGCTGTTATCAGAATACCTGTGACCTGTCCACACCCCCGGGTATAGCTCCCTCTGGCAGCTGTCCCTGTTCTAGGAACCTCTCTCCACAGTCCCATGCTGCCTCATTTGTTGCAGCATTGTCTACTAAGAGCCTCTCTCTGCCTCTCTTCTCCTTAAGACCCTCTGGAGCCTGCTGCACCCCTCCGAGGACCCTCCTGCTCGCTGCCAGAAGTTTGAGGCGAACCTCTTTCCCCAGGGCCGGTGCCAGCACTTCTTCCTATAGCCTGCTGCCTGAGGTACCACCGGCTGGGCCAGGGGCTCAGCCTGGTAAGGGCTGGCGTCAGCCGCCATGACTATTTCAACAGGAGCCTGGGAAGTGGGAACAGACACCGCTGCAGGGGGTGCGTTCTCTCGAATTACGCCACCTCTCTCTGATCCCGGATTCTCTTACTGTCTGTGACCTAAGACCCCTCGGTGCCACCTTAGCGGCCCTCACACACACTGTGGCTTCGCTGGTGATGCCTCTCTGACCCCTGAGTCTAGCACTCTCTGCGACCCCCCAGTGATGTCTCTCTGCGTGCCGTCTGCCCCCTGTGTCTGGTGGTACTGTCTGAGGCTGCGAGGCACCAGTTCTGTACCTCTGCCCCCTGCCCCAAGTGTGGTACTCTGTGGCCTCTGTGATGTCGCTGTGACTCTGCCCCTTGAGGCTGGCACTGTCTGAGGAACCAATGTGTCCCACTATGAGTGACCCTTTCTTGTGAGCAAAATCAAGCAATGAAGACGAGGGAATCATATAGATATCAGGAATTGCACCCATTTGAGTCTAGCTGCTAATGTTTCAGATTGCTTATGTGTGACATTTTCATACATTCAGCGGATTTATGAGTCATTCAATGACTAAATGTGTGGCACTTTCTTGCGACCAAAATCATGCAATTAATTCAATAGAAATAGACAAATATAAGAAATCACACTCATGTGAGCAACAAGAAATTCGAACTCTGCAGCAGGTGCTTTTAAAGCGATTATTTAATTTCTAAAAAATCAGCACCCTCCACCACAAACTCAGCTTCAGCTGCGGCTGAACCACATGTAACAAAGGGATCTCTGTGACAAAAGCTGCAATCCACTGAGCTATCCACATACAATACAGTTAAATACAATACAATATGCCGGTACCAGTAGGCATATTAACCCCCTGGGCTACTCCATGGTTAAAGTAAAAACTGAAACGGCCACTAGATAAAATTCTGAGCTATCTCCAGCGGGAACATGAATCACCTGCCTCATCTCTGACATAACAAGTCTCTTTGCACTGGGAAAATAAAGGCTGCTGCTTCATTGTGCCACTGTCAATCACGGATATTTAACACTTTTCACTAATAAATCATAAAAGCTGATATTTAACACTTTTCACTAATAAATCATAAAAGCTGCTAGTTTAGAGAAAATGTCTGTAGTAGCGCGCACTAGTGTACGCACGTCACGTAAGCCACGTGACGTGCCGCGCCCACGCAGGGCTACGCGGCTGCGTAGTGGGTTGGCGCGTAAGACCGTTAGCGGTCAGTTGAGGCGCGGCGCTCTTCAGGGTTAAACGTATTAAATAAAGACTGTTAACATTACCTGATTGCAGCGTCATCATTGCTGGGTACAACACAACTTTACAATGGCGACGAGGGTGGGATGACCATCTCCACCCCGCAGTGAACCGACGACAACCAAGCAACCACCCTGAAGAGCGCGGCAGGGCCGAACAACTACACGCTCCTCTAGAGTCCAGAACGGTGGGAACGAGGAGACACGTGGAGCAGTTAGCCACGAGGTATCGTCCACAAATCAAGGAACGAGCTGGATACCTTGGTAAAGATCGAAGGGGCTGACACAGGTGGTCCCCAGAACCACACGAACAAAGCAGAACTAAATAGTGCCCCAGGAAGCCCCAAGGGACAAACAAGCTATCAGCCCACGATCAAGAGTGAAAGAATGAGCATCCAAACTGGATACGCGATGGCGCCGGTGTAATTCCTGCCCAGGCCAGGAGAGCCGCTAATGAAGTGGGACGACTGGAGGGAGTACATCGACAACTTCATTGGCGTGCTAGAGGACGAGAGCGAAGAGACGTTCAAACCACCAAGAAAAAAACGTATCCTGCTGTTGAACCTAGGCCCGGAAGGTTTGAGAGTGTACAAAAGCCTGGTGCCGAAGCAAAGGGACGACACGGATGACGATGTATACGCCCACGCAATCGAGGACCTGAATGAACATTTCAGACCGGCGGTGTGTGTATTTGTGGACAGGTTCAACTTTCAGCAAAGGAAACAGCGGCCAGGAGAGACGGTAGAGGAGTACGTGGCGGCGCTGAAACGGCTGGCTGCCGCATGCAAGTACCACAACTGGGAGGAGGAGTTCATAAAAGATCAAGTGATAATGCACACCACATGCGTTTCCGTGCAGGACAAGTTGTGGGCCAGTGGAGAAACCACCCTAAAGGACGTAATGGTCATTGTCAAAAGAGCGGAGCTGGCGAGGAGATGTGCAGATGCAACTAAGAAGGAGACGGCAACCAGCACTATGGTGAACAAGATTGACGAAGACGTGACCCGTAAGGACCAATCGACAAAAAAGTCCACGGAAAAGAATGGCGCCAAGTGGAGCAGCAATGGCGGGCCTTCAGGAAGGAACGTGGGCGCCAACCGGAAACCATACTACAGGTGCGGTAATTGGACGCACGAGGCGCATGAAAAGAAATGTCCGGCGTTCCGGGCAAAATGCATGTACTGCGGCATAGTTGGACACTTCGAGAAGGTGTGCAGAAAGAAAGCCTCCAAGAACACGGTGAGACTCGTCGGCCAGGATAGTGACACGCAGGAAGACACACCGGAAGAGGAAGTAACCACAGTGCTGGGCATATACGATCAGGTACTGGGAGCGGATGTACAAGTCATGAGTGTGGATGGAAAAAGGTCTATGAAGCCGGTGTTGGAGATGACTATAGGAGGAGTCACGATCAGTGTAATAGCGGACACCGGTTTGACGTATACCATTGTCCAGAGGGCCGTGTGGGAGGAGAAGTTTGCACCACGGCTAGGGCCGGAACTGGAGAAGCTTGATATCCGCCCAGTCACATACAACGGGGACCGCATACCCATGGCGGGGTTCCGACCACTGAATTTCGAATTCCGAGGCCGATCGGCCCACTGCAAGCTCTACATAGCAGAAAAGGGACCATCGGTGTTGGGATGGCTGGACCAGGGTGACCTAGGCATCAAGTTGGATCCAGGGGGAGTGGAGCAGATCTTATTGACGGAACATGAAGAGTGGCCGGACCAAGACAGGTGGAAGAAGACATTCCCCAAAGTGTTCGGAGGCACAGTGGGGAAGCTGGAGAAGTTCGCACATAGGATCATCTTGAAGGACAAGGCAGTACCTGTGGCGCACCGAGTCAGGAACATCCCCATAGCGGTGCGGGAGGCCGTGCGAGAGGAGCTCCAAGAAGTGGAGAGGAAGGGAATCATTCAACCCATCACATGTGCAGAATGGCTATCGCCATTGGTGGTGGTCAAGAAGCCCAACGGGAAAGTCCGGCTGTGCGTGGACCTCAGGGAGCTCAATAAGAATATAGTTGTGGAAAGATTTCCCCTGCCAAGGATAGAAGAGATGCTGGCCAACACCCGAGGCATCAAATGGTATTCCACCATCGACCTGACGTCGGCCTACCACCAAATTGCCCTGCATCCGGAAAGCCGCCGGCTCACGTTGTTTATCACCCCGTTCGGGTGTTACCAGTTCCTCCGCATGCCATTTGGACTGGCGTCTGCAGCGGCAGTGTTCCAAAAACTGATGCACCAGCTATTCCATAAGAGCACCGACGTCCAGTACTTTCAAGACGACATCTTGATAATGGGCCGAGACAAACTGGACCATGATGCAAAACTGGAGAACGTGCTGCGGATTTTGGAAGGAAAGTGTCTCACCGCGGAAGGGTCAAAGTGCCGCATCGGAATGTCGTCAGTGACATATTTGGGACATGAAATAGGCGTGGAGGGAGTGACCCCCAAGACGGAAAATGTCAAGGCGATCCGTGAAGCACCTCCTCCAATCAGCAAAGAAGAAATAAGATCATTTCTCGGCATGGCCGAGTACTATGGAAAATTCGTGCAACATTTCGCCTCCAGAACCCATCACATGAGGCAACTCACGAAGGAAAACACTGAGTTCCGGTGGTCAGCAGAGACACAAAGCGAGTTCGATGACATCAAGAAAGCGATCACAGAAGCGGTTCCCCTTCAAGGGTATGACCCCCAAGGCAGAGCGGTCCTAACTACGGATGCCAGTGATAAGGGCTTGGGAGCAGTCCTGATGCAGGACAGAGGGCAAGGACAGATGGAAACTATAAACTTTGCCTTGCGCACGCTGTCGGACACCGAGAAACGATACAGCGTCATAGAGAAGAAGATGCTGGCAGTAGTGTGGGCCACTGCGAGGTTCCGGCAATTTCTGTGGGGCATATGGTTCCTATTGAGAACAGACCATAAACCCCTGCTCAAGGTGCTGACGTCAATTGGGCACGCTGAAGCCACACCAAGAATATCAAAAATGTCGTTGAAACTACTAGAGTTCCGGTATGATGTGGAGCATGTACCCGGGAACAGGAATCGTGTAGCAGACTACCTAAGCAGAGCGGCTGCGATGGAATCCAGTGATGGAGATACGGCAGGAACCGAGGAATGGGTGGCACTCACAGAGGACCAGGAAGATTATATCAGCCTCACCGAATGGAAAAAAGCATACGACGAGGACGCGGTGCTAAGGGAAGTGAAGCAGTTTGTGACACAAGGCTGGCCTGAGAAGAGAGCGCTGGTAAGGGAACTCAGACCCTACTATGAAGTTAGAGAGGAACTATCGATAGGAGACAAAGGAGTATTTGTGCACAGGGGGGAGAGAGTGATACCACCCACTGACCTCGTAGACCGGTTACTGGACACACTCCACGAGGGACACCTTGGGATCTGCAAATTGAGGCTGAGGACCAGGCAAAACTACTGGTGGCCGGGAATGGACTTGAAAGCAGAAAGACACGTCAGAAACTGCACCAGGTGTCAAGGAGCAGATAAAACCTTAAAACTTCTCCGACCGGAGATGGGGAAGTTTGAAATACCAAAGAACCCTTGGGAGGAACTGAGCGTGGACATACTGGGTCCGGTGCTGGACATACAAGGAGTGCAAAAGTACGGGTGTGTCATGGTGGACAGGTATTCGAAATGGCCAGAGATTATGATAAGAGAGACCATGGACACAGATGCTATTATCAAGTTCCTAGCAGACACGTTTGTGAGAGAAGGCATCCCCAAGGTGGTGCTTAGCGACAATGGGCCTCAGTTTAAATCAGAGAAGTGGAGCAGATTCATGAAAAGGAATGGCATAAGTGTCAGGCACACGGCTATTTATCACCCAGCCGGCAACGGTTTAGTGGAACGCTTCAACAGAGTGGTGATGGGGTCAATCCAAGCTGCCATAGCCGATGACAAAGACTGGGAGGCGGAGATTTGGCACATGATCTGGGCGTACAGGATAACCCCTACCAGCACAGGATACAGCCCGTTCCAAATACTCCGAGGCAGAGAACCTTTCACACAGGACAATCGAGTGTGGAAAGAAAAGACAATCACCAGTGAATGGTCGCCCTCGGTGGTGCGAGCCAATCTTGAGAAAGCCCAAGCAACATACACTGAACACTATGATCGCAGACGGAATGTACGGGACACTGGTTTAGAGAAAGGAGAGTGGGTGCGAGTGAGGTTGGCTAATGTGCAGAGGAAAGGAGAGAGTAAATACAGCAAGCCCATGCAAGTGAAAGAAGTAAGAGGCAGAGCGGCCCTACTGAGTGATGGCAACGTATGGTCACAAGACCGCATGGCAAGATGCAACAAAGTTGTGAACTGGAATCAGAGAACCACGGACTGGGAAGATGAAGGAACAGAGTTGGAAGAGCAGGAGGCTCCCGATGGAGTACTCGAGGAGAATGGAGAAGACGCACAGGAACTAGAGACAAGAGAGCACGAGTTTGAGTGGATGGCCCGAGGAAGTAGGAGAGAAGGAGAAGCAGGCGCGGCTGCGCAGGAGTCGGAAGGAAGTAACGAATGTGAGAACACCAGCACCCCGGTAAGACTGACCCGAAGTGGCAGGGTGGTGGTTAAACCAGCAAGATACAAAGACTATGAGTTGAACAGTGGACAATGAGGACATATCTCCATGTTGGGTAAAAGGGGGAGATATGTAGTAGCGCGCACTAGTGTACGCACGTCACGTAAGCCACGTGATGTGCCGCGCCCGCGCAGGGCTACGCGGCTGCGTAGTGGGTTGGCGCGTAAGACCGTTAGCGGTCAGTTGAGGCGCGGCGCTCTTCAGGGGTAGACGTATTAAATAAAGACTGTTAACATTACCTGATTGCAGCGTCATCATTGCTGGGTACAACACAACTTTACAATGTCCGCCTTCGATGGCACTGCATTTACAGCACAGAGAGAAAACGTTAGTGTGCCCATTTTCCAAGGCGCTATGACGTGCTGGAGCCCCCTCCCCATTCTAGTAAAAAACATACCAAATGTCATCAGTAGCAGAATAATAAATTAATATCCGACTTACCCGAATCTCTTTATAGCTCTCGGAATGATCCACTGAGAGGAGCTGCTGCTGGCGTGGCACTGTGGAACTATCTTGCCTCTTCAGAGTTTGAGAGCGAGCCATCTTGCCTCAATCTGTGCCACCTGCTCTCACTATGACCCAGACTCAGCACAAGGTGGGCTGGACAGGGCACAGCAAAAGAACATGTCGAGGTCAGGAAGAAGTGAAGACCGGCTTTCTCCTTTAACTCTGGGCCGTGCAGCAGGAGATTTCCTGGGTGCCTTGGGGCCCGACTGGCAGGCAGGAAATTCAACATCCTGACACAGAATGCGTGCGGACCGGACATGGCTACTCTGTAACAGTGTGTCAATGCGGGACCTCCTGACACTAACCGGGGAACAGCAGAAAGCAGGTTTGACTGCACAAGTTTAAAAAGCGTGGTATTTGATGCATTTCATTAGGAACGTAACTTGTCTCTGCAGAGAGCAGTTAGAGACGAGCTTGCAGCATTCTCCTCAATAGTATTGTCCAGACACCGACCCTCCCGCAAGGAGAAAGTACTACTGGAAGCAAGTGTGAATCCTCTGCCCTTGCTTGCCCCTGACAACATTTCTATAAATGAAAGCAATACCAACCATACGCTGCATGGCGCCCCCCTTCTCCTGGGCTCATCAGATCTCACCCTGCGGATCAGGCTGTAAATCGGGCAATCCCTCCCCGGGGGCTGCTAATGGAAACTTTCATTAGGATCAATCGCCGCTGAGATGTCAGGATGCCCCCCTGGCCTCGTGTATTTATTATTTTAAGTAAGTGAGCTGAGGGGAGAGGATCTGATGCCAGAGAGCTGCCCGCCCTGTAAACTTGACTCTGAAGGAAAAGGGCTGGGGGCCTGGGGGCTTGGGGGTCCTGAGCAGAGGGGTGCCCTGCCCCCGCCCTGTAAACGTGACTCTGAAGGGCTGGGGGCTCGGGGTCCTGGGCAGAGGGGGCGTGTGTGTGTCCCCTCGGCCCATTGATCGCGCATTAGCTCTTGTTAGCACTCAGTGCAGGATATTCAAATGAGCTCGGAGGATTACCCATGACCACGAGACAGGCCTCCTTTATTCTCGTGCCACAACAACACCATTCCCAGGGCCCTTCTGGGCCCCGCCCCCTCTCAGTGGGCAATTATCTCGAAATTTGTGTACCACGAGTCTGCGGGATCCGGCAGCCTCTGAGAAATGGGACAGAGTTACACAGAGGGGACACCACCAACGGAACAGTGATCTAGTCTTGTGTAGCGCCTGCTTATTGCCTTGCACTTCGAAGCACCGTCTGAGGCATAGCAGAGTGTGATCTTCGCAGTCACCTCTGCTGTGTAACGCCAAATTGAGCGAGATGCTGTAGACCCGGCCCTGTAAATTAAGTGCCGGAAAGCACCGGCACAAATTAAGCACTGGATTTCCGATAGCCCAGTTTGTGCCATTCACTAATGCTTCTTGCACGATTGCGGTGCTTGATGAGGTGTTTGCCGCATGGGGTGTCCCAAAGGAACTCAAAACAGACAATGGTCCTCCTTTCAATGGCCAGGAGTTTCGCGAGTTCACAAAGCACCTCAACTTTAAACATCGAAAGGTCACGCCTCTGTGGCCATAGGGTAATGGCACCATTGAGCGGTTCATGGCGACTCTGAAGAAAACGTTCAAACAGGCCACGCTCGAGAAAAAGGACTTGCAAGTTGCCCTCAACGAAGTTCTGCGAGCATACAGAACTACACCACATGCTACCACCGGAAAATGCCCGGCCACTCTTATGCTGGGGCGACCCATCAGAACAAGGGTTTCGATGTAGGAAAGTGCCCTAGACCAGTGTCTCCGACACGTATCCACCAAGAAGTGGCCCTGGCTGATCAAACCAGTAAGGACAAAATGAAACTGTATGCGGACAGTCGACGGAGAGCCAAGTCTCCCTCATTACAGACAGGTGACTGTGTGGTGGTCAAACAAGAACAATCCCGGAAAACAGATTGCACGTTCAAAAACGACCCTCTGGTCGTCACCCACCAAAAGGGCACCATGGTCACGGCAGCGTCCGAAAATAGAAGGATCACCAGGAATGTGTCTCATTTTCAAAAGTGCACACCCGGCATGAAAGAGGCGCTTGAACCGGATGGAAATCCACCGGAAACACAAGGACCCGATCAAACGGGCACAGCCCAGAGACCTGATCAGAGAACTGAAGCTGAATTGGGTGATGGTGGCATGAACCTGCGTTCTAGAAGGAACATTCACAGGCCTCAGAGACTGATTGAAGAACTGTAATAAAGTCCGTTCATTTCTTTGTTAACAAAGGGGGAGATGTTATGTATGAGCATTCTAGTAGTTGGGCGTGGGCGGAGTCACGGGGTGGAAGGAAGAGGAGGGGCATGGCCAGGAAAGAGTTAGTTAGAGCAGGGACGGGGACAAAGTAGGAGTGCATGAATAAAGTTCCTTAAACATCAAGTAAGTGTCTGTCATCCTTATGCCCACGACACTACACAATCCAAGGAGAAGTGTGGCTCAGGGGTTAGAGGCGGCAGACCCGGAAGCTGAGATCGGCCCTGGACCAGGGTTCAATTCCCCGCCTCGGCGGGTCTTGGGCTAAAAATTCCACGGACTCGATAATTCTCGCTCCGGTGCCTTCTCGACTCACGGGTTCACACTCTGCGACTCTGGGCAATAGCTTGCTTAATCTCCACAACGGCCCCTCGCGGCGGGATGCCTGGCTTTCACTTTGTGGATACCCTGCTGGGGTTATCTCACAGGGGAATACAGGGACGGGTTCCCCAACCAAGCGCCGGGAAACCCACTGCGGGTAGCTGTGCGCTATATAAGCTCAAATACATTTACATTTACAGGCAGAGAAGAAACTGTCAGAACACAGAATCCATGTATCACCAAAGGGTATATGAAAGGAACACAATATCAAAGGTAACCATGATAAAGTTGCTACTTTTAAAAATAAACCAGCATTTACACTGTACTGTAGGGCGAATTAGTGAAAGACTGTTTACAATGGTACTTGCTGCTTTTAAATATCCTGAATTTGTATTGTGGGGGTAATTTGTGCAAGACTGCTTACAGGCGCTAGTTGGGCACCGATCCTCGAGCACATTGCACTTTATTGACTCCACTTTCTCTTTCGTGGAGTCACTGCCGAGCCGCCATTTTCCTGAGGCGTGCTCTAGTTGTTTTTTGACACCTCTAAGTATAAAATGCCATTCATGCTGCTGCTGTGCAGCGGACACGCACAGTTGATGCGCCACAAGCAAGCCTGTCTGAGCGTGTCCGCGTCTGAAACACGGCCTGCACCAGCCACGCCGCTAGTAAGCCCTGCCATAGTGGACCCCTGCCAGGGTTGGACTTGGAACTGAAAGGAGCCCTGGCAAATTTTCCCAGACCAGGCCCCGTCTGGCGCGCACGAGTGATCGCAGTGAGCGAGCCCCCCCACAATTAGAGAGGTTTGGGGGGTTCCGGAAAAAGACAGATCACAATGGTGCATTCAACACCACATTTTTCATTACATATTCAACTGTATTACCTTTTAAAGCACGTAAATAGTATATGATGACCTTAAAGAGCACCAGGTTACCCAGTCATATGTACCCATAGACATTCTTACTGAGAGCACCAAAAATAGGCACTAGAGTAGTGAATCAGAGAGCACAAAGTACAAGTGAGACCAGCGCCCATATGGTGTGTAACGAGCATGCACAGTCAGCCCCAAACAACGTCCATAGGTAGGAGCTGCCCTTGTGTTCCCGGCACTGATTTTTCTACCTCTGGTGTCAGGGGTCACAAAGGAAGTGCCAGGGATCGTGCGACCCCTGAATGACGTCCATGGCCGGCCCAAATCCGGCTCAATAATACTTACCGGATCCAGGACCAGACTGAATTCCCCTCATTTCCTGCACTGGCTGAGTTCTACTCGATGCATAAACACAGCTACGTGATCAACGCAATATGAGAAGAGCACACCACTCAAATCTACATCAAAACACTTCCCACACGTGTGACACCACAACACACCCTCACAACCAAACCCAACAATAAAATAAAGCTGAGCCACTGTAGGCCTCAGGCCTCCGACCATCACTCACTACAATCACATGAGCAATATTTCTAGATAAAAGCACCACCAATCAAGAACAACACCAAAACGTTTCCCACGTA
Source organism: Lissotriton vulgaris (assembly GCF_964263255.1). Classification (NCBI taxonomy): domain Eukaryota; kingdom Metazoa; phylum Chordata; class Amphibia; order Caudata; family Salamandridae; genus Lissotriton; species Lissotriton vulgaris. The sequence goes on along the minus strand of NC_141695.1, from coordinate 1,037,559,706 downwards.
GCCACACACTACAAACCACACCCTTCAAACCAAGCACAAAATACGACGCAGCATGCTATTGTCAGCCAAAGTGCTTCAGCACTTCTTTGGGGTATTAGTATTTTTGCAAATGAAAAAACAATGCAACTGGGATTTTCTCCAAGGAAACCCACGTACGCCGTAAATATTCATGTAGATTTACCCTGCAAAACATTTTTACCTAATACATAGCTAAATACTTTACATTCGAGGTGTGCCAAGCAGCACGTTAGATTTTATAAAAACTGGAGAAGGCACAATTTTATCTGTTTTGAAAATTATACTACACGGAGGAAAACTAAACATTAAATGTGAAACACATTTAGTAGACTTGCAAAGTGAAATATAGAGGAGAATCGCCATGTACAAGGCTTTGTTGTATAAAAGGAGTGCTATCCATTCTCTGGCAGGCATTACCGGACAAAACTACTCGTTATAAATATGCACCTAGTGGTGCCATGAGGATTTTGGTGGTGCAAATCTAAGATGGCAGCTACACAGCTGTCATGTGAGAAATATACTTGTGTGAAAAATGTACACTGGTCTAAAAAAATGTACTGCTTTACCTTAAGTTGCATGTGAACCAGCTGTGGAACTAACGTCTTTATGCTGCGGGCGAACTTGGGGAGGGGGCGCAGATCATTGGTCAGACTCCCGTGTCGCACTGCGCGGCGTGGGAGTCGAACCAATGATATGTGCCCCTCCTATGTCACTGCATACATTAAGGCGGGGAAACGTTGTTTACAACGCGGTCGTTACATTGCGGTTTTTAGAACGCAATAACGACTTGCGCTGGATGAGGCTCTAGGACAAGGAATAGTAAAATGTACTATCCAACAACTTCCCTACTGTATGTAGACTGGAGTTGAAATAGTAAATTATACTACTCCTAAGTCCAACGCAAGTCGTTGTAACGACTTGCGTTGTAAAAACCGCGATGCAATGGCATGCGATGTATTAGCATGCGTTGTAATGTCATACAACCTTAAGGCGGGTCAGGTGACGGGCCATGAGTGGTGGCGGCGTGGGGCCAAAAGTGTATGCGGCCTGCCTGCACCCTGCGCTGTGCGCACAAGGTCTACTAAATCCAACCACATTGCACTGCACTCTGACCTCTGTACGGGTAAAAAGCACCAGTTTCATTCGTGAGATGAGGTTACCTCACCAATAGCAGTTGTGCTTTTTCCCCACACAGAGGTCAGAGTGCAGAGAGACTTGTGGTATCCTTTCATACTGGCAAAACTTAGTTAAGTTATTAATGTTCTCTCTTCCATTGGAATGTTAGTAGTTTAATCTAGAATGTCTGACATGAGCGCTGTGGTCAGTTGATGCTGGATGTCCTGTGGATGGGACCTTGTTTTACCTGTCACTTGAATAAAGAAGATTACATTACTATTACCAGTGTATCTTACTTCTTCACAAGACTGACTCTGTCATGGGCGGCTTTCTGATTTTGTTGCTGGGGGCCGATTATGCTAAAACTTTGTGTTCTTCATCCTGTGCTTTTTCCTTGCGAGGCTACCTCTGCTAACCCAGGAGCGGGATTCAAATGGCTGGGTGCAGGTTCTGTCTTGAAGTTCCCACATCTTGCAGCTCGTTATGTGACATGGACTTTCAACTATTACTACACGCGGCGTCAGATAACTCTGCTCCCACCCTCCGGGAGCTACCTTTTCAGCTGGCCTGATAAACTGCCGTTCCATACCTGGACATGCACTTGACATTTTCAATTTGCTATCTGAAAAGCACTGGGACTAGCTGTTTCTTACTGAAACTTTGCAAAAAGGCAGTTTGGCTGCAGATTTTGCATTTGCAACTCCCCCTGACCTCTCATTCAAGCATCTTGATAGGGCAACAAAAAGGGCAGTGGGGTGGCCATTATTCACCGATCCACCTACACTTTCTCTATTTCCAAACTTACGAACATTAATAATATTGAAGGTATGACATTTTACTATTACTCTAGCCCCGCTTGTGCAGTATCTGGCGCACTTATCTATCAGCATCCTGATGCCTTGGCTGCCTCGCTACAGCAACTTATCGATTCAGTAAACCAACTGTCCCTTCTCCACTCTAAATAACTGGTATTGGGTGTCTTCAACCTTCACATGGATGATCCCAACAACAAATCCGCAAAGCAATTTTTGTCCTCATTGGAAGGTTTCAAATTGAAAAACTTATTAAGGAGCCCACTCATAAAGCAGGTCATACATTGGACCTTATTTTAGTAAATCCTGTAACAGTAATGGTAATCCTGTATTGAAGCTTATTTGGTCGGACCATACGTTGGCCCCTAAGGTAGTCTCCCCAACTTCCTGCGGCACGCAAGAAAGGAATAAAACTTCCTCTAGACTGCGGCACAAAATCTCAGCCTGCCATTATATGAAGTCGCTTGAGTCCCTTCACTTTGATAAGACGGGGATTTAGAACAGGATGTATCGCTTTATAATGAATGGTTAACGGATGCTTTAGATATCATTGCCCCTCTGAAATCCCACTCCTCATAGTGGCTAAAACTCTCCAACCCCTGGCTCTCAGATGCCCTCAAGTCAGTGGAATCTGTATGCAAAAGGTTAGAAAAGCAATGGAGATCCAAGTTTGTGGAGGACGCAAAAGTAATTTACCAAGCCACTCTGAAAAAAGACCATGCAGCTATTCAGAAAAGAAACCTATGTTGCATCTTCCATCTCTGATGCAGCAAAAAAACAGAGAGCTGTTTAAACTTGTCAACTCTTTTGTCTCTCCCTCTGCTACTAAAAGTATCCTCTCTCCATCTATGGAGTTATGTGAGGGCCTCTAACGTTTTCTTCAAAAAGATTCAAACCATCTATGATCAGTTTCTGGCGCTGGGTCCTTCTACGTCAGGAGCTTTTTTTAACCCTCATGCTGGCCTATCACTATCTAGATTTGTCCCCTTAACCTTAGAGGAATCCGCTGGTGAACTCACAAACTCCAAGTCTGGTTCCCCCTAGATCCTTGCCCACCGACCATTCTTAAACTCACTGCCCCAGTGGCAAATCCTATCCTGAACAAACTGCTAAATGAATCATTAGAGCAGGCACTGGTGCCTCCCAGCTGGATACAAGCTCCTCTGCTCCCCTGCTTAAGAAGCCTTCAGCTGACCCTAAGGTGCTTAGCAATTTTAGACCTATTGCACTTCTTCATTCTGTTGCTAAGCTACTTGAGAAAATCGTAAATAGGCAGCCATCTCAATTTCTCGAGTCTAATTGTCAGTTCCACGACTTCCAATCAGGTTTTCGTGCAGGTTACAGCACGGAGACCGCTATGCTTGAGGTCTCTGAATATAGTAAAGAAAATTTGGATTCAAGTACTCATGTTTCTTCTTAACCCCTCCTCGGCATTTGATACGATCTCTCTCACTATTTTGCTTGAGACACTTGTAAGGATTAGCATTAGAGACCAAGCAGTTGCGACCGGCATGGCTCGCGCGGGGGGGCGGGAGTAATTTAATAATAAAAATAATAATAATTAAACTTTAACTTACCTTTCTGCCGGCTGAGTTCAGCGTTTTCTCTGCTCCTGCCTCAGGCAGGAACAGGAAGCAGAAGCATGTAGCCAGGCACCCTCCACTAAGTCAATAACAATGCTGGAAGCAGCGTTGTGATTGGTCGGGATACCGCCCAGCAGGTGGCTTATGGGGATGCCATGTTCATTGCAGCCTGCATGGAGAAGGGCAGAGTGTGCAAGACTGGTTTGGGCGGCCCCAGGGGCTGACCAAAAAGCCCTTATGCACGCGGGAGTGGGCAAGCACACCACTCCTCCCCTTCCCTGCTTGTAGAGTAGCCCCACCCGCCCGCACTCAAATATAAAATGGTAATAACAGAATGTTATTACGATTTTATGTGTCTGCTTCTCGCAGTGCAATAAGCAGTGGTGTGACGCTCATCCGCCCTAGTGGAAGAGCCGTCCCTGAGATCAAGCCTTGAAATGGTTGAAAATTCTTTATTAGTGAACGCCCCCAAGATGCCCACCTCCCCCCTTTATCTCTATGACTAAACCTTTAGAATATGGAGTCCCTCAGGGCTCAGCTCTCAATCCCAACCTTTGTAATATGTATCTGGAGCCTCTGGTGAAACTTGTTGAATCATAGAGACTGACTGTTGTCTCTTACGTGGATGATATCCAACTTCTCCTGGCCTTTCAGGAAAAGGCCCCCACTACCCTGGATTCTTTCAAACTCTGCCTTGAATCAGTGGTTGAGTGGATGAATGTTAGCTGCTTAAAGTTTAACTCAAAGAAGATGGAGATTATTTTTTTTCGGCACTAAAACCTCCCTGATCCCATTTTCTGGTGGCCATCAGAAATCGGTTCCCCGCCAGTGGTAAGAAATCTCGGGTTGAAGTTTGACTACGATCTTACGTTTGCGCCCCACCTGGTTTTTAATCCTTAAGAAGTATGTTACATCTTATTCCAGTGCTGATCCGCAAGACAATTGTCCATGCCTTGATCACTTCCAGGTTGGATTACGCCAACAGTTTGTATCTGGGATTGACAATAGCATCCTTTTGAGAAAAACCTGCCAGCCCCATTGTAGACGCTGCCTCCCCATTACAAGTGGCCCTCATACCGACTCTCCTGTAAGAAGTATTTTTGGATTTGGGCTATCGATTTCCTATAGACATTTTGATAAAATATGCATTTCATATTTCTGAGTGCATCGAAATATACTCCCCCAAAGATATGAAGAGGAAGACAGGACTGATTGTCAAGGAGGCCTCCTATAGAAGTGCTTCGTGGGGAGAGAACTCCTCATCCTGAGCTTTTACCCAGGCCACCATTCACAAAGAAGGGAAAATCTGTCAGGATTCCAATTTTATGGAAGAGAAAGAGTTACTACACCAAGTTGAGTACATGAAATGTTTGGCAACAGTTGCTTGTACCCATGGTACCGAACAGTTATGTGTTGACAAGTGAGAGGGTGGTTCTCATAACCCAATTTGAGCACCTTAATGTATTAAACCCCTTTTTTATAAGAGCATTAGATTGTGTGTCTCGGTATTCCCAATACAGTGGGTCCAGCCCCTAACTCATATAGTAACTTAGTTGTAAAATATATTAGTACAGAAGACACCTACATATAAATCTAGGACAAAGTTTATCCTCTCAATTACATTTGTTTTCTCCATGAGACATCACTATAAGTACTATCTACATTGTTTCCTACACAATACCATATGGCGTGTTGTCAAATCGTGTATTCCATGTTTTTTCACAAATTATTATGCAATATGATTCTCTAATCCATGTTACCACATTACATGTTTAATTTTCAAACATATGTTACATGTATTCTTTTTGCCTTGAAAAAAGCTCCAGGTTTGCATGCCATAGTGGTAAAACAAGTGTTGGCTGCCACTTGTGTTACTCAAAGAACAGAAAAGACAAATAAAGGATGAATCTTGAGAATCACAAACATCTTTCTCTTGAATTTCGCTTATTTACTTCTCAATAAATGTGTTCCTAATGTAACCTAGTCTAAGGTATATGGTATGTGGTTGTTGTCATTCCTAATATGATTTACTACTTAGCAGTTATGTACTCGCTCTAGACCATGACAAGTCAGCAGCAGGCACATAGGGACCAAATGAGACAATATTGAGAAGATTCTATTTCTATTGGGCAGGAATTCATGCTAATGTACAGAAACAAGCTCTGAGAAATCGGATCCCCTGGAGGCATGCAAACGTAATTTTTCAGACCTTACCAGTGATGGAAACACCACATGGAAGAAAAGCCATAAAGTTCCTGAACAGTCATGGAACCTTGAATCAAGTGTTTCAAATACACCCAAGGCATACCTGATTATGCAACAAGGTATCCAGAGGATGCAACACTTTGTACAACCACCAATGTTGCCTCTGTTTCACCCTTACTACCCACGGGATTCCGAGAGCACTTGCAAACAAGGGAATGCCATTTTTGTCTCAGTGATTAAAGTGATTAATATACATTTTGGCTCTCATATGTCCACATACCATCCTCCATTTATTTACTTACTCAGGTTTTTATATAGTGTGTAGTACATTCTAAAGCACCTAAGTACAATACAACTGACTACACAAGGATATAAAAAGTAACCAAATAGAAAAGAAATGCAAGAGTCAACAAAGTAAAAGAAGAACAGGAAATACAAGATTAAAACAGACACGCTTGATATGCTCTAGACCCCAAATTAGAGACATATCAAAGATGCACTTTTTGAAGATATAAACTTGGAACATGAATTCTTGATCCGTATCTGGGGAAGTAGACAACTCTAGTTTTTAGGGTTTCTAAAGAAGAAGTAAGTTACAACTTGGGGAAATACGCAGTGGAGGAAAAAGAACAAAGTAACAATCAAAGTCTGAATGTAATGGTCACCAGGATACACCTCAAAAGTCCTGGTCAAAAGATCAAAGGATCAGAACCCTTGCCCTTCGATCAGAGTAGTGGAGATAACCAGAATTAATGGTAATTTCATTCAACAATCTTGATGCAGTTCTAATCTGGAGTGAAGTTTAGGAAGGATTCAATCAGGACATATTCTTTCAGTAGTGTTTGAAAGCTGGCCATGAAACGATAGTCCAGATTTTAAGGGACATTTAATTGGACTGTTCTGGAAGTTTAAGCCTCAATACTACACTTCAAGCCTTCCCCAGTTTTAGCATGTGTGGGATGCTATATAGAAGACAATCATGAAATTTACGGGAAATCCTTAAAAATTATCGCAATGTGGACCTCCTGGCCCCCTCCCCCAGAAAACAGTGCCATTCACTTGCAAGGCATTTGTCATGAGAAATATACTAACTGAGGTAAACAGCACTTACCACAAATGTCTGCATGCATTTACAACATGTGTAATTGCAACACGACCGCATTGTAACAACGCATACCATTACCTCACAAGGTGTCACAACGACTTGGGGAGGGGGCAGAAGGTGTTGGATTTAAATTCACCTTCCCTACTGTTGCATAGACTGGAGTTGGAATAATAAATTATACTATTCCAACATCCAGCGCCCCCCCGCCCCCAGAACAAGTCATTGTGATGACTTTCGGGGTAATGGTATGTGTTGTTACAACGCGGTCATTGTAACGACTGCGTTGTAATGGCATTTGTTGTAAACGCATGCGGACAAATGTCACATATTCGCAAACTGATAAGAAACAAGATGTGAGAAGCTCATATAACTCAGAATACCCACCATGATTATGGAACATGCTTACTGACCTTCGATGTGGGGGATAATCTGAGAGTATCTCTTTCCGCATTTGAAATCAAATTATAGGCTTAATTGAAAGGTCCCTAGTAAACAAAGGGGGTTATGAGGAGTATCATATATAAAATCTAAGAAGATGATCAGAAATATCCTCAACAAATGTATCTCATAAGTCAATTTATGGAAATGGTATGAACCAAAAAGCAATTATAGGTGTTGTCTTAATTATTACACAAGAGGAAGAAGTTGCACTATATTTTCCTCACTCAATCCTCAAGCTCAAGAACCTGATGACCTACCAACGATTGTTGAGTATTCCAGTTTCTTTTCAAATTAGCCCATTTGGAAAAAAGGTACTGAACATGTCATCTATATACACACCTCTTTAGAAGCCTTTTTCAGACAGCAGTCTTGTTGAATTCTGGAGTTTAATGAGGCCAGGAGATGGATGATCGGATGAAGGGATCGAACGGGATAAGGATCTGTTGTGTACGTGCTTTATTTGTTAATGCTCCTCTATTATATATTACAGTTAGAATGTTCATTTGTATCTGTGCTCTTACTCTATGTATTACATGTATCAGAATGTTTTGATATGGTTATGGAATGCTCCTGTGTCAGTTGGAGCTACTGTCCTGAGTCCTCAAGACAGATGTACCTGTGAATCCTGTTTATTCAATAAAACTTTAGGAATTATTGAAGATTGCTGGCTTGTGTCCTCCTGTGCAGAAACAACCTTCATGAGAGCCCACTTCAGAATCTATGCCCTAGAAAAGAGGGATACAAAAGGCAGGGTAAACTAATCAAAGGTGGTCTTGATGTGCAGATGAGGGCATTCTTGAAAATACCTTACCATTAGAGAAAGATGACTAGGACCATAAGGATGGACAGACTTTTTATGTAAGGGCTGAAGCAATTATTCTGAAGCTGAGGGAGTGAATGTCACTATTTATCTTATCAGGAAGTGAATGTCACTATTTATCTTACCAGGATAAAGGACCTTTTGGAGCAAAGGGAAGTGGGCATCCTTTAGTCAGTCCTATATCAGATTATAGGGCTATCTATTTTGTGAGATAAAACAAAATGTCAGTCATGTACAGTGAGGACAGATTAAAAGCCCCACAGAGTAGTCTACCCGAGCCGGGCAAATAGTTTTCAGACACATTATTTTGAAACCTAATACCTTCCTGAGGCACTCAACACTACACCAGATTGTCTATCAAGATTATCAAGATTATATACATGAACAAGGTTGTAGACATGGAAGTCAAGTTAAATAAGATTTGTCTTGATGTTGTATTGTATTGTATTGTATTGTATTGTATTTGATCTTGTATGGCGAGGCTGCCACCCTACGGGTATCCTGGCGCTCTGGGGAAAAACATTATCAGATGGAAACTGCAGATTGAAAGGCTAAGTAATGGACGTCGATGTCTCAGACTTTGGCAAATAGCCACGTCTTTAGGCTCTTCCTGAAACCTAACAAGGTATCGATTTGCCTGATGTTCTGAGGCAGCTCGTTCCATAGGCGAGAGGCTACTATGCTGAAGGCTCTGCCTCCCATCCTAGATCTCTTAAATCTGGTGGTAGTTGCCAGACTTAGATTAGAGGAACGAAGAGACCTGGTGGTCTTGTACCAAGTGAATCTTTCCTGCATTGGTAGAGGACCTGTACTGTGTAGCGCTTTGTAGACTATGCATAGAGATTTAAAGGTGACTCTGTCCCGTACAGGCAACCAGTGAAGGTCTCTTAGGGCCATTGTGGTAGAGGAGGTACGTGGTCTATTAAGTGCCAACTTGGCCGCTATTGACTGGACTCTCTGCAGCCCCTGCAGAATGTATAAGGGGGCGCCCAGATAAAGGGAGTTGCAGTAATCCAGTCTATCCAGAATTGTGCTCCTAACCACCAGTGGTCTAGTGTCATTGGGCAGGAGCGGGAGAATCTGCCTGAGGGCTTTTAGCAGACCAAAACAAGCACTAATTGTTTTGTTAGTTTGTGACCCAATTTGAAGATTTTCATCAAATAACACTCCCAGATTCCGCACGGTCTTTACTCTGATGCAGGGGTCAGTCCCCGGCGAAAGCCTGAGCTCGCACGGTATCTGTTGATTTAATTTCACCGTTGAGCAGTGAAGTGAAGAAATGCAGAGAGGAGTTTGTTCCGGAGTGAATTAAGGAGTATATTCAGACGGGTAGGCCAGGAAAGGGGGGATTTCTGAAGAAGAATTTATTTTTTGGTACATTACTGATGAGTTAAGGTTATTGGGTAGTCTTCCTTGCAGACATACAGAAGCATTGTTGTTACTGTCTCTAAATAATAGGCCAAAGATGGAGAAGTTGGCTCTTTAAAGGAAGCGAGCAGGGCAAGAGATTGTGCTGAGTGTGTCCAAAGTGGCAATGGGTTGAAGGCTTAGGGCCTGATTATGATAGTGGTTGGACTGCCAACAGCCCTTCGGTCCGACCGCCGCATTACAATGCTGGCTGTCAGACCCACATCTGTTGGATGACAGCCCCGCCTCCACCATGATCAGAGATCCTGATGGGGTGACGGTCGGGGCAATGTCCGATAATGGCAGCGTTGCCTGCCTCGGCATTTGGATAACCCTTTCCTTCTTATGTCAGGAACACTACCATAGAAATGTTGTCAGAAAGGGATATGGGGGGCCCCAAACAGGGCCCCCTTCCATTGAAGGCCACCGAGACGTGGCGCTGGGGGCACATGTAGTACCCCCACTCACCGCTTTGCATCATGTGCCATGCACTATATGGTGCATGGACTGCTGGAGGTGCTGTAGGGCAACGGCATGTGATGTAGCCATTTACCCTGGCCACAGCATGCCACCTCTGTGGTTCTGACAGCTTTGCGAACGGCAGTCATATCAGAATGTGGTGGTCAGACTGCTGCATTCTTGTCGGGCGATCTCCTAACTGCCACAATACAGTCTACTGTCCAACCGCCGCTATCATATTCAGGCCCTGAGTTTCCATGCAATTTCTGGAAGGCCACGTTAGTGTGGGTTATTGGCTGTCATAGTACACTTCAGTGCACATGGAATAATGCAGAGGTTTGTGAATGGATCTTTTGATAACTATGAAAACTAGTCAAAGGTATGCTATTCCAATGATATGTCCCTGAGGAAACTGACACATTTCATGGGGAAGGTGTTTAAGATGGAGAGATACATTTCTACATTGACATTGAAAGAAATAAGTTTTCATGTGTTATATTAGAGCGGTTGATAAGATTTGTTAGTTATACCATACACCTAAGGGCTTTGCTGAGCGGGGTTCGATCGAACGGTGATAGAGAGCGTGGGGTTAGCTATCAGAGTGGTGGAAAAGTGGCTGTACATGGTGAAGTTAGTAATTGTCAATTATAATCTGTCTTCTCATTCAACTAAAATGAGCACCGCATTTGAAAATTTGCATAGGCATGCATCACATTCCTAGATGTGTCCTGGACAGTTGGGTCGTGCAAAGAGAGAGTCAATTGCTAAGGAGGAGAATTGAGTCCTTATACTATATTAATAAGGGTAATAGGGCAGCAATAAGAGATAGCATGATTAGCACAAAACAGTGAAAGAGAGGATGGGCAAGGTTGATTTCAGGGGCGTAACAAACAAACCGCAGCCCCCACGGTGCGGGGGCCCCCAGTCTTTAGTACATGAAGGGGGGCCCCCTCAGCTCATCAGTAGAGAACTGTGAGTGGATTTCTCTTAGGCAGCTGCAGTCTGCAGTCTGCTCTGAGCTCCTCGCTGACCCAGGACTGAAGAGAAACAATGTAACAAGTTACATTGTTTCTCTTCAGTCAGAGCACACCAGGTCTGGAAAAGGAATTGGGGTGGGGCCCCAGAGACAGCATTCCCCACAGGGCACAGCCTCTGAGACTTGAGAGTAAAAGGATGGGGGTGGGGGCCCCAGAGAGAGCATTCCCCACAGGGCTTTGCTCCTCTGAGAATGGACAAGGATGGAGGTGGGAGCCCCAGAGACAGCATTCTCCAGGGGCAATGCTCATATGAGAAGGGACGAGGCAGCAAAATGGTGCCCTCAGGTAAGAACTCTTGTTAGAACACACACTACTTTGTGAGAGAGAGTGGGAGAGAGTGGAGAGATTGGAGAGAGAGAGTGGAGAGATTGGAGAGATAGAGTGGAGAGAGAGTGGAGAGAGAGAGTGGTGAGAGAGAGTGGAGAGAGAGAGTGGAGAGATTGGAGAGAGTGGAGAGATTGGAGAGAGATAGAGTGGAGAGATTGGAGAGAGAGAGAGAGTGGAGACAGAGTGAAGAGATTGGAGAGAGAGTAGAGAGAGAGTGGAGAGAGAGTGGAGAGGGAGAGAGAGCAGAGAGAATGGAGAGAGAGTAGAGAGAGAATGGCGAGAGAGTGAGTGGAGAGAGAGAGAGTGCAGAGAGAGAGAGTGGCGGGAGAGTGGAGAGAGACAATGGAGAGAGAGAGGGGAGATTGGAGAAAAAGAGTGGAGAGAAAGTGGAGAGAGAGTGGAGAGAGAAAGTGGAGCGAGAGTGGAGAGAGAGAGAGTGGAGAAAGAGTGGAGAGAGAGAGAGAGAGAGAGAGAGAGTGGAGAGAGAGTGGAGAGACAGTGGAGACAGAGAGACAGTGGAGAGAGTGGAGAGAGAGTTGAGAAAGAGAGAGTGGACAGAGAGAGAGTAGAGAGAGAGGAGAGAGAGATTGGAGAGAGTGGGGAGATTGGGGAGAGAGAGAGTGGAGAGAGAGTGGAGAGAGAGAGTGGAGAGAGAGTGGAGGGAGACAGTGGAGAGAGACAGTGGAGAGAGAGAGAGAGAAAGAGTGGAGAGAGAGTAGAGAGAGAGACTGACAGAGAGAGAGACTGACTGACTGAGAGAGAGACTAACAGAGAGAGAGAGACTGGCTGACTGAGAGAGACTGATTGAGAGAGAGACTGAGACACTAACAGAGAGAGAGAGACTGACCAACTGAGAGATAGACTGACTGTAAGAGAGACTGACAGAGAGAGAGAGAGACTAAGATAGAGAGAGAGACTGAGCGGAGAGAGAGTCGAGAGAGAGAGAGAGAGTGGTGAGAGAAAGTGCAGAGAGAGAGAGACAGTGGAGAGAGAGTAGAGAGAGAGTAGAGAGAGAGTGGAGAGAGAAAGCGGAGAGAGAGACAGTGGAGAGATTAGAGAGAGACAGTGGAGAGAAAGAGAGGGAGTAAAGAGAGAGAGAGTGGAGAGAGAGAGTGGAGAGAGAGTAAAGAGAGAAAATTAAATGGGAACTCTCATTGATAAGATACATTTCATCAGAGTGAGGCAGAGTTCCAAACAAAGACTGAAGTACTGAATAAATTCTCAATAAAAGACACAAATCACAAATTAGGTTCCTCCTTCCAAGCTCCTAAATCAAAGTTATCTGAGTCAATGGGGTTCCTTCACTACACTGACAATATATGCCCCATATCGTGCACTTCAATGTGATTGTATCCAAATACGGCAAGACGTAGTTAAAGGCACCACTGTCTTCCGCTTTGGCAATTATAATCCACAGAGCTCGGCATACTCCTTGATAAGTCCTCCAAACACGGCAAAGTGCAGTAAGAGCTACTACTACTTTCCGATTTGGCACTTATAATCCATAAGGCCTCAACAAGCATTCACTCATGATCTCTTTGTAGCGGTAATGCGTGGTAAATACACTGCATTTACCTCTCTCTCTGTATCATGGCGATACGTAACAGACTGTTATCTAGAAACATGCAAATCGGGCATCAAGTTAAAACGGAGAAACCTCTCCACTTTCTGCGCCCGCTTGCCGCTTATCAGTGCCTCTTCCCGCTACAGACCGCGCAACAAACAACGCGGCTCGAGCAGTCTGCAAACCTGGAACGCCCACAAGGAATTGAGCGTGTATTAAACAGTACCTCTAACCTCTAACCAGCAAGTCCTCCGAAGATCCTGGAGCCGGGACTAAACCACCAGCCTGAAACTCGATCCGCGGTGGAACCAAACACAAACAGAATCCCGCACGACGCCAGTTCAGTCACGCCCTCTATACATAGAGTGCCTCTTACCATGGCCTCCTGGGAAATGTAGTTCAAAGAGGCCAGGCAGGCGCGGTTTGGCTAGATCCTGACACAGAGAGAGAGACTGACTGACTGAGGTAGAGAGAGAATGACTGACTGAGAGAGATTGACTGACTGGGAAAGAGAGACTGACTGACTGAGAGAGAGACTAAGAGAGAGAGAGAGACTGACTGGCTGAGAGAGAGACTGACAGAGAGAGAGAGAGAGAGAGAGACTGACCGAGAAAGAGAGACTGACCGACAGAGAGAGAGACTGACTGACAGAGAGAGACTGACAGAGCGAGAGAGAGACTGACAGAGAGAGACTGACTGACAGAGCGAGAGACTGACTGATAGAGAGAGAGAGATTGACAATGCTGTGCCATCATTGTAAAGTTATTTGGAAAGTGATTTGCGGTAGATTGTTCTGTTTGTTTAAGTGGTATGCACTGTATCCTGAATAAAGATACTGATGAGACTAGTTCTTGTGGTCACTGGATACCTTACTTTGCTTTTACATTGTAAAACTATTTTTGGTAAATATATAAGCACATTTGTAGATTACATACATTTTTGATTTTGTATTCCAGACTCTGCTGAATTCATGATGTTATGTTAGTGAAGATTTACAGAGTGCACTACTGTAGTGATGTGCAGTCAGCACACCAGTGTTTCTAAGTATGCCTTACACTGTGCATCCACCCACCACTGATGTCACTGGTCAGGTGACGCAGTAATAATAAAAGTGGCCGAGGGCACGTGCTCGTGGCCAGTTGCACCGAGTACCTCACTGTGTCTGCGTGACAATTATTTCTCCAGCATGCGGGCCTAGCGCCCGACATTACACTGGCGACGAGGGAAGCTGTGCCCACGCATGCCACAGCTACAAAAAAAACATTGTGGAAAAGGGGAGGGAGATGCCTGCCTCAAGGGTACCCTCCCGTGATCGGCGCCGGCCGCCGAGAGGCCTGCAGGGCATGTGCCGAGCCCCGGCCCTGCCTGAAGACAAGAAGGTGACCGGGAGCCTACCCCTCACCTTCTGATCCAAGCGAGAACTGCCCCCCTGCGTGGGCTGAAAAGCAAGCAGAGTGGAGCAAGAAAACAAGTGGAGTGCCCCACCGTGAAGTAACCAACGCGGAGCCCACCCGCATGGACGAAGAGGCCTGCTGGCTGGAGGTGAGCCCGTAAATGGGGACGTGGGGCTGCGCGATATGAAGTGACCCCCAGTGAAGCTATGTCAGTGGGTGCCCACCCCGCTTCTTGAGCCCCGAAATGAAGCGCTGAATACCCCGGTAGCCTGGGGGCGTGCAAAAAGCCCAGGGGAGAAAGCGAACCGAGCAGGAGCCCACTCCGCATCGGCAGGCCAAAGGTAGAGGAGCACGGTGGCAGCGACCAGCCTGTGGCCGACAGGAGCAGACTGCGGGAACCGCCTCGGGTGCAGGGCACAAGCGGAGCCCACCCGCGAAGAACCACAACCACTGCCCGTCAAGAAATCATCAGTCTCCGGCGGCCGCATTGACCTCACCCCCGCACCGCGCAGCGTGTGTGTGTAGAGAAGCTGCGACGGCGGGGGTAGGCGAGAGGAGGAAGCGTGTGGACCAGCGGAGCAGCACCAGCCCCCCCCCACGCTGCTGTGAAGGGTAAAGGCCTAGACATTACACACCACCACCCATACGGTCTCTTGTGAGTAATAGCCGACTAGGTAAAAAAAACATAGTTGATTAGTTAGCAGAGTTGCTAAGCAAGGAATTTATCAAATAAGAAAGTTTTAATTCTTTCCTGAAACAAACATGCGTCTGTGAAAGATCAAAGAGCAAACAGCAAGGAATTCCATAGAGTAAGTGCCAACACCGAAAAGGATTAGCCAACCAAACACACTTTATGTGGTGTAGGTATCGAAAGAAGAAGTTGCATAGCTGAAGGAAGAGATCTGGTGGGCATGCACTTGACCAAATGATAAGTTATGAAACAAGGGATGGTGCCATAGAAAGACTGGTGCATGATACAAAGAACTTTAAAGTAAATGCAGATTTGTATTGATAGCCAATGTAAGTATTTAAAGATAGGGGATGAGGGGCTGTGGAATAAGCATCATTGGACCAATTGATTTGTACAGACCCTGCACTGAATCCCTGCAGAGTTTATGCCTATATAAAGCACTAATGCACGAGTCCAAACTTGACCCAGTTAGAGACATGAACTGAGTGTGCCTTGGGAGAGATAGGGGAGAAGAGACTGAATTCTATGTCAGGACCGGAAGCGAGGATTATGCTCATCTTTCTTTTATTTCCTTACTCCAGCAGATTCAACTTTAAACAACAAAAAAACTATTGTTCCCATAGCTGGGTCTGGTGGCTCAGTGGACTAATGCATCTACTGCAGGGGCCTGTGTTTGACCTCATGGTCACAGGTTCAAATCCTGGTGGGTCCACTCAGTCTTTCATTCATTTGAGGTAGATAAAATGAGTACCGTTGGGCAACAATAAAGATCTGTTATTCAGCGCCAGGACACCTTCGGGTAATCGTGCGCTTTACAAATACACCTGATATGTTATAGTTCGTGCAGTCATTTACAATCCACCAATCAGCAGTACTCATGGTTCCCAAGGGTTTACTCTTTCTTCCTGCTCTCCAGCAGATAAGTGTGGTTTCCCTCTCGCTTAATCATTTCGACGGTTTAAACGTAAATTTTTCAGCGCGCTTTGTTAAATTTGCTTTGTGGCTTTGTGATACTTGTATGTGCTTGCTTGCGTTTTGAATAGTTCGGGCCGCAAGAGTATTTCATTCGCTCCGCTCGCTGCCCTATATCAGGTGATTCGGGCAGGCAGTGCGGTGCACATTCACAACACAGGGGGTATGTTAGAACTGGGATTTCTGGTTGGCTAAGGCTTGCACCAAAGCCAGGCAGAAACCCCCACTCTAGTCAGGGCAAGGGAGTTACACCCCAAGATAACCCCTGCTCACCCCCTTGGTAGCTTGGCACGAGCAGTCAGGCTTATCCCAGAGGCAATGTGTAAAGCGTTTACGCAACACACACACACACAGCAGCGACACACTAGGCACACCACAAAAAGGAACTCCACACGAGGTTATATATAAAAATAGCCTTTGTATTACCATAAACACATTAGATCATAATCACAGAGATATACTGTGCCAACTGGCACTGGGAAGTATTTGCAAGGTATTATTTTCACATGACAGGGACACGTGGGCCACTGCCAGAATCAGCACTTAGTAGAAATAGCACTTGTAACACATGTAATAACTGAAGCACAAAAATAATAATTGTAGGACACAACCAGTAACCACTGGTACAAGGTAGGTACACACTAAGTAATACTAACCACCTTAGGCATAGATCACGCAGGGAAACATAAACTCACTAGCATAAACTATACTAGGCAAAACAACCTCCTAAGCATAAACCATATCTAGAGGTATCAAAAACAGGGTGCGCAAAACATACTATACACCCTACATTTCCTAGCACCCAAAAGCATTAGCACATGAATCACATGAGCACATAAATCACATTAGGGCCTGCGTCCTATAAATGTAACAATCCCCCTGGCCAACTGGCCATCTCAACTAAGGGGGCTGGAACGCCCTATGTCCACAGAGTCAGGGCTGCTGCCTAAGCAGCGAAAGTCAAAGTTGCGCCACCGTGCCAAAACCTAAACGCAGCTGAGAACAATGAACTGGGGCCTAAAGCTGCAGCTGGCACTAAGTGCTGCGCAGCTGTGGAAGGCCAAGGTAGGGGAGAAGGAGTGCGTCCCACTCCTGAGTTAAAAAGCACATGTCCCCCTAAAAGAAATACCTAATCGGTGCAGCTGCCCACTACTTGCTGGGCAGCTGGGAAATAAACTGCGGCATGGGCCCTCACTGGCCCTTTAGAACAATTTGCGCCAAAACGTTGGAGCCCTCTAGGCTCTAGAACAATACTGCGGGGCCTCTGAACCATCTGGCTCTGCTGAGCCTCTGCCCCCTGGAGCACACAGGCTCCTTAGACCACTTTGCGCCACTTTGAGAAAAAGGACTTGCCCTCAAAATACTGTGGCGCACACTGGTGCTTAGAAATAGGACGTGCCCGCTGGTGGAGCCACTCGGGGCTCTTGAGGCAAAAATGCCCCCTGTTGGAGCCACGCAAGCTCAGGAAATCGTTAACAAATTGTTGGGGCGGCCCACTGCCATCAGGGGCCACCCTAAATACACCCCTGCCATTGTGCCATTCTCCGGCACCAACATTAGCCCCTACGGACCCCGCCAGCCCTTCTTACTCTCCAGGCTTCCTTTCCTCAGGTGGAGGCTCCTCCGGGCGGCGGTGCGGGCGGGGCTCTCTCTCCGTACGAGAGCCCCGCCTTCCTCTTCACCTAGGCCCCCTCTCTGGACCCGGGACTCGGCTGCCATGCTCCGGGAGGCAGGGTGGGCTCCTGTCCTCCCGCGTTGTACACCTCGGGGCTTCCATCAGCTCACGGGATCTCTGCACCAACTGCCCACAACCTCCGGTCGGTATATAGTATAAAGCACACTGCCACAATGCAGGGTGGGCACCTGCTCTAAAATATCGCAATAAGCAGGGTGGGCACCCATGATGAGAATAAAAGGGCAGGAGCGCTTCCCTGTAGGAATACGACAGCGCTCAGCCCATAAATAAAAATAAAGCGCTCACGAGGCGCTGGGGAGCACAAAAACGCCAAAGGCCCCAGAAATAGCCCCTTAAGGCAAAGGGTCCAAGCAATAAGCAGGGAAACACAGGCAAAGGTTTCCAGGGAAAGTCTATTAGGCATCTAGGGGCTGGGCAGGGCTCAGGGAGGCAAGCCTTCCCCTGGGCCCCAGCAGCAGCACGCCCCTGGTAGATTCTAGTCAAAGAACAAGAACAAAATCATGGGGTCCTAGCCCCTCTTTTATACACAAAATCCCATTGTTTCCAAAGGTGCAGGCAAGGGGCGAACCAGATGCAACTGGTTCTTGAGCACTTTGTTTTGCTCAGACCCTCTGCCTATTCACAGGATCGGTCAGGGACATCAGACACACCACAGGGGGTTGAGCCAGGATTGTGGAGGGACTGCCCAGCCCCATTTAGGTCCCAGGTGCAACTCCTCCTCCCTGCCATCAGCATGCAGATCTCCCATTCACCACCGGGCAGACCCCTCCTGACTCCTGGTGCCCGGCACACCAGCCACCTCCAGCCAATCACAAGCCAGACAGTCAATTCACATCACTGCACAGACATGCCAACTTCTAGAAGTGGCCCTTCTCCACTAGACACAATAAATCTGCGCACATCATCCCGCAGCATTTAATCTCACGAGTTCGCACATACCAAACTCAACCCTGCACCCCCCTACACATAAGGAACTACCATAGACACACATATTCCCCATGCATTCCTATGGGAGGGCAGGCCAATCTCACCACACGCACTCAGACTGCACACGCACTTTACACTAGGACACAGTGTTAAAGAGCGCAAAGACCAGAAATCACTATAATTATGTAATATTAAAAGGCAAAAAGTTCAGGGGTGAACCTGCCAAAAGGGCCAAGTCAAACAGGGCACATGTCTGCGTCTCATTGGTCCGTGCTGCGCTGGTAATAGCGGGATCAACGAGTGCCGGACGAACGCCCCAGCAGTCTGCCACGCTGCCTCTGCAGTCTTGGAAGCCCGGACGCCCACGGTGTGGGTCTGTAGATTGCTGCCGTCTCCTCTTACGCCCGCACCGCGGGCCTGTATTAAATGCAGTAAGGCGATGGCAAGTGCTGGGTTTTTGCGGGGAGGCTAACGGTGCGGGCCCAGATGCATCTGACACCCGTAGATCCTCAGGGTGAGTCGCCCCCTAGCAGATCATTAGATCCGGATAGCATACTCAGTTGTGCATAAAACATTCAGTGATTTAGTCAATCGAATACCAACCCCTGATATAGTAAGGCCACTACTAGCGCATAGAGTGCTGGGGGTAGATAAGTATATATATATATATTGTTTACATATTGTTGGCCTAACTAATATAGTGCTCACTCATGTCATGGAGGATGAATATACAGAGGAGGAGTCTCTGCAAGATCTTCCCTTGATGATGAGTTTTGCAAAGCGGTGGATGCGTCCATCCACCAGACAGTAGCAGCTGCCATGGGCCCTTTTGAGCATCGCATAATGCAAATTGCAACGCCAGCGCACTCAGAAGCATAAGAGCACCTCATGCATGGATTTAGGGGCATTTGAACGCTTGAAGAAGGCGTTTTAGCCAGGCCAGATAGGGGAGTCGCAGGGTACTCTCCCAGAGGTTCCAGAGATCCCTAGCTTGCAGGAGGACGGAGAGGACTCAGTGGAGGAGTCCGCTGATGAAGCAGGTCCATCCAGACCGTAGAGCCCTATGGGGTTCCCCGCCACAGACATAACCAAAGGGCCAGAGGAGCTTTCTGATATGCTGGTTCTTGAGGATCTAATACACCCCCGATCCTCGAAGTAGGTTCCCTCCCCCAAAGTTTCGAAGTTCGTAGCAGGACACTTGCTCAATCCTCCCAAGAAGGAGGTAAGGGCTTGCCTCAGGGCAGAGTGTCCGTGCCGAGCCCTACCGGGCAAGGTGGCAATATTCCCAGAGGTTGACCCTAAGATGACCACCCTCTTGCAGAAGTACATCCATGATCCAAAGAAGGGGATTGACAGTTCGTAGAAATCGTGTCAAGATAAGTTCCTAAGGAAAAAATTACAGGAGTAAACCCATTAACCCAGGTGAGACTGGGTGAAGTTTGTCTCAAAACAATAATGTCTCAACAGGAAATCATTCTCAAAAGGCAATTCAGAATAATTGCATGCAACACAAGGGAGGGAACAAAGGGAGACCACAACAGGATTAGTGAAAAGAACAATGTATTTTTTATATAAGTAGTTAGATCAACACTTACTAACAAAGAGAGAGTAAGGGTATACTCATTCACTCTCTTACCCCTACTAGATTATTATTAAACAACAGAAGAGTGAAGGACCAACCAAAACCCCAAATAAAGGTGTAAGGTTTAAGTGGAAGGGAAAGAAAGGTAAGAAAAACCAACACATATACAACAAGTTGTTTAAGAACCCTCACTCACCAACCTAGTGGTGACATGCTTCATCACTGGGTTCCCACTGGAAAGAACTAATGTCTTTCCAGTGTGCTACGACGCCTGTTTACAGCGGAGCTGGTTCTTGTGTGTGTTGAGGGTGTGAAAAACAAGCCAAATTGTGCTAGGTGAGTGCAAAAAAGTGTTAAATCTAAAAAGTGCGTAGTCGTGACTGTCAAATATTTTATTAATAGTCCAACCAGCACTGATTAAAAACAGTTATGAGTGGAAACATAGGATTGGTCTCGTCTATCAGAGACACCTAGTCCACAGTGAAAAATGAATTCAGGTCGACATGTTTCTGCTTTTAGGAGCCCGAGTCGCTCAGCTTTCTTCAGGACCAGATAGATTGGACTGACCACTTTCTATTAGAGTTTAACATACTCAAAATCAACAAAGGCTCCAGCAAGAAATCCCTACCCCCTATAACGCGCAGACAGTGGCATAAACTTACAATGGAGGCACTACAAAAGGTCTGGGAAAAACCCGACATCAAGGACACAGATGAAGTGGAACACAGTCTAACAACATTTGAGGATTCACTCACTGTAGCCATTGATAAAATTGCCCCCCTGAAAGCATTTAGGCAATTTCCCGTGGCTAAACAGGAAAAATGGTACACAGAGGCTCTTAGAATGGAGAAGCAAGAATGTAGGAAGATAGAGAAGAGGTGGAGAAAAATCCACTCGGAGGAAAACAGGAAGGCCCACCGTGTAGCACAAACAAACTATTATAAACATGTTAAAGCCGCTCGTAAAAATAGCATAGCCCAACAACTTACGGAAGCTGGCAATTCGCCTAAAGAGTTATATAGGATTCTTGAGACATTTGTCAAGCCTATGGCCTGTGTAAGCCCGGATGACTTCTCACAAAGTCTGTGTGAGGAAGTCTCCTTATATTTTGAAAACAAAATTGACTCCATCTACGGTAAGATCCTAGCGTCCCAAACAGAAAA
This sequence comes from Lissotriton vulgaris, assembly GCF_964263255.1. Classification (NCBI taxonomy): domain Eukaryota; kingdom Metazoa; phylum Chordata; class Amphibia; order Caudata; family Salamandridae; genus Lissotriton; species Lissotriton vulgaris. Next base: position 1,037,538,387 of record NC_141695.1, on the reverse strand, counting down.
AGGCACCCTGAATGCTCCTCTCCCCACTGAGAATACAAATTTCTCACTGACCACCTTTCCCCCTATTAATAGCAGAGAGCTTCAAATATTAATGACCCACGTAAAATCTGGGTCTCCGGAGGACCTTATTCCTGCCAAAACCTTAGTCTCCCTGAGTACTTTGTTGGGCCCTCACATTCAAGACGTTATCAACCAGTCCTTAAAGAAGGGACACGTGCCAACTGAGTGGAAGAGAGCGGTGGTGAACCCCATCCGTAAGAATGCTGCTCTCCCCTGGACGGAGCTTTCCAACCTCCGGCCCATCTCCCTCCTACCCTATCTTAGTAAGCTTGCCGAGAAACACGTCAACGCGCACCTGTCCATTTACATCGAGGCAGCGGGCAGCCTAGACCACTCTCAATCTGGTTTTAGGCCAAACCATAGCACAGAATCAGCTCTCCTGTCAGTGACTGATAACATCAGGATGTCACTTGACGGGGGAGCTCAGTGATTCTGGTGCTATTGGATTTGTCTGCTGCCTTCGACACGGTGTCGCATAAAATTCTTCTCGGCCGCTTGAGGGAGGTGGGAATAAGAGGGACCGCCATGGCATGGCTAGAAAGCTTTCTTGCGGACCGTCAACAAGGTGTCAAATTAGGCTCCCACAAATCCATCTGTAGGGAGCTCACCAAGGGAGTGCCACAGGGCTCATGTTTAACCCCCACGTTAGTTAACGTGTACGTGGCCCCCTTGGCGGACATTATAAGATCTCACGGGTTCTCCCCAATCTCCTACGCTGATGACACCCAGTTGCTGTATCCCTTCCAAACCCTCACACCGACAGTTATACAATCTTTTAAAAATGGTATGAGAGCCGTGGCAGATTGGATGGCCCAATGCAATGTGACCAAAACTGAAGTCATGTTGTTTGGAGGGGCCACCCTGCTATGGTCCCCCGACTGGTGGCCACTTGAGCTGGGACCTGTCCCCGTACCAAAACAGATTGTCAAAAACCTGGGAGTGCGCCTAGACCAAGCATTGATATTAAAAGATCATGTCAATCAAGTTACTGGAACTTGTTTCCGAGTAATTGGGCTATTACGACGCATTTTCCCCTTCCTGCCTGACATCCACAGGAAGACGTTGGTACAAGCATTGGTCATCGGTCGGATAGACTACTGCAATGGACTCCTCATTTCTGCCAATCAAGAACAACTGGGCAGACTGCAGGTAGTACAAAACACCGCAGCTAGACTCATCTTGAATGCTTTTCCCCGAACTCCTTCACGCCCACTCCTCTCTCACCTTCACTGGCTCCCGGTGAGACAACGTGTCAACTTTAAAGTGTGCTGTATAATGCATAAGTGTATTTATGGGTCTGGCCCCAAATACCTAAGAGACATATTCGTCCCTTACTCACCAGGACGTGTCCTGCGTTCCAGCAGCACTATGTTGCTGCAGGTGCCCAGAGTGACGAGAGCAAGACAGGGAGGACGGGCCCTCTCACTTAAAGGCCCCATGTTATGGAACTCTCTGCCTCCACAGCTGAGACACACCCCTAATCTCCTCTCCTTTAGAAAGAAATTAAAAACATACCTCTTCACACAAGATCAATAATTTCCCCTGTTATCTGCGCAGTCTCATGTCCCAGGCTGTTTCCTAATACCTTTCCTGAAGCTACGCGCGGAGATACCCCTTCGGGGCTGATTCAGGCGCGATACAAATACATAAATAAATAAATAAATAGTGTGATCCTCCGGTGGTGTACACGCACTAAGGTGCACCCTGCCGTGAGGATTTTAGTGTTAAAAAGACAAAAAAAGGGGTGGAATTTCCGTAATACTCACGGCTAGAAGCCGTTCGGACCCACTCAGCAATTTGCTAGGGTCAGGTACCTGTAAAGAAAAATGTTTTCAAAGTTAGAAAAAACTTTTTTCTAATTACAGTATAATGCCGGTTGATACCGATCAAAACCCTTCACCAAAACATCCACCCGTGTTGTGAAAGTCCAAGAGTTGGTGTCTAAATGCTCGTTGGAAGCGAGCATTTCTTGCTACTTGTAATTGTAGTAGCATGTAATATAGTCCACCTTAAAAACAGTAAATGTATGGTGGGTATAAGCAATTTATTGTGCCGCTACGTCTTTGAGGTGACATGCGAAGTCCACTGATTTAATTTATTATGAAAATCGTGGAAATGTTATCTACTAGCAACAAGCTGACAGTGCACTCATTTGAACGAATAGCGGAGTCTCACTGTGCTCCAAAGGGGAGGGGGATTCAGGGTAGTGGAATAACCCATGGAAGATAAAGAGGTCCACACACAAACTCACATGAGGAAGACGATTCTCACTCCACATGAGCAGACGCGATGGAGGTTTTTTTTCACGTCGCATATCTAGAGAGCAATCAGCCATGCGAACGTTTATAGAAAATCGGCTGCCATGTGAAACATTTTAGCAAATACTTATTCAGATATCACACTGTCACACGAGTAAAACAGGGGCTAAATGTTTGATCGTTATAGCCCTGTACTTACATTAATGCAGACGGCTCCCCACAGACTACCTAGTCTGTCAACATCGCGGCCCGGATGAACGCCGAGATTGCGCGCTGCTGACTGACGTAGCATGTAGTGCGGTCACGTGAGGAGATCACGTGGCCTCGTGTGTCAGAGAGTTAGAAAAGATTTAAAGGGGCCAAACTGTTATTGTCCTTACTCAGATTTTTATGGATGGTTCCTAACAGTGTGCATAATATGGCGCATTGCTGTAGTAAACCTGTGCTGATACTAGTGAATATTTCATCGCACAGTCAGTAGGTCAACGATAGTTATGTTTAAACTCAAACAGGATATTCGGAAAGTCGCAGATGTATCCACTAGGACTGGACTCCAGGTACTGTAATGCCGGAGGGGAATTAGAAACTGAAAAAATATATAGTGGTGCTTATATCAAATTAATAAAAAACCTAGTTTAAAGTGTATGGAATAAAAGGTGCAGAGTGACCATCGTCCCCTCTTTTGGGACAATTCCGCTCACGGTGGTGAAACTAACCTTAGAATTATTCGAAATCAGTCTGGACCTTATTATATACTGCATTGGAATTAGATGTTTCCTATACGGGTCAGTCTAAGATATTACCGTCTTAGCACTGAACCCCAAGCAATGTCATCGTTGAGTCCTAGGCGATGGCTCGATAAGCGATGGATCCACCGCTGTTCCTTCTCAAACAGCATTTTTTCATCGCCAAGGACATGTTCCACCACGGTCCAACGCATGTCGTTTGGCGTGTGGTTGCTTTCAATGAAGTGGTTTGTAAGCTTGGTCGCATTCCGTTTGCACCGGATGCTGCTTCGATGCTCGCATATTCTCAGCTTAACACGTCTCGTGGTCATACCAACGTATTTCAAACCGCAGGTACAGGTGATCAAGTACACAACGTTACTGGTGTTACAGTTGGTATGACTCCGTTGTTCCCACTGCTTACCAGGTTCTAAGTTCAGGAACTTTGTGTGGGTTTTTAGATGGCAGATGCTACAGTCCCCACAAGGGAAATGACCCTGCACCGCCGGTAGTCCCCAAGTGGACAGTACAGTAGAGTCTTGACTTTTCTGTTTCTTAGCTGGGCGTGTGTGGACTAGGGAGTCTTTCAGACTAGTCGCTCTCTTGTAGGAGAAGAGTGGTTTTTCCCACTTCAATTTGCTGCTAGTCACAATCTTCCAGTTTTTTTGAATGCTTCGGCTCACCACATTGGACATACTGTTATAAGTTGTTATGCAGGTTAGAGGGACTTCTTGTTGTGTATTTTTGGGGTATGTCTCCAAAAGGGCATCTCTATTTTGGTTGAGTGCTCTCTTCCGGCAGAGGAAGCCAAATTGGCAGGCACCCCACTCTCCCCCAGAAACAGTCTTGAACTCTGCCCAATGCGCAATCGTCTTCTTGGGCAATGCTAATTGCGCCCTCTCTACCGAGAGGAGATGCTCTTTTCTGTTAAAAGTAGATCCCAAGCTGGGAGACTTGGCCTCTTCCGAAGCAGGCAAGGTGGCGCAAGGCGGTCTCTTTGGAGAACCGTTCATAAAGGAGCTTACCAAATTCGTCACCACATTTACATCGCTAGACAAGGCGCAATCCCCTATTAAGAAGGTTTTCCACCCTAGAGTTTTTGTCAGGCCGGCCGTGGCAGAGGGCGTTCGGCCTGCCGCTTCTACACCCAAGGCACTCAAAGAGGCGGCAAGAAAACCCAAGACTCAGGCAGACAGGAGTTCTTCCAGTCAAGACGAGGCTACAGAGGCCGTGGTGGCAAAGAAGCAGCCAAAGGCCAGCCCCTGGCCGCATCAGGTGAGCCTTTCCTCTCTTCCACATCTAAAGGTAGGCAGGAGGTTGGCGGTTTTCTTGCACAATTGGAAGTCTATCACCTCAGATGCATGGGTGTTACAGACCATACAAGGGTTTCAAATAGAATTCTACGGTTCTCCCTTGTAGGAGGTTCGTCCTCGGCCACTGTTTTTTGCACGCGATCAGGCCGACCTCATAGACCAGGAGGTGGCAGATCTACTGCAAAATGGAGCAGTTGTCTTCACCCAAGGGGTTTCCTCAGCGATGTCTTCCTGGTAGACAAGACAGACAGGGGCCTACGACCAGTAATGATTCTGAGAGAGTTCAACCAATGGCTGATCTACTGCCACTTCAAGATGGAGGGCATCCATCTGCTGAGGTATCTCCTTCAACCTGAGGATTGGATGGCCCGACTGGATTTGAAGGACGCGTACTTGGCAGTCCCCATTTTTCCTCCACACCATCGCTTCCTGCCATTTCTGTGGAAAGACCAGGTGTTCGAGTTTGCCTAGCTCACTTTCTGTCTGTCCTCTGCCCCTTGGTGCTTCACCAAGGTTCTCATGCCAGTGGTGGAAACACTAAGAGCCAAAAGCTTTTGCCTCATTTATTTCTTGGAGCAATGTCCTCTCCGCCTCTCACAACAGTTGCAGGAGACAGTAGACCTCCTTCAGAACCTGGGGTTTGTGATCAATGCCAAGAAGTCGCTTCTGGCGCCTTTCAAGCAGGTAACCTTCCTGGTGTTCGGCATAGACTCTGTGTCCCGCACCTTGAGTCTTCCAGTGAGGAAGATGTCCAAGATCCGCAGAGAATTGAGGCGGGTATTAGCACGTTCCTCCACCTTGCTAAGACAAATTGCTCGGTTGGTAGACCTTCTTACCTCATCAATTCAGGCAATTTTTTGGGGCCCGCTCCACTACAGAGCGTTGCAGCGCTTGAAAGCCTCTCATCTCCGCAGGGGTCTGCAGTACTCCGACCAGGTGCCCTTTACAGAAGAAGTGCGCAGGGAGATGAAGTGGTGGTTGGATCAAATGGGCTCCTGGAATGGTAGAGCCATATTTGGTTACAAGCCAGACTTAGTAATAGAGTCCAACGCCAGTAAATCAGGCTTGGGAGCTCGGTGTGGGGACTCCTTTACAGGAGGAAAGTGGTCCGCAGACGAAGGTCAGCTCCGCATCAACTACCTAAAATTGATGGTGGGGTCCTTCGCGATCCAGTGTTGGACGGAGGACAAGGCGTCTTGCAGCATGCTTCTGAAGATGGACAGTGTTTCAGTGGTCCGTTACGTTCAACCATCTTGGAAGAAAAAAGTCCAAGGCCCTGGCGGATCTACCCAAAGATTTCTGGACCTTTTGCCCCTCCCACAACATTTCGGTGACAGTGGAATATCTCGCAGGGGCTTCCAACATTATAGTAGATTACTGTTTCAGGAGTTGGTCGGACTTGAGCCTATGGCAACTACACCCACCGCTCTTTCGGAGACTCCACAACATGTGGGGCCCTTTCTCGATAGATCTCTTAGCGCCCCATCTGGACCACCAACTTCCGCGATTCTTCAGTTGGAAACCGGACCCTCTAGCGACAGCAACAAATGTTTTCCTAAAGGATTGGTCCAAAGAGAGGGGGTGCGCTTTTCCCCCATTCGCTATGATAATGAGACTCACGGCGCAAATCTGCAGACAACAGGCGAGGGTGGTTTTGGTCACCCCGTACTGGTTGTCTCTAGTGTGGTTTCCAGTTCTTCTGGAACTTTCCCGGGATTTTTCAATCCTTCTACCCCAAGATCCTTTTCTTCTGTGGGATCCCCAGGGTGATCCCCACCCTCAAGTCCAGCAAGGACGGATGTCCTTGGCAGCATGGCGGATTTCAGTCATCGCTAGAGAGTCTCAGGCCTATCAAATGAGGCTCAGAAGTTACTGGGAGCGGCTTGGGCTGACAGCATAAACAAACGCTACAAGTAAGCATGGACCAGATGGGTCGGTTGGTGTGTTCGGAACGACCAGGATCCCATGGGGTGCGAAGTGGTAGCCATTATGAACTTCTTGGCATCACTGGCGGCCCAGGGACTGCCATACCGCATTATACTATTGCGGCTGTACAACTGTAATAGCCTCCTCGCAGGAATTAATGAAACCATCCTGAGGAGACTACAGGTAGTCCAGCGCACTGCAGCCAGACTGATCCTGGAGCTTCCGCGTAGGGCATCGGCCTCGGCTGCCCTGAAGACCCTTCACTAGCTTCCAGTTCATAAAATAATTTTGTTCAAACTACTACTGACGACTTTTGGAGCACATCATCATTTGGGCCCGATATATCTTTCAGCAAGATTTAAGCCATATATTACAGCAAGAACACTTAGATCTAGTGCTGCAAGCTTGCTCAAAGTGCCGGGCTTCAAATTAGTAACTAGAGGTGGGAAAACAGCCACTGTACTGGGAGCAAAGTCTTGGAACAGCATGCCAAAGGAACATAGAGTAATTGAACAGGAGGGGCAGTTCAGAAAGGCATTAAAGACATGGATCTCTGGGATATTGGATGCAAGCTGTTTAGACTTAATTTAGGTCTTATTCTATACAACTGATACTTGTCATTTACAGCGCCAGGAAACTCCATTAGGAGTGACAGTTGCGCTATATAAGATTCACTTTTCATTTAATTTAATTTCAATTCTTATAGGTTGGCGATTTCAGCAGGCCACTTACCGGTCCTGGGAGCCCCAATTGTTGAACACCAAGTGATTTGCAAGTTGATGCGAGGGATTCGCCTCACGCTTCCTCCGGGACCCAGGTATTCTTTCTTTGTGGGATGTCAATAAGGTGTTACGCCTGTTCCAATCTTGGCAACCTAATAAATATCTGTCCCACAAGGAAATATCAGCTAAGCTGGCTATGCTCTTATGTTCAGTATCTTGCAGACGGGCTTCAGATGTAAGAGCTCTGGATATTTCTGGGAGAGTTTTTACCCCGGGGAGGGTCACCTTTCAAATTGTGCGCAGAACCAAGTCGGATTATAGAATAGTGTCCTACCCAGCATTCGATAAGTCCCCAAAGCTGTGCGTGGTCAGATGTCTGAAGGAATATGAGAGTAGGACAGAAGAAACACGCCTACCAGGGGAGCAGCAGTTATTGATTTCCCTAAGTAAGCCTTTCAAAGCGGTTTCGCCACCAACCATAGCCCGTTGGATCAGATGGGTGATGCAAGAAGTGGGTATAAATGTCTCGCAATTTGGAGCCCACTCTGTGAGGGGAGCAATGGCTTCTAAGGCTTTCTCATTGGGAGCCAGACTGGAGGATATTATGAACGCTGCAGACTGGTCATTGGATTCTATTTTTAAAAGATTCTATTTTAAACCAGTCTTGGACATGACGTCATTGGTAGTGGATAAGCTTTGAACAAGCATAATCCTCGCCTCCAGTCCTGACATCGAATGAACATTTTCAAGGTAATCATGACTGAATGAGAGGGACCTGTACCCAACCCAGAACACAGAATCAAATGCATGTCAACTGGGTTCCCATCATTTGGGGTAAGTATATGTGTTTTGAAACTGTTAACCCTTTAGGGGGCGACCCCATGAGGGAAGTTAATGTTTCGACCTTTGCTGTCCTCAGTAAAATGTACTGGCAACACAATCTAATGATGTGTGCACAGTTTCTCAGAGAATATATTCATTGGTTTTGTCTTTGGCTTCTTCTAGGGTCAGAGGGTTCCAAGACAGATTGATAAGGTTCGGAGATATTGTGGTCGCAGTCAAGAAAGAGGAAGTGACTTAGGAAGAGCACAACCTCGGGTACCATGAGGACTGCCAGACATGTAGATGTCTCACATAATCATGCAGATGTAAATGCTCTTCCAACCAGTGTAAAAGACACCAATTCAATAGCTGGCACACAGGTTGAAAGCCTAGGTTGGGGCAAAATTTCATCTACCTTTATTTATTTCATATTTGTTAAGCGCAACTAATTACCCTTGAGAAGGTCTTTTGGAGTTGATGCACACCACACAAGTCAGAGATTAAGATTAGCAGAAATGAGAAAAGCAACGTTTTGAGGGATTTATTACATAGAGGTGTGTCAGAGCAGTAAGGTACATGCAGGGGTAGCTGGTTCAAATGTTTAGGGGCTAGAAATGAAAATGATTGGCACCTATTCATGGCCGTACGTATACATCAAGGGCGTAGTTAAAGCTGTCCACTAGACCAGGGATTGCATGCTGGAATGTAACACTGCAGATTATTTCATAGATAGCGGGGGCCATTTCCATTAAGAGTACCAGAAAATAAATTTTAAGAGGGTGTGATTTTTTTATGGGAAATAAATGCAAAGATTTGACCGTGGGTTCCAAAGGGGAGCAGAGTGGTAGGTTACAAGCCACATGGACAGCTACGTTCTGTACCAACTGGAGTTTGGCTAAGAGGCACACATTCATTGCTACCATTAAGGCATTACTGCAGTCAAGTGGATTTACAATAAGTGCCTAGGTGAGTGATTTCCTGGTCTGCAAAGTTAGCCAGTGGAAGGCATTCCTAAGAAGGCGCATCAAGCCGAAACAGGATCCAGAGATCGAGTATACATGTTCTTTCATGGAGAGATTCTCATCTATCAGGACACCCACATTTCTGACAACCTTTTTGGGGGTAAGACGTACCTCAGTTCCAAGGGCCACCAGTCACTGGACCAAAAGGAATGAGCTTTTCTAAAAAGCAGAATCTCTGTCTTGCTTCAGTTCAATTGGAGATAACTGGCTGACATCCAGTAAGCAATCTTTTTCACACATTCCCTGAATCTTAATTTGATAGATTCTGGATTGGGCACCTTAGAGATGATAAATTGCATGCCATCGGCATACAAAATAGCATCAAAATTGCATGATTTGATCACTTTAGCCAGGGGAGCCACACAGATATTAAAAAGAGTGGGACTCAAAGATTAACCCTGTGGCACTCCCCTGACAACGGCCATAGCTCTGGAATTTAAAAGATTTAGCTGCACTGAGTGGGTCCGCTCACTCAAAAAGTTTTTCAGTTAGCCTAGAGCTTTACTCCCAACACCGGTCTCCCCTGGTCTTTGGATTAGGGCTGCATGTGAGATCGTGTTGATAGCTGCGGACATGTCTAGTAGCACCAGAATGGCTGGTTTATCCTCATCTAGAGCATGTATGATTAAATCTAGAACCTCCACTAGTGCTATTTCCATGCTATAAGAAACCTGGAAACTTGACTGGGAGGGATCTAACAAGGATTGGCTTTCCAAAAGAGATATGAGTTGTCAATTGACTTGGGTTTCCAAAAGGAAGCAGCAAAATTGGTCTGTAATTTGCCAACTCAAGGTGATCTGGCATGTTTTTTTTTTAAACAAATCAGTCGGACATGGGCTGCTTTCCATTTTACTGGAAAGATTTCCATGTTCAGGGAAAGGTTAAGTCAGTCTGTGATAGTGGAGAGAAGGTCTGGGTCCATCTTCTAGTGAGCCAGATTTGAGACGCTTAATCAAGACCAACACTTGATCAGGGGTAACAGGATCAAAAGCTTCCAAAAACATGGGGTAAGTAATAACAGAGGAGGTAGATAGAGTAGGCCCTTTCGGATCCGATCCGTTACGAAAAGTTTTATACATTTTGAAGATTCTTTCTTCAAAGTGATTTGCGAGATCATCGCAAAGAGCCTGAGAAGTTGGGCTCGACAAGGCACAGGTTGATGGGTTAGTAAATTTCTTCAGAACCTTATATAGTTCTTTTGCTGAATTTCCTGAATTATTGATCCGATCTACTATGTGAGCCTTCCTTACTTCTTTGATATTTTTGTGATTGGTTCCTAATGCAGTAGAATTGTCCCCAGGGTTTTTTTGAGTCTTCCATTTAGGTTCTAGCTTTCTACAAACTGTCTTTTCCTTTTTTTGTCAAAAGTATTTTTATTGATAGTTTAATGAAAAACAGTAGAAATAAACATGCAACAATCCCGCACTTCATCCCACACAGGGGGTAGCCAGAGCAGTCGCCTGAAGACAACACGATAGACTGGGGAAGGGTCCCTGTGATCAAGCCTCTTACACTTAGCGTAGTGTCCTAGGAAGTGCCAATCAGCCAACATGTAAACCATCATACGGTATGCAATGGAGGAAGAGGCCAGCTAGGAGTCTCGGTTGTATAGTGTCATAACAATGCGTTCAAACGGCTAATCCTCCCGGAAAGTGGATCACAAACAGCTTGCAGTAGTGCTAATAGACCCTTCTGCAGGCATGTGGCTTAGCATGCATTACTATAATTGAGCATTAAGAGAGATGTCATAACGAACAAAGAAAACAAGCATAACTCCCCCCCCCCCTCCCCCCTCCCCTCTCCCCACCTCCCCAGTGGCGGTAGCAATAAGCCCAGGACAGGGAACCTGATGTGTAGCAGCAGGGATTCAGAGTTGAAAGTGGAGAGCTCGTACGCTAGGCGCACAGACCGCGGATGGCAGGCCCTTGGAGAGGAATGCGACCAGCGGACCCCAGCAAAATTCAAAATTCTTAAAATCATCTAGAAAGATATCCGCCATCCTTTCCATACTGAGCAACTTCCAAAGCCTCGAGTGCCAAAGAGAGGAGTCCGGAGCCTCTTTCTTCTTCCACTCTGTAGCCAGAGTAATTTTGGCCGCGCCAATGCTGAGCCACATGATCCTCTTGTCTGCCCTGGTCTGGTGTTCGAGATCAGGATCACGGAGACCCAACAGAGTGGAAGCCATCGAGGTAGGAATAGGGTATCCCAACTTTTCCTTAATTTGGGCTAGAATTTCCTCCCAGAACGGCCGGATAATGGGGCAGTCCCACTAAATGTGCTGGAAGTCCCCTAAGGGCCCACATCCCCTCCAACATCTTTCGGAGGTGCCCGGGAAAATCTGTTCCAGCTTGGCGTGGTGTACGTACCAGTCCATCATGGTCTTCATATGTGCCTCCCTAAGCTCCACTGAGTGATTAAACTTGGCAATATCGGGCCATAGGGGAGTCCACTCGGCGTCGGAGATGCCCTGTTGGAGGATCCCTTCCCACATATTCATATACCGGGGCCTAGGGGAAACTGTAGTGGTAAGGAGTAGCCCATAGATGAAAGTGATGGCCCCTTTCATGGAAGAAGTCCTGGTCAAGAAGGCCTCGAACTTCGTGAGGGGTCGAGTTGCCGCCTCCCTCACCTGGGGGGAGAGCGCCCAGTGCAGCAGTTGAGCGTGATGATATCGCTCACTCTCCAGCACACCGTAATCCCTCCTACAGTTTTCAAAGGTGAGCGGGTCAAAATTGTGGAATAGGTGTGTGAGTGCTAGGCAACCTCCTTCCTTCCAAGCCCTTGAGTGACGCTGGGGGGAAGGCGGGGTTGAAGTGTATGGGCATGAAGGGGGAGGGGAAGGTGGTCCACCTGTCATCTTTAGAGACAGAGTCCCAAACCTTCAGGGTGGTGCTAGTGGGGGTACTGACACATGCATTCTTAGGTCTATCGCACTTGGGCCGCCACACGTCCCAAATCGTCCTCCCAGCCACGCTCCTAACCAATCCATATGAAGCCAGTGTTTTTCTGATTCTTGTTGTGACCACTCAACTAGTATACGGAGTTGTGCAGCTTTATAATACAAATGAATGTCAGGTAGCCCCACTCCTCCCTCTTTCCTTGGTTTGCGTAAGACAGCGAAGGAGAAGCGTGCCCGGCCTCCCTGCCAGACGAAACGCAGCATCATGGACTTCACTCGCCTGAAGAAGTCTCCGTCAAGATCTATAGGAAGGGCCTGGAACAGGTATAGGAGCTTGGGGAGGAGGGTCATTTTAATCGCGTGGATCCTCCCTAGCCAGGAAATGAACATGGGTTTCCATCGGGCCAGGTCGGACTGGATCCTAGCAAGGAGTGGAGGGAAGTTAGCAGAGTACAGTTTCTCCAGCGTGGGGGTCAGGTGGATCCCCAGGTATTGAATAGAGGAATCTGTCCACGGCAGAGGAGTTAACGGCTTAAGGGAAGTTCCGACTGGGGAATCGTGAGGTTGAGGACATAAGATTTGTCGTAGTTAATTTTGAACCCCGCCACCGCTTCATAGCGCTCCAGTGTGGCTTGCACATAGGGAAGAGAGTGGGCCGGCTCAGAGAGGCAGAGGAGTACATCGTCTGCAAAGAGAGTAATCTTGTGGGACTCCCCAGTGAAAGGCAGTCCACGGATGTCGGGGTTTGCTCTCACCGCTATTGCCAGTGGTTCAATGCTAAGGGCAAAAAGCAGCGGTGACAGAGGACATCCCTGCCTTGTGCCCCTGGAATGCTCAAAAAAGGGAGATAACTGACCATTCACTGCTACTCGGGATCGGGGGGAGAGGTAATTTGGCCGGATCATTGTTATAAATTTGGATGAGAAGCCGAAGGCGGCCAGCGTGCGGAACAGGAATCCCCAGTCCACCCTGTCGAATGCCTTCTCGGCATCCAGGCGCAGCCGAACCCCTGGAATTTTAAACTTATTGGCTTTCTCAATTAGGTGTACCACCCGCCTTGTGTTATCATGGGTCTGGCGACCTTTGATGAACCCTGACTGATTGGGATCTATAAGGGCCGGCATCAGGTCATTGAGCCGCTGGGCGATGATGGAGGAGTAGAGCTTCGCATCTAAATTCAGGAGGGCAATCGGCCTATAGGAAGTGCATTTACTAGGGTCTTTACCGTGTTTGAGAATGATGGATATAAGTGCCTCTGCCATTGTGCAGGAGGTCTCGCCCTCTTCCGCCATGCTGTTAAACAGCTGGACTAGGTATGGGCATAGTTCAGAGGCGACGGTTTTATAGAAGATGGCCGTATACCCATCAGCCCCTGGAGCCTTGTGGGGCTTTAGAGCTTTAATGGCAGCCAGCACGTCTTCCCTAGAGAAGGGGGCAGAGAGTGCCTCATTCCATTCCGCTGAGACCTGGGGCAGTGTTAGTCCTTGTAGGTATTCGGCTTGAGCGGTAGCGTCTAGGTGATCCCTGTATAAAGGGTCTTGTAGAGGGTCCCAAATAGCTCAGCCATCACCTCGTCTTGATGCGTCACTCCTCCCTGTGCATCTTGAATTCCCCTACGTACTCCTGCTCCCTTTTGTCCCATAGCTGACTGGCAAGGTGTCTCCCCACCTTGTTGCCCTGGAAGTAAGAGAGGCGCCGCAGTTTTAGCAGGGTATATTAGGCCCTCATAATATAGTGGGCTCGGAGTCTGCCTCTGACGGCCGTTAGCTGCCTTAGTCCCAATCTGGAGGGGTTCTCCTTAGGCGCCTTTTTTAAGGAGGAGAGCTCCTCCTCTAGTTACTCTCCCTCCCGACCGTGCTGCCGATTAAGAGCAGCGTTCAGTGCTATTCAATGCCCACGAAGGCACGCCTTGAAGGCATCCCATGTGGTGAAGACCGAGGTGTCCCCTTGATCATTGAGTGCAAAAAACTCGGTGATAAGGCCTCGCAGTTTGGTACAAGAGGGTTTGCCCCGAACCAGGGAAGCTGGGAAATACCACCTGGAACTATCCTCACTCTTCACACCCTACTAGAGAACCACTGCGAGTAGGCTATGATCAGAAACAGATAGTGGGAAGATCTTGGCCTCCCATAGATCCCCCTGAAGGGATTGGCTCAGGAATAAGTGGTCAATTCGGGAATAGGAGCGGTGGACGTGGGAGAAGAAGGGGAAATCTCTGGATTGGGGATATAGGAAGCTCCAAGCATCAAAAAGGCCCAAGTCAGAAATCTGTTGTTGTGTGTCGGGGGAGAACGTGCCCATGTCTGACCTCTGTGAGTGCGTGCTATCTAGGTCTTTCTGCCACACCAAATTAAAGTCCCCCATGACGATCAGCGTCCCCTCCACAAAATCAACAACGGTCCTCAGCAGGGTATGTAGAAAGGTATTTTGCCCAGTGTTAGGTGCGTACAGCACAAGAAATGTGCAGAGTCTACCCCGCAAGAGGCCCTTCACCATGATCCAGCGACCCTCCCTATCACTCTGTACACCCAGGGGTTGGAATTGTAGGGTCGAGCGGAACATAAAGGCCACCCCCCTCTGTTTCGTGGCGGCAGAGGATCTATAGATTAATGGGAACCTTTGTGCTTAAGGCGTGAGTCCTCCATTTTAGTCAGATGGGTCTCCTGAAGGCCCACTATATCTAGATGATGATCAATGATATATTTCCAGATCTTTTGGCGCTTCTGGGGAGAATTCAGCCCTTTACCATTCCATGTTCCTAAGGTTAGAGGCAGCATTGGAAGTTCCTACGATACAGCTCCACAAAGGCCGTCTGCCCCAGCCCACCATGGTGAGCGGCCGAGTTAATGATTCCCCCATCCCCAGCTCCCCGCCAGGACCCGAGTGTAGCATGCAACCACCCGCTCATGTCAGGACCAACCCGCTTCGCAGGACCTCCCCGCCGTGAACTGCCCTCCTTCCCTCCGCCGAATCACCCTGCTCGTAAGAACCCCTGAAGCCGATCTACGAGCATGCCCCTGCTACCACCACTACCCACCCTAACCCACCCCTCCCACCCCTCCAACACCCCTAGAAGAAAAACACAGTACTCAGAAAAAAAAGGAGAAGTCTTAAGGACAGGGGGACATGGCACCAGTCACTTTTCTTCCAGTTCGTGTCGTCGGGCACCCTCACGATCATGGAGAGAAAGCACAAGTGTTACCTCATAGTGGTGGCCCCCTCCGGCGCCTGCATATGGCCCTCTCGGTTTCATGAGGCTGCCTCACCGTGATCTGTTGCTACGTCAGTGACCTTGGCCACAAAAGCGACCGCTGCACCCCGCTCTTGCATCCTTGCCGACAGGTCCGGTCCCCCACCTGCATGGGCTTGCCCACTCTCTGCCACTCTGCGGAGCTCCGTCGTGGTCTGCCAGTTGAGCCGCTGTCCCTGGATGCCGTGTCCAGCGCTTCAAGCCCAGGAGATCCATTGCCACCTCCAATGAACGCACCTGAACCAACTTGTTTTGCCAACGGAAGATGAGACGGAAGGGGTGCCCCCAGGAGTAGGGCACTTTTTGCTCCTGTAGGTATGTGGTAACAGGCTTAAAGTCCCTGTGCTTTTGCAGTGTAGAAGCCGCTAAATCCTGATACAACAGGGGGCGATGATCCCGGAATTGGAGGAGAGCCAGATCTCGTGCTTTCCAAAGGATCCTTTCCTTCAGCTGGAAATCATGTACACACACCAGAATGTCGGGGTGGTGCTTGGGGTCCTCGCGGCAATCCAACACGGTGCACTCGGTCGATTCGTATGGTCTGGATGTCCTCCTCCTCAAGGATGTGCTTGAATAGCGCCTCGATGTACTCCCTCAAGTCCGCCCCTCTCCTTTCCAGGGCACTGAGCGAATGCGGATATTGTTGCGACTTGACCTATTCTCCAAGTCCTCGGTATGGGCCGGCAGGTCAAGGTTTTGCTCCGTCAGGCGAATCACATTTGTTGAAGACGGTGAATGACCTCTGCTGTTCCCACATCGTGTTCTTCTAGCGTCGCGACCCGTTCCCCCACACCGTCCACATCTCTCCTCACTTCGCGCAGGTCCGAGGCCAGTTGTGAGCGCAGCTCCGATATGTCTTCTTTAATGGCCGCGAAAAATTCAATCATAAAGGCCTCGGTCGCGGGTACTTCATTCTCACCCTTTTGGGGGATTTGTCGGGGATAGGCGAGGCGGACTACGCCGCTCCTTTCGGGATCCCATCTTTCCCAGGCTTATCCTTTTTCGTCCTGTTGGACGCTATGATTGCCGGCACGCACCCCAAAGCTATTTCTTGGGAAGGGTCACTACGTCCGCCCAATGCCCCCGCTTCCTCCTGGGGTGGCCCTGTACCGACCACCGACAATGCGGCCCGCTAATTGCACTCCCCTGCCCCCCTACGTTCTTTACTCGGGGCCTCAATGTCGGTCCGGGAGGAGTCGTCACAACCGGTTAGGGGTGTTCCGTGCTCTCCACCCCGGTTCGCTTGCCAGGGTCCAGGTCGGGTACCACCGGGTGTCAAGTCCACCACTGCCGATAAGCCCCCGTGCGAGCAGTGTTAGGCCGAACCACGTGGCGAACCACCAGACTGCCTACTACCAGGGCTCTACAGGCCGCTCCTGCCTCGGGCTGCCCTGCACAGTTCCTTTAGATGCACCCCCAGAGCATGAGGATAAGTGATTGGCCACCTCCCCCTCTGCAGACGTCCGTCTGATGGCCAGATGAGCCCCCTTTACTCCCGGAGCCAGCTCCACTAGGCCGGGAAGTCCTCCGACGTCTTCCAGAGCGCGGTGCAGGCTCAGCGCTCACAATTTCGGGGTCAGGTGTGTGGTTCTGTGAAAACGGACCTTGTCTCGTAAGGTTATGGTTCCGTCACGATTTTGGTGATGTCGAACCGTATTTAGTGAGTTCGGCTAATATGGAGTAAATTTGTCACGTTAACTAGCGAGTTCATTACGTATTTGTAGACTTCGTCTCGAACATGGGTTCCATTTTGTTTGAGTCTCCATTTTGTATTGCCATCACGCAGGCCGACGAATGTGGTCGAACGAACGAAGCGGCCTAGCCGTCACGTATTGGCATACATTAACAGGGTCTTTCTTGACTCCGAGGTGAATTGCAAGGATCTGATTCCTTTACCTGAAACTGACCCTGCTAAGCCTATTTCCCTGGTTTGATCGTTGTCTGAGATTGCCAATCACTGTTCAGGACATCGTTAACTTTTAGTCTCCTAACATATGCCTTATCTTGCTTACTATCAGTCATTGTTTCCTTTTCTATGCTCTTTATTACATGCATTGTGCCTTTCAATTATGGGTTTCTCCGGCTTGTGGAGATTTCATTTGGGACATCCCCAATAATTAACTTTGGGTTGGGATATTGCAAACTGAGCTTTTCGTCACGTGATACTTTGTTTGAGAATGTACCCCATTGGTTAGATTTTTGCACAGTGGGTGTACGTTCTAAATGTGAATATTGTGTATAAAAGGCGATGTCTTGCTCTACAAATTTGAGCAGTCTCCTGAGAATATGCCATGCTGTATTTTTAGGATCACTGTTACTGGCTGCAGCTAATAAACTTGGTTTCTGACGCCACCCAGAAGTATTCTGTGTTTCTGTATACCAAGGCAGGTTAATTCGAAGACTATGGGCGTGCCCCTAGCTCCGCTGGGTTCTAAAAGCCTGGTTCTTCAACTGGCGCCCATCGTGGGGCGACTTCAGTGGTACAGGTCCAAGCCCAAAGATTGTGAGGAGCTTCGTGAGGAAATTCTGGAAGAGGGCCCCCACTTCATCGACCCCGGCATGTCGAATGTGGACTGAAGGTTTTTCGTGTGAGGCTTCCCCTTTCCGACGGCTACGAAGGACTGCTGCCCTGACTGTCGCCCTGTCTTGGACCCTTTTGTGACATCCATGGACCAGACACCAATTACCTCATCACCATTGGTTACATCCTACATTTCAAGATCTTATCACTTTACACAACCCCTCACTTCAAAAGATCCATCCAGGTCACCAATAACCCTCCCGGACTGTTTCCTTTGTTTTAGATATTTCTGGATGATGCTCATGAGAACACTAACACTAACAGGTGGCACTAATCTACTCCCCTCATGACTAAACCATTTTCTAAGTAAAGTTTATCTCTTACATGTCAAAACCCTCTCATATCAGCATGGCCTTTGTCCTTCACCGTCCAACCCTCCTTCAGCCTATAAACTACTTAAAACTTCCAGCAAATCCTTAACACCTTCCAGCTCCTTTCTCCATTCATCTTCACAAACAATGCCACCCACAAATAATCACACTTTCACACTCTGATCACCAAAAGCATTTGTTCCAAAATCTCTCTGCCCAAACCACTATCACATGTCTCCTCCAAGCACAACCTTGAACAACAGTCAGCCACTGTATTCATTGCGCCTGGTAAACACGATATAACAAAATCAAACTCTTGTAGTGCCAATACTCATCCCCATATTCTACTTGGGATTGAATCGATGCCTTTCTTGCAAAACAATTCATTTATATGTGTGTGCCCCAAAAGTATCCCAACAGCTTGATTGGTCTCCCCCAAAATTCTTTCAGCCATATACCCAGTTTTAACAGTTTCACACTTTATTTCAAATTTCCTTCCACAAATGTTTTTAATATCAACGTTACTTTTGCACCCAAATAAAATAACATTTTAAAAGCCAATATATTATCCGTATCACCTCAAAGGGCCCTTTGTTTGTCTTGTCTTTGATTTTCAATACTACCTCATCACATTTCTGATCAGAGTCACACATTACCTCTCTTACCTTATTAATGTTTCTCATGGATCTATAACTGGATGTATATTGGCCTTTCCTTCCACAAGTCCTACAAGTAGCTTTCCACCCAGGGCATTCTTTGAATTTGGCCATATGACCCATATGACCCATATTACCGCAACTAAAACATTTTTCTTGAGATTTCTTTGCACCCTTTTTATTCTTGTCATCCACCTAAAGTTGGCCCTATGCCGGTTTTCACTACATGCACACTTTCATGATCCGGGTTTTCCTGGTATTTCTCTGCATCACTTCTACACATGCTTGTGAAGACTCACATGATTACGTCATGGTAATGATTTCACTTAGTGAGGGATTATCTTTCTGCCAAATGGCTTCCCAGCTTTGTCCAGAGCACAGCCCAATATAAACCGATCCTCGTCAGTTGCTGCACCAAAATTGCAAGTGGATGCCAGTTTTCTTCTTGCGGTAATATACTCAACAGACAGCTCCCCTATCCTTGGCACTCTCCTCCCATTTCATATTCATTTAGACTGTTAGCATCATCTGAGGCGAGATCTGGCAGATGTTCAAAAACGTCCTGCCCTTCAGGACTGAGACAATGAAGGAGCAGCGACATTTTCCTCTTCAATCTTAGCGAAGCACAACACACCCTGGCATAATGTTAAAAAACCTTCCACCGCTGCCACGGTATCTCAGGATCGCCAGGTTAGGAAAGAAAGAAAGGAGGAGCAGTTACATTCTGCATGACGCCTAAGCAAGAGAACTATCAATCTTAAGCCGAAAACACTTACAGCCTGATTCATCAACGGGCCGTTTTGAGAGCCCCTAATAGCGAATCATAGCGATTCGCTATTAAGGACTCGCAAAACGGTAATCATGTAGGAATCGCATAATAAAATGCGATTCCTACTGATTCCTTATTTGCGATTAGCAAATTGCTAATCGCAAATAAGGAATAACTCGCCATTCATTCCTATGGGCCAAAAGGCCCATAGGAATGAATGGGGAGTATTCCTTATTTGCGATTAGCAATTAGCTAATCGCAAATAAGATTGCGATTTGAAGGGTGCCAGGGGTGTCCACAGGACACCCTATAGCACCCCTCAAATGACATTTCACACAGGTGTTGCACACACACATGTCCAAAGGACATGTGTGTGTGTAACATGCAACTCAGAAAAATGCTTTTAAATGCATTTTTCTGAGTTTTCGCAATTTACCGCGAGGTCTGACCTTGCGTTAAATTGCGGCAAGAAATTGCGAATTCGCAATTTTGAATTGGATGTTGAATTGCATTTAAGGAATCTCTAATAGAGATTCCTTAAATGTAATTCCTCGCACATTTGCGACATCGCAATTAGCGATTTTTGCATTTGGGATGCTGAATCCCAAATGCAAAAATCGCTCTCGCAAAGGGCCGGATTCTCAGAATCCGGCCCCTTGCGAGCGCTATTTCGGTTCATGAATCGGGCGGCTTAAATGTAATTCCTCGCACATTTGCGACATCGCAATTAGCGATTTTTGCATTTGGGATGCTGAATCCCAAATGCAAAAATCGCTCTCGCAAAGGGCCGGATTCTCAGAATCCGGCCCCTTGCGAGCGCTATTTCGGTTCATGAATCGGGCGGTAAGCTTTCTTTGCAGAATACGCTCACAAACGCAAACACAAACACCCTTCTTCCGTTTCATATGTGATCCCCGACTCCTTTTCACTGGCACTCAAATAGATACCCGAGAGCACCTGTAGCAGAAAAGTTAAACAACAATACATGTCCAAAATGTTCTTCTGGTATTCATTCAATAGAACTGACCCCTTTCCACAAATGACCTTTTCACATGTGCAATGTAATTAATTACGAAAGTACAATGCCTCACCCCCCAAAAAACAGTGTTCCTATTTAACATCGACTTCAAAGTATGTCCGAACAAGCAGTGCTCTGATCTATATCATTTTGTTGCTCGTTAGTAAATCACGTTCAAGTTCCTTTAACACTTAGGGCGATGCAACACAAGACTTAATAGCCGCCGTTAGCATGTCATTAAATTGATACGACACCCAATTCAAAATGGACACCAATAGAGTCAACACACAACCAAATCTAAATCAGGATCCACAGCCCAATCTAAAATAACAGCTGCCAAGGAGGATTAAATGCAGTAAAAGTAATCCAGAACTCGGGGCATGCCACACGCTGGCGATACCTGTCGGAGTAACGGTAGGGGGAAAAAAACACCTACGGTACACGTCAAGCACAGCTCCAATCCTTCTGTGTATCTAGTACTTTTAGGTCCCCCAATGAAATCTGAATTCTCCTCCTGTGGGCTAACTATGATCTCTTCCTGTGGTAGCTGGGCATAACTTTCCCAAGATGCTGCTGCTGAGCTTCATTACTAGATGTTGAGGTCTCTTAAAGTCTAGGTTCTTACAGCCTGATTCATCATAGGGAGGTTTTGCGAGTCTGAAATAGCAAATCATAAGGAATCGCTATTACAGACTCGCAAAACGGGATTCATGTAAGAATAGCAAAAATGTTTGCGATTCCTACAGATTCCTTATTTGCGATTAGCAAATTGCTAATCGCAAATAAGGAATAACTCCCCATTCATTCCTATGGGCCAAAAGGCCCATAGGAATGAATGGGGATTAGCTAATCGCAAATAAGATAGCAATTTAAAGGGTGCCAGGGGTGTCCAGAGGACACCCTGTAGCACCCCTTAAATGCTAATTTAAACAGATGTTGCGCACACACATGTCCAAAGGACATGTGTGTGTGCAACATGCAACTCAGAAAAATGCTTTTAAAAGCATTTTTCTGAGTTTTCGCTATTTACCACGGGGTTTGACCTCGCGGTAAATAGCAGGCCGAAATTGCGAATTCGCAAATTTTAAATGGATGATGAATTGCATTTAAGGAATCTCAAATAGAGATTCCTTAAATGTTATTCCTCGCAAAATAGCGAAATCGCTATTACCGATTTTTGCATTTGGGATGATGAATCCCAAATGCAAAAATAGTGCTCGCAAAGGGCCAGATTCTCAGAATCTGGCCCTTTGCGAGCCGATTTCGGCTTGATCAATGAGGCTGTTACTCCTTAACGTGTGAAAATGAGGAGTTTCAAATGTAGATATGTTGTTTAGGTTTATTAATAGCTTACATTTGTTGAGACTCCATTAATTAGCAGCGACTACCCCAGAAGAAATACTGGTCACATCTCCTTTCAGTTCAAATGATCACATTCAATCCCTTGGAGATAGCACAATAACAGTTCCAGAATTATATTACATCAGGCGGAATTCAATCTATTACACCATGCTCAAAATACCACAATCAGCATCTGACTAACATTGAAAATAGACCTCCACTTATGTTAGCAAAGCATGTTAACTTATAAACCACAAGATAATGACACAGAGCAAGAGAATGAAGCTCTGGGTATTCTAAGCTTAGATACCAAACTCATTAAAGTCCCGCTGGTAGCAAAAATCCAACTAGCTTCCATGACTCTATCAAACAGTCTATGTGCTTGCAATGGCCACTATATATCGGATTAAGATTGGTCACAGACGTACTTGAGAGGGACCTATAGTGGTAGAATAGACTATTTCATTCTGGACTTATCACACGGACACAAATTAGTTGACTTTAAGATCCTACCAAGAGTGGATAGCCATCACAAAGCGCTTCAACTTGGGATGAGTAAGAAGAAGATATGTGGTCTATCTGACCCCAATAATCCAACTTGTGCACTTCCAACTATTGGTAATAACAGGTCAGTCAAATGGCACAGATTAAAAAACACAGCCAAATACTCTCATCCAAATGTTTAATACCTTCAACGCTATCTTAACTCCATATATTGACCGCCCTAGTTTTAAAATTGCAATCATTGGGATACACTTCTCCTTGTTTAACACTTAAAGGACCTATGCACAAAGGCAGCCAAAGCATTTCCACCTTTAGCAGCTTGGTGGTCTCTGTGGTATATAAGTGAATGCTGCAATTCAAAATCTTCTCTGATTTCTGTCTTAAATCTTGCAAGCCGTCTGGTCTCAGTGAAGCTAGATTTCTATATAAACTTGCCCTCGACACCAGTAAGAGAAACTGGGATATGCAAATTGACTTAACCTCATGGAAGCCTTAAGAAGAAGAGATGATGCAGGCTTTTTTCACATTATTGTACATGGCAGCCATAACAGCCCACTGCCAACAAACATAGTATACAAGCACAAGTGTGGATAAAACTTTTTACGGACCTATATTCACCATAATCATCATTCTGATGCTATTTTATTCTCCACTGAGTCACAGTCCTGATTACCCATTCTGACCACTACTACTGAAAATCCTGTATTTTCATTATCTGATCCATTAAACACAATATATTTTTTGCAAGTAGAGAAAGCTCCTGGCCCAGACAAAGTTCCTGGTAGGCTATATCACTCTGAGGAGGCTCCCTATTTAAGCTTGCTGTCCTGCAGAATAATCTACAGAGCGAGCGTTTCTGACTTTCGGGTGGAAATTATTCCTTTCTTCCAAAAAGGAGACATGGGTTTCCCAGGAACTATAGACCTATCAGTCAAATGGACAATCTGCAAAACATATTTTCTAGACAGCTATTACAAACTTTTGGAGTGGATGGATGAGACTTAGGTTCTATCCCCCCTTCAAGTTGGATTCAGACCGAAAGTTGGTTCTATTGATCAAGTACTCCAATTTGCTCTAATTTCTTGGAAATATCTCAAGATAAACAAGGAGCACTTCTTGGTGGCATTTGTTGACTTGCTGGCCACCTTTGACCTTGTCTCTAGGGACCTGTGGGACACACTCAAGCCACTGAGTATCTCATCATACATACCCGACACCATAAATAAGCTTCACAAGCTTGGTGGGGAAGGCAGAAGGAGCTCACAAACAGCATTCTTGTTGCACAAGGCATACACCAAAGTTGAGTTCTAGATCCTACACTGTTTTCCCTAAATATTAATAATGTTATCAACTCTCTTAATGGCTTTGTTCATGACTCTCCCAAACTTGATGGCAAGCTAATCCAGCACTTTTATTTGCAGATGATCCCCTTTTAATATCATACAAACCAGTGGGTTTAAGAATTTACTGAATACATTTACTGGCTTTCGTGATTGATGGGACATCAGAGGCCAATATTTCCAAAAACAAATATATCATCCTTAGTCCACAGACGTCCTTTGAGGGGGCCTGAGGATGGAGAGACATTTGCTGAACAAGGTCGACAAGTTTGACTTCTTGGGTATCAAGGTTGACAATTCACTCTATGGAATTCTGCAGCCACGTATGGCGCATACATATGGGGAATGGTTATTGGAAATCATCTGTCCCAGAGGGAGACTAGCTTCCTAAGATCTTTACTTAATTTGCCGCAAAGTGCTCCTTCCATACCACTCTATTTTGATTCTAGTTTAAATAGAATAGAGGATTTAGCTGCTCTTAAACCTGTTAGGTTTGACCTCTGTAGTAACCATTATTGTAGGAACTTCCTAATGGCTCCTTCTCTATTCCAGGGGTCTTTGGACAGACGCTCGAGAACACGATTCTTTACGAGAGGCGGCACGGGGAGCGAGTAGCTCCCATGATAGTGGAACAGTGCGTGAGCTTCATTAGAAGTTGGGGCCTACACGAGGTGGGCCTCTTTCATCAACCTGGTCAAGTCCATTTAGTGAAAGAGCTACAGGAAGCGTTTGATTCTGGTGAAAAGTTTACGTTTGACAGGTATGACACTGCTTTTGTGTTACAGAGTTTACACAGCATTCAACACACTGTGGTTGGTAATTTATAGCATGTGATTTATGTATCAATGTTTAATGCACCCCTAGTTCTAGAAGTTATTCTGATTGCAAAAAAAACACCCAGATGTTATTACTTGTCTCATGTCTGTGGGCAATTTAAAAAAGGATGTCCTCCAATAATGAAGGCAACTCAGATCACAGGAACGTTTGGCAACCCCAGGCTGCCTTGGAGCCTACCGTGGATGTTCCCCTTACTCCGGAGCCTACAGTGGCTGTTTCTCGTGCTCTGGAGCCTACAGTGGCTGTTCCCTGTGGTCTGGAGCACACTGTCGCTGTTTCCCATGCCCTGGAGTGTACTGTTGCTGTTTCCAGTGCTCTGGAACGTTCTACAGCTGTTTCCGGTGCTCTGGAGCCCATAGTAGCTGTTTCCCATGCTCTGGAGCCCACAGTAGCTGTTTCCCGTGCTCTGGAGCCTAACATGGATGTTTCCCTTGTTCTGGAGCCTACTGGAACATAGACAAAGAAGGATCCTTTGCACAACAACAAGAAGAAATCAGAAGAAAAGGCATGGTGCTAGCAATTACCTTAAAAATGCGACATCAAAACTAACCCGTCCAATACTAAGTCCCCTCCTGAAAGTAGCACAGGCTAAAATCCTACCCACAAAAACCTATGGCAGCGAATCAATGCAAGGTACAGACACCAAACTATTGGAGAGAATTCTAGACAAAGCAAAGAGAATTATGCTCAGCCTCCGAAACTACAGTTCCACAGCACAAATAAGGCTGGAGTTTGGCCTAATGAAGCAAACTTGGCCAGGTATGGCGCATATATCATCTGCTGGAATAAGATCAGATCATCTTCCCCAAACACTTTAAACAAGCTCTTATGGCAAGGCCTCCAACAGAGGGATTCATCCCATGCAAGAATCTATCTACAGGAATCTTTTGCAGCCACTGGGCTCTCTGCCCTCTGGAACACACAGATTCATTATTTAGTCTTTAAGAAGCTGGTCTGGAAATTTTTAAAACAACATTCTTTGGTGGAGGATAAAACCGCCTCCTCGACCAGATCTCACTCCTGGATGACTTTAAACAACTATAAAATCTTAGCTCCTCAAAAATACTTTAACTTGGGATACTCAAAACCATGGAAAATAAAATTCTTAAGGCTTCATCTTGGCCTGCTCCCATGCACTCAGAACCTTCCAACGTGGATGCGGGAGTCAACCATAATTTCTTGCAGCTTGTGCAAAAATGGTCAGGGAGATATCGTCAACCTACTATGTACCTGCAAGGAGATGTAGCAGGAAAGGACACAGCTGCAAAAAATTCCCTTCAATCAGAGGGCAATCTGCTCAAAGAGGCAAGCAATCCTGGTATGCTTTGACTCAGGAGCTCCACAATTAAATGGCAGACTAGTAAGATTTTGTGCTCTAGCCGTACAAAAAATGCCATCACCCTCCGCGCATAGTTACCGTCAGTCCACAATGTGAAGCCCTGCTAACAACCTACTGCTGACTCACTAGAAATCACTTTACGAAGGCCAAGACTTCAAGAATCGTCAGCAGCTTCACACACTGAGGAATCATGCATAGCCTATTCAAACAAAGAACATAAGCCGCTCCAATTAAGGCAGAGCTGGGAAGCCGTCACCTAAGCCAGCATCTCAGAACCTTCGTGAAGTACCTTCCTGCACTGATTGTATTGGCTGTCCCGGCAACGAACTCTGCACTGTCTGCCTTGATTGCACCGATAAAGAACTCTGCATAAGCATACAGTCAAAGTCCTCAACTATTTTAATCAAGGTGTTTTAATTGTTATCAACCCAATTCACTTAAAACTTTTATAATGCTCTCTGAAAAATGATACACAGTCAAAATATCGAGTTTTTAATGTCGAGGTACAGAAATATCGAGTTCTAAATATCGCAGGTAAGTAATATCGATGTTTTACATATCGAAGTTAAAAATATCGTTTTGTGTCATTGTATGTAATATCGATGTAAATAATGTCGAAGTAAGAAATATCGATGTTGTAATTATCAAAATATTAAAATATTGTTATATGATGTATTATGTATATGTTATTTTTAATAGATATACATGTTTATATAATAGGAATAAATATTAATTATTTTAAAATGTTAGATATTTTTTAGGAGCAGGATGTTGGGTTTATAGGGGATAAGGGTGGGGAGTGTTTTAAAAAATGAAAATTGTAATGTAATTTTTGTAATATAAATATAAATTTTAGATAAAAAATGTGAATTTATTAATAAATATATTTTTGTAAAATGAAATATAAATTAAAATTTGAAAAATAAATTTTAATTTAATAAATAGTCATTAGTTTTAGAAGCGGGATGTTAGGTTAATAGGGGATAAGGGTGGGGAGTGTTTTAAAAAATATACATTTATTAGTAATGTATTTTAGTCAAATTTAAATTTGAAAATTGTATTTTTATTTTAAATATAAATGTTATTATAAAATTTAAATGGAAATATGCCATTTAAAAATATATTCTAGAACATTTTAAATGTAAATGTGAAATTTAAAATTATTTTATTGAAAAATTGTAAATAATTTTAGAAGCGGGATGTTGGGTTAATAAGGGATAAAGGTGGGGAGTGTTTTAAAAAATATACATTTTATTGGAATGTATTTTTTTGAAATTTAAATTGGAAATGTGACATTTAAAAAAAAAATTATTACAAATCTTAAATGTAAATATGAAATTTATAAATATATTTTCGAATATTTTAAATGTAAATATGAAATTTTAAAATATATTTTCGAAAATGTGTAAATAATTTTAGGAGTGGGATGTTGGGTTTTAGGGGATAAGGGTGGGGAGTGATTTAAAATATTTAATAATTTTTTTAAAACATTTCATAAATTTGAAACTTTATTATTAAAATGTAAAAATGTATGGTAAGGAATTGTAATAGTGTTCTTTATATTTTATAGAGGATAAGTGTTTCACAATTTTAAACATTTTTAAAAGGAAATTAAGAATTTAAATGTAAAAATTAAATTGAAATTTCTAATTTTTAAAATTTGTAAATATATGTTATATTGTTATGTTGTGTTTATAGTGGATACATGGTGAAATTTTCAAAAAAAATTATTTAAAATAAAAATATTTATTTTAAGTAATACATTTAAAATTTAAATCTAAAGTATTTTATGAATATAAAATTGTAATACAAATGTGTAATGTAAATAGGAAATGAACAAATATATTTTATTAAAATGATAAACATTTTTAGAAGTGAGTTTTTGTTTTTTTAGGGGATAAGGGTGGGTAGTGGTTAAGAAATTAAATAGGTTAAGTGTCCAGCACCTACCCAAATTCTTTTGATTAATTTTAAAAATGGTACGACAAATTCTTTTGATTAATTTTAAAAATGGTACGTCGTATAGTTTAATTAATTTTTATAATAATCTATCTCAGATAGAATGTACGAAAACTGTGTCTGCAATAACTATGTTTATAAGTGAACAACGTGCTAAGCATACATCTACATTGTGTAACGTTATATGGAGAGGCGATTTCAATGTTCAATTGTGCCCAAAATATAAGACAACTGATTGTGGCCTCGTAGATGAAAACGATTCCCCACTGACACATTTTACTCACTCCGCGGTAGGAGACTCCCTGAACGAAAGTTTAATGTTTTTAGAACTGTCGTACGCCAACGATCTTGTAGACCCCCCCGTGGATTTTAAACCTACTTTTCACGGTCGGGGCTGTTTTAGTACCATAGATTTTATTTTGTGTTCATATTCTTTGAAGGGTACGCTTCATCAGTCTACCACAGGAACAGAAGTATCTGGCGACCACTTTCCTAACAGTATTGTATTAAAGCTACATACGAAAGTTCCCCACTCTACTCGAATGAGCTTACTGACCCAAAATGCTTTAACTATGGATAGAACTAACGGTTACACAGTGAAATGGTCCCGGGTAGACCCACAATTAACAACAACTAAAATTGTAACTAAAGCACTCCCCTGGATAAACTCCTGCCTTAATGAGGATTCTACCCCTGAGCAAATTATCTCCAGTTTTGGGGAAATCCTCAAAACTATCCAGAGAGAGCTAGTTCGTACCCATAAATTAGGTACCCATTCAGGCCCAAAATGGTTCGACACAGCATGTCGAAAAGCACTAACCGCCCTAAAGAAAGAAATCCATAATCCATCTAGAGACAAGGAAAAAATAGCCAAGTTAAGATCTGATTATAAGCTGGCTCAGACCAGATGCAAAAAAGAGCTCAAGAATAAACTGTGGGCCCAGCTACACGAGAGCTGCCATACAAAGGACAGCTCACAGTTCTGGCAGGTAGTAAAATCTCCTTTCTTGTTAGAGGCCAACTCCCATCAACACTTGGATGTAGCAGTGACCGCGGACGAGTGGGTGACTCACTTTTCAAAGATCTTTAGTGATCTCCCCCCGGACAGTGCGGCACAATGCAACCAAGTTATTGGGTCTCCAAGAAAAGGGGTATATCCAATTGACCTATCTTTTACCTTGGAGGAGGTTATATGTGCATTATCCTCCTCAAAAACTGGAAAGGCCCCTGGCCCGGACGGTGTCCCACTAGATATATTCATCTCTAACATCGACTTATGGTCTCCAATTATCACCCAACTATTGGCGGCTGTGTTAAGCACCGGCCTTTTGGATTCCTGGTCCACCTCCATACTTCTTCCTATTTTTAAAAAAGGGGATAGGAACAACCCTACCTGCTACAGGCCCATTTCCCTCCTGGATTCACTGGGTAAAGTCGCGGGTCGCCTAATCCTTGATCGTTTACAGGATTGGGCGGCAGAAAATAACATCTTTACCGACCTCCAGTATGGATTCCGGGAGGGACTGGGTACCGTAGAACAGGCTTTAAACCTGACACTTTTAATAGGAAAGTATGTGGGAGTCAAACGGGGTAACCTGTTCATGGTATACGTCGACCTCAGTGCGGCGTTTGATTGTGTAATTCACGCCAAGCTATGGTCTACTCTGAAGGAGTTGGGGGTCGATCCGCCGCTAATCAAATTTTTACACGAGCTTTACTCTGAAGCTTCGGCCTGCGTAAGGTTTGGTACAGGTGGCGAATTAACATCCTCCTTCCAAATAACCCGCGGAGTTAGACAGGGCTGTGTCCTGGCTCCCTTCCTGTTTAATTTATTCACCAATGGTTTGGAAGCAGCCATGCTTGAAGGGAGCCAGGATTTACCTACCATTAACCACCGCCCTATCCCAGCATTGCTTTATGCTGATGATTCAGTAATCTTCGCTAGATCCCTGGTACAGTTGCAGAAGCAATTGGACAAATATTGTAATTATATGCTCTCACTTGGGTTAAAGGTGAACAAGACCAAGACCTTTGTCATGCAAACAGGGCCCAAGGTAAAAAGCTCCAAGCATCTTACCATTGAGCATTCAAAATTAGAACGAGTTAGGGAATACCCCTATCTGGGTATCCTAATAGATGAGGAGTTAACGTGGAAAAGGGCATTGGTAACTAGAAAACTGCTTTACCAACGTGCTACCTCTGCCCTTGTTTCACTTTCCAGAAAAATGGGTAAGCCATCCCCCCCTGTACTACTTAAAATCCACCAAGCCAAATGCCAAAGCATTGCTACATACGGAGCCGGTGTATGGGGCTATGCAAACACGGCTGAACTCCAAAAAATCCAAAACGGATTTGTAAAATATCTGTTGGCCCTCCCTCAGAGCGCCCCCACATACGGTTGCCATATAGAGCTTGGGATTGACTACTTAGCTGATTACATCAAATGTCAACCAATGCTATTATGGCACCGTATCTGGTCTAAACCCGAATGTCATCTCACTCGTGCCCTGATTTCGGACTGCTTGGGGCTGACGTCCTGGAAAAAGATCCCTTGGTTGGCATACGTTGTTAACTTTTTGAAAGATTTGGATCTTAATCAATACGTAACAGAGCCAACACTAATTAGTGAGCTAAGCCGAAAAACCTTTAAGTATCACTGCCTTAACCATCTTCGGGAACTTCGTTTGAGCGGCGAAGTACCCAAACAAACAAATGCTCACATCATGATGGTTCAAGTGTCACTAGGTATACAGCCTTATCTCACTTATTATTTGTCCAATCATGAAAAATATCTACTAACCAGGTTGCGTTTTAATTTGTTTTTCCGATTGGTAACTTTCCCAAATCCATTAAACTGGTCTCATGACTTAGAGAAATGCCCATGTGATAAGGTCTCGCCCCAAACTACTATGCATGTAGTCTTTTTCTGTTTTTTCTACGCCGAACCACGCAAACGCTGGGTTTTGCCTGTGTTGCGTCAGATGGGGCTGAGGACCTGCCGACCAGCGTTTCTCGCTTTGCAACAGCTAGATTCCCAATATGCGGCAAAAAATTTAGCCATGTATCTTAAATCATGTTTAATAATTCGTAAAGCAATAAGGAATGAAGATCTAACCCCATGAAATTTTGTATCATGTAGCTGATCGAAAGTGTATCTTCCCTTATGTGTTTTTTCTTTCTCTATTTCTTAATGTTTTAGGATTTTTAAACTGTATTATAATACTGTAATCACATCAATATGTTTTTTTTAAGTGAATATGTTTTAACAATGATGATGTACTTTTTATGGTTAACAAATCGTCTAACCGAATAAAAGAATTTGAACTGAACTAAATGGCAGACTAGTAAGATTTTGTGCTCTAGTCGTACAAAAAATGCCATCACCCTCCGCGCATAGTTACCGTCAGTCCACAATGTGAAGCCCTGCTAACAACCTACTGCTGACTCACTAGAAATCACTTTACGAAGGCCAAGACTTCAAGAATCGTCAGCAGCTTCACACACTGGGGAATCATGCATAGCCTATTCAAACAAAGAACATAAGCCGCTCCAATTAAGGCAGAGCTGGGAAGCCGTCACCTAAGCCAGCATCTCAGAACCTTCGTGAAGTACCTTCCTGCACTGATTGTATTGGCTGTCCCGGCAACGAACTCTGCACTGTCTGCCTTGATTGCACCGATAAAGAACTCTGCATAAGCATACAGTCAAAGTCCTCAACTATTTTAATCAAGGTGTTTTAATTGTTATCAACCCAATTCACTTAAAACTTTTATAATGCTCTCTGAAAAATGATACACAGTCAAAATATCGAGTTTTTAATGTCGAGGTACAGAAATATCGAGTTCTAAATATCGCAGGTAAGTAATATCGATGTTTTACATATCGAAGTTAAAAATATCGTTTTGTGTCATTGTATATAATATCGATGTAAATAATGTCGAAGTAAGAAATATCGATGTTGTAATTATCAAAATATTAAAATATTGTTATATGATGTATTATGTATATGTTATTTTTAATAGATATACATGTTTATATAATAGGAATAAATATTAATTATTGAAAAATGTTAGATATTTTTTAGGAGCAGGATGTTGGGTTTATAGGGGATAAGGGTGGGGAGTGTTTTAAAAAATGAAAATTGTAATGTAATTTTTGTAATATAAATATAAATTTTAGATAAAAAATGTGAATTTATTAATAAATATATTTTTGTAAAATGAAATGTAAATTAAAATTTGAAAAATAAATTTTAATTTAATAAATAGTCATTAGTTTTAGAAGCGGGATGTTAGGTTAATAGGGGATAAGGGTGGGGAGTGTTTTAAAAAATATACATTTATTAGTAATGTATTTTAGTCAAATTTAAATTTGAAAATTGTATTTTTATTTTAAATATAAATGTTATTATAAAATTTAAATGGAAATATGCCATTTAAAAATATATTCTAGAACATTTTAAATGTAAATGTGAAATTTAAAATTATTTTATTGAAAAATTGTAAATAATTTTAGAAGCGGGATGTTGGGTTAATAAGGGATAAAGGTGGGGAGTGTTTTAAAAAATATACATTTTATTGGAATGTATTTTTTTGAAATTTAAATTGGAAATGTGACATTTAAAAAAAAAATTATTACAAATCTTAAATGTAAATATGAAATTTATAAATATATTTTCGAATATTTTAAATGTAAATATGAAATTTTAAAATATATTTTCGAAAATGTGTAAATAATTTTAGGAGTGGGATGTTGGGTTTTAGGGGATAAGGGTGGGGAGTGATTTAAAATATTTAATAATTTATTTTAAAACATTTCATAAATTTGAAACTTTATTATTAAAATGTAAAAATGTATGGTAAGGAATTGTAATAGTGTTCTTTATATTTTATAGAGGATAAGTGTTTCACAATTTTAAACATTTTTAAAAGGAAATTAAGAATTTAAATGTAAAAATTAAATTGAAATTTCTATTTTTTAAAATTTGTAAATATATGTTATATTGTTATGTTGTGTTTATAGTGGATACATGGTGAAATTTTCAAAAACAATTATTTAAAATAAAAATATTTATTTTAAGTAATACATTTAAAATTTAAATCTAAAGTATTTTATGAATATAAAATTGTAATACAAATGTGTAATGTAAATAGGAAATGAACAAATATATTTCATTAAAATTATAAACATTTTTAGAAGTGAGTTTTTGTTCTTTTAGGGGATAAGGGTGGGTAGTGGTTAAGAAATTAAATAGGTTAAGTGTCCAGCACCTACCCTAATTAAATGTAGATTGGAGTTGGAATAGTAAATTAAATAGGTTCAGTGTCCAGCACCAACCCTAATTAAATGTACATTGGAGTTGGAATAGTAAATTAAGTAGTTTTAGTGTCCACCACCTACCCTAATTAAATGTAGATTGGAGTTGGAATAGTAAATTAATTAGGTTCAGTGTCCAGCATCTACCCTAATTAAATGTAGATTGGAGTTGGAATAGTAAATTAATTAGGTTAAGTGTCCAGCAGCTACCCTAATTAAATTTAGATTGGAGTTGGAATAGTAAATTAAATAGGTTCAGTGTCCAGCACCTACCCTAATTAAATGTAGATTGGAGTTGGAATAGTAAATTAAGTCGTTTTAGTGTACACCACCTACCCTAATTAAATGTAGATTGGAGTTGGAATAGTAAATTAATTAGGTTCAGTGTCCAGCATCTACCCTAATTAAATGTAGATTGGAGTTGGAATAGTAAATTAATTAGGTTAAGTGTCCAGCACCTACCCTAATTAAATGTAGATTGGAGTTGTAATAGTAAATTAAATAGGTTCAGTGTCCACCACCTACCCTAATTAAATGTAGATTGGAGTTGGAATAGTAAATTAAGTAGTTTTAGTGTCCACCACCTACCCTAATTAAATGTAGATTGGAGTTGGAATAGTAAATTAATTAGGTGAAGTGTCCAGCATCTACCCTAATTAAATGTAGATTGGAGTTGGAATAGTAAATTAAATAGGTTCAGTGTTCAGCACCTACCCTAATTAAATTTAGATTGGAGTTGGAATAGTAAATTAAGTCATTTTAGCGTACACCACCTACCCTAATTAAATGTAGATTGGAGTTGGAATAGTAAATTAATTAGGTTCAGTGTCCAGCATCTACCCTAATTAAATGTAGATTGGAGTTGGAATAATAAATTAATTAGGTTAAGTGTCCAGCACCTACCCTAATTAAATGTAGATTGGAGTTGGAATAGTAAATTAAATAGGTTCAGTTTCCACCACCTACCCTAATTAAATGTAGATTGGAGTTGGAATAGTAAATGAATTAGGTTTAGTGTCCAGCATCTACCCTAATTAAATGTAGACTGGAGTTGGAATAGTAAATTAAATAGTTTCAGTGTCCAGCACCTACCCCAATTAAAAGTAGATTGGAGTTGGAATAGTAAATTAATTAGGTTAAGTGTCCAGCACCTACTCTCATTAAATGTAGACTGGAGTTTGAATAGTAAATAAAATAGGTTCAGTGTCCAGCACCTACCTTCAATAAATGTAGATTGGAGTTGGGATAGTAAATAAATTAGGTTCAGTGTCCAGCACCTACCCTAATTACATGTAGATTGGAGTGCGAGTAGTGAATTATATAGTTTCAGTGTCCAGCACCTACCCTAATTAAATGTAGATTGGAGTTGGAATAGTAAATTAAATCGTTTCAGTGTCCAGCACCTACCCTTATTAAATGTAGATTGGAGTTGGAATAGTAAATTAAATAGTTTTAGTGTCCAGCACCTATCTTAATTAAATGTAAATTGGAGTTGGAATAGTAAATAATTAGGTTCAGTGTCCAGCACCTACCCTAATTAAATATAGATTGGAGTTGGAATAGTACATTAAATAGGTTCAGTGTCCAGCACCTACCCTAATTAAATGTAGATTGAAGTTGGAATAGTAAATTAAGTAGTTTTAGTGTCCACCACCTACCCTAATTAAATGTAGATTGAAGTTGGAATAGTAAAGTAAATAGTTTTAGTGTCCAGCACCTATCTTAATTAAATGTAAATTGGAGTTGGGATAGTAAATTTATTAGGTTCAGTGTCCAGCACCTACCCTAATTAATTAACTAATTAAATGTAAATTGGAGTTGGAATAGTAAATTAAATAGGTTCGATGTCCAGCACCTACCCTAATTAAATGTAGATTGGAGTTGGAATAGTAAATTAAGTAGTTTTAGTGTCCACCACCTACCCTAATTAAATGTAGATTGGAATTGGAATAGTAAATTAAGTAGTTTTAGTGTCCACCACCTACCCTAATTAAATGTAGATTGGAGTTGGAATAGTAAATTAATTAGGTTCAGTGTCCAACATCTACTCTAATTAAATGTAGATTGGAGTTGAAATAGTAAATTGATTAGGTTAAGTGTCCAGCACCTACCCTAATTAAATGTATATTGTAGTTGGAATAGTAAATTAAATAGGTTCAGTGTCCAGCACCTACCCTATTTAAATGTAGATTGGAGTTGGAATAGTACATTAAGTAGTTTTAGTGTCCACCACCTACCCTAATTAAATATTGATTGGAGTTGGAATAGTAAAAAATTAGGTTCAGTATCCAGCATCTACCCTAATTAAATGTAGATTGAAGTTGGAATAGTAAATTAAGTAGTTTTAGTGTCCACCACCTACCCTAATTAAATGTAGACATGAATCTGGAATAGTAAAGTAAATAGTTTTAGTGTCCAGCACCTATCTTAATTAAATGTAAATTGGAGTTGGGATAGTAAATTTATTAGGTTCAGTGTCCAGCACCTACCCTAATTAATTAACTAATTAAATGTAAATTGGAGTTGGAATAGTAAATTAAATAGGTTCGATGTCCAGCACCTACCCTAATTAAATGTAGATTGGAGTTGGAATAGTAAATTAAGTAGTTTTAGTGTCCACCACCTACCCTAATTAAATGTAGATTGGAGTTGGAATAGTAAATTAATTAGGTTCAGTGTCCAACATCTACTCTAATTAAATGTAGATTGGAGTTGAAATAGTAAATTGATTAAGTTAAGTGTACAGCACCAACCGTAATTAAATGTAGATTGGAGTTGGAACAGTAAATTAAATAGTTTTAGTGTCCAGCACCTACCTTAATTAAAAGTAAGTTGGAGTTTGAATAGTAAATCAATTAGGTTGAGGGCTCCATTATGATGTCGGGCGGATCGCCACCGCCATAGTGGCGGTGGCGATCCGCCCGACAGAAATGCCCACCCGCCACCCTTTTCCCCCCGCCACATTACAATGGCAGGGGGGGCCGCAGCGGTGGCAAACACCGCCCGCCACTTTTCCGCCCCGGTCGCCTTGCGGCCGGGGCGGAAAAAGTTTCATATGGTGGAGGTGTCTCTCAGACACTGCCAGCCATATTTGCATGTGTGGCCATAGGTGCCTTTCCGCGGCGGCGATCCCGCCACAGAAAGGCAGGCGGTCGTTGCCATTGGGGGCCCCTGCGGGCCCCCATGTTGAAGGCCAAGGTGGGGGTGCACAGGGGGGGCACCTATGGTACCCCCCTTCATTTGCATATACAAAGCGGCAGGCACCGCGCGGTGCCTGCCGCTTTGCATATGATATGATATTTGTAATGCAAATGCAAATGAGAAAATGCATTTTTTGCATTGTGGCGGGCGGTGCAGAGTGCACCGCCCGCCACAATGCCACAACTACAGGATGTGCCCGCCACTGTGGCGGGCACATCCCAATAGCCCCCACGGGACCCCCGCCCTTATGGCGGGCGGTCCCAATCACCGGTAGGATGACGGGCGGACAAAGTTCGCCCGTCATCCTAATGGGCCCCAAAGTGTCCAGCACCTACTCTCATTAAATGTAGATTGGAGTTGGAATAGTAAATAAAATAGGTTCAGTGTCCAGCACCTACCTTCATTAAATGTAGATTGGAGTTGGAATAGTAAATTAAATAGGTTCAGTGTCCAGCATCTACTAGAATTTACAGTACATTGTAGTGAAATTATTTTCTGAAAAAATACATCTAGAGAAATGGGTACATTTTTTTTAATTTACAGTAAATAAAAACCCCATGCACAGTTTTACATATTGTTTTTTTATTTTTATTATTTAGAGAATAAATAATTGTAAGTAGATCATTTTTTTAAATGAAAGTGTTAATGTATAGGTTTTTTGAAATTTTTTATTTTCACACACAATTTTTTGAAATGTTTATAGTTGTTAATTAAAGTAAATAATAGGTATATCGAAAAAATACAGTACAAAAACATACATTTAACTTAATGATATATTTTGTACATACTGTTGTGAACAGTTTTATATTTCACATTTCAAAATATTTAGTACTGTACATTGTATAATATTAATAATATAATATTTTACTGTGGAAGATATGTTTTAAATGTAGATCCATTTTTAAATCATAACATTTACATAATATATTGATACTAATATTGTATACAATATTTTAAAAAAAATTGTAATATGTCACTTTTATTTCTAGTAATATTAATATTAATATTGTATTATTAATATTAATATGTTTCAAATTTTTATATAAAAAGTACATAAAAAGTATACATTTGTTAACATTTTTTACAAACATATATATTTATAATTATAATATTAAATATTATATTTTAATAATATTTAATTGTATAATTTTACAATTTTTACACATTATAATATTGTTTATAATACATAAGCATAAAAATGCAAATATAAAAAAATGCAAGTTTTGTAATGTTTAACTAATTTTTGTTTTGTTAAATTATTTAGTCATTTATTTAACTATTTTTATGTTATCTTTATTATTTGGGTGTTCTATTTTGTAACCGCTCTTAGTTTTTTTGGGTCATTTGGGAAGATTCAAGATCACGGTTGGCAGCTACTTCGGGTCTGAGAAGGTAAGAGTTCTAATCTTTACATTTAAGTATTGTAAATATGTTTTGAAGGTAGTAGTTTGTTGTTTGTGGTGTGTGGACTAGTGTTTTAGGAGGTTTGAAGTTTGTAGTTAGTTATTTACATTTTAAGTGTTATCGTCGTTTGCACGTAATTAGGCCTAGTTTGAGTTGTTTGTTTTGGGTATATTCCTTTAGTTTTAGTGTTAAATATCTATTTATTGTTAGTGACTAATGTATATTTTTATATTTTGTGAGGGTGGGAGTGTTGATTTTTCTTTTACAGGTGTTTGGTTACAGCGTTTTTGTTTACAGAAGTATTCCATTTTTTTTACTAAAGGAAGTTTATTTTACTTGTTTAAAGTAAATCTTTTTTTACACTTCCTTTATTATTTGGGTTTCCTGAAGCGTTTTTTTTTTATTTTTACACGTTTTCGGGTTTTTAATGGATTCAAGTTTGCCGATTTTTTACGGAATTTCGATGGATTTGGCACAGTTGTACATGAAACCTGCATCAGGTTTCATGTGGGCGTTCTGTCGCAGGGTGGGCGTTCCGTCATAGGAAAGCCCCGTAAAACTGACGCAGTGAAATCTACAAGATTTTACTGAGTTAGTTTTACGACGCTGCTGGGTCAAATCCTTACGCCTGCTTGAAGCAGGCGTAAGGAGTGACGCACCACGTTATGTATGGGTGGCCTCTGTACATTGCAGGAGTTGCGCCGCCCGTACACCACAAGATGCGTCACGCATCTGCCCTTCCTTGCACCATGGTGCGCCGCATTGTAAATGCGGCGCCTCTGTGGTGCCGCAAGGAGGGAATTGCGTGACGCATCAGTTCTGGCGCATCCCTGCTGATTGCAGAGATGCGCCAGAACTCATAAATCTGCCCCTTGAAACCTGAAACTGGAGCCTATTGTGGCAGTTTCCCATGCTGTGGACAGTGATTGTTTCATGTGCTCTGGAGGCTACTGTTCCCCCTGCCCTGGAGTATACTGTGGCTGTTTCCCGTGCCCTGCAGTGTACCATGGCTGTTTCCCATGCTCTGGACAGTGGCTGTTTCCTGTGCTGTGGGGCCTACCATGGCTGTTTCCTGTGCTGTGGGGCCTACCATGGCCGTTTCCTGTGCTCTGGAGCCTACAGTGGCCATTTCCCGTGCTCTGGAGCCTACCGTGGCTATTTCCCATGCTCTGGAACCTACTATGGCTGTTTCATGGGCTCTGCAGCCTACTGTGGCTGTTTCCTGTGCCCTGGTGTGTAACATGTGTTTCCATGCTCTGGACTTACCATGGCTGTTTCCAGTGCTTTGAAGTCTTCAATGACTGTTTCACACGCTCTGGAGCCTACTGTAACTGTTTCTCATGCTCTGGAGCAAATTCTACCATGGCTGTTTCCCATGCTCTGCAGCCTAATGTGGGTGCTTCCTGTGCCCTGGAGTATACAGTAACTGTTTCACTTGCTCTGTAGCCTTCAGTGACTGATTCCCGTGCTCTGGAGCAAATCCTACCATGGATGTTTCCCATGCTCTGGAGAGTTCCATGGCTGTTTCCCGTGCTCTAGAGCGTTCTATGGCTGTTTCCCGTGCTCTGGAGCGTTCCATGGCTGATTCCCATGCTCTGGAGCATTCCATGGCTGTTTACCGTGCTCTGGGGCCTTCAGTGACTGTTTCCCATGCTCCGGAGCAAATCCTAGTGTGGATGTTTCCCCTGTTCAGGGGCCTTCAGTGACAGTTTTGCATGCTCTGTGCTCTGGAGCCTACCATGGCTGTTTCCCGTGCACTGGGGCCTTCAGTGACTGTTTTCCATGCTCTGGAGCGTTCCATGGCTGTTTCCTGTGCTCTAGAACGTTCTATGGCTGTTTGCCATGTTCTGGGGCCTTCAGTGACTGTTTCCTGTGCTCTCGAGCATTCCATGGCTGTTTCCCGTGCTCTGGAGCATTCCATGGCTGATTCCCATGCTCTGGAGCATTCCATGGCTGATTCCCATGGTCTGGAGTATTCCATTGCTGTTTCCCATGTTCTAGGGGCCTCAGTGACTATTTCCCGTGGTCTGTAGCATTCCATGGCTGTTTCCCGTGCTCTGGAGCATTCCTTGGCTGTTACCCTTGTTCTGGAGCCTTCAGTGATTATTTCCCCTGCTCTGGAGCTTTCCATGGCTGTTTCCCGTGCTCTGGAGCTTTCCATGGCTGTTTCCCGGCCTCTGGAGCGTTCCATTGCTGTTTCCTTTGTTCTGGGGCCTTCAGTGACTATTTCCCGTGCTTCTGAGCGTTCCATGGCTGTTTTCTGGAGCGTTCCATGGCTGTTTCCCGTGCTCTGAAGCATTATATGGCTGTTTCCCGTGTTCTGAAACCTATAGTGGTGAATAACCATGCGCTGGAAGCTACCGTGGCAATTTCCTGGGCTCTTAAATGTCCGATCAGTAGAGCTTGTCCCTTTTCTCTGGGTACTGCCTTCTGCTGACGGTGTCCCAGCATGTCATTTAGCTTTAGTGCTTATAAGAACGTCCAATGCACACTGTCCAATGCACATAGAAACATACTCTCACTCCTCACTAACCCACTAGCACTCATTCTTTCTCTTCTTTGCTTACTCAGTAACTCACTCCCTCGCAACACTGGTGCAAAACACGTGGCTGCATTTCCGTGGAAGATGGATAATGAGCAGGATCATTTGTTGCGTGCTTATCTAGGTTCCTGATCGATACTGTGACCTTATGCCCCTATTCGGCTATAAATCCATTTATTCCCTATATTGGCATAACCGTTCAAGTGCGATTTTCTGAAAAGTCATCTCTGGCCTCACACGAACAGAGCCACATTCCAGCATGACTCTCTGCTACTTCCTTTGCGACCAATTAGTGCAATGACAGAGCAGCAGTCACTATCTGATATTCCTAGATAACACTCCGAGTTCTTCAACAAGATAAAAACTTAGCAAACCTGGAAATCCCCGCTTGCTATGTTTTGATTAGTAATGGAACTCTAATGAGCAACTGATAACTGTCACTTCCTAGTGACATCTTTAATTGACGTCTTATGTCCAGCAAACTTGCGTCAAACCCGGCACCTGTCAGGTATAAATATTACCAACGTTGCCTTAAGCAATGAGCGAACCTGTTGCTGATGCCAGCTGCCTGCATGACCCCGTGTTGGTAAAAACTAGCACTCTGTCGCTGCAGCCTGCTATCCTGTGGTGGTGAAGCTACTGAT
Organism: Lissotriton vulgaris; assembly: GCF_964263255.1. Lineage (NCBI taxonomy): Eukaryota > Metazoa > Chordata > Amphibia > Caudata > Salamandridae > Lissotriton > Lissotriton vulgaris. The sequence continues at coordinate 1,037,497,628 of NC_141695.1, read as the reverse complement.
TACCATTATCGCCGCTACAGCGCGAACTATGGTTCAGTACGCTTGAGGAGCCGTGCAGCCGTCCTCTGCGAAGACATCCAGCCCAGCTGCCCGCGGACGCTGTCACCCCTCCTTCCTCGACGCGCTGAGAGAAGCCGCTGCATTTCTCGTGCAGAGAAATCCAGTCCCGGCGCTTCCAGTTTACCCTCGCGGGTGACTGGGATATCGAGAGAGACCCCTGAAGGAGATACCAATCCTCCATCATTCTATTCAGAGGTATGGTGTTGACTAAACCCTTAGATGAGAATTCTTGAAACAAACCTTGGCAAAACCAACTTAACTTAAGCTACTTACTTACTCCCCCTTCTCACGTGTTAGGCTTAGGTCAGGCACACTGGGGTAGGCTTAGTTAGAAGCACCAGTTGAGTATGTTAGCCTAATGTATATATGACTGTATATATGTTTTATTACTTTTAAACCATTGTATGGCTAAGAAACCATATCAATGCTTTTACAGTTCTATTTCGCAATCCTTATCTTACTGTACGTACTTTTTATAATAACATTTATTGCAATTGTGGCAATACATTTCTCTTGTACGAGAAGAAAGACTGTTCAATAAATGTTAACTTTTATTGATAAACGCCCGTCTCTCTATTCTCTACATACTGTGAAAGTAAACTGCACTAGACTGACTGAGTGAAATCTATGTCTATTGTTTCACACGACCCTAGAGATCGACTCTTGATCTGAGGAGCAAAGTTGTCATGTTGCACGGTTGTTGGAAAGCTGAATCCCTTCTTGTCTGTGCCAAGGAAGCTGATCACTTCCTATGCAGAGAAGAAAGTTTCCAGTGACCTCTGAGCTAGTTGGTAACACAACCCAATTAAGTTTAGCATAGTCAGTGGAGGCCTGGAATATCCGCAGTTCCACGTCGATACTACTGTTTATGTTATTCCAATGCGCAGGGCCTAGTGGGAAACTAGGAACTACACTACATGGCGCCCTAACGTTTGGTAAGGCGATAAACTAACGCAAGACTTGTAGAGTAACTCAGTCGTGCATATTTCACACCCCTTTCTCCCGTAAATACTCCAATAGACGTCTGGAGTGGGTGAAAGGTTAAAATCCGCCCGACCTTAGTAGGAAGAGATTCCTATGTAAAGCTCTGGTTTATTCAACGTTGAAGGATACAGTGTTCCAAAATATTGTGCATCTAATCTTTGTCTCCTTGGAGACCTACTCTGCAAACCTCGCATTTTTACAATGCCAGAAAACGGAGCCCCTGGGGCCGCAGCAGATGCGACTCAGCAAGGTCCCGAATACACAGACCCGGGTGCTATTATCATCCCGGTCCAGTTAAGAAGATCTATAACTTTAAAACTTATAGAAAACGGACTGCCACCTCAAGGTGGTACAGTAATTTTCGTGATAGAGGCTCACGAGTATCGGCAGACAGAGGTATTTTACTCATGGATAAACTTTCCAGCGGTAAACGCTATAACATAAGAGTTTCACTATTACAAAATAGAGGAACCTCCGGATGAGTACGCCCCTTTCGAGGAGGTTGAAATTCCACTTAAATTTCAAGAGCACCTGCTCTGGTTTAATGGCGCCCTAAAACACAATGATCACATTACCAGGCTCGGTCCACTAGGTAGACCAGGAGCCACGTGGCCGGTTCTAGCCAGCTACACACCACATCCTGACATTATAAGAATGTCTAGAGAAGAGCTGTTAGCACAGCTAAACACATTAATAAAAATACATAGGCAATTAGTCCAATATGTAATACGGACTGCAACAGTCCAGCCAGCTGTTAATTCACACCAGCTGACCCCTCACCAGGGGAACACAAATAAAATTACACCACAGAACATACAGTCATGTCTTGGTAAAACACCCGTAAAACGGGAACAAATTCCTTTCTGGTTAGCCCAGAAAATCACTCAAATAGAGGCAGTATTTCCTGATACTACCCCTATTGAGAAACACAGAATCTTGACCATCTGCCTTCCTATGGGAATCGCACCACACGTGGAGGACTGCGACACTTGGGGTACAGTCTTTCCTTCCATTTACACAAAAACACACGGTGTTCCGTCTATGGCGGTAATACCAGACGTGCTAAAACAGATTCAAAATGAATTCGGTCCAGAGCCCGCTTTAAATCTAGGTATGAAATTACTGAAAGATTTCAAGCAGGTCACGGCTATATTATTAGCCAATGTAAAGGGAGAAGCAGCATCTGTGGCGATTCGCCAGAAGTTGAGGGAAACAGATATAAAAGATCCTGTTGAGCTTGCAAAAATCATAGAAAAATGCTATGAAGAATTAGGTAGAGACAGCTTGGGTGGAAAACCAGTTAAGCCCCAACTGCTCGAAAATCCTGAAAAATTATTTATTAAAAATAATTCAAACACTCCTAAAAAGAGCTGGGATGGAAATAAACAATCCACTCCCAAGGAAAAAGTTTTCCAGTCCAGAGGAAGGTCTCCTCGACGGAGGGAAAGAACTCCGACTCGAGAACGCCAGTCTCCCCAGCGGGAGCCCTCTGAGAAAAGATATAACCTTAGAAATAGGGATAATATAAAAAAACCTGATAGATATCAAAGTATTGATACACGTCCCTCTCGATCTTCTCCACAGAATTCGGAAAGAAGAGGACGGTCAGACCCAGGAGAGCACACCAAGTCCAAAGACAAGGAACCTGCTCAAAATAAGAAATCTCAATTTCAGAAAAAGAAGGTAGCCAGTATTAGAGTAATCAACCATGCCGAGAATACTGAGGACACAGTTGAAAAACGGGGAGTGGGCATTGACAATGTTGGACAGTGCAGCAGAGATCAGTATAGCGCGCAAGATCTTGATGAGTCATCTGGAGACAGTGGACACGAATGAATACATTCAGGTTGAAACTGCCGACGCCAGGCTTAGCGAGCCCCATAAAATATACGAAATAACATTGCGTATAGAGGGTGATAAGACTAGGAAAATTAAGGGTCTGTTTTGGGATAAGCTCTCAAAAGGCTATGATATTCTGTTAGCTGAAAAAGATTGGCCCCCGGAGTTTGTCAGGGAGTGCCCTCGTGGCGAAGAAGTGATTATGCCTGCCTTCTCGAATCACATACCGATTCACAAAAAATACACATATGCAAGGAAATGGGCAGTAGCCCAGGCACCTGCATTGTATAAAAATCATGTAGGATGGGATGAGGATTCACCACCTCACAAAATCCAACTAAAAAGTGAACCAACTGCCCAACGGCAGTATCCCATAAAGCAAGAAGCTAAAAAACAAGTCAGGGAGATCTTAGATCAACTTGAGTACCAGGGGGTGATTGAAGCATGCACCTCTCAAATGAACAATCCTTTGTTTCCTGTCTCCAAGCCAGACAATTCATATCGTCTAGTTTTGGACTACAGACATCTTAATACATGTTGCAAAACTTTTGCAGTACAAAACTCGCATAGTGCAGCCCTAATGAATAACATAGTTAGGAAAAAATACAAAACGACATTAGACATTTCTAATGGTTTCTTTTGTCAAAACATTGCACCAGAAAGCAGATACTTGACCGCTTTCTCCGCATTTGGGTCACAGAAAAAATTCTGTCGTCTCCCACAAGGGTTCAAGAACAGCCCAGGACTATTCTCAGCTAGGGTAACAGAGTTACTACAAATCTATGATGATGAAGCATTATCTTACGTAGATGATATTTATCTCACAGACGACGACTTGGATACTCACTTGAAAAGAGTGAACACCATTATACTTGGGTTCGCAGCAGAGGGTTACAAATTCAATTTTAAAAAGTCCCGAATTGCCCATCTGACAGTACTGTTCTTAGGGTACGAATTATCAAGTGAAGGGAAAAGCCTAGCGGACAACTTCTTAGAGAAGTGCGCTGTACTCCAAGCTCCAAAAACGCTGAAGAATTTACAATCAATACTAGGTTTTCTGAATTTCGGAAGAACTTACATACTAAATTACGCAGAGAGGGTTAAACCTCTCTACGAACTAATAAAACCTGATTTAAAACAAATCAATTGGACTCAAAAACACACAGAAATTTTGAGATCACTGCAAACAGACATGTTAGCAAAAACTAAATTAGATACACGTGACAACACGATCGATCTTGTAATCCGAGTCATCCCAGGAAGATGCGGATTCACGTACCTAACCTCTAATGAGGGAGAAAAGGTACCAATTTCAATTAAATCTCACTTGTACACACAAGCAGAAAAAACATTCAGTCACACAGAAAGAACTGTGAACGCAGTGCAAATCGCATTAGCAAATGAACGAGAACTAGCACACGGCAAACGGATTAATATCCTTACAGCGGAATCCGCCTTCGAGGCGCTATTCAGCCCAGTGAACCTGCCTACAGTGTCACTGGATCCGAAATGGATACAGTGCATAGATTCTCTAGGAGCGGAAGACGTGAAATACTATTTCGCCCCGCAATACGAAGAACTGAATGATTTAGAATATGAAGAAGAATATCCTCTGCCAATCGAAATCCTGCCTGTATAATCTATACAGATAGCTTTGTACAGCATTTTAATGTAGAGAGCAAATCCTACAATGCAGCATGTGCGATCATTAAAGGTCGTTGGCTGTGCGGTAAATTCAGACCGAAAGTAACAAAAACTGAATCTGTAAGAAACTGTTCGGTTCAAAGAACTGAAATCAGATCTTTAAAGATGGCGCTCGAAAATGCAGAACGCGAATTCCCCACACTTTTAGTGTGCGATTCTCATTTTTGCGTCAATTCTTACAATAACAAACTGCAGAGTTGGATCGAAAACGACTACAAAGATGACACAGGTGCCACAATAAAGCATAAAAAGCTCTGGAACGAGGTAGCTCTTTTACACAAAGAACTACAAAAGACTCACGTGATTCACGCACAGAGTCTTCAGCGTGATGGCGTTCACGTTGCAGGGAATTCATTGGCTAATACAGCCACCGCGGAAGCAACTAACCCGGCTTCCGTAGCCACAAAAAAGCGTACAGATAAGTACATAGACGGGGAAACCATGCTAGCAGTAAAAACGACCGTAAAAGGCGACTGTGCAGCACTACCCGTAAACTATCCACTCAATTATGCATACATAATCGATGCAAACTCCGTTCCTTTTGCTCGAATGCCTGGAGTGGGGGATAGAGTAATTCCAAACATGAACAGGAGAATATTTTTAATAGCAGACGCACACATGGGTTTGGGTCTACGGCACAGAGAGATCAAGGAATCACTGACTGAATTACAATCAGTATTCTGGTGGCCGGGAATGAGTGTAGAACACCAAATATATGCAAACAACTGTGAAAACTGTAATAGGGATCGCAGTAAGGAACCTTGCTACCGGCTACCAATCAGAAAGAGCGTAACGCTGCCTACACCCCATCCTGCGTCCTATTAATAGTTAAGACGAAATACACTTAAAAAATGAGGCCTCCAACGCTCGGCTGACGCTAGAACAGTTATAAAAGATTTGCGAGTCCATATCGGCACATACGCAATTACCACGTTCCATTCTGACCAGGGTCCTGCTTTCAGCTCTCGAGCCTATAAGGAGGCCATGGCCAGCATGGAAATTGGGTTGCGGTATTCTTGTCCGTCGCACAAGTGTGGTAGAAAGAAAAAAACGGGACATAAAGCAATCTATAACAGCGAAGGTATTAGGTTCAGGCGCTGGGTGGGTCAAACATTTAATAAGTGTCCAGACTAGTCTTAACAACATGCCAAGAAATTCTCTAAAAGGTTTCAGCCCATACGAACTATTGTTCGGAATTAGAATGAACGTTCAGGACCTCGATAGTCAGATGTCAGTGGTACAAGAAGAAACAAAGCAGTTTGAAGTAAAAGACCGTTTGGCTGTTTTACAGGAACTGAATGAAACAAGAAAATCATTAAGCAACATAAAGTTAAAGCAACAGCCAAGTACCACTGACGAGGCACCACCCGCAACAGCCCCAGCAAGGCCTGTCTGGATTCCAAAGATTGGGGATCTAGTCAGAGAAAAGATCGCGGTGAAGAAGGAATTTGGGCCTTCTTACAGAAAAGCAGTACCTGTCTTAGCAGTCACCGGAACAAGATCAGTTGTGCTACCGCCCCTTGCTGGTAAAAAGGAGAACAGAGTCGTGTCCATCGATCTGGTAAAACCACAAGCATGTGGCCTATAATCAACAGTAGGCCCAGTGGACTCCCAAGAAACAACAGAATACCCAAACTTGCAACAATTCAAGAGGTTCAAACTGAAAGACTAATCACATTCGATCAGCCTGCAGTGCACAATGAAGGACTATGCAATAATGCCATGGAACTCGTGCCTCTTGAAACACAGATTGAAACAGTTCGTCAAGAAACAACACCAGTCTACACTAATGTGGCATCAGAAAGTGCTACCGAGAGACAGATTGAAAGAACAATCCCATCAATTGACAGAACTGCCTCTGGTTATTTCATCAACTTCGACAACTTCTCTGAAGATTTAAACGACCCCGAAGTGATGCCAGAAACAAAAAAGTCTTTTAAAGAAAAAGCAACGGAACTCTTTCATCAACTGAAGGAAATCTACCTAATTTCCCCTTGGCTAGAGTTCTGGTTCGGTCTAGGTGTATTTTTCCTCCTGCTTTGGCTCATCATGGTACTGTGTTTGGGAAAATTCATTGAAGGAAAATATATTACAATGGACACAGCAAGTCAGAACATCAACCTAGTCCTGAAACCACACAGATCATCCCACGTGAAGAAAAGAGAACTGTCAACTGTAAATGTCACAGCAATTCCAATACCTGGTGGGGTAGTATGGGAGAAAACAGACTATGAGATCTATGGTCCGGTCGAAATCCTGAAGTATCCTCATCAACTAAAGGTTTCCTTAAGTGACTTTGTGACACCAAGTACATTCTCTGATGATTGGGACTTTAACAGTATTAATGACATGATGTCTGATTTAGTAATGTCAGCTAGATTCACAGATCATGATTATTTACAAGGTTCATCTAGTTATGAGCAGTTATTCTGTTACACCCACTATGGGGATCATTACTTGCATAAATCTGCACAGCCTAGAAATGTTTTTATGTATAATCAATGGGAACATTGTGCTACACCACCTAAAAGCAGTTCTAAAGCATTTTTTGAGAAATTCAAATACTTTTCAGGTTTTAATACAAGTGATGCAGAAACGTTTTATTATAAACTGTTAGATAAAACAGGAATGAAAACAATGCTGACAAATTCTAAATTGATATATTCAGAAGCATTTTATGACAAAATGATGACATTTGGTTTTGATTATTGGAAAAATAATATTGAAACGAAGACAATTTGGGGTACAAAAGATTGGCAGGTGCAAGGCATAGAAGCACTGTTTAGAACCTGCATGATACCTGAACAAATGTTATTTTTAAATGACACTGTACACCAAACATCTTGTCTTGGCCTAGCCAAGAACAAAGACCTTAAAACACCGTCTATACCAAAGCCAATACCTGAAAACGCAACAGCTGATATTGAGTTAGACGTGTCACAAATTATAAATTTCAACAGAACACATCCTGATTGGAAAAAGTGGTTAATCTGGCCTACAGACACAAATAGCTGTCAAGATAGGTTCCTGAATAAAACACAGGGGTTAAAAATGACCAGATTAGACACTAGATACTCCCAGAGACAACATCCAGGGATTATAACCACATACAGTGTAGGGAAACTCTGCCTAGAATGGCTAACTACATCCACACTGGCTGAAATTAAGCAACACTTGTCTTTATTAAAAGATGGTGCTGATTTGCGCGATTTCATTCTTGGACCACGCAAACAGCGTCAAAAGCGTTTCATAGCGACCAGCATCTATGCTGCTTACAACGAGGCTTGGAAAGTAAAGCAAATTGAAACTGCTGAAAAAATACGAGAAATTGATCGTATTAATTTGGAGAAAACACTTTCTGTGGTAGACAATGGGTTAATGACTCTGTCTTCCAGAATATATTCTTTGGACAATATTGTATCCTCTGCCTTTGATGTGATAGACAGAGATTTGCTAATGTTACAACATGGCCAGTCTCAATTGCGCTCTATTATAGAATTAGGCTGGACGCTGCAAAATCTTCGTTCAGATTATGTGCCTTGGCGTTTAATCAACACAACGTCATTATTTTCCAGTTTTAACCTTACTGATAAACAGATCAGTTTGGCACAGAAAGGAGCAGACTATACAATCTTGAGCATCGAGAAACTCGAGAGATTACCATTGACAATGTCAGAGAGTCCTGTCATTGAATGGATAATACACGGAATTATCACAATTCCGATAACAACTTTCCGATTTAAAAATGCCTTGAGTACATACCTGCTGGCCAATATGAACAATTGGGTAAGGGATATGTAAAATCCGAATGGAAATTGCCATACACTCATTCTTGCTATAGTGACAGCGACAAAAATGTATTTCTTAGTGGTGACAACTGTAAACACTCACTAAGCGGTATACTTTTGTGTCAGGGTATTAATTTACACGGAGCATGTGATGGAAATTCAAACAACCTCTCATGCCACCAGCTTGTCACACCTGCAACTCAGATAGAGCCCTTCTTTATGCAACTCGCAAACGGGAGTTACATTCTTAGAACGGATCACAGGTGCTGTGGCCTCGCGCCAGGGAAAAGTTATCTAGTACAAGTAACGTCCATGGTCAAATGTTGCATGCAAGCATTGTTCCCGAGCGGGCCTCCAGACATAGTGACTCCCCTTTGGCCTCGTCTGAATCTCTATTCTATACGAATTGATACATTAAGCAAAATGAAATCTGTGCTTTTACAGACAACAGTGCCTATAACGTCATCTAAAGAGACGTATGATCTTCTAGTCGCAAGGACGGCTACTGAGGTTCATGACCTTTTATCAACAAATTGCCCCGTGCATTTCGTAGAAATGTTCAGCCAACTCCTTAACATGTCTAGTGCAACAAGCATCCCAGGCATATTTAAGACAGTCTTTACGGGACTGCTAACACCCTTCCAGGCAATTTTGGGAATCTTTCCTAATTTTGTGCACTCCATCTTTGGCGGCATTCCACTATTTTTGGGACTCATCGCAGGGATTCTATTTTTGACCATCCTGCTACGTTATGGCAAGCCTCGGCTCAGACATAGCTCCCATGGGAATGGAAGAGACAATCCTAGCAATGCGCTACAGGGACAGGATAACTAACGTCCTCGGATTGGCCAGGCTGAGAGATCTAAACATGACCTGGTTCCTTTCATTCAGACCGATATGGCAAAATTGCATTTTACCTGTGCTACGGTGTATGCTTTGCGGCGAGGAATGCGTGTTGGACATCTGTCTTTCACTTCCATCAGCAGTACCAATGGACGTCGATACTTTGCTAAGTCCAATAACGGCTCACGCATTGTGTTGTCCCCAGCGGCTACCAATCCTGATGACGGCATTCGTGGAGACTCCTGTACTACAGCCAAGTGGTAACAGTGGAGCGAGTGACAAAAGCAACATCATCCAGGTACAACGTTCTGTGAGCATTGCTGGTCCTGCCTTCGATGACAGCAATCATTCTCACACCTGCCAAGTTACAGCGCTATCTAATTTGGTTGAACTATCACCTGATTTTGTAGACCAATTCTTTGCGAGCCTGTCTAATACGATGTTCTCACCCATTGAGAAACAATAACTTTTGAGAAACTTTCCGACACACAGCGTTCCTATGAACTCTGAATTCGGCCTTCAGTTTTGATCAACAAAAACTGCCAGGAGCTTTGGAAAATCTATTTTCTTTGAATTGGACAATTTTTTAAATATTGACTCTCTTTTTTTTTTGGCACGAATAATTCTTTGCTTAACGTAAAAACTATTCTTAGAGAACAGAAGCTTCACACTTCTATTTCTAAACACATCTAGAGACATAACAACATAACACCAGCCTCTAGCACACATGTTATTACAATGCATTTTTATGTGATGATTTATCTCGCATTTCTTCTGTCAGAGATACTTCATGTGTAATTCTTTTTGCATAATCGTTCATTGATTTCATATGCAATACCTTTTGAATGGTTACTATGCTTTAAAAAACGTACAGTACCTAAATTCCATGTATTACGAGTACGCCTATTTCGAATGCATTTATGTATTTTGGGGTGGGCAATGTTACACATGCATCTTATTGCTTAGTTTTAGTAATTTTGATGGACATGTATACGTGGAGTGGGTGTTGCGTGCTTATCTAGGTTCCTGATCGATACTTATGCCCCTATTCGGCTATAAATCCATTTATTCCCTATATTGGCATAACCGTTCAAGTGCGATTTTCTGAAAAGTCATCTCTGGCCTCACACGAACAGAGCCACATTCCAGCATGACTCTCTGCTACTTCCTTTGCGACCAATTAGTGCAATGACAGAGCAGCAGTCACTATCTGATATTCCTAGATAACACTCCGAGTTCTTCAACAAGATAAAAACTTAGCAAACCTGGAAATCCCCGCTTGCTATGTTTTGATTAGTAATGGAACTCTAATGAGCAACTGATAACTGTCACTTCCTAGTGACATCTTTAATTGACGTCTTATGTCCAGCAAACTTGCGTCAAACCCGGCACCTGTCAGGTATAAATATTACCAACGTTGCCTTAAGCAATGAGCGAACCTGTTGCTGATGCCAGCTGCCTGCATGACCCCGTGTTGGTAAAAACTAGCACTCTGTCGCTGCAGCCTGCTATCCTGTGGTGGTGAAGCTACTGATTACCATTATCGCCGCTACAGCGCGAACTATGGTTCAGTACGCTTGAGGAGCCGTGCAGCCGTCCTCTGCGAAGACATCCAGCCCAGCTGCCCGCGGACGCTGTCACCCCTCCTTCCTCGACGCGCTGAGAGAAGCCGCTGCATTTCTCGTGCAGAGAAATCCAGTCCCGGCGCTTCCAGTTTACCCTCGCGGGTGACTGGGATATCGAGAGAGACCCCTGAAGGAGATACCAATCCTCCATCATTCTATTCAGAGGTATGGTGTTGACTAAACCCTTAGATGAGAATTCTTGAAACAAACCTTGGCAAAACCAACTTAACTTAAGCTACTTACTTACTCCCCCTTCTCACGTGTTAGGCTTAGGTCAGGCACACTGGGGTAGGCTTAGTTAGAAGCACCAGTTGAGTATGTTAGCCTAATGTATATATGACTGTGTATATGTTTTATTACTTTTAAACCATTGTATGGCTAAGAAACCATATCAATGCTTTTACAGTTCTATTTCGCAATCCTTATCTTACTGTACGTACTTTTTATAATAACAGTTATTGCAATTGTGGCAATACATTTCTCTTGTACGAGAAGAAAGACTGTTCAATAAATGTTAACTTTTATTGATAAACGCCTGTCTCTCTATTCTCTACATACTGTGAAAGTAAACTGCACTAGACTGACTGAGTGAAATCTATGTCTATTGTTTCACACAACCCTAGAGATCGACTCTTGATCTGAGGAGCAAAGTTGTCATGTTGCACGGTTGTTGGAAAGCTGAATCCCTTCTTGTCTGTGCCAAGGAAGCTGATCACTTCCTATGCAGAGAAGAAAGTTTCCAGTGACCTCTGAGCTAGTTGGTAACACAACCCAATTAAGTTTAGCATAGTCAGTGGAGGCCTGGAATATCCGCAGTTCCACGTCGATACTACTGTTTATGTTATTCCAATGCGCAGGGCCTAGTGGGAAACTAGGAACTACACTACACATTTGCACACTTTTTCTTGACTAATGTGCTAATCCTCTTTTTCTTGTTTTGTGTTTCAGTCACACAGATGTGCACACCGTTGCTTCTCTTCTGCAGCTCTACCTACAGAAGCTTCCAGACCCAGTAGTGCCTTTTTCCAAATATGCAGACTTGCTGGCGTGCGTTGCCCTTCTGCTGGAGGACAAAGAAAAGGTACGTTTACTTGTTCTTTTCACGGAAGTGCCCAGCATTTGACCCCAGTTGAATGTGTCATTGCTATCTGCAAACCCAATACATTGGTACTTGTAGAAGCTTTTGGGTGTGAGAACCATAGTCCTAAATGTTCCATGCAGCTTTAAAGGTTATGCATATGACAGGCAATACCTTTGGATTTCTCTTCCTCTCAGTCTTGAAAACCTTCAATTTTGGAAATAGCAGCGGTGCTGTGGTGTGGTATCTGGGCACTAAACTCAACCAGCGCAGAGATATAAATGTACAATATGGGAGTTTGTCACTTAACAAGTACAGAGGTCGGCACACCTAGACAGCAGCCCCCATGGCACATGCTACCAGAATTCCGGTTATGTGATGTCATAAAACCCATATAGTGAGTTGAAATAAACATCCATGCTTTACCATTGCCTTGTGTACCTATGCACTCTAAGACCGTATTGGCACTGTCCTCCAGTTTGGTGCTCGGTACTCCCACATTATTTTTGTTGGGCAGCTAGGTGATTCAATATACACCATGAAGACCACTTTAGTAAGTCTCGACATCGAACTTATCCATTTTAAACCTTAACGTTATTTAATATTCAACATTTGTCAACGCCGTAGTACAATTGTGCCTTCCACAGCCTGAACTCAGAAGGTACTTATTTACAGTTATTTATGCATTTTGTCACTTACCCAACGTCACCAACATCCTTAGTGGAACCCTCTCACCAAACCCAACCCCAATCACCCAGAATACCTACCGGCATCTTCCTCCTTTCTAATTACGACACTGGCGAGCGAGACTGCGTCACTGACCCTGCAGCCCTGGTCTGAACTCACGCAATGATCATTACGCAATCACCTGACAACGGTAATTACACAGCTAGAGTGTCTCACTCGTGTAAATGTTTCTTTTTTTTATGTTAAGTATGAAATGTTTCTTGTTTCCTTTTAATATTCAGAATGTTGAACTGGTGTAATGTTTTGCATTAAAGGCAGTGCTTAATTTGAAGGGGGGAAAAAGTGCCAGGGCCCTTGTAAAGAGGCCACTACAGCTTGCCTGTCCCTCTCTGCTCCTGCTAGTGCAGCGAATGACAGTACAAGCACAACTACTAACCCTCACACCCCATACAAGTATGACAAATCAGACTATTCCAAGCCCCTAAAGCTATAAGAATGGCTTGGGTGGCAGGTATTAGTCATTTTCAATGTATACTGAATTAATAAATGTGTTCATCTCTTATTTAGACAAACATCACCACCATGTGGCAGACTGTCATAAGGCTGGTGTTGACAATTTAGTGCCGATGCCGAGCATCGCAAACCACCTTCTCAAATTAAGCACTGATCAAAGGAGCACCTATTAATATTAGAATTTTTTTTTTTTTAAGCAGAGGGTGCACGCTAGTAACTAGATATTATGTGTCATATTTGTTTAATGTCAAGTTGTTCACTCCCACCTAACTTGTTTGTTGTGCCAGGCATTATATTTTCATTGGGCCAGGTCCTTCAACATTACAGGCTTCCTCATAGGGGCCCACCAACCTCAGAACGTCTCCCATTTAATTATGCCTTCAGGGGCATCCAGTCTTGATGTCCAGGTGAAGGCCAGTGGGTTGGAGTGTCTTCCTGTGGTGTCTTCCCTTTTTTGTGCCTGTTTTTCCCATGGCCAGAAACTATCCCATTCTCTCCTCTCATATGCTTACCCGAATCTCTCCCTCTTGATCCTGGGCGACTGCCATACATTTACTCATGGTGAATTAAAAGGACCTTCAATTGGTTGCTTTTCTGTTGCGTCTCTGTCTCTACTGGGCCTACTCAATATAAGCTTATACACAAGGTTAGGGATTCTGGGAAGGAACCCTAGGAGGGAAGAGAGGTCCTCAGTATAGAGGTTTGAAGGGATACGTCCTCCCTAACATATAACATACACTCAAATGTGGGAGATGAGCCAAAAGTAGGTTCTATGCAGGGGCAGGACCTTTGATGAGTGCATGACTACAAGGCCTCCCTCTCATGATCCTGTGGAAGCAGGTGCCCCCTTTAAAATTGGGTAAATCCCTCATAATGCTGTGGCAGGTATATACCTGTCTTTAATTCTATCAAATGCAAATTGCATGCACACGTTATTCACGCCTTTGGGAAAGTGACTTCTTCGCTACCCACCCTGACCAAAGCCCAGGACCTCACATAGGCCGTTACGAAAGGGCTGAAACATGTTGGCATTTTAGGGTCATAGGACCATTACATCCTTTAACCCTACATACTATTTGTAATCTTTCCTCCCACCCCATGAATAAAGGATACTTTTGGAGGAGGTGAGGAATTTTATCTTTAAAGTTACGCCCCCATACACCCTATCTTCATAAGTGCTCCCTGGAATATGGTTGAGCCCACCCCAACCTTTAGGAGTTGAGGTGAACCCGATGATGAAGCATGTCACTACTAGAGTGAGTGAGGGCTATTTAATGAAAAGGGTATCTTTCCCTTCCCACCCACAATAGTGGGTGGGCTGTCACCTGACGTTCTGACCTCCCCTCATTTCTTCACCTCTTCCAAATGAGCCATTCTGGTTCCAGAGGGGATACTTTGTTTTTTTTAGCGTACTCCATGTAACACATGTAAGTGGTTTAATGTGTCTCCAATAGTTTGGCCGTCTGTCACTCCTCTGTTGCACCTGGGTAAAATCTATTTAGTTGCATGTGGTGTTTTCAACATAGCTTCCAATGGCTTGCTCTCCTTTTGTCCCTGGGAAGAGGGCTCTTTAAAATACTCCATAATGGTTTAACAGCGCCCCCAACAGTTTAGTTCCTCTCATGCTACTTTCTGAGCTCCATAGACTTTAATGGGCCTCACTGGGGTACATAAGCAGTGGTTTCAATTAAGCATGGGCGGAAAATCCGTTACGCTCGCGGATTTTGCGGATTTTCGGTAAATTCGCAATTCGCGAGATTCGCGAATTTCCCGCAAAATCCGCAAATCCGCGAGCAGCGGATTTTATGGCTTGCTCGCACTGTTTGCGTGAGTTCGCGGCTTCCCAGTTCAACTTCGCGCCCCGCGAATAAGCGCTAAATTGCAGAAATACGATCTTAGCAAAACTGAAACTACTTACCAGGTTCAAAAGTTCAAGCTCATCATTAGTAGCCATTTCCTGTAGTGCTTCCTGAGGGGCCCCTCCAGAGTTCAGTTGCCTACTTGCAACTATTATGTGACCCTGCTCTGACCCTCAGAATAGTTACACAAAGGTCCTGAATTACAGCTAAGGCAGACAAGCAGGAGCCAGGCTGGAAGTTCAAATCCAGTGACACAGTAATCAGCCCCTAATTCATTATTGTCAGTTGGGGCAGGGCAGGTGTTGTAACTAATTTTGCAACAATGAAAGCACTTAGCAAGTGCAAAAGATCACTAATCAGGAAGCACTAAGGAAGCAGGTGCCAGCTAAAAAAATATTCTGTGACACATTAATCAGCCCCAAATTAATTCAGGTCACTTGAGGCAGGGAAGGTGTGCTTTGCTTTGCCACAATAATGTACACTGGACAACCAGAGGGTGCTGTGATGAAACAGTGGGTGGCATGGGTGGGCCAGAGGGTGGCATGAGACGTCAGAGAGTGGCAGTGGTGACAGAGAGTGGCAGTGATGAAGAAGAGTGTCCCAAACAGGCTGGACACGTAGAAACAACAAGTTCGCAAAACTTGCGACCCGACAGGTAAGTTCGCATTTGCGAAATTGTACAAAACCCTCGCGAACTGGCAGAAACCCGCGCGAACACAAAAAAAAAATCTGCAAATTCGCGAGAATTCGCGGATTTTGTGGATTGCGAGTTCGCAAATCTGCAAAATTCGCGAACGCGAGATTCGCAAAATTCGCCCATGCTTAGTTTCAATGTATGTTACTCCCCACCCCAAAAGACGGCAAGTACCTACAGGCACGGCTGCATTTACTCTGACACTCTTGGCAACACACATGCTTATGAGCAGGGACACTCAGTGCACTTAGCATTGATATTATTAAATCCACAAAGTCCAAACCACAAACAACAACTTTTCAACAGTGCTCTGTATCCTCACCAGGGGTATGAAGCGCTATGTAATAATGCAACAGGACGACCCAGAAAAGCATTTTAGGTCACACAAGGGTATGGAAGGTTTTATATAGATATAAATATCATGCCATATTTTGGGTACCATACAGTGTGTAGTAATTTACACTCCTATGTGGATAGCAGTATTCTTTATCTTCTTATCTTTCCCTAAAATCACAATTTCTAATAAATGTGGCTTGTTGAAGGGCAAACAGCAACCACCCTTTTCTTGTCTTTGAGAGAGGACTAGCTGCCCTAATTTGTCGCAGGACAGGGCTAGTCAATTCGACAGTGAAAACCCCTGAGTGAGTATTCACTCTACCTGCATGTCCCCAGTGCTGGTCTGTTGCTCCGAATATATGGAGCCCCATGACCTGGTTAGTTACAGTCTGTATATCTCTCCTGCAGGGAGGGCACGGCTGCTCATTCCTGCACTGAAATGCACAAAGGCTAGAAAATAACCTTTCCATCCATTGGGTCAAGCAAGATGATTTACTTTCCAAAGCATAGAACTCTAATTTTATCCGTAAGGGGAGGTTAGACACCTATGAAACCAAGAGCCACATCCACGGTAGGTGCATCTTCATTAACACCATGCATTTCAAGACAGCCTACAAAAAGTTCAGCTATAGGGACTGAGACCCACTCATTAGGTCCGGGAAGAAGCCTGTACACTTAAGTGCCGAATCAATGGACACAATTCAAAACACTACTCAGAATCTCATGCATGAGACCGTATTCTTCACTCATTGGCCATACTTCCTCCATACACATTCTCAAGACTTATAAACGTTCTGGTCTGCAACAAAACAGAAAAGGTCGAGGGCTAAAAGATCATACAGTTGGCAAAAAGGGGCACACAAATGTTAAGAACAATAATAAACACTCTTTTCAGGTGTGTTAAGTCAGTAGAGGCGCTCCATGCTGTCAGTGGCTTCCACTGCTGAACACCCCATTTTTTCAAAGCCCGCTCTTTAGTGGGACTTTTTCAGAACACTTGCTTTTAGTGACGTCTTGATGGGCACAATTACAGAAAGTCTTTTTACGTCTGGGTTTGGGCAGCACAGCTGTCAAACAGACCTATTGCTAACAATATACAGAGTAGGCTTTGGGTTTGCACCTTCCAACCATTGACTTACTTCGACTAGCCTCCTTCAGCCAATGTCTTGACATTTTGTCAATAAGGTCTTAGCTCAGCCCAGTGGTGGAGTACACATCTCTCACCTGATGCTATTGGCTGTATGAGTGTATCCTTCCACTGCCACTTGAGTACTTTGATTGAACTGCATTACAACTCTAGAGCGTCTGTTCACTCCAGTGGGATTCCTCCTGTGCATCTCGTTCTTGACTAGATTGCTAATGCTACATTTGTTAGCACATTAAATACAGAACTATTGGCTTTGCCAGTGCTTGTTTTTCTTCTAAGACGATGTTCTTGCCCCCTCTTCAGAGAGAATCTTTTGCGAACAATCCTCTGCCCTCTTTCTATCAATTTCTATGTCACTCTTCTTTCTCGGTTGCTTCTTTTACCTATTTTTATAGAATCTCCCTGGGTTCTCACATACAGAGGCACATGTATGTAGGAACACGTGTATGTACACATACATACACACATTTCAGCATTCTCTGTACAGGACATGCAAAACGTCACATGCTTCCTCAGATGGCGTGCATACACACAGGCACACTACAGGGACTGGAGATTACCATGAAACAATACTAAGCAGGTATATGAGTAGAGAGCAGGAAGCAGTGCGGGCCTGGCCGCCCCTCTCCGCTTGCACTTCTACGCTCCTAAGCACCAGTAAACAGTAACCACTAGATTAGCGCCTTAAACCCTGGAAAGAAGGGTGTCTTCGAGGCACTATCCAGAATGACCCTACAGTGGCGCCGGAGGTGAAACGGAGGTAGAAGTGGGGGGGGGGGGGGGCCGCGGTGAAACGGACCCACTTTATGAGGTAACAATGCGGGCCGGGATATCAG
This sequence comes from Lissotriton vulgaris, assembly GCF_964263255.1. Taxonomy (NCBI): domain Eukaryota; kingdom Metazoa; phylum Chordata; class Amphibia; order Caudata; family Salamandridae; genus Lissotriton; species Lissotriton vulgaris. The sequence continues at coordinate 1,037,479,635 of NC_141695.1, read as the reverse complement.
GAGCGGGCCCCCTGCTGCCCTTTCATCTTCCCCGGCGGGCGCCCGCAGCTGGTGCAGCCCGTGATCGCCGGATCTGCAGCCTCCATCCGCCTGTGTGGCCCGAACGCAGTGTGTGAATGGGGGCCTGTCGCCACAGTGGACGGGTGGGACAGGTTACACAACCGGGAGAGGATTTTAATTACAGCGCTCACCCCCTACATATGACAAAGCCGCTAACACCCCCTGGGAGAGCCAAAATAGACATCAGCTTTTTGTCGAGCATGAAAGCTGGGTGGAGACCTGGGGATTTGTTTTAAAATCCCTCCAGCTAATGACACGGGTGGACTTTGGTGCCCAGTTCAGGAGCATGGGAGCATTTAGACCAGGGATCATGTGTGCGCAGCAGTGGTGAAAGGAGGTGCAAATACTGTAGATGCTCCTCCTTTTGACTGTCTGGCTCCTTTTCCCCTCTTGTTCTTCCTCCGTTGGGTTGGCTACCTGGTTTTCTTTGGACTTGGCCCTCGTAACTTTTGGACTGGAACTCGTGTGCGCCCTGCCATTTTGGGACCCTCTCCTGTTGTCGCTCTTGTCCTGGGTGCATCTTACCATGTTTAGACGGTCTCCATCGATGCCCACGGCCCGGGTCCGCCATTTTGTTGATTCTTGTCCTTTCCTTTGGTCCCTTGGATTCCATCCTGCTGACCTTCAGACATTTCTCTTACGCTGGACTGGCTTATCTCTTTCTCCCCCTCAGGTCCCCCTCTCTCCTCTCACCTATCTCAGCCTCCAACTCTTCTCCCCACATACGCTCTCTTCTCCTTTTTATTTTAATTTAATTTAATTTTTGAACATTTGTATTTCTCTTTTCACTATGTAAATATGTAATATATACTTGTCGAAGCCGAATCGCTGGTAAAATGGAATCCTGAGAAAATGTACTATATATATATATATATATATAGAGAGAGAGAGAGAGAGAGAGAGAGAGAGAAAGAGAGAGAAAGAACTCTTACCACTAGTATATGTAGTAGACCTTTGTACTCACTACCATTCCTATGTGATTGCGAATGTAGCCCTTGGGGAGGAGATGGGTGCCCAAGGTGGGTGGGGTCCTGCAGAGATGTCCCTTGTCTTTTTAGGAGACTGTGAGATGGTCCCCAGGACCCAGCTGCCTGATAACACTAAAAAGTACAGGCAGTGTGTGACCATCAATGGCCATAGAGTGGAGTCTTTTAGAGACACAGGAGCCAGTGTGACAGCTGTCAAGTGTCACCTGGTGTCTGAAGAGCAGGTGGTCCCCAATGCATTTTACCCAGTTGTTGCCGCTGACAACACAGAGAGCCACTTCAAGGTGGCACAGGTTCCCTTTGAGTGGGGGGTGGGTCCCAGGGACCATTCAAGTAGCTGAGTGGCCAGCCATGCCTGTTGATTGTCTGTTGGGTAACGATTTGGAGAGCTCCCCTTGGGATAAGGTGGAGCAGAAAGCACATTTGGAGATGTTGGGTCTGCCTGAGTGGGCGTGTGTGACCACACAGTCCATGGCAACTGGTAAGGGTGTTCAAGAGGACCTGGAGCCTGAGAGGGAGGCCCAGGTGCCTGCCTTAAAGAGAAGAGGCAGGGGGCATGGGAAACTGGCCCCCAGAGTTCCCATGGTCCTGAGGGGGATGCCCTGGATACCACAGGGGAACAGGTAGCTGAACTGGGGGACCTGCCTGAGCTGACCCATTGGCAGCAGGAAGGAGGACCCTCCAGGGAAGAGTTCTGTGCAGAGCAGAAGAAGTGCCCTTCTCTTGTGGGTTTGCGGAAGCAGGCTGCAAACCAGGCAGCAGGTGATCAGTCTGGATCACATTGGATCTACTGGGAGAATGGTCTCCAGAATAGTGAGCCTTAGGTTGCTGACCTGGGTCAGCCCGTGTGCTGGTGGTACCCCAGCACTTCAGAGCCTTCCTACTGGGGCTGGCTGATGATGTGCTTTTAGCAGGACATTTGGGGCAGGACAAGCCCTCTGAGAGGCTTGTCGCCCACTTTTATTGGCCCCAAATGCGCAAGAGTTCCGACACTCATTGCAAGACCTGTCAGACTTGCCAGGCAAGTGGAAAAAGTGGGAAGAAGCAAAAGGCTCCTCTCCAGCCATTCTCTGTGGTCAGCACCCCCTTTGAACGGGTGGGTATTGACATTGTGGGGCCACTGGACCCCAAAATAGCCATGGGCAACATGTTCATCCTGGTCTTGGTGGACCATGCCACCCGGTACCCGGAAGCCATCCCTCTCAGGACAGTGACGGCCCCCTTGGTGAGACGGGCACTGATGGGAATATTCTCCCGTGTGGGGTTCCATAGAGAGGTGTTATCTGACCAAGGACAAACTTCATTTTCAAGTACATGAAGTCCCTGTGGCAGGAGTGCGATGTAACATACAAGTTCACCACTCCTTACCACCCCCAAGGTAATGGGCTGGTTGAAAAGTTCAATCGAACCCTCAAGGGCATGATTATGGGTCCGGAAGAACCCACGAGGCATAAGTTGGACGTCCTCTTACCATGCCTTCTCTTTGCGTACTGTGAGGTGCCACAGAAGTTTCTAGGGTTCAGCCCCTTTGAGCTTCTCTATGCTCACCAAGTAAGTGGACCTCTGAGTTCGGTAATGGAAGGCTAGGAGCAATCTCCCAGGAAACCTCCCCAGGATGTATATAGCTACATGCTGGCCTTCAGGTACCAGACTAGGTGCCTCAGACAACTCGCTGAGGCAAATCTTGAAGCCAGCCAAGAGGAGATGAAGCGGTGATACGACCAGAATGCCACTCTGGTTGAGCTTCAGCCTGGTTAGAAAGTGTGGGTCATGGCCTCAGTGGAGCCTTGTGCCTTCAGGATAAGTGGACCGGACCATTTGAGGTGGTGGAGCGCAAAAGTCCTGTTACCTACTTGGAGGACTTGCGGTCTTCCAGAAACCCCTTGCGGGTCCTGCATGTCAACCGCCTGAAGCCCCACTTGGAGAGGTCCGAAGTGCGCATGCTCTTAGCAACAGTTGCTGGAATGGAGGAGGAGACTGAGCCTCTTCCTGACCTCCTGTCTGCGACAGAGCGAGATGGGTCAGTGGATGGTGTGAACCTCTTTTCCACCTGACCCCTGAGCATCAGAATGACTGTCACCTGTTTCTGGGACAGTTTTCTGATTTGTTTTCCCTGATTCCCAGTGTCACAGATTGGTGCATCCATGATGTGGATACTGGAGACAGCCCTCCTGTGAAGCACAAAACTTACAAGGTGAGAGCTTGCATCAAGGCGGAGGTCTCCAAGATGCTTTCGTTAGGGATAATTGAGTCCTCTAACAGTCCTTGGGTCAGCCCAGTGGTCTTGGTCCCAAAGGCTGCTGCACCGGGTGCCAGGCCAGAAGTCAGTTTCTGTGTGGACTATGGACTACCGAGGGCTCAATTCAGTCACGAGGACTGACGCGCACCCCATGCCCAGAGCTGATGAGCTCATTGATGGGTTAGGGGCTGCCCGGTACCTTAGCATGTTTGACTTAACATCTGGGTACTGGCAGATCGCCTTGACTAATGGGGCAAGAGAGAGGTCAGCATTCTCCCCACCAGATGGGCACTACCAGTTCTGGGTTATGCCCTTTGGAATTAAGAATGCCCATGCCACCTTCCAGAGGCTGGTCAACCAGGTGTTGGCTGGACTGGAAGAGTTCAGTGCTGCCTACCTGGATGACATTGCAGTGTTCAGCATTAGTTGGGAAGAACACCTCTGGGAGGTGTTGATGACGCTCCGGAGAGCAAGCCTCACGATCAAGGCGAGTAAGTGCCAGATCGGGCAGGGTCCATGGTGTACTTGGGACACCAGGTTGAGAGCGGCCAGGTGGCGCCCCTACAGCCCAAGATTGAGACAATTTTGGCTTGGGAGCCCCCAAGACCAAGACAGAGGTGAGAGCCTTCCTAGGATTCCGTGGATATCACAGGAGGTTTGTCAAGGGGTATGGCAGCATTGTTGCCCTCTTGACAGAGCTGACTTCCAGGAAGTAGCCCAAGAAAGTGATTTGGAATGACACCTGTCAGAAAGTTTTTGAGACCCTGAAGACTGCCATGTGCACAGCACCCGTGCTCCTGGCACCCAACTTCTCAAAAGAGTTTATTGTTCAAACAGACGCTTCAGAGCATGGTGTTGGTGCTGTTTTGCCACAGATAAATGAGGAGGGCCTAGATCAACATGTAGCCTTCATCTGTAGGAGGTTACTTCCACTGGAACAGAGGTGGAGTGCAATTGAGCGTGAGGCATTTGCTGTGGTCTGGGCACTGAAGAAGTTGAGACCATACCTGTTTGGGACTCACTTTCAGGTTCAGACAGACCACAGGCTCCTCAGATGGTTGATGCAGATGATGGGTGAGAATCCAAAGCTGTTGAGGTGGTCCATTTCCCTACAGGGGATGGATTTCATGGTGGAACACCACCCTGGTACAGAACACGCCAATGCTGATGGTCTGCCCAGATTTTTCCACCTTAGATGAGAACTCCCAGGGGGTAGGGTAGTTCTCCCCACATTTCTGCTGGAGGGGACACGTTAGACCTGGCACCATTGGTGTGGGTCTGCCTTCCATTTTTTGCCATTGCCTCATGTGTTTTTGCTGGTTATAGATGCTTTGGGCACTGTGCCACTGCTATTCAGTGCCACAGTGCAAGTGCTCCCTATGGTAAATTGATGTATGGATTAGTGACTCCATGATGGGCTGGTTTGGTTTACTTGTCAGACTCTAATACAGTGCACTGAGTGTGCCCAGGCCTTGTAAATCTAAAGCTGCTGGTGGGCTTGCAGCACTGGTTGTACCACCCACAGAAGCAGCCTGTAAAGTGTGTCTCAGGTCTGCCATTGCAGAGCCTGTGTGCAGTCTGGTACTGCCATGTTGACTGGGCAAGTGCACCCATTAGCCCGTCCCTAAACTTTCCCTTTTCTGCATAGTAGTCCCCCCTATTGTAGGCCCGAGGGCAGGGTGCATTGTAGGTAAAAGTTAGGACATGCCCTCATGTGTGTGGCACGGTGCACAGACAAAATATCGACTCAAAAATATCGAATGGACAAAATATTGAGTTAAAAATATCGATAATAAAAAAATATCGATATCAAAAATATCGTTGGTCAAAATATCGATTAAAATAATGATAAAAAAATATCGATATCAAAAATAGCGACAAAATATATATAAATAGTCAAAGTAAAAAATTTCAATATTATGTAGAAAAAAGGTTAAAAAAATAAAAAAAAATTATTAATAGTAATATAAATTGTAGTTAATGTTTAGGAGCGGGATGTTGGGTTAATAGGGGATAAGGGTGGGGAGTATTTTAATAATAATAATTAATAATATATGTTTGTAAATATTTTTAATTAATAATTAATTTGGTAATTAATTAATATTAATTACTTAATTAATTAATATAATTTTGTACATATTTTTAATTAGTAATTAATTGGTAATTAAATAATATTAATTAGTTAATTACATTAGAGTAATTTATTTATATATATAATTTTTAGTTATTGTTAATTAATTAATTGGGAAAAAATAATATTAATTATTAATTAAATTAATTACAGCTAATGTGCTAATATATTTACTTTATTGTTATTGTTAATTAATAATTAATTGGTAATTAAATAATATTAATTAATTTTGGGTAAAGGAGTATTTTTAGGGTTCAGGGTCAGTTTTCAGGTTTTTGGGTAAAGGGGTATTTTTAGGGTTCAGCGTCAGTTTTCAGTTTTTGGGTAAAGGGGTATTTTTAGGGTTCAGGGTCAGTTTTCAGTTTTTGGGTAAAGGGGTATTTTTAGGGTTCAGGGTCAGTTTTCAGTTTTTGGGTAAAGGGGTATTTTTAGGGTTCAGGGTCAGTTTTCAGTTTTTGGGTAAAGGGGTATTTTTAGGGTTCAGGGTCAGTTTTCAGATTTTGGGTAAAGGGGTATTTTTAGGGTTCAGGGTCAGTTTTCAGTTTTTGGGTGAAGGGGTATTTTTAGGGTTCAGGGTCAGTTTGGGGTTTTTGGGTAAAGGGGTATTTTTAGGGTTCAGGGTCAGTTTTCCCTACTGTTGCACCCACTGGAGTGGAAATAGTAATTTTAACCCCTACGCTATCTAACGCTTTCCCTACGCTTGCACTCTTTGGAGTGGGAATAGTATTTTTTACACTTCTGGTATCGTACGGTAATATAATAGTATCTTATTTAATTATAGTATGTTACTATATATATATGTTTTAAAAAATAAGATTGTAATTTTTTTATTATTTTCATTTAATATTTAATTATTATAAGGTAATGTAAGTATTTTTAAGTATATTTTAGTAATTAAATTTTAATATTAATTTAATTTAACACTGTTTTTAATAAAGTCGATATTTTTTACATCTATATTATTGTAAACGATATTTTGTACTCAATATTTTTGTACTTACCTGTTTGTAGATACAAACTCGATATTTTGACTGTCGATATTTTGTCCACGATATTTTGGCAAGTCGATATTTTGTCCCTCGATATTATTTCAGTGATCCGTGTGGCACATCCTCATAAGTGAATTACAGCCATTTTCATTTTTCACTATTGCAAGACTACCTGTTCCTCATAGGCCAGAATGGGCAGTGTGATTATAACATCTCATAATCCTAACTGACTCAGGGAACTAGGTACAAATTCGAGTTTAGTATGCCTGAACTCAGAATGATAAAATACATCTTTTAGTGAAGTTGGTTTTAACATTCTGTGTTTGAAAATACCACTTTTAGAAAGTAGGTGTTTTCTGCATGTAGATGGGTGGGAGGAGTTGCACCTGGGACCTCAATAGGGCTGTGCCTGCCTGCCACAATGCTGGCTACACCTCCAGTGGAGCATCTGATATCCCTGGCCCACACTGTCAAAGCAAAGAAAGAGTTTTGTCAACAAAGTGCTCCAGGACTGCACAGAACTGGTTTGGACTGGGAACAGGACTCTATGCCTTCAGAGGACAAAGGGTTTGCTATTATAAATATGTGGACCCAGACCTCAGAAATTTAGATCACTTTTGGGAAACAATAAGAACCTTTGTTGAGGAGAGGAACCAGAGAGAAACTGAAGGATGAGACTATCCCTAAGCTGAGGGCTATTTGGCGGATTGGCCTGCAGTGGTTGCCTGACTGCCAAAGAAAGGAGAAAGTACCTTAGTGCTACTTTCATCAACTTGTAAAGGATCTCCAAGGACTTGGAAATTGAGCTTGCCTCCTGCTAAAGTCTCAGGGCCCGATTCACAGAAGTAACTTAAGACAAAATCCTAAACTTACTACCATTTTGGTATTCACAGAATGCACTTACTCATTTTGCTATTCACAGAAGGCACTTACTCATTTCGGTATTCACAGAAGTTAGGAGTCCTAACTTTAGGACTCCTAAATGCCTTCTGGCAATACCGAACGTCTAAAAGTTAGAATTTTTCTCAGTTTAGGAGTCCTAAAGTTAAGAAGCGTGTCGCCGCCGCAGCCGCTGTCATCGCATCACTGAAGAAGGGTGTCACCGCTGCCGCATCGCATCTCCTAAGTGCCTCGCATCACAGGAGAAGAGTGTTGCCGTCGCAGCAGACGCCGTCGCATCACCAGAGAAGCGTGTTGCAGGGCCTATCGCGGCTCAGAAGATATGCTGAGTTGCCGCAAGGCGTCAGGCGTGCATGCATCGTTGCTGCATCAAGAAGAAGATGCCATTATGTTTCACTGCACCAGATCTTCATCGCATCAAGCGTTGCAGGCCGCATCGCCACAGAAGCGCAGTACAAAAACGATGCATAACCTCCCCATGCAGAGAAGAACCGACGCATCAATGTCCCCTACGCAGCAGTAGGGATCTGACGCATCACCATTCTTGCATGTAAGGAACCAACGCATCACCTTCCCTGCAACTCTTGCGTTGTATAGAGTTACGCATCCAAAGGTACATTGAGTATAAAGTGTCGCAGTTACCATCTAAAGAGAACTAAGCTATTTCTACCATTTTTAAAGTACAGTATTGTGATTTTTTGCCGTTTGTGGTCTTGTGTTAAGTCTATATAAAAATACTTATTTTTATACTACAACTTTTGTCATATATAGTGTTGTCACTGGATTACTGTATGCATTCACAAATGCTTTACACACTGCCTCTGAGATAAGCCTGCCTGCTCGTGCAAAGCTACCAAGGAGGTGAGCAGAGGTTATTTTAGGAGTGCAGCCCCTTACCCTGACTAGACACACAGGTCCCTATTTGGTCAAAGGTACCTACCTCTGCCAACTAGAGACCCCCAAATCTAACAAGGGCTTTCGCAGTCCTGAAGTGTTTCCTAAGTGAGCCTACATCCCTAAATAGCTTTATAAATAGCTGCAATGCTCCCGCCTCTCCCAGTCCCGCTATTCACATTTCTCATGGCATATTCTGAAGGCATAGCCAGGGCCGAGATAGCGGCAAAATTCTGCGAAGGCCAAGTCTCAGTCAGGAATAAAATATCAGGAGACTGTTCGGTTAATAGGTCAAACACTTCAGCATGTGCTTGGCTAAAGAGCGTCAGTTAAGACTACCAATTTTGTACTCCTTCTTGCAAGAAATGAGGCGTAAGCAGTAGTTGACCCTAAAATTGCACTGGCTGCAGTACAGGGGACCGGCGGTGGGAAACCAACCATGGTTCCCACACTGGGGGGGTGCTCCTTTGCAGGGCAAGCAGGGTCTTGCGCGGATAAACTAACCTGTGTGATGGCAGAAAGGCATAGTGCCTGGTTCCTGGCGATGTCCAGGTGCGGACGGGTGCAGACTGGCTTGCCTTTGGTGCACCTTCAGTGCACCAGTGCGGCATCCGCGCTGCGGAGTGCATAAAGTACCTGGGGGCACAACTGGCTCCTTCCAGGCACACCCCTGATTGGAAGAAACAAGACAATTGGAGCGTGGCACCGCTGTGATTACAAAACAGCCCCAAAAGGTTAAAAAAAAGTCAGTCACAGTAAAATTTAAAAACACACAGCATAAAAGATCTGCCTCAGTGTTCCTAGGCAGAGCAGTTCCTCCCCATACTGCACTCTCAAATGCTTCCATTAATGTGGTTAGCTGGATGGAGATAACCAATGGAAGCACAATGACAAAATGAAGGGTGCTGTGTCACAGACACTCACAGTTAGAGATGAAGTCCACAGATAAGTATTTAGAAAATACGCAAAGAAGGTTTTTCTGAAGTGGGCTAGATAGCTCCGTCCAAGCCTGCTCACAGTCCTCAGGCATTGTAATTATGCACCAATTTTGTTATAATAAAGATGCTTACTCATCCATATGTAGTTTCTGCAGATTTATTGGAGAACAGGCTTTAGACGTGCTTCCTAAAGGGAAGCTTGGACACCAGGAACCATTGAGGTCATAACACAACATTCATTCAGTTGACAGTCAGCTTAAAGCTGCAACACACCCCCTCATTTTCACTCCCATCTGGGGCTACTAAAAAAAGACATTCTAGAGAGGGGCATGGATCTGGCTAACACCAAGGCACCCTACCAGTGGGGTGTTGTGAGCCAAATAATACAAGAAGTATCTGTAATAATGAGGCAACTCTACCCTTCAAGTGTCCCCAGGTCTTATCTATGGGGTACTTTTGAGAGTATCCCTGGTACTTGGTCTCTGCCCGGACAGGAAACTGTGTTGATATCTTACTTTCAAAAGCTTCTGAATAATTGTTTATCTTTCTTTAAATGTAAATGTAAATGTCCAGTATTTGTAAAGCGCAAACAATTACCCAAAGGTGTCAAGGCGCTGGGGGCCGTCGGGAAGATTAAGCAAGCTATTGCCCAAAGTCACATGGTACTGGGCAGACCCTTGCCGCTGGAGCCGGGGATCGAACAGTGATCCCCAGCCTCCAGCATCTGTTGCCCTGGCCTCTGCGCCACACCTCTTCCACTTTAAAACCTCCCAAACCAATCCCAGGACACACACACTAAGGTCATCATTAGGAGTTGGGCTATTTCACCTGGAGTAATAACTAGGACTTTGCGGACTTCCGCTATGCGAAACTCCGGAAAGTGACCAAAAACAATGCCACGGTAGACGGAATTTTGGAAGCGGCGGAGTGCCGTTCGCACTGATTTTTAGCACCGGGTGTTTGGCCCGCACTGGAGAATCAGTGTGATTGGCACCATGCGAATCGCAAGAGGGTGCTGCTTTTTGCTGTTGTTCGAGTAGATTTTCAGCTCGAGCGGCAGCTTCCTCAACGCGAACGGATGGGTTCTCAACACGAGTGGTCGTGACCATCGGCGACCTCTTGCGTTGAGAAATCTCGCTGGGAGGTGGTCTAGCGTTGGATTTTCCTCACTCGCCAACTTAACGTTGATGAGTGCGAGCGAGTAAAAAACTTAGCTCAGCAAGAAAACTCTGCAAACTCTGTGAACCGAGTGGAGTTCACCGCCCAGGCCCAGTAATAACCACTAACTGTAATTTTAAAAGTGGGTGAGTCCAGGATTATCAAGTCTGAAAACTCTGGACTCGCTAATTCTGGACCCGAAGACACTGGCCATGTCAAAGTTGCAGCGGGGACTCCAGGCAGCAGCATTACCCAACTCCCACTCACTCCCTGCAGCATTCCCTGGAAGCAGTGACACAAGTGGGCCTTGCAGCGCTGCTCCCCCACTCAACCCTATTTCCCACATCAATCCTCCTGCTGACACTTTACACCTACTCAGAGCTTGCTTTAGTTCAAAGTTTGGTAATGAAAAGTAACTCCTGTCCCCAAAAATGACTGCTGGCACCACTAAGTGCAATCTGTGTCAATAATTAAGCACTGGAGATCACAGGAACTGATCCACGTTCTCCCCCTTTTGCAACTTCCAGGTAAACCTCAGCTTTGTGTGGTATTTTTTACCATTTGGGATTACTTTGACTCTTGGAATGAGGGCCATGGTGTTTCCTGCACCACATAACTACTAAACCACATGCACAGCAAACATCCTACTTGCAACAACTCTTCACTAAACCAACTTGCCTTTTCTTCCATAATAAATAAACAGTTTAGCACACTGACTCCATTCAGGATGTAAATCTACAAATAAATAAAAACCAATCATGTTTAAAATCCAAAAAAGCCTACACCATACAGCAGATCTAAACATTTGGACCACCTATTTTCCCCCACTGGAGATATTTATCTGCTCCATGTAATTTGAAGCAGAAATTTACCTTATTTCATATACAAATGAGCACTTCCCTATCCAGATATGTGTCACATCATTAGAATGTAAATGGACATGGGGTTGTGTATTTAATTTAAATAGTTTGTGGTGTGATAACAGTCTTGCATTACAGACAGAGATTAGACTACAAACAAATGTATTGAAACCCAGCTAGTTTTGATTAAGATGAGATGGGCGATTTTTTAACTTAACTAAAGTATCGTGTGGTAGCGCACTGTCATTTACAGACAGCACATTTTCCATTGATATGGTTTCTAAATTTGCACTAACGTACAGTTTTACTGATAAAACTATAGTACACATACATGATAATGTGTGGTTGGGTTTCAGTGATTATTTATCCTTTGTACATCGCCAAGTAAAGTGTCTTGATTGCTTTGATCATAATCAAATCTGTGTTTCCATCACACTTCAGAATTACATAAAAATATGCTTCATTTTTGCTTTCCTAACTGCTGAATGTGTAGAATTAATTTGCAGGTGTTTATATTTTGTTGTGTGTTACACAAAGTTACATCCTAGACTCTTCCTTTTCACACTACCTGTACCCCAGCAATAGTGCCACACAATTCACTTTACTTTTGCTTTCTCTGGCTGCAAACTGAGAGGAGATTAGAAGACGCCAATCTCCATGTCAAAAGAATAAGCAGCAGTTTGTCAGAAAACATAGCCTGACATCTGTCTTTGAAGCGCAGCAAAGTGGCACGAATAATACAGAATTTAAAAGCATCTTTATTTATTATTTGGACTTTCGTGACCCACCAAAAATCAGTTCAACACCCAAAGTTTGGAAAAGGCTGATCTTGCACTTATCTACCAGCTCTCAAGGTAAATCAAATTAGGGATCGTGGGATTCAGATTTCTTTCCCCACATGAACACATATGTAAGACACATTGTATCAGAAACAATCACTTGAGAGTAGTCTCTGACAGATCTCCCCCAGACCAAAGGAAGACAAGGAAGATGCTTACCCGAGGCCACGCCTCCGACTTCGAATAAACAGAACAAGCTGAAGGATGACTGGAGACAGCGGTGCCAGAAATCCCATGAAAACTCAAGCACGTAGGGGGCACTGGGGAAACGGCAGAAAGCAAAACGTACAAAATCACTTCATCAAGCAAAAGCAAAGCTGAGTTCATACAGTAAAAGATGAAAAATGAATAGCAGCTGCAGAAAACAAAGAAGCACAAGCAGAATGACCAGAATTAACTCGATACTCAAGGTGTTGGGTTGTGAAGAGGAAAAGTGCCAAGTTTAAATACTTGCTCTGGCCATTGGTCTAGCAAGCTCTTCGACCTTTACAATGGAAGTGTTTAAGGGCTGTCTTGGTTTGAGAAAGTCGTATATGAAGGGCCAGCTCCTCCCCCGCCTTCGAATGTAGAAATGTATAGCACATGCAAAAGATGGCCAACAGCCCAGATCACTGCAGTGCTGCACTGGAGCTGATTCTCCTAAAATGCAAAGTGATGACAGGTGCTTCAAGAGGGTGCAGTGGGTAAGGAGAGGTAGGAAAGAATCGTGGATCATTTTCTCATTTAGCTGCTATTCTAAGGTGGACATTGTGTGTTGATGGTAGTATTTCACAGGTGTACTTCTGTAACCCAATATTGAGGTATGGATTGTCAAGATATGCGTTTAGGGTTAGCAATTACCAGTTATGAATACAATGTTTGAAATTGTAAAGTTAAGAGTTTAAGCGTTTGACAGTCCAAATTCAAAATCTACACATTTTTTTATTTGACAGATTTTCATCTGAAGTGTATTATGGACACACACAATGTAATTATAGGAAGCATTGCTAAAACAGTAAATTATGTGGGATAAAGAGAGAATGCAAATACATGTGGTGAATAGGGATGGAAAGTGAGGGGGTATGAAGGAATATGATAGTGGGAGGAAAGGAGAATTGGGATATGAACCACCAATAGTGTGAACTGACAGCAGTAACACATTTTAGTTCTTAATTAGCACATTAAGTAACAGGTCAAATTTTAGTGCTCGCTGTTCCTTTATCAGTTTTTGATATATTAAGAAATGGGCACTTCTTCAAGTCTGGCTACTCACTTCCTGCAGTTTCAGGGTCCTTTTGGTAGATTATAATTCTATGGCAGGACAGGAGGCTCAGATTATGCTTTCTCGATTTCTTTACTACAAACTGCAGCCAATAGGAATACAGTAAAGAAAAGGAAAACTACAAATCCCATGAGCACTTAGGCAACCATAGAGACTACATCCCTATATAAACAACCATAGAGGGTATGACTTCCTCTTTCTTTGCTGCTTCGCAGCCAGTTAAGTAATTTCTCTATATTTCTTGATATTGCTGTTGCATGTTCAATGCCTTGTACTGTTTCCTTACATTAGTATTGTTGCGCCGCTTCTCGTTGCCGTTTCAGGTGGATTGCCGGGTATTTCTGTGTTCCTTTTGGCTTTGTGGTCCCGGTTGTTGCGGCTCGGTTTTGCTTCTAAGAGAGCGCGGGTCGCCTCTCTTCGTACTCGGACGCTTTGTGCCCGTGTCTGTTGTCTGTTGTGGAGTGGGACCGGGGACTCGGGAGGTCGCGCGCTGCTGTCGCGCGTCCCTCCATTTCCGGAATAGCAGGTGAGCTTCTGCGCATGCGCATTGGCTCTGTTGACGTTCCGTGTCTCTCATGGATTTCTCCACACGCTGAAGGCGGCGTTTTGACTAGCCTGTGCCCACTGCCTGCCGGAGAGTCCCCATTTGACGCCTTTTCCTTTGCAAAGGGTTTGGGCTGTATAATTAATAGAGGCGGTGCCTAGAGTGGCTTTTTGTTGCAAGCCTGTCCCTCCACATTTGAATTATTTGTTTGGGTGGAGTGTTGTTCTGCCTACCTGGCTTGCTTGGGGTTGCCACTCCCCCTGACTGGGTCATTTACTTGGTCTGACCTTTGGCGTATTCCTCTGTGGGCATTTATCTTTCCTGGTAGTTCTACTATAAATTCAGCATGGCTGATTACGATGAGTCTGAGGAATATTATTATGATGAGGAACCTGGGGAGTCCTTTGAGTATGATTTAGTTGACGCCCTTGACCAGGGGGTGCAACATTCTGTAAATACCACGCTTGTCCGCGCAATTGGACCATTAAAACGTCATTTAACTGATTATGCTCATCAACAAGGTTGGATTCCTTCTTCTGCTGGCAAACACTCCTCTAAATCCCCTAAGAATCCCCACAAATCTGATTTTGTCAAATTGACTAAGTCCCTGTCTTCTGCCAGTGTTTCTAAGAAGTCTCGCCCGCCTCCACCTGACACTGATGACACGTCCTCTTCTTCCTCTTCTTCTGGTCCGTCTGGTCCTCCACCTGCTAAAAAGGCTAGAAAGGAGCATTTTGTTGACGCTTCTTCACATCCACCTGTACTTACCTTTGAGCCTTCTGACATAGTGCACCCTAACTCTAAATCTTGGCTCCCTGCTCCTGAGGTCGCGGAGTACGTTCAAGCACATATTCGTGAGCCTTTTGATCAGGAAGTACGTGCTCGTCTGCGTTCCGAGTGTCCTCGACCAGATTTGGCGGACAAACTCTCGGATACTCCTGAGGTGGATCCCACTATTCTCACCTATCTTAAAAAATTCACCAAAGACCCCAAGAAGGGCATTGTTAGGTCTTGGCACCTGTGCCAGGATAAATTATTGGATTTCCTTGGCCCGCTTACCAAGATTCTGGATTTGGGTTACCAGGCTCAAGGGTCCGCTTCTGGCATCGATCCGGATGAACTGATTGGTTGGGCCCAGCGTGCAATATGTCAGTTGGGGAACGCAAATTGTGCTCTTTCCACAGAGCGTCGACGTTCCATTCTGTTGAAAATGGACCCCAGATTCTCGTTGGAGTTGGGGCCCCTTGCTCAAGGGCTGCTCTCTGGTCAACCCTTCCTTAAGGAGCTGCCAAAATTTGTTGCAACATTTAGTGGCCTGGATAAAGCGCAGTCATCTCTCCGTAGGGCGTTCCGCCCTTTTTTTGGCAGGGCCGGATGTTCCAGGGGACGTTCGTCCGGCCGCGGCTCTGGCCAGCAGCGTGGTCATCAGTCCCAGCAGGGAGGAGGTCAACATTTCTCCAATTCCGGCTTTAAGTCACAATTCTACCCCTCCCGCAAAGGTCGTGGACAGGCCGGCAAAGGAGGCTATGGCGGAAACCAGGGAGGACGTCAGGATTTCTCCGCCACAGGTGAGCTTGATTCCTTACGAAAATGTGGTCCTGGGGGGCAGAGTGCGATTTTTTCATCAGAATTGGCGTACAATCTCCAGCGATGCATGGGTGTTACAGACTGTTCAAGGTTATCGGATAGAGTTTTACCATCCTCCCCTTCAAAGTCACGTCCCTTCACCCCTTGTTTTTTCCCAACTAGGTCAGGATGTAATCTCCAAAGAAATCGACTCCCTTCTGGTCAAAGGGGCCATTGTGCAGACTTCCCTGCATCCTCAGGGGTTCGTCAGCAATGTCTTTCTGGTGGAGAAGAAAGGGGGAGGGTCTCGCTTAGTGCTCAACCTCAAGGACTTCAACAACGGAGTGGTTTACCGCCACTTCAAGATGGAGGGCATCCATCTTCTCAGGGATCTCCTTCACAAAGGCGACTGGATGGTTCGCCTGGATTTGAAGGACGCTTACTTGTCGGTCCCGATCTACCAGCCTCATCGCCGCTTCCTCCAATTCCAATGGTTGGGGACGTGGTTCGAGTACACGGTTCTCCTGTTCGGCCTCTCGTCCGCTCCGTGGTGCTTCACGAAGCTTCTGCGGCCAGTAGTGGAGTCGCTGAGGGCTCGCGGGGTTCGTCTGATAGTGTATCTCGACGACATGCTATTGATGGCTCAATGACCCGTCCAGTTACAAACCCATTTGGCCTGGACGATCGAACTCTTGCAATCTCTAGGATTTCTAGTGAATCCTCAAAAATCTCTTTTGCATCCCTCTCAGTCGATAGAGTTCTTGGGTTTCCTGATCGACTCGATCTCTTGCCAGCTGCTCTTGCCTTCCCAGAAGATCAGGTCTATCAAGCGGGAGTTGACATTACTGTTATCCAAACAGAGTGTGTCCTTGAGATCGATAGCTCGGATTGTCGGCCTGTTGGCTTTGTCCATTCAAGCGATCTTTCCAGTTCCCTTACACTATCGAGCCCTTCAACGTCTCAAAATCAGACATTTACAGAAAGGTCTTCCCTATTCCGATCTTGTGCCTCTGTCGACGGACGCCAGGTCGGAGATGGTGTGGTGGCTCGACCACATGGAGGCTTGGAACGGGAAAGCCCTGTTCGGATGTAGTGCTGGAGTCGGATGCCAGTCTTTGGGGTTGGGGAGCCCGGTGCGGGTCTGTGACAAAGGGCAGCCGTTGGTCGCTGGACGAACTGCTTCTTTACATCAATTGTTTGGAGCTCCTGGCGGGCTCGTTTGTAATCCGCAGTCTTGCTCCTCAGGCTACCAAGTGTTGCATACTCCTCCGCATGGACAACGTCTCTGCGGTTCGGTATGTCAACAAACTGGGAGGGACGAGGTCGAAGCTCTTGGCCGAAATTGCGAAGGATTTCTGGCACTTCTGCCTTCAGAGGAAGATCACTCTTATTGCAGAGTATCTCCCGGCTCACGAGAATCAGGTGGCCGATTGGAATTCTCGCCATCTGCTGGACTTCAGCGATTGGAGGCTTCATCCCAGGGTGTTTTGGAGCCTCTCTCGCATTTGGGGTCAGCCTTGGATGGATCTATTCGCCTCTCGCCTCAATGCCCAGTTACCCAAGTTTTACAGTTGGCGTCCGGATCCGGAGGCTCTGGCCACGGATGCGTTTCTTCAGATTTGGCCTCCACATCTCTGCTATGCGTTTCCCCCATTCGCAATGATTCCACGGGTCTTGGCTCAGACGAAGCACTTCCGGTCGGAGATCATTCTGATAGCTCCTCTTTGGTGGGCTCAGGATTGGTTTCCGGACCTTCTGGAGCTGAGCTGCTCGACGCCGTTCCTTCTTCCCCAGAAGTGGAACTTGTTGTTGGACCCTCTTCTCAATCCGCATCCTCTGATTCAGTCGGGCCAATTCCGGTTGGTTGCATGGCGGATTTCGGGGAACGCTGGAAAGTCCCAGGCTTATCTGGAGACGCTGCACGATTTATCGGTGAGGCTTGGGCCCCCAACACGCACAAGCGTTATGCATCAGCTTGGCGTCGATGGTGTGTCTGGTGTTCTGAACGGGAATTGGATCCCGCTTCAGCGGATGTTACTTTAGTGGTCAATTTTCTAGCTTCTATAGCTTCTTCTGGCTCTGCTTATAGGACGGTCAATTCCTTTCGCTCTGCGATCTCTGCGGATCACGACTTTGTTGACGGGAAGCCTGTTGGGGAACATCCCTTGATTTCTAAATTACTCCGTGGCATTAGGCTGGTAAAACCGCCTTGTCCAAAGTATGTTGCTCTTTGGGATGTCTCCATTGTTTTACGTTTTTTGGAGGCTTGGCCTCCCAATTCCTCTTTGTCTTGTAAGCAGCTTTCTGCAAAGTTGACGATGTTACTCTGTTTGGTGTCTTGCAAACGCATTTCTGATGTGCGGGCGTTAGATCTCGCAGGGCGTTCATTCTCTCCGGAAGGGGTCACTTTTACCATTTCCCGGCGCACCAAATGTAATATGTCTTCTGTGACATATCCGGCTTTTCCACAAAATCCACAGTTATGTGTGGTCCAATGCATAAAGGATTATGAGGTAAGCACTGCTCCTTTTCGACAGAATTTGTCTGGTCAATTACTTATTGCTTTGCAAAAGCCTTTTAAGCCTGTGGCACCAGCTACCCTGGCACGCTGAGTGCGTTGGCTTATGTCTGAACCTGGAATTGATGTCTCCATTTTTGGAGCCCATTCCGCTCGGGGAGCCATGGCTTCTAAGGCTTTTACTGTTGGGGTGAGTCTGACGAACATCTTGAAGGCCGCTGATTGGTCGTTCGATTCTGTGTTTAAAACGTTTTATTTCAAGCCTATTGTGGATATTGCTTCTGTTGTGGTGGCTCAGCTTTGAACAAGCATAATCTGAGCCTCCTGCCCTGCCATAGAATTAAAAATTTGCAAACATTTGCGACAAGAATTTTCAATTCTATTAAGGACACGGAGGCGAGGATTATCCCACCCAAATGTATTTTACTGCATTTCTCATGTATGTTATCATTGCTATGACATCGCTCTAGACTGTTTTTCTTGCACTTTTTCCCTACCCTTTGTACTTTTACCTTCCATGGTACTGGGATGGTGTATTACGGCTCTGATTTTCTTTCAGGTTCTGATCAGAAGTGAGGTTTTTCTTCAATACACTCCTGCATCGGTTTCCAGCATCTCGGATTCTGGATATGTTGTGTTCTCCTGCTCCAGTCTCCTGGTCCTTGGTTCATTGGGACGTCTTCTGCTGGTCGTTCTCCTGTTGCCTTCAGATGTTTCCTCCAGGCTGTTCTGCGGTACCACTTGAATTGACTTTTGACTGATTAACTTTACTGGACAAAGAAAGAGGAAGTCATACCCTCTATGGTTGTTTATATAGGGATGTAGTCTCTATGGTTGCCTAAGTGCTCATGGATTTGTAGTTTTCCTTTTCTTTACTGTATTCCTATTGGCTGCTGTTTGTAGTAAAGAAATCGAGAAAGCATAATCCTCGCCTCCGTGCCCTTAATAGAATTGAAAATTCTTGTCAAGAATGTTTGCACATTTTTAATTGTGCATTCCATACCTGAATGGGGCTCGGGTCTCTTCAGATGCTGACAGGTGATTCATTGCGCATGTGCCAAGTTCACTCATGAAATGAGATTCCCTCACTCTTTTTCATTTTCATGGTTTGAAAGAAATTGTGTCAAACGTGATTCTGATTCTATGTCAGGACTGGAGGGGGGGATTATGCCATTCTCTCTTCATTTTATTGAGAGCAGCCAAAACAACATATAACAACTACGTTTCCCAAGAAACATTGGGGAACCAGTCGTGAGAAAAAATTGTCCAATCAGCCGCCAACATGGGTCCTCCAATCAGGGGCGATGCAGGCCAACATATTCTGGCTCCACTGATTTCCCATCCTCTTTCTTCGCTGCTGCGCAGCCGAGATAAGTGTTTCTCCTGTTATTTTACATATCCATTTCCTGTCTGATTGTTGACTCTGTTGGGGTTCTTTTCAGTATTACGACGCTTTGTGCGTCAAAAGTGTTTCTCCTGTTATTTTACATATCATTGCTCTTGATAACTGTTTAAAGTATTGTTTAGTCTATTATTTGAACTTCTGCTTATTAATTCTATATGTGACACTTCGCGAATCCAAAAATTTGGTTTTCGATTTCCTGTTGTGTCTTACGGCACTTTTTCAGTGTTTTTTTCCAAATATTCTGCTTCTTTCTGACTGCGGGAATGTTTTTCCGCTCCTACACGGTCACCGCCTGGATTTTGCTCCGGCGCCGGAGGCCGTGCGGAACTTGGTACTTGCATTCGAGTTCCCTGAGGGGATCGAACGGCACGCTGTAGCTTCCTAAAGCTGTGTGTGGCCTAAGGGGGACGCTGTCTTGGTGTACATCGACCACTTATTTTTTTAAATCGGTCGATTTATTTTGATTACGCTTTGCTCTGCTGCCTGAAATTGACACGTTTAAAAGGGGAAGAGTCTGTATACTGTGTCACACTCCCTGAGGGGGGTCTGTATTTTGCGCTCTATGTGTGTGGGGAGTTACCCAGGCCACGGGTTCTGACAAAATTAATTTCTTAATCCAGGCTACTTCCTCAGGGCTGTGACCCATAAATCTGTGAGATTGTTCCTACTTAGGCAGCAAGTCTGACACCCAGACTTTTTTCATTTTACATCCTCAACCAATACTACTTTAGAATGGAAATGGAATGAGGACGATTCCCAAGGGGGAGAACACCCTGAGTGACCTCCCTTAGGATGATGACTTCTATGATGCAGTTGACGCATCAATCTACAGAGCAGTAGGGGAAGCCATGATCAGCCGGGGCCAGCAGTAGGAGTACCTGCAGGGCGGTGCCGTGGGGAGGGGGAGGGGCAGGGTGGGGGTAGTAATGTATGGATTACGGAGCTTCCCAGCTAAGTAAACATTTAAATAAATAAAACGAATTTCGTTGAGTGCACTGATCACCAAATGCGATGCATTGCATGCAACGAAATTCGTTTTATTTATTTAAATGTTTACTTACCTGTAAAACTCTGTAATCCATACATTACTACCCCCCACCAGGCCCCCCCTCCCCACGTCACCGCACTGCAGGTACTCCCACTGTTGGCCGCAGCTGGCCATGATCCCCCTTGAGGACAAACAGTCCAGGAAAATCGACCAGACCCTAGCACGTCTGACAGCCTTGCCTGCTGCACAAATTTTTCTGGCAACTCAACTTTCCCTCCTATTGATGGAGAATCCTGGGATCCCAGATAATACTACTTTTGACAACGCAGGGGATCCTGACGCTGAATCAGGCCCTTCCAGACCTTGGCTCCCTTCCCGACCTTCACAAGGCAATTCTGAGATGTTGGACCCTGAAGACATCATTCACCCTGCTCCTCAGAGTGGACCCCAGTGGACAAGGTGTGAATTCGCAAACCCCTGGGGAAAGATGCGCGTTACTGCTTGAGGGCAAAGTGGCTCTCACTCCGGAGATCAATACTAGATTGACCACTTTTCTTCAAAAGTTGATGAAAGACCCCAAAAAGGGCATTGACAGGTCCAGGCGGGCGTGCCAGACAAGCTCTTGGACACCCTAGGTCCCCTCACAAAAATTCTAGATATGGCTGAAGAAGCCATAATTTCAGGTTCAATAATTTCTCCAGAAGCACTTTCAGGGTGGGCACAAAGAGCCATAGTGTTTTTAGGCAATGCTAAATGTGCCCTTTCGACTGAAGGATGACTATCCCTACTTATCAAGGTCAACCCCATGTTGGGGGATCTTGCTGATTCGGAGGCAGGTGCAGTGGCCCAGGGGGGACTCTTTGGCGAGCCTTTTGTCAAGGAGTTAGGAAAGTTTGTGAATATTTTCACCGCCCTTGACAAAGCTCAAACGATAATCAAAAAGGTGTTTCCCTGGGTTTTACGCGGGGACGGTCGAGGTAGGGGTCGCTCGACCCGCCGCTATTCAAACCAACTCGCTCCAAGGGGACAAAGCCCTAGACAACAGCAGTAACAGGACCAGACAAGATTCAGGAATTTCTATCCCAAAAGAGGTTGGCGAGGCAAGGGCCATGGCTACCGTGGAGCAGCATCTTCCACTAGTCCCGATGCGTGTAATTCCTTCCTCCCACTTAAAAGTAGGGGTGAGGCTAGGTAGCTTTTTCCAGACATGGACTTCCATCACAGGGGATGCCTGGGTACTTCAAACAGTTCAGTGTTTCCATATAGATTATATAGGCGAACCCCTTTGAGAATTCATACCTAGACCTATTCAGTTCTCCCTCCAAGAGTCCAGTCTTGTAGACTCAGAAGTTTCTTCTCTGCTAGCCAAAGGCGCTATCGTCCGAATGACTCCCCATCTACGGGGGTTCATAACCAACATTTTTCTAGTCAACAAAATGGATGGAGGCAAGCGTATGGTCATACATCTCCGCGAGTTCAACGAGTGGATGGTCTACCACCACTTCAAAATGGAGGAGATTCATCTCCTCAGGGATGTCCTGAGACCTCTGGACTGGATAGTACAGCTAGACTTGAAGGATGCCTACCTGGTGATTCAAATTTTTCAGCCTCATCGTTGCTTCCTCCAATTTGTGTGGAATGATCAGGTTTACGAGTTTACGAGTTCACCACTCTTCCTTACGGTCTTTCTTCGGCCCCTTGTTGCTTCACCACGGTCCTCAAACCCACAGTGGAGTTCTTGAGGGCGCAGGGAATCCAAATGATCGTCTATCTGGATAATATACTTCTCATGGATGCATGTCCTTGCCAACTCTCACACCACCTGCAAACGGTGGTGGATCTTCTGCAGAGCCTGGGGTTTGTGGTCAATGAGTCACACTCATTCCTTCCCCCTTCTCAGTCCCTCACCCTTCTGGGTTTCATGATAGATCTGTGTCTTCCACTCTCAGTCTTCCAGCCATAAAAATGTCAAAGATTTGCCCCAAACTAAGACGTTCGCTCACCAATCCTCAGATTTCTCTGCGACAAATAGCTCGAATTGTGGGTCTTCTCTCTGCCTCTATCCAGGCCATCTTCTCGTGCCCTCTGCACTATCAAGCTTTCCAGTGCCCAAAGCAAGCCACTTATGGAGAGGACTTTCCTACTCTTTCAAGGTTCCTCTGTCACAGGATGCTCGGGAGAAAATCACATGGTGGTTAGAACACATGGTGGCCTGGAACGGGCAAACTATATTCGGTTCCGCTCCAGACCTTGTGATAGAATCAGATGCCCGCAGACAAGGCTGTGGTGCCAGATGCGACAAATTTTCCACAGGAGGTTTGTGGTCTCCTAAAGAATGAAGGTTTCATATCAACTGCTTAGAGCTCCTAGCGGGCTCTTTCTCAGTTCGCTGCTGGACAAGGGACTCAATTCAATCATCGGTTCTTCTGAAGATGGACAACATTTCGGCCGTCCGATACATCAATCATTTAGGGGTCACGAGATCCAAGGCTCTCTTGGATTTGGCCACCAGGTTTTGGCAGTACTGCCTGGATCATCAGGCGTCGGTCATGGCAGAGTTTCTCCCTGGTCAGGAGAACCTGGTTGCGGATTTCCAGTCCCGCAGTTTCAGGGACTCCAACCTTTGGAAACTCGACTCAGAGGTCTTCCAGTCCTTGAACGACCGTTGGGGTCCGTTTTCCATAGGGATTTTTGCCTCAAGATTAGACAATCAACTTCCACGATTCTTCAGTTGGTGGCCGGATCTGTCAGCAGTAGCCACGGGTGCCTTCCTCCAAGATTGGAGTCTGGAACACGGGTATGCATTTCCTCCCTTTGCAATGATAACGAGGACAACCACCCTTATCAGGAGGCAAAGGACGGAAATAGTTCTGATCACTCCTTTGTGGAGATTGCAAGTTTAGTTTCCAGTTCTTCTGGAACTTTCTTGGGACTCCAATCCGACTCCCCGGGTTTCCGTTGTTTCTCCTGAGTCTCGAGCAAGCTCCTCATCCTCTGCTTCTGGTGAACTCGTTGTGGCTCATGGCATGGCAGATTTCAGGAGAAGCTGGGAAGTCCCTGGCATTTCAGATAAGGCTGAAGGCCTGGGCAGATAGTACTGTGTAACGGTACAGATCCGCATGGGGTAGATGGTCCCATTGGTGTATGCGAGGGAATGTCAATCCTGTGGATGCAGGAATAGTTCATATTCTAAATTTTCTAGCCCATTTGGCATCTAAATGACTCCCCTCAGTTAATGCCTTCCATTCAGCCATTTAGTCTGGACATGGGCCGCTGAACGATGCGGCTGTTGGGGAACACCCCCTTGATTGTAAGCTACTACGGGGTATCAGGTTGTCACTTCCACCGGAACCTCTCTACTCAGCCTTTTGGGATGTGAATGAGGTTCTTAATCTGTTTTTGTCTTAGCAACCTAATCAGTTCCTCTCACGAAAAGAGTTGTCGGCTAAACTGGCCATGTTGCTCTGCCTCATTTCCTGTCGCCGCGTCTCAGACGTTCGGGCATTGGATATTACGGGCAGGATGTTCACTCTGAATGGGGTTACTTTCACCCTTCATAGATGAACAAAATCCCACATGAGAGTCATCAGTTACCCGGTGTCCCCGAAACTGTGTGTAGTTCGCTGTTTGAAAGCGTATGAAGAGGCAACAGATGAATTTCGGCCCCCAGGGGAACATCAACTCCTTATTGCATTACGCAAACCTTTTACAGCGGTATCCTCACCCACAACAGCCAGATAGGTTTGATGGGTTATGCAGGAGGCAGGGATTAACCTCAAAGACTTTGGAGCTCACTCAACTCGAGGAGCAATAGCCTCAAAGGCATTTGGCTTAGGTGCATGCTTAGAGGACATCCTCAACGCGGCAGGTTGGTCTTTGGACTCCCCCTTTAAAAGGTTTTACTTTAAACCTGTCTTGAATATGGCTCACTTCGTGGTGCGCAAGCTTTGAACTAGCATAATACTCACCCCCAGTCCTGCATAGAATGAAAAATTTCCTAGCTATCGTAACAGAAAGCCTCGGATAAGTAAATATGTTCTGGTTTCGTATAGGCTCGAAATCAAACACACAGGACTCATGAATGTGAACTACCGGCTGTCTTTGCGCTTCAAAAGAGGATGGGATGTCAGTGGAGCCAGAATATGTTTGCCTGCATCGCCCCTGATTGGAGGACCCTTGTTGGCGGCTGATTGGACCATTTTTTCTCACTACTGGTTTCCCAAGTTTCATGGGAAATGTAGTTGTTATATGTTGTTTTGGCTGCTATTAATAAAGTGAAGAAAGAATGGCATAATCCTCACCTCTGAGTACTTAATAGAATTTAAGCTTTCCGTTACTATTGCTAGGAAATTTTTCATTCCTGAGTGTTTGCTAATCAGCCAGATTTCCCTTTTTCTAATTTGCTTTTATGCTGGGCAAGTAAAACGAGTATAGCAAAGTGTCAGCACACAAAGAAAGAGGAAAAACAAGGAGGAATAAGGATATTTCTCCTTGTTATGCCTCACCTGTGGAGGCGTACATTTTAACGCATTCCCAGGTCTAGCACTAGTGGTAAATCTGGGAATGCGCCCAAATCAATAGGTGGATGCGTGGGAACACCCATGCTCCATCCAAAGAATGCCTCCCTGCCACAGAGCAACGCAAGGCAGCAATTTGCGCTGGATTGCGTACTCTAGAGCTTATCAAGCTACCCAGTGCCACAGAAGGTGGCCTTGTGTGGCTTGATGAATCTCACTTAGGTTTTGAGTCGCTTTTGTACACCCCCTTGTGTGGCCCAAGGGCGACGCAAACCTTGTTAAATCTTGCCCCTGGGGTTATTGTCAATGTAAATGGGATTGTTTTCCAAAATCTAGACTTCTGTCTAGCATTTATGTATAGGAAGGAGGTAAAAAATTCTAGCTCTTCTTTTGACGTCCAATTTGTAGATAAATGAAGTCTGTCATTGTCTGGTATTGCTCCCCTTGGAAGGACCTAAATAGCCAGATCGTGGAATCATAGAATCAAGATTGCATCACAGTTATTGGAAAAATATTGAATCATTATTGGAGCATAATACTCATAAAGCACTTTTGTTTTTAACGCTGATTTAAACCATGACAGAAATTAATTACATCAGGTGCCGGTTTTTTATTTTTGTTCCTCAGAGACGGGAGAAACAGGGTAAAAATAAAGGGGAAGATTTACAAGGAACTGACGCATCTGCATAGATGCATCAGCTTCCTTGCGCCAGTGCCAAATGTCCTTGCGCCACCATGGATGCGCTGTATTTACAATACAGTGCTCCATGCTGCAAGGATCAACAGATGTGTCAGAAATACTGACGCATCTGTTGGCTCAAAAGTGAAGCATTGCTAAAGTTGCTCAGGAAAGTGACAGATCTCCAGCAGTGTGGCACAACAGATAGGTGAGTCCCATACAAAAAGCAATGCATTATTCCTTACGC
Source organism: Lissotriton vulgaris (assembly GCF_964263255.1). NCBI lineage: Eukaryota > Metazoa > Chordata > Amphibia > Caudata > Salamandridae > Lissotriton > Lissotriton vulgaris. The sequence continues at coordinate 1,037,453,916 of NC_141695.1, read as the reverse complement.
CTGGTCTGAGCAGGTGTAAGGATTTTAACACAGTGAAAGCGTAGAGTGACGCAGTGAAAAGTTGTAAATTTCACTGCATCAGTTCTACATGGCTTTGTTCGTGGGAATGCCTAGCCTTCATGCATTATACCTGGCGCAGGTATAATGCGATGCAGGCCTTTACAACGTGACGCATCTCCCTAGATGCGTCAAGTTGTAAATTGGCTTCATTGTTTGTGCCTTTGATGCGTCAAACAAGGTGACACAATGGCGGCGCAAGGAGGCACAAGGGGCATGTAAATCTACCCCAAAATGTTTTTGTTTATATGTTATACATTTATGCCTCTAAATTGAAAATAAATGGAAACTGTATGCTGTAATCTATTTCCCCATTTTCTATGTACGGTGCGCTGGAAACACAAGGGGGAACATGTTTTCATGCCAGTATTGTGTAACATAAAAAAGTAACTTTATTCTCATGAAAAATGGTGCATAGTTTACGGGTAACATTAGTATAACCTCTCATTGTGTTGCCACAAGTCATAGTTAGTTAGTAGGGAACATTCACTTGAAAACACTGGAGCAAAACAATATGTCAGACCACTCTACTGCGCGAGCCATGGTTCAAAGCACATTACTTAGTCCTGTAGTTTTTATTGAATGATAGATGCTGTGGTCCATTAAGTGTCAATCCAGGTCAGAACAGGCATGTATAAAGTGAAGTTTTCTCTATGCAGTTTTGAGGTGCTTGTGGAGAATGGAATGCATCTCTACTTCATGCGGTCCCTGTTAGGTCAGTAGGCAGCTGGCATTTAGACCCCATGTTCTGGTGCCCCTTCCTGAGCAGGAACCATACCATGCTCTCATCCGTTGAACACTTCTCTTCTGATTTTCTCAGCCAAGCTGGGGACAACACTATACCGATGGCCAAACAGCATTAGCTCTCCGACACCGTCTGCCTGCGTAAGTCAGAAGTCTGCCAATGCACCTGCCTTGACAGCACCCCATATGAAAGAACTTCCACAAACTCTGCATGCCCTCAAGGCTTGTCGGCTCTCTGGCGCCCCCCCACACAACATTTTTATTAATAATGCGTGTTATTTTGCATAGACTTTTGCACTTTTTATTGAAATGCTTTTTTGTTTACAAAATGAAGAATTCGGCTCAAAACCACAAAGTGCCAATAAAGGTATATGGGAGTGGTAGACTGGGACCTTGGTGCGCTTTGAGGCAAACCTCTATGAAGTTCTGGTCAGTTACAAGTGGGTTGGTCTCAGTGAAAAGTATCAAACTCAAAATATTCGAAAACGTTTGTAAGTTCCATCGCAGAAAGTGACGTTGTCACTTTTTTTAAAGAAAATGTTGAATTTTTTTTAAGTTCCATTGTGAAAGGGACTTTGGACTCGATTTATTTTCTGGCGGACAGAGTAATCTTCCTTGGCCTTGGCGAAGAACTTTATGTCCACCAGGCTGAGACTACTCCGCCCACCAGATTTATAAATGACTGCCTACGTAGCGGTCATCGGTAAAGGCATTGGCAGTCTGACGGAAGGATGCAGCCCTGTAATAAACAGTATTATTTTCCTCCTTTCAAAAAGAAACCCCCAAAATGGGATTTTCTTTTTGAAAAGTAAATAAGTAATGCTCCCCTAGCCCTGGGAGGCTTCTCCCATGGAGCATTATAATGTTTTTACCTGTCCTTAATTCCAGGTTTTACCTGGCAGTAAGGAAAAGTAAAAAATGACTACATGTCCACCGATCCAAAATTGGACGGGTGGATATGTAGCCAGGGCCGTCAGAAGGTATTAATCACAGAGGAGACGGAGTATTCGCCGCCGTGATTAATCCTAAAGTCCGCCAAATTTTAAATATGGCAAGAAAACCACTATATTCGTGGGAGGGAACTCCATCACTGTTGCGATAGAGTACCCTCCCACCAAATACATCAGATCCTTTGCCACTTATTAGAGATGGCCGCTGCAGAAATTTTTAGCCTCTGCCGTGGAACTGAAGGCCACATACTTGTAGCAGGTTGGTTCTACTGTAGCTCTGGAGATTTCTCGCTGAAAATGTTCAAAGTCCCAACACAGAATTGGACTCTGTAGGTTTTGCCTGAGGGTTGGGAGCCTTGACCAGGATGAAGCTGACAGTTAATCTGATAATCCGACGCTGAATAAACTTTTAACTGTAGGTGCCTTAAAGCTCTGGAGCAAATGTTTTCAAAAGTTTACAAACTTTCTTCTGGTGCACCAACTACCACAGAATTACGCGTTTAAGTCCCCTAGGACCTCAGTGGAAGGTAGTTAGAGACTCTCAGGGTGTCAGGCAGAGGCAAGCAGCAAAGTCCTGTCCAAGTCCAGTTGCCAACTCATTGTGTGGCTATATCCACACAGGAGGTCAACCTACTGAGCCCTGGAGTCAAAATAATTTTCCTGGGTACAAGGAGAGAAAGTACAGTCCTTCAAACTCCTTTCAGGCCACAGACAGCAGGTCCAGTCCTACTCTATTCTTGCTCTTCCCCTACTGTAAACAATCCAGCAGTGACCCTCACTCTCAAAATCCAAGATGAGGAAACCCTTGTACAGAGCTTTTGTGCCCAACTAGATGAGTGGTGAGGGAAATTCAGCAGTCTCCTTCTCTTTTGCAAATCAAAACCAGTTCTGGGGATAGCTTCCATCCCACAGGGTTTGGTGGTAGTCTCACTCTGTGGAGAAAGGTTGGGTCTTTCCAGGTGTCACCTAACATTCACTTGTGACACTGCAGGGCTCTTTGCAGTACAATAAGTTCCTGTGCCCACCCCAGCTAGTCTTCCTGCTAGTGGAAGAATGCACTTGCAGGCCATTGTCTCTGCTCGGAGGGCAGTTTTCACACCTCTTACACACCTAATTTAGGCCTAGTACAGGCTGGCCAGTTGCTGGTGGGCTAATGTAAATTAGCTGCCAGCAGCTTCAAGAAGGGTAGAGATAACTTTCTAAACTTCACATTTCCCATATATATAATAAAAAATCAACTTTACCATTTGAATGTGTTTTTTAAATATAAAAATAAGTCTTTGAATGTAGTACATAGTTGATGCGGGTCAAAGGTTATAGAATAAAGTGAATAATCTATACTTTGACTTTTCTTATGTGCCAGCTACAGCTTGATTAGTGTCAATGTCGTTTTGGGCCTAATCAGTGTAGGAACATGACATTTCTATCCTCACACATGTCCCACTCCTATATAATATGCATCCTACCTTGTGGGTAGCAAGGTGCACTTATGAGTGACTTATTTAATAGTTAAGATCAGGTTTTCCTATGTGTCAAAATGGTGATTTTTACAGGTCTGGCAGCAGGGTTCAATCTACTGATATCAGACTACCCAGGGAAGACCCAAAGCCATGTTCCCACTGAGGCTGATGGCACAATAGGTGCTACAGGCCACAGGTGGTATTTAACGTTCCATGCCAGTGGTAAATCTCCACACCATACACTATGGCCTTATAGGAAAGTTGATTGAGCAAATCATGTTTAAGCCAATTTTGACATGTTTATATGGTGACTACAGGAACCTTACTCCTGTTTAGCAGGGGTAAATTGCACAGGGTTCTAAATACAGTAAAATGAAGTCCAGCGAAAAACCTGAGATAACCACAAGAAAAGGCACATGTCCTACACCTATAGATTGAAAAAGACAGCCTGATGCCTGAATCCATTCAAGTATACTTTCATATGTCTGGTGTTTTGGTATGACTGTAGATTCCAGTCAACTTTTGGATTGTTAAATAAGCTCCTGTTTTGCAGGGTATACAGGAGCTGAAGAGGCAGCTGGCTGATCTTCCGTCAATCAATTTAAACCTTTTACTCTACATATGCAGGTGAGAAATGACGCATTCATACTATTTATATAGTCCATTCCAAATGCAAGAGAAACATAAAAACAAGTAATAATTTGAAAGAGAAAAGCATGCATCATTAAATATCTGAATAAAATAAAAACACCAGATAAAATGCCAAGCAATCCACCCTCCCATAAAATGCCTTCAGATTGCCTGTGTGTTAGGAGTGCAGACAGACAAGAGGAGTGACACTAACACTAAATTCTTAATTCTTGTGAGGCACAAAAGGATAGATTTTCTACTTATTAATATTCACAGTTTGAAAATTTCTTGGATATGCCTCAACAGCAGACAATACTCACTTTTATTGCTTCCACAGTTGCCAGTCAATCTTTGATGAGATTAATGCTCAAAATTACACTCCCTCCGTTTTTAAAAATATTAACCTTCTGTCATAATATGCCTATGTACCTCTTATTTATAGAGCTCCATATTTGTTGCGTGTTCTTAGAAATTAATGAAGTTGCAACTGATTTATTCCATGTTAATTTCATTGTATAATATGCGTTCACACTTGGGCGCTTGTTAATATCATAAGTGGCCATAATACAATAACATATATATATGAAAAGACTAGCATTCTCGTACAAATGTTTTCATCCACAGGCATTGAGGAAGAGCTTACTCCTTTGTTTAATTCAAAGGCTGTTAATCTTCGCAACTTCCTTCTCCTTTACAGACCTCCACCTAACAAGGCAACATTCCCAGATGCACTTCTAGACACAGTTTCGAACCTGATAACACTACACTCCAACCTATGCGTTCTGGGTGACCTCAACACTTGGTTTGACAAACCAAATATGCCCCATCCAAAAACAATCATTGCTGGCCTAGAAGCACTGAACCTGTATCAGATCGTCCACAAACCCACACACATCACTGAACACATCCTAGATGTCATTTTTGTAAATACAGAACTAGTTACCTTTCAAGCAATGACTCCAGTCACATGGTCAGACCACGATTTGCTTACCTTCTAACATGAAACAACAGTAAGCAACGCACCTAAAACCATCTTACGTGCATCCACCTATCGGCCACCGAACAAACTCAATTTGGAACTCTTAGAAACACAACTAACATCCAGTAGAGATCTAGAAACAATACATTCTGTTCAAAAACTATATGAGTGGCTACAGGAAGCTTTTGATATCCTGATACCACTAAAAACACACAATAGAACAAAAGAAAACAAGGACCTAGGAGAAATACAGAGACAAAATAGATAAAACAACAAATTAGAAAGCTGCAATGTGCCGGGCTCAAAACAACCACCAAGACAAACTTCGTCTACAGAATATTAACAGACTGTACAATTCAGCTATCAGGAAAGTGAAGAAAAAAACACTATCAGAGAGAATTCAAAATGCTAAATGTGCAAATAAAGAATTCTATAAATTTCTCAATGAATTTCGTTAACCAAATTGCCTGGAAGTTGCTCATCCCGTTACTCAAGAGTTTACAGACAAACTGGCAAATCATTACGCGGACAAAGCAGACACGTTGGACTCATGCTTAAAAAGGAGACAAAGCATCAGCACTAACCCTTTTACAAAGCCACAATAGAACAAAAGAAAACAAGCACCAAGGAGAAATACATAGACAAAAGAGATAAAACAACAAATTAGAAAGCTGCAATGTGCCGGGCTCAAAACAACCGCCAAGACAAACTTCGCCTACAGAATATTAACAGACTGTACAAGTCAGCTATCAAGAAAGCCAAGAAAAAACACTCAGACAGAATTCAAAATGCTAAATGTGCAAATAAAGAATTCTATAAAATTCTCAATGAATTTCATAAACCAAATTGCATGGAACTTGCTCATCCCGTTACTCAAGAGTTTACAGACAAACTGGCAAATGATTACGCGGACAAAGCAGACATGTTTGACTCATGCTTAAAAAAGAGACAAAGCATCAGCACTAACCCTTTTACAAAGCCACAATCCAAGAATACTCTAACCCAGCCTCTCCGTTCCTTCCAACACATTTCACACAATGAATTTATGGATGTGGTCAAAGCAAGCAGGCCTGCAGGCAGCCCTTCTAACCTGTGTCTACTGCAAACCTTCAAGACAATTCTTCTAACAACCTCTGCTGCCTCTCCAGTAAGGAGAATCATCAACAACTCCTTAACTCCTGTAATATTTCCAGAAGAACTCAAAAAGTCATACATACGCCCATTACTGAAGAAAACAAACTTGGACCAACTGAACCCTGACAACTACAAGACCAATTTTAAATGGACCTTTCCTGGGCAAACTGATAGAAAGAGCAGATGTCACATTTCATTGAAGAGAATGACATACTTTCAGACTTCTAAATGGGATTCCGCCCAGTAAGAGGCACAGAATCTGCCCTCCTTGCTATCTGGGAAATACTGAAGAACACTGTTTACTGCAACAGGGTTGCTGCGCTACTTCTCTGGGACCTCTTGACTGCTTTTGACATGGTTGACCATGACACTCCGATACAAAGACTCCATGAAGCCGGCATAGAGGGGATTGCTCTAGACTGGATCACATCTTACCTTTGCAACAGAACTAATGTCATCCATACCCTACTTTTCTCGTCCAAACCATACTTCACGAAAGCAGGGGTCCCTAAATGCCCTATTATCTCACCCATGCTTTTTAACATCTACATAAAGTCATTACCGGCACTGATCAATCCATTTCACCTTACATGCTATAACTATGCAGATGACATGCAAACACTCCTTCAACTGCAATGCCCAACGATATCAGAAACTCAACCATTTTCAGCTGTCTCAGAGCTGTGGATCTATGCATGACATGGAGACATCTCAAATTGAATGCTTCCAAAACAGAAATACTCCTGTGTGGCAATTGGAAACATTATGATCCACTCCCCATGTGGCCTGATGATCTGGGAACACTGCCTAAAATATAGAAAGAAGTAAGAAACCTCGAAATGACCATGGACTCCAAGCTATCGATGAATGCCCAAGTGGACAAACTAGAAGCATCAATCTTTGGTACTATAAAAACTCTTTGACCCCCCTGCAAAATCCGGCTTTGTCACTATAAAAACACTGCGGCCCCCCCATCTCCCAATTGGAATTTTCCCCCATTTTCACCCATTTGGGATTTTCACACAAGGTCCAGGCTACCATTTCCCTTGCTTTGTTCAAACTCGATTACGCCAGTAGCCTCTATCATGGATCACCTTTAACGACCATGAAAAGACTACAACAGATTCAGAACTTGGCTGCCAGACTACTCTTACGTATAATTCTGTGAGACCCCATCTCCCCTGCCTTGAAAGGCCTGCATTGGTTACTGGTTGTTAGAAGATCCACGTTCAAGCTGCTTTGTATTACTCACAAAGCGATGCATGGAACAGGACCACACTTCATCAGGATTAAAATCACCATACACATTCATAAAGGAACCTCCCCTCTAGAGTGGCACCACGCCTCAAAATCCCAAGATACAAGAAAAAAACCATGGATGGCACATCCTTCTGTGTTGAAGCAGTCAAACTATGGAACTCTTTACCTCCAACATAAGATCCACAGATAACCACTTAAATCTTCAGAAAACTACTCAACAATTGGCTCTTCCCTATAAAACCACCAAACACAAACAGATAAATATTCTGCATCTCTCTGTATATAAGCATTTATTTGTACTATAGATATGTACCTATATTTATGTATTGCTTTGTATAAACATGTAAAATACTTATGTTTAGAAAATCTTTTTTATTAGATATATTCATTAGTTCTGCTTAACGAATGACTGATAGGTACATTATTCTATTTTTTAACGTATATAAGTGATTGCATAAATACCTAAATCTTTTTATCATAACTATTTATCTACAATTGCTTCACTATTGACCTACAAAACAAATATATATGTATATAAAAATAAATAAAACTAATTTGAAGTGCAACAAAATTTGAAAGCCAGAGTTTATTCACTGCATCTTTGATCTACATATACTACCTTCCTTTATGTATCTATATACCTTCCATGTACTTATGGATCAATAGCTTTATTACTTTCGGACCTATACATTTATTACTTTTACTTCTTCATTACTTTTCTTCTAACTCAGCATATCCAAAGCACTACCCCATTTTCACCCTATATCGCTCTCAATATATCCTCCAGCTCAACTCTCTGATTCATCTCAAACCTCTTTCTACTACTCACTCCAATGCACTAGCCTATTTCTCACCCTACACATCTATCAATATATCCATTACATACACTCTCTCATTCATCCAAAACCCCATACCACTACTATGGTCCCCAAAATAACCCTTTTGAGACTGCTCCCTACTCCTCCCCTCCTTGCATCATCTAATACCTCTTTTTACAATTCCAATCCCCCAAAACAAGCCTTTCTAAACCCTCCCTCCGACTCTGCCCCCTCCACCTCCCTTTTACTCATCCCAAGCCTCCTCCTACTGCTATGAGCTCCAAAAAATAAATAAAAAATATATAAATCTTTCCCTTCTATCCCTCCATTATCCTTTTCAACCCAAATAACAGACTTACATGTCCACCACTCAAATGAATTTCATATTTCACTATACTAATTCACCATTAATCCTTTATGGGTTCTGGAGTAGCGTGCTACTCACCAAAAAAGCACTTCAACACCTCATCAAGGGTAGCAAGAGCTATACAAATGCAAACCTTTTTACCTCTTCTACCCTTTCCCTATCGTTCTCAATCTAAATAACTGACTAACATACCACCACTCAAATTACTTTCATATTTCAATATACTAATTTTCCACTGACACTGTATAGGTTCCAGAGTAGCTTGCTACTTGCTGAAAAAAAGCATGTCACACCCCATCAGGGGCAGCAAGCACTATATAAATCCAAACTCTTTACCTTCTCTATCCCTCCACTGTCCTTCTCAATCAAAATAACTGACTAATATATCCACCACTTAAATTACTTCCCTATTTTCACTATACTAATTCACCACTATCGCTTTCTGTGTTCCGAAGTACCGTGCTACTCCCCAAAAAAGCGCTTCAACACCCCATCAAGGGTAGCAAGCGCTATATAAATGCAAATCTTTTTCCCTCTTCTATCCCTCCACTATCCTTCTTATTCCAAATAACTGACTAACATATCCACCACTCAAAGTACTTTCATATTTTCACTATACTAATTCACCACTAATCCTTTCATGGGGTCAGGAGTAGCATGCTACTTGCCAAAAAAGTGCTTCAACGCCTCGTATGGGGTAGTAAGTGCTATATAAATTACAATTACAATACAATACAATACATATATTTACCTGACAACAAAGAGAGTTACTCAAAAGAACAACTACTTTCTGGATTTTTAAAAAATAAATATTGAGAGAAAACTACTTTGATTTCCACTTGTATTTATGTGCAAAAGTCATTAAAAACAGATAATTACATATAGAATAAAATATTTGTCCTATTGTAGTGTACCATATTGATAGCGCTGCTGACACTGATTAAGTCTCTTTTTATTGCAGTCTCGCTGCAAATGGCTTCAGCTACCTGTGTTCAGTGCTACACAGAGTGGGCTTTGGGTCAGCCCTTGCTCATGACTGGATGGCTTTTCTTCCTTCTGATTTGATGGCTTTCCTCCCTAGTCATGTTTGTCCAGCCCTTGGAACATTTCTGCTTTACCCTGGTTTTTGATTGGATGAGCTGTATCCTTTCACTGCTAACATCAGGAAACCTTTTTTTTTTTTTGCAGCTTACAATTTATGATTTGGTACTACATTAGAGTGCATATTCTGCTTCTTCCCCTCGCTCTTTCTTGAGCTCTTGTGCTTTTTCCATCACCTCTGATATCTTGTCACCACCCCAGTTATCTACTTTGTCTCTTCCCACTAACACCGAGTGCTGCTGCAGCTCTCTGAAGTGCTCTTTCTGTTCCTCCACTGCCAATCTCTTCCCTCCCTGCCTCTTTCCACAGCCCCTCTCCGCCGCTATCTACTTTGTCAATGTCAAATGCTTTTAAATTTGAGATGGCATTGGTAAAGAAAATAGTGGTGTCTAACCATCTTGAAAATGTAATTTCTATTCTTCCTATTTGGCCTTCATGTTGCGTCTATGCGCAAAGTGGTAGTCATGTTGAAAGTACATAAAATAACATTTGGCCATCAAGGAATGTCATTTTTTATACTTCCAAAATGGCAACCATGTTACATCAAGCTACATTCTGTCACGCAATATGGAAGCCATCACATAAGTATAAAACAAAAAACTTTCCAAGAGGGATGAACATTACTTTCTATACTTTCAAGATGACCACCACATTGCCTCCACACCAACTGTGATGGCCATTACAATGTAAAGATGGCCCAGCACTGCTATTGGCTATGCCAATGCAGTGCAATTTTTAAATCACAGGCAAAGTCAAAATTGGCGAGCCAACAGCATTGATAAACCTAGTCCAATTGCTATTGCCAGAGCTTGTTAAATGCTTGATTTGAAGCATGCAATGAATTCTATGCAACTTTATAAAGAAAGGGCGTACAGAGTAAGAGGCTGCGGTTACACATTGGGAAGCAAGCATAGTTACCGTTTGATGACGGGGACAGAGATAGGTGTAGATGGATCCAAAACCAGAAAGTCTGCCACCATAAAATAAAACAGGATTTATTTTCTATAGCAGGCTGAGTACCAGGCTTCCCTACAGAAACGATGGGAGTGAGTAATTAATCAACACAATTCAAATCAATGAGAAATATGTTAGATTTATCGGCCTTTGGGTGGTATTTCTCCACACATTTTGCCTACTTATCTCTATGTATTGTGCTGAAATTCATTTTTGCAGGCTTTAGGACTTTTTGTACTTTACCACTGCTAAGCAGTGCTTAAGTGTTTTTGTTCTCTCCTCTTACAATGGTTTAATTAGCTTATACCCAACTGGCATATTTAACGTATTTATAAGTCTCCTGTAGAGTGGTAAACCATATACTCAGGGTCTGTAAATTAAATGCTCCTAGTCGGCCTGCAGCATATACTGTGGTTGCTATGTCATATTTGGCATCTATGGAATTGTAACAATAAATCCTCTTTAATGGCAAAGTCAGATTTGTTCTTACAATTTTGAAAATGTCACTTTTAGAAAGTTGGCTTTTTCCTGCCTGAAGTCCTTTTGTGCATGCAGCCTGACTTGGGTCACATGACTGGATGTAGCTGACAGTTAGACTTTGTGAGTTCCTCCCTGATATTCACTCAATAGAAGGATTAGCTGTGCCTCAATGGGCCATCTGCTGGCAGGATGGGGACGGAGCTGAGCACAGCCCCACTTTCAACTGACCAGGGTATGCTCGGCCTTCACACACAGGGCCTAACAACCCCACATAGTCCCTGCAGCCAGCTTGGAGACAGGGCTGGGGTAGGCAGGCAATGCCATGCACTTCAAGGAAACTTTCAGGAAGCTTCTCCCACCTTCCAGAAGACCTTCAGACTTACTCTTCAGTTCCTTACCTGGCCTGCCAAAGAACTCTAAATGGACTGCCATCTGCTGTAAACCGCAGTGCACTCTGCCAAACTGCTGTACCTGGAAGGACTGCTTTGCTGTCTGATGCCTTCCTTAAACTCTAAGAGACCAGCCCTGCTGTTGATCCCTGTGTCTTCACCTGCACCCAGCACTATCAGAGTGACTCCATAGGCTAGTTTGATTGCCTCCTGTTCCGAGTGAAAGGGACAGAAAATGCTTCTACTTTCTTGAAACCACACCTGATTCCAGCCTGAGTGAGTTCTGAACACCCAAGAGGTGGTCCACCTGGCTTGGACCTTTGGTTATGGTACCAATCTCAAAACTGAGGTCATAGAAACATTTTGCCCCAAAACTGCTCTCAGACCCAGGTGGAGGCAGGGACCAACCTGCTCGCCTATTTGCCTGAGGTGCTTCACCAGTAGGATTGACTTTGCGGCATCTTAATGAAAAATAACGTATTAAAAGTTACTCTATTTTTCTATGTTCGTCTGGGATTTTTCTTGTGATGTGTTTTCACTTTATTACTGTTTGTGTGCTGCATAAATACTTTACATATTGCTTCAAAGTGAAGCCTTACTGCTTTTTGTGTCAAACTACCTAGGGTTAAGCAAAGTTTAATTTGGTGACTTTTTGTGGGTCACGCTGCAAGGGATTTGGGTTGTTGCCTGACCAGGGCTCACACCACACTTCACCAACAACCTAATTTCTCACAAATAAAATAATGATGATAGGAAGTAACATCATAGGAAGTGATATCATAGGGCAATTCATATTTTTTTTGCACTGTTGAGGTGACTTGAAAAACGTCACTTCTCTGGAGTAGAAATCAGCATAATGGATAAGAACACAAATACCGCAAATAATTCAAGTCCATATATTTTAAAGTTCTGTTAGTGGATTACAGTAGTCAAACTCGATTGGAAACACTTGGCGCAGATCTCACGAAAATGGCTATCTTTACTCCAGTTTTCACTTTCCAATGTTAACTGATTACATGCACCTCTCATTAGGCAATCTAAGGTCCACAGAGGTGACTTACTCAAGAAACAAATTCTTCAAGTGCTTCAATGAAGTTGTGGTGGGCACTTGAGCACACACCGGACCTCAGTCAGTTCCTCTGTGGGCACGGCCCACAGCAAACAGCTCGGCACAGAGTTGCTTACGGCAGAGCAACTTGTAATGGTCATTATATTAAAGGTAGACTCAGCAGACACAGGAATGTGATGCTGAAAGGAGACATGAAACATACCAATCTTGGTTGGTACAGGATGGAACAGTGAAGAGCTTGAGATTGGGTGGTGTAAGGATGGAGCAGGTAAACATTGTGTGGTGTAGGGATGCAGCAGGACTAGATTGGGAAGTGTAGAAATGGAAGAGGCACAGACTGGGTGGTGTAGGGACATAGCAAAGGTTGCTATGGGGAGCAGGTAGAACTGTATTGGCGTGCACAAGGTGTGTAGTCTTGAGGTTTTCCTGGCACTAGAGCAGCAGGGGGTGCAAGTGAAAAATAACACCTACTAGAGAATACATGCCCCCCACCCATCCCCATGGCCTTGTAGCCATCATACAGCGCTGTGAAGCCCAAGAGAGGGAGCCCACTCCCCTGGCCCTTCCAGTCATGATCTTGCACTGCAAGTACCAGGGGAAGGGACCAGCCCTGCCAAATATCACTCATCACAGGTTGGATGAATGCATGTGTTAGACTTCACTGTATTTCTGCACTGAAACAGTCTGTCACACAATTCACAGAGTCCATATAACTCTGCAGCAGTTCATGATTTTGCACCACTAATTAGCACTTATTTGCCCGTTTGAGTTTGGAGAAGACTGACATCATTTAACTGCTACTTGTCTGTGGAGCCCTGCTGGACCTGGTCTTAGGTTGAGGTAAGGGAGGCGCTGTGTCAAGTAGCGTATAAACAAGGAGGCATGTAGTAGATGAGAGACTCGATTTAAAGGAGATTGTTGTGCAGAGTTGAAGGGTTTTGCTGCAATTACTAGATCTGGCCAAGAGAAGGACACATCCCAGAGAGAAAGGCTAGCTCAATCAATCCTCTTCAGGTCTTTGCCTTCCGGTACTTTTAGTACTGCATTTTAATAGCAGGGAGGAATACAAGTCTCAGATGCACAATAAGACTGATGGAAGGTATCTTCAGAACTTGAGATCTATTCACAGCAACACACAGGATAATTTTCTTGCCTTTAAGCATTTTAATCAGTAAAAGTTTTATTCTTCAAAAACTAAAGTAGTATTCTGTGTACTTCTGTGGTTGTTTCCTAGTTTACTGAGCAGTTCAATCAGGAACAAGGGTTCTGAGGTGTGGCACTGGGAAGGGCTCATTATTGAGGAGGAAAAGTATATGTTTGGTACAGTTGCCCCACTGGCAACCCATCAGATAGCAGTGGGCATGCCCCACCCAAAAATAACTAGAGGGCTGGTTTATAGCAGATTTTTCCACATTAAATGTTCGAAAAGTGAACTTTTTCATGTGTTGAAGTTTTCTAGACATTTACATTAAAAAAACGTATGCGTCTCTGTAGCTAGCAACAATACCCAAAACAAATTTGTAGTACTGCTCACAATTGTTTCACTTTCAATGTCACGCATATCCTATAAATATAACATCCATAAACCCCTTATAATCTTGGACGGGTAACACACATGCAGTTTGAAACCCAGAGGGCTTTTCTTCTAAGCACAGCAGCCATGATCCAGCACTGTGTGGCCCAGAAGAGGGGGCACTCTTCCTTGAGCTTACCAACAATGGTGTAGTACTACAAGGCCAGAAGAGAGCTTACTCCCCATAAGCACTGGACTATGGCTGCGAGGCGTAGTGATCCTATGCTAGGATTGCCACCTGACCTTTATTTTACTAGCATGGCCTGTATTTTTATGTTGAAGCTTGCAAACTACTTGAAATTTGCCATTATGTTTTACTAATGTTGTTCACTAGAGTGGCTGCTGTTCCGCATGGCTAAAAGTTAGTCGGGTAAAGGAGAGTGGTGTGGAGTGGAGTGTTGAAAAGTGGAGTACAGTGGAGTGCTATGAAGTGGTATAGAGTGGCGTACAGTAGAGTTGAGTGGTGTGGAAAGGAGTGGAGTGTCACAGATTTCAAGTTCAAGTTCAGTAATTTGTATAGGGCGCTACTCACCCAGAGGGTCTCAAGGCGCTTGAGGGAGGGTGGGTACATTACTTGTCGAATAGCCAGGTTTTTATCTGCTTTCTGAAGGAGAGGTGGTTCTGTGTAAGGCGGAGGTGAGTGGGGAGAGAATTCCAGGTCTTGGCCGCTAAGAATGAGAAAGATCTTCCTCCCGTGGTGGATCTATTGATGCGCAGAATAGCGGCGAGGGCTTGATTGGATGAATGTAGTTGGCGGGTGGGTGTGTAGAAGGATAGTTGTTTGTTGAGGCATTCGGGTCCTAGGTCGTAGAGGGCCTTGTGTGCGTGGGTGAGGAGACAGAAAGTTATTCCCTGGTTGACGGGAAGCTAGTGGAGATCTTTACGTGACCGGAAATGTGAGCTTGACGGGGAATGTCCAGTACGAGTCTGGCTGAGGCGTTTTGGATGCGTTGGAGTTTTTTCTGTAGTTTGGCTGTGGGTCCGGCGTAAAGGGTGTTTCCATAATCTAGTCGGCTAGTGACTAGTGCGTGGGTGACTGCCTTTCTTGTTTCGGTGGGGATCCAGCGGAAGATTTTTTTGAGCATGCGTAGGATGTTGAAGCAGGATGATGAGACGGGGTTGACTTGTCTGGTCATCGCGAGGGAGGAGTCTACTATGAAGCCCAGGTTACGTGCGTGATCTGTAGGTATGAGTGCTGTACCCAGAGCCGGTGACCACCATGAGTTGTCCCATGCAGAGGGGGATGATCCTAAGATGAGGACTTCCGTTTTGTCAGAGTTTAGTTTTAAATGGCTGTTCTTCATCCATTCGGCTACTTCTTTCATTCCTTCGTGTAGATTGGTTTTGGCGGTGTTAGGGTCTTTGGTGAGGGAGAGGATTAACTGGGTGTCGTCTGCGTAGGAGATGATGTTGAGGTGGTGTTGTCGCGCGATGGATGCGAGGGGACTCTTGTACACGTTGAAGAGGGTGGGACTGAGTGATGATCCTTGTGGTACGCCGCAGATGACTTCGGTGGCCTCTGATTTGAATGGAGGGAGGTGGACTCTCTGGGTTCTTCCGGCGAGGAACGAGATGATCCAGTCCAACGCTTTTCCTTGTATTCCGACGTTGCTGAGGCGATGTATGAGGGTGTTATGACAGACTGTGTCGAAGGCGGCGGAGAGGTCAAGTAGGATGAGGGCAACTGCTTCTCCGTTGTCCAGAAGCGTTCGGATGTCGTCTGTAGCAGCGATGAGGGCGGTTTCGGTGCTGTGTTTGGCTCAAAAGCCGGACTGTGAAGGGTCGAGTGAATTGTTGGATTCGAGGAAGGCGGCGAGCTGACTATTGACGGCTTTCTCGATAACTTTGGCCAGGAAGGGGAGGAGTGAGATGGGGCGGTAGTTCTTAAGTTCAGATGGGTCCGCTGTGGGTTTCTTCAGAAGGGCGCTGAGTTCGGCATGTTTCCAGCTTTCTGGGAAGGTAGCAGAATTGAAGGAGCAGTTGATGACATCGCGGAGATGGGGTGCGATGATGGAGTCTGCTTTGTTGAAGATGTGGTGGGGGCATGGGTCAGTTGGTGAACCTGAGTGGATGGAGTTCATCAGACGGATGGTGTCTTGAGTAGTGATTGGGTTCCAGGCGCAGAGGTTGTGAGAGTGCTGTTTTGGTTCGGAGCTGGGTGGAGTGGATTGTTCTTCGGACAGGTTTTCAAAGCTGTTATGAATGTCGGCGATTTTGTTGTGGAAGAAAGAGGATAGAGAGTCGCAGATGTCTTGGAAGGGAGTGATGTCGTTGGTGCCGGCGGTGGGGTTGGTAAATTCTTTGACGATGTTGAATAATTCCTTGCTGTTGTGGGCGTTGTTGTCAAGTCGATCCTTGAATGCTGATTTCTTGGTGGATCGGATCAATTGGTGGTGTTTGCGGGTGGCGTCTTTGAAGGTGGTCAGGTTGTTAGTGGTTGTGTTTTTTCTCCAGGTTTTCTCGAGGGTACGATGATAGAGCGCGCAGGTCACCCGACTCTTAGTTTTACCAGATATCACGCACTTGGGCCCATGACGTGTTTATGACAGTATTTTTATGAATCGGGCGATTTTACACAACACCATCAGTAATTCTATGTGTTTCTTTACAACTCTTACCGGAATACCTGACTTACCACAGGTACCTATGTTCCTGATGGATCTGGAGCTAGCAGTGGACAAAAGATAAGATAATACTTAATGCTCTATACATTTAATTATCTTGTATATCTTATATAATGACCACAGACACCTGAAGGCTTTTAAGGATTTTTATATGTAGAAAGTTTAAAATCAGAATGACATAAGAATAAGACTGATACAGATTAGAATATCAATAATCAGGATTATAACTATGGTATAACTGTGAATAAGGGCAAGTATCATTAAGAATGAGTGAATACTATAGGGTAAGGGTAACAGGGAACATGCTATTCAATTTCAGACTTATGCTAAGGCAGGTCAGTGTCAAACCATTAGTCAGTGATTGGCTAAAGATCTACAAGTGATTCAAACTAGTCTTAGTCTAACTGCTAATTCAAACCTAGATTCTAAAACACAAGTGAATTTAGATCACACTAATTTAGTAAAACAGTTTCAGTAATGTCCTACAGGTAAGGGAAAAATGGAACATAACTAATAAACCATAACATGTAAATTCTTGGAAAGCAGAGGAAAATAATACGGGCAAGAGTGCTTTATTAAAGAGGAAAGAATAGTGGATAGATAGACGGTCACCCAATCTATATTTACCTAGGATAGGAATGAGGACTAACCCTGGCCACGGGTCAGTTTGAGAAAAGGCGAGGACAAGGACCCTCAAGGACTTAGGATGCCAGTATGTGAGCAGGTACAGCTCACGGACAGTCAGGACAGGATACCCCTCAGGATTTGGATCAGGACTGGGCTCACCAAAGGGCACGACCACCACCTGCAGCTTCGGATGCAACGCCTGCGCTACTCCCTCTCTGCACGGAATCCGTCAATAACCCCGATTGGGTTCTCGAATCTCCCAGCAAAAGTGCTTCGCCAGCACTTAAGACTATTTCCACCCCTTGGAGTTTGTGGAAATTTCGGACAGAGTGCTCCGCAGCTCTCTGTATCAATTACCTATAGAATTCGTAGGGTCGGTGACAGGTCAGCTACTCGGACAAGTCGGACAATTTCTCTAGCTAAAACTAGGCTAGTTATACCCTTTACGGGTCCCCAGACCACCCACAAATGTTGCAAGTGACAGGATCCCCAACTTAGGATTGGTCAGGAGAAGTGGTTAGGTCATTGTCACCACCTAAAATTCTGGGTTCCCATGTTGAATATTCATATTTCAGTACCCACCCCTTACATTCCAGTTCCCATGCCATAGGCAGCAAGGAGTACAATAGGACACACAGCAAAGTATCAAATTGTTTCTAGTTCAGGTGCAGCTCGGCTCCTCTCGCTGGGTCAGAGTTCAGGTTCTCATGAGCATCTTAGCTTTGGCAGCCAGCTGGCGGGGTTTTGCTTCTGCGCGGTTTGAATTGTCCCTCATCACATGACGGGGTGCAAGGGGTTTTCAAAGATGGAGCGGCTCCCCACTCCCAGGCCCACAGATACGCCGTACATGAAAAGTAAGCGAAAACAAATTAAAAACACAGGAAAAAATGAATACACTGTACACCATGAATAGCTGCACTACATCCCTTACTTCATAATATCTATAGCATTAGGATTTTAGGCAGGAAAAGATAGATGTGCAAAAGCAGCATTAGCAAGCAGAGAGCATGTTTAAAGACAAGCGGCCATTTTAGCTGTAATGCGCATGAGCGAAAACATCCCTCCAAAACTGCGAGTGCGTCACTTCACATGGGTATGACCGACGCATGCGCAGACTGGATTTCTGCGAAGCAGCCATTCTGTAGTATGCAAGCCTCATTAGGATTAATAGACACATAGGCAAGCATCTCTGGGACACTCGCGTGTACTGGAAAAGTGCGATATTAATGACAAACAGGATTGGTTAATACTATTACAGGTTAAACGAGGTTCTTGAATGTGAGCAAGGCGCTTTACGTGCAAATCCTTGCTCCATCAATCCCCTCTTTGATGATATTTACTATCATCACTATTAATGGAAACAGATGCCAACTTCCTTTCTCACATATCATTCATCTCAATCTCCATAAATTTGTTGTTGAGCCTCTTCTCAGCATCCTTATTAGGATGGAAACTCTTTGCCTTTTTGTATATTTGGTTTCTTAATTCCTCTAATTCCAGCTCATCAACATTCCGTTTCACTCCCCTCCTATTTACAGTGTACTTCTTTCTGCATTTTTGGCATTGACAGCAAATTATTATAATAAACACAATCAAACTTATTCCAGCTATTGGCATCAGTATTTTCCCAACAAGACTTCGACCTATGTTAGAAAACTAACTACCTACAGAG
This sequence comes from Lissotriton vulgaris, assembly GCF_964263255.1. Taxonomy (NCBI): domain Eukaryota; kingdom Metazoa; phylum Chordata; class Amphibia; order Caudata; family Salamandridae; genus Lissotriton; species Lissotriton vulgaris. Next base: position 1,037,435,028 of record NC_141695.1, on the reverse strand, counting down.
GAGAGACCATCAGTCAGTCTCTTCCAGGCACTATCAACCTCCAGTGGTTTGAGTTCTTTTTCCAAATTAGTTATGTTTCGCACATATTTCTTAATTTCTACGCTTTTATCAGGAATGTAAGTGCAACAATGTTGCGCCTTCAGCATCCTGCAGACTCCGCCCTCTTTTGCCAATAAGGTGTCAAGAGCAAGTCTATTCTGTAAAACCACTGATCTGATCGCAACCATTTCAGTATTGACCAGCAGGAATCCAGCAGCAGTGTCAGTAGATAACCGATCCACCATTGTAGATAATTTGCAAATACGGTGAGTATTCAGAACCACTCCCACTCCAGGTATCAGTGCACTAAATATATCACCTATAATTTCTCCTACACTTTCATGTCTACTACGTACTAAACCATTAGTATTTTCATTGCTTCCAGCGGCGTTGTTCACATGGTATATTTTCGGGAAGACAATGCCAAAATAGCAGCTTCCATACCAGTGATCCGGCAATTTGAAATAAGCCTTGTTTCCACATATATAATAAATTCCGGGAAACACAGGTTCTGACCCATTTTTGAAACCCCAACCTCCAATTACCTTATAATTATGATCGCATTCACTGGAACCGATGAATACATTGTTATAATAACTAGTCTTTTCTCTATGAAGACAGAGTTTCCCTTTCCGTTCAAAGTCCAGCAACAGTGCAGGATTTGCTTCGACATTTGAGGTGCTTTCCATGTTTTCAGCCCATTTAGGAGTTTTCTGTCTCTTATCATTGGCCTTTCTTTGGAAACTCTCCCTTCTCTTTTCTGCCATTTTTAAAAACATTTTCTCCTGCTCATGTAATGAACAAGTCAAATTATCTCTGCGTGCTTCATTTAAATCTATGTCACCTATAGTCAGAAAGTATTCTCCCATGTAACGAGTCACTTCGCTTCTAACATGTACAATGTTCAGGTTTCCCCGAATAGGAAGTTCAGAAAAGATTACGTCAGTGTTTGAATAGTAGTACTGTAAGGTGCTTCTATAAAATAAGCTTGCTAATATACTACAGGAAATTCCATAGGTCAGGGGTAAATGGTGATAGGTCACACCTTCAGCTACAGAGGTAGGTAGCTTCATGCAGACATAGCAATCTTCTATTTCCATAGCTTCTACATAATGCACTAAAAGATTAGCAAAGACATTTAAATGTGTTCTGTTTTTAATTCTGTGAAAATGTAGTCCTTCCTCATCTGGTGCTTCTAAGTCAGGTCTGGTTTGTTTCAGGCTAACTGAATTCTCACGTCTTTCTACACTTCGTGGTGTTTCTTCAGTTTGTACAACTTCTGTGTCTGGCGTCATTGATTTAGTAGGGTACAAGTTAGTATCTTTACTTATCATAAAAGGTATAAAGACTGTTAATCCTATCCATACTACTATTACTATCGCTACACTACATAAGCATATTTTACAGCAAGTTTTACAACAATTCCCGCTAGGTCTTCCATTCACATTTGAATCAGACATTTTGCTCACAGGTGGCTTTCCAACCCCTCTTTGTTTCTCAACACAAGAGGCTTACGCAGTTTCACTTTCAAGTTGGGTCTTCTTCTTCAGGACTCCGATCGGCAATCGAATCTTGGTCGCTTTTATCGCTTATTTCAGGATCATCAATTTCTTCCAACACCAAGTAGGTCCATTCAGGACTTCGGTAGTTTTTGTTTTGTCTTTTTATTCTGGTACTGCGTCTGTTTTGCTGAGTTCCTGTTCTCTGTCTTTCACTAGCAGCTCTTTTTCGGTCTTCTATCTTTTCTTCTACTGTTTTTAATCTTAGTTTCAGTCTTTTTATGTATCTGGGTTCACTTTTCTTCTTGAGCCTTTTAGCTGTCACTGTAGTTTGGCCCTCTTCACGAGCCCTTTTATTTTCGTTCAGTTGTGGCACTGTTACTTCGACAGTATTTTTCTCCCTTCCTGTCTGACTAGTCCCAGGTCTTTCTTCAGTTTCTTCTGCCTGGTTTCTAAGCTGGCCTTGTTCAGGTATACTTTGGATTTGTCTTTGATTTTCAACTGTTTCTGGATCTGCTTCCTGAACACGTTCATCTAGGTCTATCTGTTCCTGTTCATGCACTTCGAACCCTTGATTTTCTTCCGCATGAACTTCAGCCCTAATTACTATCTGTCCCTTTTCAGTTTCGGGATTCTTTGGAGGAGTGTCGATGACTTGGTCTGTCCCTACTTGACCTACCTCCTGATCAGGTCTGATGTGAATCTCGATAACCTGATCTTCTTCTTCTAGCCCTGTCTCATCCTCACTATCCCACTCTCTGTCTAGGTAGGAATACTTTCTGGTTCTTATTGGATCAAGAATCAGATCGTCTGCTGGGAACCATTCGTCTTGACTGGTGCTCGGTAATATGACACCAGCTAGATCCGGACCCTCGTCTGGAGTCTCCTCAGCTGCACCACCTTCAGCTTCAGTCGCTTCTTCTCCGGTAACCCTCTTGGTATGGCTGGCATGGATCCACTTTGGCACGCCGGCACACTTCACAGCAGTGGTAGTGACAAGGATCACCTGTCTTGGCTTTCCCCACTTTGGTGCAAGGCAACTCTTCCGGGGGTGTTTCTTCAGCACAACCCAATCTCCAGGTTTCAGCTTATGGGCTGGAGTTGTAGGCCAGGCGACGGCGTCTTCCCCAATCTGGTGAGAGATAGAACGCACTTGGTCACCCAGCTGCCTACAGTATTCTAGTACCAAATCATCAGAAATACTTAGCAGTTTGTGTCCTGGTACCCATGCCTGTCGCATCACTCTTCCCATTAGTATCTCATGGGGGCTCAGGCCTGTCTTTCGGTTTGGAATGCTTCTCAATCCCATCAAGACAAGAGGCAAGGCTTCTATCCAGTTCAATTTTGTAGAGTTACACATTTTTGCCAATTTTGATTTTATAGTGCCATTCCCTTGTTCGACTATTCCAGAAGCCTCTGGATGATATGCACAGTGCAGCTTTGGCTCAATCTTGAATGCTTTATAGAGTTCTGCTAGGATTTCGTTGGCAAAGTGCCCACCTCTGTTTGTTTCAATTGTCTCTGGAAATCCATACCTAGGGATTAGCTCCCTTAGTAATAATTTGGCTACAGTAATGGCATCATTTTTCTTTGCTGGGTAGGCCTCCACCCACCTTGAGAATAGGCAAACTATTACCAAGACGTACCTATATCCTTTGCACATGGGTAACTGAATAAAGTCTGCTTGCAGTCTGACGAAGGGGCCTTCTGCCTTTCCAATCGTACTTTGGTCTACTACGGTTCTTTTCCCTGGGTTAAATTGCTGACAAACCAAGCACCTCTGCCAAAGCATTTCCGCAATGTTTCTAAACTTTGAGTTGTAAAACACTTCATTGAACATACGGCACATTGCATCCCTCCCGATATGTGTGTCTCCATGGATCATTCTGGCCATTGGGGCAACCATGCTGTCTGGTAATACAGGCATACCCGTCTTATCAACCATAACACCATCCCTGTCCCTGGGCTGACATCCATCTGTCTCCCATCTTTGCTTTTCCTCCTCTGCTGCCTGCTGCAACTCTTTCAGTTCCCTCCAAGAAGATACATTCTCAAACACCATAAGTTGGCAGCTGTTTCCGCCTCCCCACAATTTAATTTTTAGGGACATTTTGTATCGGGCACAATATTGGGCAATTTGGTCAGCATATCGATTTCCGGCTGTCACATCGTCGTTACCAGATTTGTGAGCAGCACATTTGACCACCGCCAATTCTTTGGGTAACCGGATTGCTTCCAGTAGGTTTTGTACCACTTTTCCATTTCTGATAGGGGTACCTGAGGAAGTCATGAATTCTCTTTGCAACCATAACTGGCGGAAGTCATGAACAACCCCGTAACCATATTGACTGTCAGTATATATGGTTACTCTCTTGTTTTTCCCTTGTCTGCAAGCTCTTGCCAATGCAATTAATTCGGCTACTTGGGCAGATTTTATTTCACTTAAGTAGGATGCTTCTAGGGTCGTTTCTAATGTGACTACGGCATAGGCAGCACTCAACCCTCCATCCTCATGCCTTAAGCAGGAGCCATCCACAAACATCACAAGGTCTTCTACAGGTAAGGCGATTTCTTTTATATCAGGACGTGGTTTGGTGCTAAACTCAGTTAAGTCAATACAGTTATGTTCAATTTCACCTTCCACTTCTGCATTTTGGGTGATGGGCAACAAAGTTGCAGGGTTCAGAATATTACATCGGGAAATTATCACATTCTCTGCACCAATAAGAATTCTCTCATACTTAGTCAGCCGACTAGGTGTGAGATACTGGGTCTTTGTTCGGGTCAGCAGAATCACAACTGAATGTGGAACATGTACTGTTACAGGATGTCCCATGACAATGTTTTCACTTTGTTCTAGACTAGTGCAAGTGGCAGCTACTGCTTTCAGACATCCAGGCAACCCAGCAGCCACTGGATCTAGGGTAGCTGAAAAGTAAGCCACTGGACGTCTGGTCAGACCATGCTCTTGGGTTAGGACTGAGAGTGCACAATTGTCTCGTGTATCACAGAACAATTCAAAGTTCTTGGAATAATCTGGCATCCCTAATGCAGGAGCTGAGCACAGACAGTTTCGTAATTTTATCCAAGCTGTCATGCTTTCGTCATCCCAGCTACTCCTTTCTTGGTCATCTTTATCAGTGGTTTGGCCAGAACAGCAAATCCCACAATCCACTGTTGGCAGTATCCCACAACTCCCAGGAACATTCTGACTTCCTTCTCGAATTATTCTAATCCTTTCTGAAGTAACCCTTCGGATACCCTTTTCTATCTGGTGCCCCAGATATTTCACTGAGTTCTTACAGAACTGCAATTTGTCAGGTGATACTTTATGTCCTCCCTTGCCTAAATGATTCAATAAGGCAATGGTATCAGTGACACAGTCGTTTGGACTTTTAGACGCCACCAGAAGGTCGTCTATGTACTGAACCAAAACAGATTCTTTTGGCAGGACTAAGGATTCAAGGCATCTTTTTAAAATCTGATTAAAAATCGAAGGACTTTCTGTGTACCCCTGGGGGACACGATTCCAGACGTAGACATGACTGTCGAACTCAAAAGAGAAAAGAAATTTGCTGTCTGGATGCAATGGGATGGAAAAGAATGCGTGACATAAGTCAATAACGGTAAACCATTCCGCATTCCATGGAATCTGGTACAAGATCACTGCAGGGTTCGGCACAATAGGACAGCAAGGTACAACAATCTGGTTAACCTTTCGCAGGCCCTGCACTAACCTGTACTTTCCGCTAGGCTTTTTAATTCCGATTATGGGTGAATTACAAGGACTGCTCATTACTTCCTGTATTATGTTTGCCTCTAGCAACCTGTTTACTTCAATTGCAACTCCAGCTTTCACTTCTGCACTCATTTTATACTGTCTGGTTTTCGGGTAGATAGCATTGGTCTTAATGGCTATTTTAACTGGGTCACATTTGCCATTAATCCTACATCTCTCCCGGTGAAATCCCACACCTCTGGTATCACCTTTTGCTGAAGCTCTTCCGGTAAGTCCTGTATTGTCAGAGTCTTGATTGCTGTATCGGGCCTTAGCAACATTAGTTTGTACAGGCCATCTTCATCTGGGGTCTGTATTTCGACGCCTTTTGGTGTGCAAAAGATGGTACAGTTCATTTTGCACAAAAAATCACGTCCCAGTAGATTCACTGGACTAGAGTCACAGACAACGAATCTGTGCATTTCTTTAAAGTTCCCTATAGAAACCTCCATGGGTTCAGTTACTGGAGTACTGATTATCTGATTTGACACACCCACTACTTGGAGGGCTTCTCCCGAGAGGGGTAGGTTTGGAACGTCCACTGTTCTCACAGTAGAACGGGTAGCACCAGTGTCCAACAGAAAGGTGACGTCATTTCCTTCAACCTTTCCTTCAATGTATGGCCCTGTCTGGTCTACGGGTAAGGAGGCGCCAAGCACGCACTCCTCGTCCTCCCCCCTCAGGCCCCGTCAGTATTGTTCATCACAGAGGAATGTATCATTTAACAGGAATTGTGAAGTTGCTGCATTTCTCTAATCCCCTCCTTCCCATACCTCGACCCCCTCATTCTGCTGAGCCTGATTCTTGTAATTAGGTCTAGGAGCTCGAGGCAATGGATGCTGTTTTACCTGTTGCTGATTCTTTCGTGGCCCCTCTTTCTGCACCTGTGGATTTAAACCATTTATGGGGGCATTACCAGCCTGTAAATGTGGACACTCGTCTCTCCAGTGCCCTATCTGACCGCACCCGTGGCAGGGGAACTTTTTCTTAGCCTCTTCTTTACTCATCTTTACTCGGGGCTTCCCTCCTCCCCCAGAATTTGAGTTTTGAGCATTATTATTCATTTTACTTAACTGTTTCTCTTGTTGTTCAGCCAATTTTACTTGTGCCCACATGACCTTCTCCTTTAGGGCTTTTCTTTTGTTCTCTAATTCATCCTCACAGTACTTAGCGTACTTAAGGACCTCATCTATGGGTTTTCCCTGCCAACAGATTTTATTATCTCTAATCCACTGGGATATTTCAGGTCTCAAACCCAACACGAATCGATAAATGAAATGGGTCATATCCTTCATTTCAATATTATCGATTCCACTGTAGGTCTTGAATACCTGTAGCAACTGTTCATAATAGGAGTGCACTGTTTCATCACGGTTTTGGGTAGTTCTATCTATTCGGGTCCAATCAGTTTCCTTTGCTGACACTTTATCTTTCAGGTATTGTATGACCTTATCATACTTTCTCATTACATCTGGTGAAGGAGCTCCGGTTCGGGAGTCTCTCTCATATTCTTCACTGGGCCACTAAACTGCAATTTTGCATTCTGTCCATAGGTCTACAGGAACTACAATGTCAAAGAACCCATCCAGGTCCTTTAGGAGACACTTCTGTACCTTCACAAATCGCTCAACCTGCCTATACTACTCCACTGGTTTCTCTCTTAATTTTGGGAAGTCATTGGTAAAGGACACAATATCCTGTCGGGACCAAGGGACATGTACATATTTCCCACCTGGTACTTCTCTCATGGAATACAGGTTTTCTGCCTTGCCCACTTCTTTCAGTACGTATTCTGAAGTTTTTGGTGTGGCCTTACTGTCTTCCTTTTTCTTTGCCCACCTGGCTTTCCACTTATCTAGATCTCCCCATTTCTGCAGTATGTTCAGCAATTCCTTTATCTGTATCTTCTTCCCTGACACATTCATGTTCTCTAAATACTTGTCGGAGAATTCAGCTCTATAGGATTTCTGTAATACCTTGGATCGACTAACATCTATTCCCATATCCGCGGCTGTGTCCATTAATTTTTCATGGAGTACTCTGGTGTTCCGGGTAAGGCTTTTGCTGATAAACAGCAACTCCTCCTCACTAAGAGTATTCAATCTATCTAACCCCACATTTCCGGCCATTAGTTCCTCCATTTCTATCCTTAGTCTGTAGATATCTAAAGGTTTGGCTGGGGAGTTTCCTTTTCTATTTCTCGGGTCTATCTATCCAGTTCTTCTGGAGTCACTACTGTGACACTCCTGATCCCTGAAGTTGTTTCAATTAGGACTTCTTTTGCCTTAGCCTGATTTCCTGCCCGTTGTACACTGGTTCCGGGTTCCCTTATGGGCAGATACATTAAGGAGATCACGGACTCACATTCACTTGCCTGATCATCAACTATGAGCGGCTCTTTTCTTGGGGGTGCTACAATTGGAGTAATAACTGGAGTTCTTGGACTAGCCTGTCTATCCCCATAAAGAGGTATAGCTAGACCAATAGTTACTGGGATTGTCAGGGAGTCAGGACTGGGATTTATCTGAGCATGGTCTGAATTAGCTCATTTCGCTGTTTAATCAGTGCTTCTCTTTCTCGTTCATGCAAAACTCTTTCCGTAGAGTTGTCATGCATTACTTGGGGGTATTAAAGAGGGTATATACTCGGGGCAGTTGGGATTGCTAACCCTGGCCTGTCCTCACCAAAGGGTTTATAATTTGGGACCGCTGTGCTAGGTCTGCAAAATCCGTCACTATCACTGGGTTTGCTACCAGTACCAGCTACATCTGTCTCGCTGGCCCTTCTAGTTCTAGGATGTCGGAAAAATTGATTTTTCGAGGTAGGGTTCCAGACTCTTCGGCATAAGGAGGTGGATTTTTCATTAACAAATCCTCCAGGTATTCATCCTCCGAATCCCCCATAGCCATTAGATGTCGAGTTTTCTCTGTCCTTTTCCCTCCCCCTTGCTCAGCTACCCCGAACATCGGAAATAGTCCCTCAACCATCATATTCTGTCTCCACTGCTTCATCTTTTGCTCGTTCGTTTCTCGCTGCAATTTTGGATACCATTTGCTCACTCCCTTATCCATTCGGGGTCTGTCTCGCTCTAGAGCCTCAATCTCCCATTCCTCTAAAGCTTCATACTGCGTTAATCTGGGTCGGGGGTGTAATTCATTAATTCGGGCCCTCAAGTTAAACAGGATTCTACCATTAAAAGTACCATCGAGGGGAAATGCTAGGACTCCGTCATCTTCAGTGTACTTTACCCAATTTTCTAACCACACACAGGTATGATACCCTTTGTCAAACTTACTTTACTTTACTTTATTATTCTTTATTTCGGCAAAAATGTTTACCATAAAAGACATTTATACATTATAAAACATTTTAAAATATAATAATTTACATAGAGTTTCATCACATTGCAATATAATTGTTTGCTAAGCAGCCTTGATAAATTTACTCCTAAGAGACCAAACAGCACCGAGGTACTTGGCTACTGTGAATACAATGTGGCTGGACAAGTCAGTTTTAAGAACTCTAAAAGCGGCTGAGCATTCAGTAAATCTCAAGTTTCTGTACAGAGGAATAATCCATTTCCTACGTGACGCCTGATAAAAAGGGCAAAAGAAAATTATATGGAGCTCAGTCTCATCAACCAATTTACAAGCAGGACATATACTGTTTGCATGTTCATTTCACTTATTTGTGAATACTCGTACTGGGAGAGACCCATGTCTCCATTGTAAATACAGCTTCCTGAGCAGGGAGGGATAAAGATTGTCTAATACTGGTTCAAAAATATAAGTGTCCTTAGTCCAAAGAAATGAATCGGTTAATGTCCCGTTGTTTTGGTGGTGGTACAATGCCGTTAGTTTGCAATCATAGTATGTTTTGGCCAATAACTTTTTGGGAAGCAGTGGGCAGGCGGTTATAGGGTCGGTCCACAATTTCAAAAGGCCCAGGCCCTCCAGCTCTGTTTTTATAAATTTCAGCCATTTAATTTCTCCTGCGTTAGGGATTGCAAGTACCTCCTGAAGTCCTTGTCTGTAGCTCTTTAGTTCCGGGACAGACCATATCCTGAGCCAATATGCTAATGGTCGGAAGGCCAGTTCTTCGTTAAGGGGTCGCATCCCAAGATCCATCCTTAAAGGACCAAGAGGAGTGCTGGGGGGAAGGGCTACAATCCTTCGGATAAACTTGTTCTCCTCTTTTAGCAGATCCTGGGAGGGTACATGGCCCCAGAGCTCACACCCATACATAGCAGCCCCTCTTGCCTGTGCCCTGTAGATCTGCAGTGGTGGGCCCACAGGCCGGATGGATGACTTGTTATTACACAGAAGCTTTGTGATGCCGCCCGAATACTGAGTCAGTTTAAGGAGTGCCTTCTCTTGATGGGTGCACCAGGTCATTCTTTCATTTAGGATAATTCCCAGGTACTTGAAGGTCCTCACCCTTTCCAGTCTCTTATGTTCAACAGTTGGGGAGGATCGAAATTTTGGGGGGGATTAAACACCATAAATTTGGTCTTCGAGGTGTTAATTTCTAGACCGTATTCCCCGCAGAAACCCACAAAACCATTGAGTACTCTCTGGATACCCATCATGGACTTAGAGAGCAACAAGGTATCATCGGCGTACATAATCGCCGGTACTCTGGATCCTGCTAGCTTGGGAGCATCAGAATTGGGCACCCCATTAAGGTAAGAGATAACCCCGTTGACGTAGGTGCAAGTACGCAGCCCTGCCTTACCCCTCTGTCAACGGGGAACCTGTTTGACAAGGCGCCTTCCTTGCCACATCTTACTTGGGCGAAATTGTCAGTGTGGAGATGAACAATCATCTCCAACAGGCCCTTGGGGACACCCAATCTGGCTAGCACATCCCATAGTTTTTTACGGGGGACCAGGTCGAACGCTGCCCTCAGGTCCACAAATACAGCATAGAGGCTGCCACCCCCCAACTGTACCGTTTTCCAATGGATGAGGGCGAGACGGAAGACCTGGTCCGTCGTTGAAACTTTCTCTCTAAAACCTGCCTGAAGGGGACTCAGTATGTCGTGTTCCGTCATCCACTCTGATAGACGGTCCAACAATAGCCTGGCGAATAGCTTTTGCGAAACGTCTATCAGGCTTATTGGCCTGTAATTGACCGGGAGCAGAGGGGAACCCTTTTTGAAAATAGGTACGATCTCTGCCCCCAGCCAGGTGGGGGGGATCATCATACCATTCAGGATAGCGTTAAACAGCACCTTAAGGTACGAGGCCCAAATTTTTACTTCGTGTTTATATAGATCACCTGGAAGCCTATCGAGGCCTGGCGCCTTTTCGGGCGCCAGCCCCGAGATCGCCACAGTAACCTCTTCCAAGGTGAATTCATCCATAGGTACCGTGTTTTCTGTGTGTTGGTCCAATATATGTTCTAAACGAGTCTCTGGGCGTTCAGGTTTATGTGAACTACACAGATTTTTAAAATGTTCCTCCCAAACTACAGGTGCTATATTTGCTTCGACTGCGGGTAGGGGTTCTGCTGATCCATGCTTAACAATTTGCCAGAACTTCCGGCTGTCACCAGTGTTAAGTGCGGCTGTCATATCAGACCAGTTTCCCTCGTCCCACTCTATTTTTGCATTGTGTAGGGTGGATTTATAGGCAAGTCGTTTCGCCCTGATTTCGCTTAGGCTCTCCCTATTTTTGAGTGACTCTAGCAGTGCAGCTTTTGCTCTCCTACATTAAGCGTTGAACCATGTGGCTCTTTTCTTCTTATGTTTCTTAGGCCTAGACACAGGGTTTAGTACTTCTGCCATTTTGTTCCATAACTCAGAGTGAATAACCCCAAGCACAGGGAAATCACCAGTATTAATTACATTGTTATTATGTGACTCAAATACTTCTAAAGCAAGAGGATCAGTGGCTGTGACTGAATGCGAAGTAAGGGCCTCGACTTGTTCCAGCGCATTGACCACCGTTACATACAGTTTTTGAATATTATTTGGGTTTATTAGGAATTTTGGCCACTTAATTCTGCGCCTACTGCTTTGCAGGACCAAAGCAGCTGAGGAGGCTGAATTTTCTTCTGCCGAACCCATAAGGAGACCCTGAGCCATAAATGTTAATGAAAGAGCATTATGGTCGCTATCATTCCTGGGGACTATCCTAAAGTCCTGTACTTTATCCCAATCCTTCAACGAGACCATGATATAGTCTATTCTGGACTCATAACCTGGCCTGTTGAAGGTGCATTTAGGTGGGATATCTCCTTCGACTCGGCCATTACATGCCCTCAGTGAGTGGCGAAGCGTTAGGGAGGTAATTTGGGTGGCGATAGGTGTCCAAGCCTTTACCGATGGAGCTGCCAGGGGGGGGATCCCCCAAAGATCATCCTCGTCACTCGTAACACCCACTAGATGGTCTGGGAGAGGCTCATATTGGGTATTAAAGTCCCCCCCCCACGATAATTGTGGAGCTAAGTCTAGCAGAATCAAGGAATAATGCTAAATCCTCGATTGTTCTCGAGGTGCCTGCTGCCCCTACCGCTCTAGCGTATACATTAATTAGTGCTATGCTAGGGCCGTGTGCCCATTCCAGCACAACGCACTGAAAATCAGCTGAGTCGGTTTCGTGGAGTATTGCCCTACAAACGAGATGAGAAGCCACCCAGATCAGAAGCCCCCCCCGATGGGCGACCCTTCCCGCACCAGTTTGCCAAAGTTTCAAACGAGGCATATCCGGTGTGGGAATGCGTCTTCCTGGCCCATGTTTCTTGGAACAAACATATATCGTAGCCTTCTATTAGTTCCAGCCACTCAGAGGAGCCTATTTTGTTGGACAGCCCTGCGATGTTCCAAGATAGAATAGAGAGTCGGCCTGGGGTCACAGACTGATCGGTGTCGTTATTCCCCTGGGAAGCCCCACTTGCCCTTAGATGTCTGTGCAAATAATTGTGAGGCGTGCATTCTTTTATCATTGGGGTTAGTTGAAACATTTCCTCTAGAGGAGAATTATACTTAGTAGTTAAACCACTATTGACACTGAGTGACTTGTTAGATGTAGTTATCTGGGTGTGTATAGTTCCTTCTAAATGGTCAGCAGAAAGATCCTCTTCGTGCCTATTCTCATCTGCAGATTGAGTGAATTCTCCAGACCCTAAGATTGATGGAGTGGAGGCAGATCGTGCCAAAGGATGGACAGAGCAGTTAAATAAATCTGCTTGTGGTGATTTAATTATGAGCTTATGAGAGAGTCAATCCACTTCCTCAAGGCACCCAAATCTATTATAGACTGGGGCTCCTGACCACCCACTATGTGTGTTTGCCCATTGGTTATAAGTCCCACCATGCATACGTTTCCTCCCTGGGATCCAACTCCAGTTTCCTCCTGTGTTATACTGAGGGAGTGGAGGATAGAAGAAAGTTAAGGGTCTTGTTGCTATAGGTGAGTTCGCGGTGTTATAATTCCAGGTGTAAATGTGGTGTGTGGTATTGGGATTTTCGAATGAAACAATCACACAGTCACCATCAAAGGACTTATGCGAGGTACCTATCCAGGGTACTCGGCGCACCATGAGAATTTTACTTCTCAGGTGGTTGGGTATAGGCCTGTACGTGTTAAGCCAGTGTATGACTTTGTTTTTAAGTGACCCAAAATCTTCCTGCTGATGATATGACAATTCTGGCACCCCCGTGAGCACAACTACATATGGCCTAACGTCAGGGGGAAGATCTACGTAGCCCCTATATTGATTTGTGTTAGGTTTTGCTCTTGATGTTGTTGAGTGAGGGTTATTCTGCTCGCTAATGGTAGCTGTCCTGATTGTCGTAGCAGGAGCAGGGGGGGATCACCTGCTGGTTTGCGCCTGCCACTACGTTATTGGCAGGAATATCATTGACACCCTTATGCCTAGGTTTTGGAATGGGTTTGGCTTTTAAGGCCTTTGTAGGGTTTGGTGCAGAGGATAGTGTGACAACAGATGATGATAGTGATGTGTTATTGGAAATGGTCGGTGGGCAGGGTGGTCTTTTTTTGTCGGTTACACTGAGAGTGGCTAGATTTAAAATACTTTTTTCTATCTCTAACAGCTGGGTTTCTATTTGTATTAGTCTGGCTTTGACAGGCGTTAAAAGTTTTTTAAGTGTTCCCCACACAATTGTCAGGAATTCCACATCCTTCCCTTTTATTGTGCAGAGTGGGACCCCGCCATCCTCACTATCAGTTACCAAATTATTTAGGTCACTCTCATCCTTTGATTTTGCAGTGGCGCTGTGTTCTATTTCTGGATTCGAAGGAGATTTGGGCGGTGTATGAGGCAGTGCCTTGGTGGGTAGTTGGGCTTTAGCTACCTTGGCCTTTGTCCTTGAATAGGCAGAGGTTTGATTGCTCTTTCTTTTAAGGTTGAAGTTAGGACCCTTTTGACTGGGATGTTGAATCCCCCCGATGTTTTCCATGATTTTGGTAGTAGGGACCGTCTTCAGCGGGGCCCCCTCACTGGATGTGTCAGTCCCAGCCTCCCCGCTTGCTAAAGATGTTTGAGTAGGAGATATTACTTGTGGGGACTCCGCCTTAGGTATGTTTGCCATAGATGCTAGTGGCTGAGGAATTTCGGCCTGTGTGACAATCATAGTGGGAGTAGGTTCAGTTGTGCGGTCTGGCGATTTGGCAAAAGCAAAGTGCCCTAGGGAGGATTTTTTAGCCATGGCCAGTTCTTGGGATAACCTTCTCGCTGCTTCTAGTTCACAGGACACCCTACGCTGCATTTTGTCAATTTCCTTGTCTATGGCTATATTGGTCTTGGAGATGAAATCATCCAAGGTTCAGTTTTTAAGCTTCCCCTTCGCTGCCCTACTCTTGTATTCTCGTGTTGACATTGTGCGTGGTCTTTTGAAAGATTTTGAGCAGTGTAACAGCTGTCAGATTTTAGAGCAAAGAGCTGTGGCCCAGTCCAGTCTCAAACAGTCTCTAACAGCCTCAAACGGCCCGGTCTTCGCCCCGTTCTCCGCCCTGCGCGCGTCCCGCGTCGCGGTAGTGGAGAGGCTAGCAAAATACGAGGAGGTTGGGGGCGTGGCCGCCGGGGGAAGAGACACCAGCTGTGTAAAGCTGAGGATGCTGGTCCACGCTGTCCCCCGGTAGGCTCCACGCACTGGTCTCTGGCCTGGGGGCTCAACCTGGGCCGTCCTCACCTGGGAGCGCATGTGCTCTCCGCCGACTGCGAAGCCGCTCACACCAGGAAGGGGTAGCCTCAGGGAGCAGCTGAGCGGCACCCGCGAAGCGGGTGGCGCGAAAGGTGGAGGGCGATCTGGTCGGGCAGGCAAGCAGCAAAAGACTGTGGCAACCCTCGCGGCAAGGTGAGATCCTGTGTGTGAGTCACCCAGTCAGCCGGTGTTCACAGCGTTGATGTTGCTGGAGGCTGGGGGCGTGGCCGCCGGGGGAAGAGGCACCAGCTGTGTAAAGCTGAGGATGTTGGTCCTCGCAGTCCCCCGGTAGGCTCCACGCACTGGTCTCTGGCCTGGGGGCTCAACCTGGGCCGTCCTCACCTGGGAGCGCGTGTGCTCTCCGCCGACTGCGGAGCCGCTCACACCAGGAAGGGGTAGCCTCAGGGAGCAGCTGAGCGGCACCCGCGAAGCAGGTGGAGGGCGATCTGGTCGGGCAGGCAAGCAGCAAAAGACTGTGGCAACCCTCGCGGCAAGGAGAGATCCTGTGTGTGAGTCACCCAGTCAGCCGGTGTTCACAGCGTTGATGTTGCTGGAGGCTGGGGGTGTGGCCGCCGGGGGAAGAGGCACCAGCTGTGTAAAGCTGAGGATGCTGGTCCTCGCAGTCCCCCGGTAGGCTCCACGCACTGGTCTCTGGCCTGGGGGCTCAACCTGGGCCGTCCTCACCTGGGAGCGCGTGTGCTCTCCGCCGACTGTGGAGCCGCTCACACCAGGAAGGGGTAGCCTCAGGGAGCAGCTGAGCGGCACCCGCGAAGCGGATGGCGCGAAAGGTGGAGGGCGATCTGGTCGGGCAGGTAAGCAGCAAAAGACTGTGGCAACCCTCGCGGCAAGGTGAGATCCTGTGTGTGAGTCATGTTTGTCAAACATCATAAAGAATGCGGGAGTATTAGGTGGTGGAATAATCACACCTTCTCTAGTTCTAATGGGTTTGTCTTTCTTGAAATAATTCTTAACTTTTTCGGCGAATGACAATTTTCTCTTTCCTCCGTACATATTGTAAGGTCTACCTCTTAGCATCTGCTCCTTATGTAAACCTAGATTTTTCGGATTAGGTAAGAATTCAGGATACCACATACACCTCTCCAAACTATCTTCAAGCTCGGATTGATTAATTTTGTTTACTTTAGTGCTTCCAATGCTAGCGCGTCTTTTAATTTACAGCAACCTATCAGCACCGAGGTTGCAAACACTCTCAACCAATGGGTGCGCGGCCCCTTCGTGAGACGCGGTCTTCACTCTTCGGCGCTCACCCCTCCCTTACAATTCTCAGCTTCGCTACACACCCGCTGGCTCAACCAATACCAGAGCGGCACGGAGTGACGTCAGTGCAGCCTTGCGACTGACTCCCTCCTTCACAAGGTAACGGAAACTTTGAATTCTTCTTAAAGTGCAAGTGCTCAGTTTAGTGAACAACGTAGAACATTCGCCGCTGTGCTCGAGGGTTTTAAAAAGAAAGAGGGTTTTTCTCTTACTGCAAGTAAACCACTTCTGTCTACTTTTCATTCACTACGGATAGATCTCTTCTGCCTATCCTCTCACACAAGCATTAGAGAACCTGCTACTCCTTTGACTCATCCACTTCTTTTCGGGATATATACTAAGCCAAACTTTCACCAGTGGACTCCTCTGCTATCACTCAAGCTGCGAAGAACCTATTACTCCTTCCGCACGTGACCCTTACTAGGTGATATCACAACAGGAGTTTCAACAGGGTACTTGTAGCTATCATTTATTCAATAATTCATTCAAGAAATCCTAATTAGCGCTTCCAGTTCTGCCTAACCATGCACTAATCTCCCTCCTAGCCAGTGACCTCACAGCCAAGTGGATTCTACTCACCACTTGCTTTTCTATTTCCCCAGGGATTCCCACAACAATAAACAATCACAGACAATTGTGTTAATTACATACAATAATATAGCAGCAATTCATGAAAATATAATTTCAAACCTTTTATAACATTTGAATGCAACAACAAACTTATTTTTAGCAGCAATGAATTTTAGCAGCACATTTTATTTTTCACAGTTCCTAAAATTATCTTATCTACTTATCTTAACTAGTCCTAACCATCTATCTGCTACCAGAAAATTACTGATAGAGCGCGCAGGTCGCCCGACTCTTAGTTTTACCAGATTTCACGCACCTGGGCCCATGACGTGTTTATAACAGTATTTTTATGAATCGGGCGATTTTACACAACACCATCAGTAATTCTATGTGTTTCTTTACAAGTCTTACCGGAATACCTGACTTACCACAGGTACCTATGTTCCTGACGGATCAGGAGCTAGCAGTGGACAAAAGATAAGATAATACTTAATGCTCTATACATTTAATTATCTCGTATATCTTATATAATGACCACAGACACCTGAAGGCTTTTAAGGATTTTTATATGTAGAAAGTTTAAAATCAGAATGACATAAGAATAAGACTGATACAGATTAGAATATCAATAATCAGGATTATAACTATGGTATAACTGTGAATAAGGGCAAGTATCATTAAGAATGAGTGAATACTATAGGGTAAGGGTAACAGGGAACATGCTATTCAATTTCAGACTTATGCTAAGGTAGGTCAGTGTCAAAACATTAGTCAGTGATTGGCTAAAGTTCTACAAGTGATTCAAACTAGTCTTAGTCTAACTGCTAATTCAAACCTAGATTCTAAAACACAAGTGAATTTAGATCACACTCATTTAGCAAAACAGTTTCAGTAATGTCCTACAGGTAAGGGAAAAATGGAACATAACTAATAAACCATAACATGTAAATTCTTGGAAAGCAGAGGAAAATAATACGGGCAAGAGTGCTTTATTAAAGAGGAAAGAATAGTGGATAGATAGACGGTCACCCAATCTATATTTACCTAGGATAGGAATGAGGACTAACCCTGGCCACGGGTCAGTTTGAGAAAAGGCGAGGACAAGGACCCTCAAGGACTTAGGATGCCAGTATGTGAGCAGGTACAGCTCATGGACAGTCAGGACAGGATACCCCTCAGGATTTGGATCAGGACTGGGCTCACCAAAGGGCACGACCACCACCTGCAGCTTCGGATGCAACGCCTGCGCTACTCCCTCTCTGCACGGAATCCGTCAATAACCCCGATTGGGTTCTCGAATCTCCCAGCAAAAGTGCTTCGCCAGCACTTAAGACTATTTCCACCCCTTGGAGTTTGTGGAAATTTCGGACAGAGTGCTCCGCAGCTCTCTGTATCAATTACCTATACAGTTCGTAGGGTCGGTGACAGGTCAGCTACTCTGACAAGTCGGACAATTTCTCTAGCTAAAACTAGGCTAGTTATACCCTTTACGGGTCCCCAGACCACCCACAAATGTTGCAAGTGACAGGATTCCCAACTTAGGATTGGTCAGGAGAGGTGGTTAGGTCATTGTCACCACCTAAAATTCTGGGTTCCCATGTTTAATATCCATATTTCAGTACCCACCCCTTACATTCCAGTTCCCATGCCATAGGCAGCAAGGAGTACAATAGGACACACAGCAAAGTATCAAATTGTTTCTAGTTCAGGTGCAGCTCGGCTCCTCTCGCTGGGTCAGAGTTCAGGTTCTCATGAGCATCTTAGCTTCGGCAGCCAGCTGGCGGGGTTTTGCTTCTGCGCGGTTTGAATTGTCCCTCATCACATGACGGGGTGCAAGGGGTTTTCAAAGATGGAGCGGCTCCCCACTCCCAGGCCCACAGATACGCGGTACATGAAAAGTAAGCGAAAACAAATTAGAAACACAGGAAAAAATGAATACACTGTACACCATGAATAGCTGCACTACATCCCTTACTTCATAATATCTATAGCATTAGGATTTTAGGCAGGAAAAGATAGATGTGCAAAAGCAGCATTAGCAAGCAGAGAGCATGTTTAAAGACAAGCGGCCATTTTAGCTGTAATGCGCATGAGCGAAAACATCCCTCCAAAACTGCGAGTGCGTCACATCACATGGGTATGACCGACGCATGCGCAGACTGGATTTCTGCGAAGCAGCCATTCTGTAGTATGCAAGCCTCATTAGGATTAATAGACACATAGGCAAGCATCTCTGGGACACCCGCGTGTACTGGAAAAGTGCGATATTAATGACAAACAGGATTGGTTAATACTATTACAGGTTAAACGAGGTTCTTGAATGTGAGCAAGGCGCTTTACGTGCAAATCCTTGCTCCATCAATGACATAACTTCTTGGATTTCTTAAGGTCATCGTTGAACCAGGGGGCCTTTTTGCTACCTTGTTTGATCAGGTGGTTTTTAAAGGGTGCTACTTCGTCAGCGCTGTGGGTGATCCATTGTGTGAGTTTGGTGGCAGCTTGGTTTGGGTCCGATGATATGGCGGGGGGGTTTTGGTTAAGCGATGTGATGAGTTGGTCGGTGGTGATTTTGTTCCAGTTTCTTCGAGGAATAGGATGTGGTGGGATGTGGGTTGTGTTCTTTTTGTAGCTGAAGTGAACGCAGCTTGTGGTCCGTCCAATGGAGAGCTGTGGTGTGATCGAAGGAGATGTGTTTGCTGGAGGTGAAGATAGGGTCGAGCGTGTGTCCGGCTAAGTGGGTGGGGGTGTCAACAAGTTGTTTGAGTCCTAGATTGGCCAGGTTGCCCAGAAGGGTGGTGGTGTTGCTGGCATTATTCTTTTCCAGGTGGAAGTTGAGGTCTCCCAGTAGGATGTAGTTCTCGGAGGTGAGGGCATGTGGGTTGATGAAGTCAGTGATGTCTTTGTTGAATTGTGTGCGGGTTCCTGGTGGTCTGTAGATGAGGGTGCCTCTAAGTGTGGTCCTGGGGTCGGTGTGGATCTGGAAGTGAAGGTGTTCGGCGGTCGCGATGTTATCGTCGGAGCTTGTCGTAATTCGGATGGTGTTCTTATGGACGATGGCGATGCCTCCTCCTGTTTGGTTGGTGCGGTCTTTTCGGATGATTTTGTAAGCGTCCGGGATGGCTATGGCGATATCGGGCGCTGATGAGGCGTTCATCCAAGTTTCTGTAAGGAAGGCGACGTCCGGCGATGTTGTGTTGAGTAGGTCCCAGAGTTCAGTGGCGTGTTTGTGGACCGAGCGGGTGTTCAGCAGGATGCACTTCAGGTGGTTCGAGTCGGAACTGTGTTTGGAGGAAGTGGATTTGGTGTGGGTCCTGATGCAGGCGATCTTGCAGGAGTGGCAGGCGAATGGTCCGTGGATGTGTCCTGGGGTAGCTACGCAGCATTGTGGGGAGCGTCCGGCGTTAAGGGCAAGGAGAGTTGCGGCGTCATACGTTAGGCGAGTGGAGTGGGTATTGCAAGGACCAGGGGGCCTGGCGCTGGGCGCGGTCCAGGCCCGGACGGGCGTAGACGGGCTTACCTTTGGCGCACCTTCGGCGCGCATGGGGCGCGACCGCTGCGCGTGAACACTGCGCGCAAAAGCATCTGTCATATGTGGATAGTGGAAGGGGAGGGGCGAGGGAGGGTCAGCTGGGAGGCGGTAGCGGGGTGGAGGTCCGGGCAGGGAGGCACGACAACAAACAACAAAATGGCTGCAGGTCAAAATCGAAACTGGATTGGGGCACAAGTTAAACAATATACGCTATGCACACATCAAATCCAAACTTCTATCAACGCAATGCACACAGTCAATTATAAATCCTAAGGCGGCCAATCACTCTACAATGCAATTAGAAGTGCGATTTTCAAGTATAGCGCTACGATCAATTTATAAATCTAGCAGCAGGAAGGCACTAACGCGCGATTAATAAATAAAGCAACAATGCAATTAAAAATGGCAAGCAGCTAACAAATGCAGTTCAAGTAGGCGGTCTGGCGGTGCAAGAGCTGAGATACCGCAACAGTGCTGGGAGCTGCGTGGGGAGCGACCGCTTCTGACGGCTTCCAGGACGGTAGCATACAGTGCTGTGGAGTGTCATGGAGGTAAAGTAGCGTAGAGTAGAAGGTCGCAGAGTTGAGTGGCATAGAGTGGAGCACAGTGTCAGAGTTGAGTAGAGTGTCATAGAGTGGAGTGGCATAGTCTGTCGTGGAGTGGCATAGATCAGAGTTGAGTTGCGTAGACGGTGTTGAGTGGAGTAGAGTATTGTAGAGTAGAGTGGCAAACAGCGGAAAAGATTGTTGTGGAGTGGCATAGGGTGCAGTAGTGTGTCATAGAATAGAATGGGGTAAAGTAGCATAGAGTTGCATAGAGGGAGTTGTGTAGAGTGTTGTAGAATGGAGTAGTGTTGCAGAATGGCATAGAGTAAGGTGAAGTGCTGTAGAGTGGAGTGGCATAGAGAGGAGTAGAGTGTCAGTGGAGCAGAGTTTAATGGAGCAGAGCATCATAGAATGGAGTGGAGTAGAGTGGCCTAAAGTGAACTGGTGTGAAGTAGAGTGGTGCAGAGTAGATTGGTATTGAGTGCAATGGCATAGAGTGCATTGGTTTTGAATAAATTAGTGTTTAGTGCATTGGCGTACAGTGGAGTGACAGAGTAAAATAGAGTGCAGTGGCATTAAGTAGAGCGGTGCAGAATAGATTGCAGTGGCTTAGAGTGCAATGTGCGGAGTGGAGTGGCGTAAAGTAAAGTGGTGCAGAGTGAAGTGGCATAGAGTAGTGTGGTGCAGGGTAAAGTACAGAGGTGCAGGGTAGAGTGCAGAGGTGTAGAGTAGAGTGGCATAGAGTTCAGAGGGGTCGAGTGCAGTGGCATAGCATGCCATCGTGTAGAGGACAGTGGTGTAGAGTCCAGTAGAGTTGAGTGATGCAGAGTAAAGTACAGTTGCATAAAGTGCAGAGTAGAGTGGGACAGAGTGAAGTGACATTGAGTGGAGTGGTGCATGGTAGAGTGTGGAGGTGTAGAGTAGAGTGACATAGAGTGCAGTGACATAGAGTCCAGTGACATAGAGTGCAGTGGTGCAGAGTGCAGTAGAGTGGAGTAGAGTGCAGTCATGCTAAGTAAAGTGTCAGAATCCGGGGTCATAGAATGCAGGGTTTTAGAGTGTTGCAGAGAGCAGTGGCAGAGTACAGTGGTGCAGAGTAGACTAGTGTGACATAAAGTGCAGTGAGTAGAGTGCTAGAGTGGCTTTGCATGCAGTGGCATAGAGTAGAATGTTGCACAGTATAGTTGGGTAAAGTGTAGGGGTGCAAAGCAGTAGGAATAGATACAGTGGCGTAGGGTGCAATGGTTTTTGAGTAAAGTGGTGTAGAGTGAATTGGTGCAGAGAGCAATGCAGTAGAGTGGTGCAGCACAGTGTGCAGTGGCATGGAGTGGTGCAGCATAGAGTGCAGTGGCATAGGGTGGAGTTGTGCTGAGAGGCTCAGAATGCAGTGGCATAGAGTAGATTGTATCAGAGTAGAGTGAAGTGGAGTGGTGCAGGGTAGTGTGCAGTGGCATAGAGTGGTGACATAGAGTGGCGGCGAGTAGAGTGGCATTGAGTAGAGTGTCACAGCATTAATTGCAGTGATGTAGAGTGGAGTGGAGCAGAGTAGAGTGACGTTAAGAGCAGAGGCATAGAGTGTAGTGGCATAGAGTGGATTGTTTCAGAGTAGAGTCAAGTGGTGTAGAGTGGAGTGGTGCAGGCTAGATTGAAGTGGTATAGAGTAGTGGTGCAGAGTGCATTGGAATACAATTCAGTGTTGCAGAGTGGTGTGACATGGAGTGATGTAGAGTGGCAAAGAGTACAGTGGTGCATAGTAGAGTGGGGTAGAGTGTAGTGACATAGAGTGCAGTGGTGCAGAGTGGAGTGCAGTGGCATAGAGTAGAGTGGTGCAGAGTAGAGCGGAGCAGAGTTCAGTGGCAGAGAGTTCCATAGCAGAGAGTGCATTGCTGCAGAGAAGAATGTTGTAGAGTGCAGTGGTGTAGAGTAGCATATAGTGCATTGGTGTAGAATACTTTGGCATACAGTGATGCAGAGTAAAGTGACATAGAGTGCAATGGTGTAGAGCGGCGTAAAGTGCAGTTGCATAGAGTAGAGTAGAGTATAGTGGTGTACAGTGCAGTGGGGCAGAGTAGATTGAAATAAAGTGCAGTGGAGTAGAGTGTATTGGTTTTTAGTAAAGTGGTGCACAATGCAGTGGCATAGTGAAGTGGCATGGTGTGAAGTGACGTGGAGTGGTGTGGCATGGTGTGGAGTGGAGTGGCGCAGAGTGCAATAGAATACCACAGATTGCAGTGGCAGAGCAAATTGTTTCAGAGGAAAGTGAAGTGGTGTACAGTGCAGTCGTATAGAGTAGAGTGTTGTAGAGTGCAGTGGTGCAGAGTAGATTAGAGTGGATTGGTGTAAACTGCAGTGGTTTAGAGTTCAGTGCCGTAGAGTTCAGTGGAATAGAGTTCAGTGGTGTAGAGTTCAGTGGCATACAGTAGCATGAAGTAGAGTGACAAAGAGTGCAGTGTTGCAGAGTATACTGTCACATGGTGCAGTGGTGTACAGTGGAGTTGTATGGAGTGCATTAGCATATAGTGTAGTGGCATAGAGTAGGTGACTTAGAGTGCAGTGGTACAAAGTAGGGTGCCGTAGAGTGCAGTGGCACAGAGTAGAGTGGCATAGAGAGAAGTTGCAAAGAGTAAAGTGGAGCAGAGTAGAATAGAGCAGTGTAGGATGCAGTGACACAGAGTAGAATGGAGTGACTTAGAGAGCAGTGGCGCAGAATGATTTAGTGCAGAGTAGATTGGTGAGGAATGCATTGGTTTTGGATAAAGTGATGTATAGTGCTTTGGCATAGGGTGCAGATTTGCAGGGAAGGGTGGTATAGAGTGGAGTGCCGTCGAGCAGTGTAAAGTGAAGTGGCTAAGAGTACAGAGGTGCATAGTAGAGTAGTGTGGGGTAAAGTGCATTGGCATAGAGGAGAGTGGAGTGGTGCAGAGAAAAGTGCAGCGACGCAGTGGATAGTGGAGTGGTGTATTTTGGAATGGTGCAGAGTAAAGTGCAGTAGTGTGGAGTGGCGAAGATTAGATTGGAGTGGGGTAATGTGCAGTATGCATGGTATGGTAGCATACTGCCACCATACTCTTTTTCGGTTGTCGGTCTGATCCAGATTGGCAGGAATGGTGGCCTGTTAACATGTTCCCTCCTGCAGGTTCTTCCCAGTTAGCCAAGAATCTGGGGGTGAAGATCGATAACGGCCTGACGTTGAGATCCCAGATTCTCGGCTTAACGGATACATGCTTTGGCCTCCTCAGGATGCTCCGTAGGTTTCTTCCTCTGCTCCCGGAAGATCACAGGAAGATTACGGTTCAGGCCTTAATTGGCTCAAGATTGGACTATTCTAATGTCCTTTATCTCGGTCTGCCGGAGTATCTTTTGCAACGGCTGCAGGTGGTCCAGAACTCGGCAGCACGGGCCATTTTTGGCCTCCATGGGCGAGCCAGTACCTCTGGCCTCCTGCAGTCACTCCATTGGCTACCTATCCGGAAGCGGATAGTTTTTAAGGCCTTGACCTTGGCTCATAAGGCTCTCTATGCTTCTGGAGTGAAATATCTTCAAAAGAGGCTAGCTTTCTACCACCCTGCCCGATCCCTGAGATCCGAGTCTTTGTTCCTTGCCGTGGTTCCTCGGGCAAAAAGGGCACGCATTGGGGGACGGTCTTTCAGGCTGTTGGCACCACAGTTATGGAACACTCTGCCCGTGTCACTGCGTAGCACTTCCAACCTGTTAGCTTTTAGGAAGGGCCTTAAAACTTGGCTTTTTGCTCTCTAGATTTGTTCTCTCTTTTTATTTCTGGTCTCTTTTTCATTTGCCCTGTTGTGTTTTCTGTTACAGGTTAAAAATAAAAGCGCCGGGACACTCCTTGGAGTAGCCGAGCGCTATAAAAAAACACTGATAACATAACATAACATAACATAACATAACATAACAAACAACACATCTTTAAGTGAAATTACCATGACCAATGAAGACACGGTGCGGTTGCAAGCAGCCGCTCCATGTTTTCATATGAATGCTCTGCCCTGGGGCAGTGCGAGTTCACAGCTGCGCTGGGGGCAGCGCATTGACTGCAATAGGGCGCACTTTCATTGTTTGCACTGGGTGCACCTTTTAATAGATGTGGCTGACGCAAACAATGAAAGAGCATAATACGGCCACTGATCGGTCTCTGCGGTACTCCGTGTTCATATAACTCTATGGGAAATTAGAACATTTTGAGTCATGCAATAGTAATTAACAGGATTCGCGTAAGCCTTAAAAAAGCCCCAGTTTTGATAGCCATTCAGGGGGCGAAATAAGTGCTGCTGCCTTGAACTATTGTAGGATGGAATCAGAATCAACTTTATTTGAACGTCTGCAAGGCTGCAACAGAAACTTTGTAATGATATCAAGAAAAAAACACTGTAAGGCAACGTCTTGGAGACGCATCAATGAACTGTGCATTATTCTAAGGTACGGTAAGGTAATTTATTATGCATAGTTAATTAAAACCAGTGCAAACATTTAAAAGAAGGTTTTAAAATATCGTAAGAAAATTGAATAATATAAAACATCATTAAAAGGAACATGCAGTAAAAACCCAATCTAGTATCTTGGGGCATTTCTCTTGAGGCAGGAGAGCGTATTTCCTTCAATTCCGATTAGCGGCTGTGTGTTTCCTGTGTAAATTGTCGGAGTATTTTTTGACAATTTTTGCTCAATTATTGCAAGGAACTTTACATATCTGCAGTTCAGTTTCGTGTTTGCAGGGTTCAGGCAAGCCAGCACCGCTTGCCTTCCGGTGCGAGTTCCGATCAGCTTGAGCTGCTCCTTTAAGAGCTGTTGGCGGGCTGGCCGAAGCTCTTGGCAGAGACAAGTCATATGGAATATGTCGCCTTTCGCAGTATCACAAAAGATGCAGGCATCATGGCCACTGCTCCTGAGCCAAGGGGGTAAATGCTCTTTGGTGGGCAAGACCCCTAGTCTGTATTTCAAGAACTTTAATTTTGTTGTCTTGGAATAGCCCTGACTGAAATATGGTTGAGGTGTCAGGGATTTATATGAGTTTAAAGTCATCCATGCGTGATTTCTTTTGGCAAATGTCTCTTTGTTCTCTAGTAATGAAATCAATTTAACAGTTTTCCAAACCAGTTTTTTAAACACATTATGGCCAAGTTGCATGTCCCAAATCGCTGATAGGTTAGTGGCCCCCAAGGCTGACTTCAATGAAAGAGCATAATACCGCCACTCATCGGTCTCTGCGGTACTCCGTGTTCATATAACTCTATGGGACATTAGAACATTTTGAGTCATGCAATAGTAATTAACAGGATTGCCGTAAGCCTTAAAAAAGCCCCAGTTTTGATAGCCATTCAGGGGGCGAAATAAGTGCTGCTGCCTTGAACTATTGTAGGATGGCATCAGAATCAACTTTATTTGAACGTCTGCAAGGCTGCAACAGAAACTTTGTAATGATAACAAGAAAAAACAATGTAAGGCAACGTCTTGGAGACGCATCAATGAACTGTGCATTATTCTAAGGATATGCCTTAATTACTGTGATCTAGAACCTGCAATCACCTATGAGAAACAAAGACATGTATGATAATCGGCACATCATATCAATATCATGTGTTTAACAATTTTGTAATATGGTCCATATCTCATGACTGTGCTACATTAAATTATACTCCATGCATACTCCATATGAATACTGGGAAAATGCACTCGATGCTACAAAAAAGGATCTACAACCCTTTCGAATGGAAGTGCATACATCAGCTGCTGCTGGAACTACTGCATGGATAACACACCAAGGAATAGGAGGAAAACCCTCTAAAGTTAGTGAAGGTTTGGCTGAGGCTGCCCAAAGAGATCTCTTATGTACAGCTAACAACACTGGTTTTCATTTCCGCTGGAAGGAGGGAGAGGATAAACAGTTTATCAGTGGAACAAACACAACTTTATTTAGGATCGTCACCAATATATGTAATGTTTTCACTGCGTTTGACTGCATCAGAAATCTGAGCATGCACTATGTATGCCACCAATCTTAAAGCCGCCAATTGCTGGACCAGGGAGCTACGTTATACTGCAAAAAGGAGAACAAGCATTGGCATAGCCAATACGTCTCGCTTTGGGGACCTTATAAGTATTTAGTTATGCAGAACAATATCCTTGGTGCAACAGCACCAACTGTTGCAAGGCTAAACATTTATACGGTCCCAAAGGCGAGACCTATTGGCTGTGCCAATGCTTGTTTTTCAGTAGTCCTCACTGTTTCAAAGAGGGCGGCAGTCACTCTGCTCCTAAGGGTGCCTGAAGAGTAACTTATTATTTTTACCAGGTTATTATTATATAACTAACTTAAATGCACTGTGATGTTTCAACTTAGTAATTAGTTAAGATACATTGCAAAGAAAACAAGAAAAAGCATTTCAGCCAGAGCTGCAGCAACACGGGATCTGCCCTCTCACCCAACAGTCCAAGGGTCAACAACATGAAGAGAACTGGTGAAAGGATCTTTTTTCAGACATTGTGCAGCATCACGGAGCTAATAAGTACATTTGTGAATGAGGTGCCTACCAAATAAAGGGGGAAATGTAAAGTGTCAAATAGAACTATCCAAAATCGCCTGAACTGAACGAATTAAGGATTCTTATGTACAAATCTATAAAAATCGTGAAGGTGCACAACATTCTTTACACTTTTTATCAACCTATAGAACACACATGGTTTTCAGTTAAACTCTATTTAAACAGCGCTTACTACCGTGGCTAGTTAGTTTCTAAGCAATCTCAAACTATTTCAGGACAAGGGAGCCACTGGAAAGCAAAACAATGTATCCAGGACTAAAAAACGAGGTACAGTATGGAATCGGGATTAGAACCACTGTCTTTTGGAACCAAGCGGTTCAACTTAACAACTAGGCAGTATCTTCTATCCCATAATAAGCTTTTATAGGACATTGAAAGACATAATTGAAGAATAAAAACCCATTGCAAATATATACTTGAACAGTGCAAATTGTTTTGATAAATATGCTGGCATAGAAGTCTGCATGACAAAATAACTGTAATGGATGTTTTCATCCTAATTAATTCAAAATCTGTAACTGAGCCATCTTGGTAGTGTGCCTAGTCTTTAACACATGCAGGGTTACCAGCTCTTCCTAAAACATAACAGAAATTATAAAATATACTTTGCACAACTGTAGACAACCTTCCGCTCATTGTAGAGGTCTCCAACTGGCATTCAGATTTTTTTTAAAAGATTTTTATTGAGTTTTTCCAACCAGCGTACCAGTAAACCAATATTACAAACAATAGCATCTTGCAAGAGACCCAACTGTCATCGTACAGTTCAGGAAAAACCGGATCTTCAGCATTTTCTCCCTAACTCCCCCACCCACCTCCCTCTCTACCCCCCCCCCCCTGTCAGTGTGCCCCCCTTCAGCTAGGCATTAAGAACCCCGTGTTTCGAAAAGTCTAACTCAAATCAATGAAAAAAACATTTTTATCACTGTTCTCAAAAGACAGGGGGTTCCGTGTTGCCACCCATGTGTGTTCTAGACTTCTATCTTGACTATTCAACAGTTCTCAATATGTTGTGCAGGAGCGGATTCCTCCCTGAGTGTACTTAAGTGTCCTCATCCACAACAGTTTCCCCAGCGGTCCCAGAGCGCCCCACCCTACGCTCCGCACTCCGGTCCATGTCTACCTGGGCCCCGTCCCCCTCGTCCAGCTCCTCCGGAGAACGAAGCCCTGTTACTAAAACTCCCCACGCCCTTGCTGCGTCCAGCGCCTTGTCATCAGAAGAACGCCTGGCCAGTTGTAGACGAAGCGTCCCTTCACTCCCCGCCCAAGACAAGAAACTCGCCTTCCACCTCCGAAAGCTAGGTCCAGCCCTTGCCTTCCAGTGCATGGTGAGCTCCCTCTTCACCATTATCAGTCCCAAATCATAAAATTTGCTCGTTATTTTAGTACTGGGGGTGTGCGGAAACCAAAGCAAAAGGCAAGTCCCCATCTCTACTTC
Source organism: Lissotriton vulgaris (assembly GCF_964263255.1). Lineage (NCBI taxonomy): Eukaryota > Metazoa > Chordata > Amphibia > Caudata > Salamandridae > Lissotriton > Lissotriton vulgaris. Next base: position 1,037,406,624 of record NC_141695.1, on the reverse strand, counting down.
CAGCTTGCGCTCAGTCACTTGATTCAAACACGCCACCACATCAGCCCAATAAGAGCCTAATCCCGGGCAGGACCAAAACATATGACCAAAATCAGCACTTTCTGCATTGCACCGGGGGCACAGCGATTGGGTCCCTCCAAAATAGTGTAGAATTTTGACCGGAGTTAAGTAAGCCCTTTGGAGAGTATAAAATTGGACCAGTTGAAACCTAGCGTTGTGCGTGCCGTTCCAAGCCCGCCGCAACAGCTGGGGCCATGTCGTCTCAGGAATGGGCCTACTAAGATCTCCCTCCCATTTACCCCATAAGGTATCCAGGGGTGGAAGCCTCTCTGTGGACAGTCGCCTATATAGACAAGTGATGGCCTTGAATGTACCCGCCGCCATAGTGATGTATTGACACCCCAACGAAGTTGGGGGTTCCGACAGTCCCATCTTCCACTGTTTCTGAATTCCTGACACCAGGGCAGCATGTAAGAGGTAATCCCCCCTCGGCAGATCGAAAGCTCCCTGCAAATCCTGGAAAGGCAACAAGACACCATCCCTATATAAGTCCCCAATCATGTGGACCCCACACTCTTCCCAGCCAGCCAGCGCCGACCAATCCCATCCATGAGGGAGGGCCGTGCACATGCCCAAGGGAATTTCCGGGGCATATGGGACCACAAAGCCTGCCCGTTTCTGACTGCGAGTCCAGCATAGTCGGAGTGTGCGCTCCTCGAGGATGAGCTGGTCCAGACCAATTTTTTGCCGAAGCACAATGAATGACAACACATGTCGAGGGATGACCCTACCCTGCGGATCATCTGGGCCTCTAAACTTGCGCGCCACGGCCTGTGTAAGCCATTGCAGCTGTGCCGCCAAGTAGTACTATTCGACATCTGGGGCCGCCAACCCCCCCCTCCTCCCTCTGCCTCATCAGGGTGGCCAGTGCCACCCGACATCTGCCAGATCCCCAAATAAACCCTGTCATCAGTGCCCAAAGCGTCTTAAAAAAGGAGACAGGGAGCCATATCGGTAAGGTACGGAAGAAGTAGAGCAACCGTGACAGCGCTACCATCTTCAGCAGCGCTATACGCCCAGCCACCGAAAGAGGGAGAGTTCGCCAGAACGCCATACTACCCCAGAGCCCCCTCAAAACGCGCCACCCACATTCCCCTCAAAAAGGTCGGTGGGAGCGTGAAATATGCGGACGCCCAAATACGGTAAGCAGGCAGGTTGCCACCTCAGGTCCTCAAGCGCCAAGGGCACCTGAACTTCAGGGGACAAAGGAAACAGGCAGGTCTTAGTCCAATTCACCCGCAAGTCCGACAAGCGGCCAAACTCCCGGAGCAGGGCTCTGGCGCCCCGTAAGGAATCCCCCGCATCAGCCAGATACAACAGGAGGTCATCCGCATACAGGGATATGTGATGGAGCTCCCCGCGCAGCAGAACACCCTCGTAGTAACGCCCCTGCTGGGCATGCGCCGCAAGAGGTTCAATTGCCAACGCAAACAATAGCGGGGATAGAGAACAACCCTGACGAGTGCCTCTCTCCACTTGGTAAGCCCCTGAGATAGTGCGTCCCTTACGAACCCTAGCTGTGGCGGAGCTATATAACAAGCTGGTCCAACGCACAAAATGATCACCCAGGCCAAATCCCTTCAACACCCAGGAACAGATACGGCCACTCCACACTGTCGAATGCCTTTTCGATATCCACCGACAGCACTACGGCCTCCGATGATCCTTCCCCTCTTTCCCCCATGATCCGTACCAACCGCCGAATGCACGTCTCAGTATTCCTAGTGGGGATGAAACCCGATTGGTCTGGGTGTAATAGGGTGCTCATGTGACCCCAGAGTGGCGTGGCCAAAATCTTACTGAGGATCTTATAGTCAACCGAGAGCATTGAAAGCGGCGGTACACTGTCTTGGCGGTGGGGACCCCACCCATCTTCAGCAGCGGCACTATATCGCTTCTCTCGTAGTGAGCGGCAGCCTGCCCAGGTCCCACGCCTCTCTGTACACTGACTGCAAATACGGAGCCAGGATGTCCAAATACGCTGCATAGAACTCCACCAGGAGTCCATCAGCCCCCGGCGTCTTCCTCCGGGCCATGTGTTTAACCCCTGCCCTGATTTCTCCCAGTGAGATAGCTGCCCCCAGTGTGGTGCCCTGTTCCGGGTCCAAGTGTGGCAACCCTGCAGCCTCCAAATAATCGTCCAGCCCATCGGACAGGTCCCTCATCCTACTCTGATACAGCAGCGTGTAGTAATCTAGGAATTGATCATTGAACTCTTTTTGCAAGTAGACCAGGCCCCCTGCAGGTGTATTCAGCGACACTATTGGGGATCCCCGAACAGCTGGATTAGCCAGCCAGGCCAGTAACGACCCTACCTTGTCCTGTTCAGTGTGTGCCCGCGCCATATATTTCATAGCAGCGAAGCCGCTCAACCTGAGTGGCCACCTCCTCTTGCGCCGCCAACACCTCCTCCCGGCCGCCCCCATTCGTGTGGCTATCAAGTTCCGCCTGGCGCAGTCGGGCCTCTGCCCGGTCAATGTCCTGCAACAGCACCTTACGCGTCCCAGCGATGGACGAGAAGCATATCCCTCTCACCAACGCGTTAAACGCGTCCCATTCATGAGATCTGTTTGTCGCCGTCCCCGAGTTTTCTAAAAAGTAGCGCTCCACACCCTCCCGGAGCTCTGTATTAAACACGGGATCTTCCAACGTCACCGGATTCAAGCGCCACGTCGGAATCACTTGTCGCTGCTGTGACCAGAGTATCGTTATCAGACAGGGATTGTGGTCCGAGAGTGTCCTTGCCAGATACTCGCTATGGCGCGTGAGTTCCAGGGCTCCCGGGGTACATAAAATGCCATCAAGCCGAACATGTAAGTCATGTGGTACTGAGTAAAACGAATAGTCCCTGTCTAACGGATGTTGTGTCCGCCAGGCATCCACAAGGCCCCATGCTTCCTGCCAGTCCCTTCACACCCTGGCCACTCTGCGTACCGCCGACTGAGCCAATGGGGTGGGAGAGCGATCCAACTCCACATCAGTGACAGAATTAAAGCCCCCCCCCCCCGAGAAACACTGTGCCAACTAGAAACAACGGTAGCTTCCCTGAAAGCAGCGCAAAAAATGCAGTGTGTTCAGAATTTGGGGCATAGACGCTGCAGAATGTCTCATCTCTGCCATCTAAACGGCCGAACACCAACACAAACCTCCCCTCCGGATCTACCAACGTGTTCATGGGTTGGAAGGGAACCCCTGACCGCACCCAAATTAAAGTCCCTCTAGCAAATGCAGAATAAGTGGTATAAAATAACTGTCCCCTCCATCTCCTCTGCAACGCCCGCCCCTCAGCCTGGTCAATGTGTGTTTCCTGCAAAAAGGCCACCTGGATCCCCCTGCGGACTAAATATGCATGCACTTTATAAAGTTTCCTCATGGAATTCAGCCCTCGCACATTCCAAGTGACACATTTTAATTCAAGTCGGGTCGCAATATGAAAGGATACAACAGAACACAATCCAATACAGCCTAGCGGGCACACTGACAAACCCCCCTTTGCAAAACATCCCCAACAAACCCCCTCCCTCCTTCCCCCAGAACAGGCTCTAAACCTTAGTTACCCATCCAAACACAGACCCAACAAAGGGAAACACCCTGGTAGCTACCAGAGTCTCACAGTAAGTGTGAGGTATAGGGGGTGACCCAGCACCAAAACGAGCCGGACAACAATCTCACCAGTCCAGCCTGTAGGTCGAACCTCAAATACTGAATTCCCCTACTCCCAGCAGCGTCCGGCCCCAAGCGACTCCCCCAGTCAGGAACCCGCCCCCCCGCCCGAGCCAGAAACCAGGCCCCCCACTATCTTCAGAAAAACCATGCCCACAACCTACTTTGCCATAAAGCAGCTACTGGTGGGCCTCCCCTTACTGTTCACAGATTGGAGTCAGGCATCATCACTCGTCCAACAGACCATCGGCAGTTCTTGGTATAACCTCTGGCAGATGTCCGACATCCTCGCCAGAACCCTCCGACCCCACCCCTTTGGACCCCTGCCGAGATCCTGAATCCGCCAGCGAGGCCGTGGTCGCCGCTCCAGATATGATGGAGACCGCCTGCAGAGCCGCTTGCCTCTCCAGCTCTGTCTGAGAAGTCGACGGTGACTGTCCATTCGCCACACGTTTTCTGTTTCGGCGGCTCCTACGAGGTTTTGGCTTGGTCCCATTCTCCGGTTCACGTTGTCCAGCACAGTCCCTACCCGCGCGGTACTGTTCTAGCCAGTGCCATGCATCGTCTGGCGCATTAAAGAAAGTAGCAGTCCTGTCCACCATCTTAATTGTCATAAAGGAAAAGCGGCTCCTTTGGACCTCCTGGGATTATCAGGGTAAAGGAAGACTGAGGCATTGTCCACTCTGTACGGGCCAGATGTCCGGGCATTCTGCAGTATAAGGTCACGGTCCCTGAAATGCAGCTGGCGTGCGACCACCGGTCTAGGGGTACGGCCCAGAGCCAGCGGGCGGGCCGGCACTCGGTGGGCCCTCTCAAGGGTGTAGAACTGTGATAAGCCTTCTGGTGCCACCACTTCTCGCAGCCACTTTTCAAAGTAGTCAACCATGTGTCCCCTTCAATTTTTTCGGGCAGGCCCACCACCCTCACGTTATTGCGTCTATTGCGCCCTTCTTCTTCTTCGGCCCTCTTCTCCAACAGTTGCACTCTGCGAGACAGGTCACCCAACGATGCTTCCGTCGCCTTCTGGGCAGGTTCCAGTGTTCCAAGCGCGATTTCCGTGCTCTTGACGCGGTCAGCCAGTTTGCCATGGTCAGCACCCAACAATCCGAGGCCTGTGGACACCTGCGCTATATTGTGGCGTAGTGCCTCCCTTGTGTTCGATATAGCCTTGAGGATTTGCTCCAGCTGCTGCTGCTGCAGCCCCGCCGCCAGGTTTCCAGCTGGGTCTTGATCCTGAGAATCGAGTGAGTCCTCCACTTGTTCAGTCTGTGTCGCTCCCGGGACGCGCCGCGGCTTCCCCATGGCCCGACTGCAAGAGCAGAGGTCCAGCTCAAAGGGCGGCGTGCCTCCAGCAGTGGTCTCCAGAAAGTGAGAGCTGCACTCCAGTTGTCCCACTCAGCATCCGCAGTTCCGGCTGTCCAGCATCACCGCAGGAGCATCCCCCAGTCCATCAGACACAGCTCAGGGGCAAAAGCACCAGCCACCGCCAGCCAAGGGGGCACCACTCCAGCAGGATCCCCTGCAAGGCCCACCAGGAAGGGGCCGCACCCCGCTTCGCCAGCGATCTGTCCACCGCAACCGCCCTCGTCTCGTCCAGGGCGTGGTACTCCCAGGTGCCTCCACAGTATCCCCAGCCACTAAGTCAGATGTGCCGTGGTACACTAATCAGGGTCTGCAACCGCCTCCAAGCAGGGCTATCCACTCCAAGGCGTCCAAATCAGTGTGCTCTGCGAGGTAGCGGCTCAGCAGGGATGGGGGGGACAACCAGCACCATGTCGTTGTCAAAACGGTGGCGCCGCCAGCACAGTCACACCGAGTTGCCCTCCAGCCTCACCAGAAAGCTCAGGCCACAGGACTTCAGGGCAGTGTACATATGGGAGCGTGCTCGTCTGCTCGTCTGCTCGTCTGCTCCAATCTTCCAGCGGGTCAGGCTCTGCCCAACCCCTAAGCACGGGGAGCGAAAGCGGGAAGGGGGGGTCACCTTGCACTACAAAGCCCCCGCAGTGCCCGCACAGTACCTTCGCAGCCGCTCTTCCAATGCGCCTCAGTCCGCCGTCCTGGCTGATCCTTGGGGCAGCGATGTTAGGCCCAGCCCAATGCCAGTCGCCACCAGCACAGCAATTACTCCTGCACCTCCCTGACCATTGCGGGCTCCGCTAGAGCCGCCAGCTGTCCGTGGTCTCCCAAACACCGCCCGGGACGACACAGCTCACCCTGACCTCCTCCGAACCAGTCGTCCACGGCGCGTCCGGCACCCGCTCCTTGCCACGATGCGGAGCTCCCCCGCAGCCAGGTCACCGCTCACTTCCGGTGGGCCCCAATTCACGCGAGGCCGAGGATGTCAGGCCCTCCGCAGGCCACAAGCAAGATGGCCGGGCCTCTCCAAGGGGATCAGCAGCAATCGCCGATCGGGCGGCTCCCGGGTCCCGGAGCGAGGCACGATTAACAGGCAGGCACCTCTCAGTTATGGGGGGGCCTCCTGGGAGCCTTCAATACCGCCAGGGAAGTTTTTAAGCAGGATAACTCACGAGGCCGACACGAAGCTCACAGCTCACGCGTCCATGCTCGGTGGTGCCCAAGCCACACCCTCCGAACTGGCACACAGATGAGCATTCCTATCTCAAATGAACGTGAAAACATTTTAAACCACAAAGAAGTAAGTGAACCTTAGCCTGTTTGAACAACGTATAATCCGTGAATAAACCGCTTAACTGCATTTGAAATACGCATATTAAGCACACGCTGAAACGTTTGCTCCTTCCCTTTTTAAAATAATGTGAACATCATTTAAAACACGTTCTTTAATTGAGCGTGTACCGTAAATGTGCAAAGTAAATATGTCCATGCCACAAATAAAACTGACGGAGGTAGGGTATATTCGCAAACTTTACTTTAACTTGCACTAAGAAGTTCACAAAATACTCATCTCCTGATTTGCTAAAAACACTTATGCAAATTACAAAGTGCACACTAACGTGCCCCAGAGGCAAAAATTCTTAGCATAAAGTTCCAAAAACAGGGTGGGCTCTCAAAATGCATATACATCCTTGATTAGTATTGGGGTTTTATTGTGAAGATGAGTATAAGGAAATTAAGCAAATATTCCCCATTGGCAACTCCTTATCATTACTTAGCACCAGGAGGCCTTCTGGTTAGTAATGCATGGCATAGCTCTGGGTGTAGTGCTGAGGAGGGCTCCCTACGGTAGATGCACTTCACAATCGGCTGCTGTGAGTACTGTATAAGAGGGAGCATGGTGAGAAGTGTGGCTCAAGTGGTTGGAGCGGCAGACCCTGATGCAGGGTTCAATTCCCCTTCTCGGCTGGTCTTGGGCTCAAATTTCCCCGGACCTGACAATTCTCGCCTCGGTGCCTATTCCAATCATGGAGTCCCACTCTGCAACTCTGGGCAATAGCTTGCTTAATCTCCACGACGGCCCCTCGCAGCGGGATGCCTGGCTTTCACCTTGGGGATGCCCAGTAATGGGTTATCTAACAGGGGAATACCAGGACGGGTTCCCTAAGCAAGCGCTTAGAAACCGGTCAGTGATACAGCGCTATATAAATGAACTACATTTACATTTACATTTACCCTAAAGTTGTGCTGATGGCGAGGCGAGTTTCTACGTCACATCATGGCGCTACGTGGAGAGCACAGTATGGCAGTTTGTGGTGCACTGTGGTATTGGGTTCCGAACGCATAATGATCTCTTAGCCGATAGCGTGTTGAACAATGCGCTACCAACAGGGTTAGTAGTGCTTAGCGATGCGTGGAGCTTAGTGCAATGACTGTACAAAAATGCCACCTCACTGGTAGCGGAAAATATATCATGTGACTTCGTTTTGCTCACACTGGAGAGACAGAGAGGTGTGGGTGTGAGAGTGTGTGTGTGTGTGTTAGTTATAAAATGCACATTGCGTGACAGGCTACTGGCAGAGCGAGGAGACGTAAATGCCTCTTACAGTGAATAGTGATGTTTTTCTTTGGTTCAGTACTACTTGGTGTAGTCTAAAACTGAGCGAATCGAGTTGAAGAAACCAGTTATGGCCACTGTATAGTGTTGTTTTAAAAGCACAGAAGTGTCCCTAAAAGTGTATCCACCAACAGTGCAGATCGAAGTGACAGTCACTATGGAGGAACTCCTACCTCCGCCAGCTCCTGCCACAAGGACCACTTTCCCATCAAATCTCAGCGGGGTTGCCATGCTGCTCTTGTCGGTCACGAGCCTCCTCAAATAATGACAGCAGCGACCAACTCAAACTCGATCAAAGGAGAACTGGTCCAGGAAGCAATTTTTTTTCTGCGTTTCAAGCCTCGCTCTGACAAATATTAGACCGATCGTGCCTAATGTGATGAAAGCCGCGCCTATTAACCCAACTGAACATGCTCAAACAGGAAACCTTTGCTGATTTGATGTAGAGCTGGGGAAGGCAGTGTGTGCAGTGTTGGTGTACACTTTTGCAAGGCTAGTGGGATTAGATGGGCTGAACAGTGATTTGTAGATAAGTATGCAGATAGCGGCAAACTCACTCAGAATAAGCGAAAACGTGTGCTCCTTATTGCATTCCCTGTTACTGGAACTTTATGCGCCCGAGCTGCAGTGGAAGGAAGGTCGTGCCAGTCAGTGCAAGGAAGGTTGTAGGTGAAAGTTAACGGAAAAGCTGTAGCAGCCAAACCGGGAGTTGTGTGTGCGCGCAAAAAGGAAATAAAAATGCATGCGAGTGGTGTGCACAAGGCGCCGGCAAAAGTGATTGCGCGTGCACCATGACGAGAGAGGAAAGCCAGATGGCGCCTCTGCTCGTCATTGTGCGCGTAACCATGCGCTCTATGCCGCTCAAATAGCTGTGGTCGGCTTTTTAAAGCCCACTCACTAAATGTCTCGCCAGAGTAGCGCATCGCTGGCTCAGGCGAGACCTAAGAACAGCAAATCACCATTGGCTCTGGGGTGCGCCAGACGGTGAAAGAAGCAGAGTCTGGGATGGAGAAGACTTGCAAGCAAGCCAATATGTTAGAGGCTCCAGCAATGAGCATGGTGCCAACCTGATAAAGAGACTCTTGTTACTGTATGCAGCTCTTGCTCTGATTTACATGTCAATGCTACTCATGTTAGTTTATAAAATAGCTACCACTTGGGAGAAGCTGGCGCTGTTCCACAGTGAACTGAATTTTGAGAACTTTCTGATGCCAAAATCAGAAAAAGAAACACTGATCATAACTTTGGCCATTGAGTAGCGATTTTATCGACCTGCAAGTGGAAAGTCACAGAACCATTTGGGATCAACCACTCATCCCACATAAGCATTCTTCCTTTTTTGCATTATGAGAATGGTCCAGAAGATGTGGAGAATGTGTGGAGGCATCTGGAGGACCTGCGGGGAGAATGGATGATCTGAGAGTCTTGGAGTCTCTAAGCTTCACCAATGTTGGTGTCATCAAGGAAAAATAATGAAAAATACCCAGTAACCAGCATCACCCTCAAGGACCTGGACATGCTACTTGTGCAAGGAGGATTCATTACAGACAGACATAAAATCCAAACTTTGACCTCCATCAAAGGCTTATGCTTCCCAGGAATACAGAGAGAAGGCACAGAAGTCACTGCATGATGATAATGGTCAACTTGGATATGAAAAAAACCTCTGACCAACTCTGAAGATGGTTTTTACTAGCGGCCAGTAGCGGTCGGTGGTGGGAGTAGCTGCTGGGCAGTGACGTGGGGAGGGGCAGGGTGGGGGGATAGTAATATATGGATTATGGAGGATTACAGGTAAGTAAACATATAAATAAATAAAACAAATTTTGTTATGCGCACAACATCCCCAAATGCGATGCAGGAGGATAACCGAGGCTGCTTGTAGATCTGGCGAAATATCCATCCCTCTGCCTGGTCTCATGACATTACTGAGAAGGAGGGGTCCCAGCTTGAATAAGCAATGAACACAAAATTTACAAAAGAATTTAGAAATCCAATGAATCAATCCACATTTTTTATTCACAATGTGGATATGTTTATCATATATAGTATCAAGTAGTACAAATTTTAATCGGTTGTACAGTGCCCCAAGGGGAGAGGGGGAGGTGATGTGGTGAGGATAGTGTGGTAAAGGGAATCGTGACAGTAAAATCAACCAAGTATCAAAAATACATTTGTATGTCAATTTCAATATACAAAACAAAAGACCATTGGTTCAATGTATCACTAAATATGTATCATACTTCACAAAATACATTAATGTTGAAATATTGGCGTGAAGCTGATGAACAGGGAGCAATTGTCGACGTTTCGACCCTCAGTTTGCTGCAGGGATTAGTGGTACCCTTGCTGTGGGGTCTTCATCAGGACAGGGTGCGGGGCAGGCAACCTAATCAATATATATCACAGGAGTTATTTAATTATTTCAACTTGCTCATTAGGTCATGAGTCATTAGATTAAATTAATAAGCACACAATAGGGGATGGAGCATACCAATTTAGTTGATGCTCGTCTTGTAAATTGAGGACAGGAATAGTGCATCTGGAAAATTGCTCACATCTTAAGAAAAAGAAATGAAAGAATTCATTAAATTGGTGATGACCCGTAGGTCTGGAAATAAAGAATTACACATGTTGTTATTAGCACCGTTGCTAAGTATGGCAATGCAGCTCATGGCCAGTATAAATGAAGAGAATAATGACTTACAATGAGTGCGTTCGTGGAGAGGTGGAAATCGAATCAAACCCGGGGACGGTGGATATGGCAATATCTGGAACAAGATGTTACATTTAGATTTGGGGCCACGTGGGACATAAATAGTCTGCATCACTCGATAAGTAACGCAGCTTACCAGGAAACGGGATTTGGGTTGTGCTTGGGTCCGAGGGTAATTTGTATCTAAGACGGGTCGCTGCACAGCATCTGTGGAAAAACACAAAAAACGTGTCAGTAATTGAAATTCCTAAGTAAGGGCTGCCAAGGGCTGAATATGCAATGAGGTATTGAGGTATAGACTCACCGCAAGCCGAATCAATCTGGCGTGTTGTATCCCTCGTGTTGGCAATGGCGAAACGAGCTTCCTGGTTTAGCCGTAACTATGGTGACCACGTCACGTGGCTCCGGACTGAGGAATAGAAGGGTAGAAAGACTGTCGGACTTCTCGATCCTAAAGCGACTCAAATGGTTATTGAGAATTCAACTAGTTTAAAAATAATTAAAAGTAATTATAGGTTGTCTATGTTGGAAGAGTACTATTGTCATGACAGAACCGGATGTACTTCATAAAAACACTCAATGAGTGTTTACAGCAGGAAGCATTGCCATGCAAGAGGAGTACAATGCAGTGCTTAATTAGACAGGGAAGACCGATCGAAAGCAGCCTGGGATAATCACAGTGTTAATACTGACTGTACGTAAATACATACTCAAAAAACATCAACAGGGGTGGAAATGGTTGTTGTACCCACTCGGCAGTGATAAAAATCAAAATCACGCATGGAAACAGCATGGCATTGTGCACACATTAGTAATCACAGAACAATTGCAGATAACGTCAAAGGAACCATATATATATATCTGTATGGCGTACCTGTCGTACGATGGTAAATGCCATGTGTTGTCACAACAGAAAACATGAAATATGACAAATGCCCCCCATCATTAATAGTTAGACAGAGAATGTTAATAATGAAATGCACACAGTCACTATACAGAAGCATATATGTATGGCTGATTCAGACTATGGCGTACCTCTCATAGGAGGGTATAGGCCAGTTCAAGTCTGCTGCAATAGGTCGACGCGCCTGATAGTTGACTAATAGGTTGGTAACCTAAGGAAAACTTAAGGCAGGGTCGCTAGTTGGGAAAAGGAACTATCCTGTTCATTAAGACCATTGAGCATCGAATCGAAAAAAACACCCACTTCAATTCTCGTGTGTTGAGAATACTGAAAATATTGCCCCTACGGGGTCCTAACACTGCCTTTTCTAACACAACCCATCTGAGGCTTTCTGGGGAGTGTTCAGCGAGTTTGAAGTGATCTACAAGCGGTGCACCCTGTACCTCGCACCTGATCCGGCTCATATTTTGGAGGATTCTCATTTTAGCCTTCTGTTGTGTTTGAATGTATGTGGCCTGGTGCTGTCAGTCACCAGGACTCCAGTACGCACTACTACAATACAAATTCTCCTTTAGTACATTCTATTTATTTTTTCAAAAATGAAAAGTGCATCATATTTCACTTTACTTTTTTACATAATATCTTGTAATATCACCATTTATATCATCATAGTAACATAGTGAATACAAACAGATTTATTTACTCATAAAAAAAATAATAATTGATCAACACTCAATGCATTTCGGGGCTGAGGCCCCTTCGTCAGGGGTCTGCGTTAAAAGAAAAAAGAAAAACAAGGAAATCTTATTACTCCTGTTGCAAAGTAAAGGTATACATTATTTGTATTAAGTTTATAAGATCAAAGACTTCTTACCACAGATGTGGGAAGATTGTGAGATCCAATATTAAGTCATCGTACCCAAGAGGCTTTATTTTCTCTAAAGAAAGGATGTTGCACAATTTAGAATGCGGGAGCCATTTAATTTAGAGCGACACCATATGTGTCATTTTTCTAAATAGGTTTACCTGAATGTCTTTCCGTTATAAATAATCTGTGAAAAAAAGGTGAATACGGTAATTCAGGGTGAATGGGTTAACAGAAAACCGGTATGCTTTAACCTCATACATGCTAATTTTAAGAGCTCACCTGTATTATGTCTTGGTCACGTGGACTTGACACAGCCTAAATGAAACAAGAGTTACAATTGTCCGTTAATATACTATGTCGTGTCGTATAGACGTGGGTTGCTAACGGTTTAATAAAGGGGTTTACCTGCGAGTCTTGGTGCTTTAGCTGCAGTCTCGCCGAAGTCTCAAAAAAAGAGAGGTACTCTGCAGATATAAGAAATAAGCAATCATTGATGAGCCTGGCTTTCATGTGAGGAGAAGTTTTTAAACATACGAAAACAAATAATTGTTTCCGAGCTTACCGTTAGCCAGAAATGCTGCCGCTCGAAGTGGCGTCCTACTCGAAGTTTGCAAACTAGGATTAGCCCCTTCTCTAATACTTACACTCAGTCGCCCGATGTATAAACATGGACGAAGGACTCGAGAGCGATCGCCGTTAGATCGTCTATGATAATATTACGAGTCTTCGAAAAACTATTAACAAATGTGTTTAAAATGTACCCGCATTGAAGCAGCATTTAAACGAACAGGTCTGAAAACCGGATTTCGTCTTAAACCAATAGTGGGACTCAAGTTTTTACCGTTCCGAGAACAGTCCAATGCAATTGTAGACACGAAGTTAGCCGCCATTATTAAATGGTGAAGAAGAAATATTTAGAGAGAATTATTATACGCATTTACCACTACGTCAAAAGCTTTTAAGGAAGGCGTACGTTATTAAATGAATGAAAAATGAAACAGTAAAAATAACAGGATAAAAATAACAAATGTGGACACATAATTTTCAGATAATTATCACAACGACAACATTCCAAATTCCTGCCTATATACATTCTAGTGGAGTCAATAATAACCTTATTTAGAAAACAACCTGCCTATTGAGTTTGCAAATCCTATTACCCTAAATATACGTGTGATCATGTATGTAAGTATCACTGTGTGTTGGGCATCCTGGGGATTCCGATGTACGTAGTTCACAGAAAACATATCATCTCCATTTTATCATTTAAACCGTTTGGAATAAGCGTTTGTAGTTTGCGAATCCAAAATGCTTCTCTCTGGAGAAGTATTTTCGCATTGTCCATACCTAGTCTCTGCGGGACCAACTCAATAACTTGAAATCGTAACTGGGCAATAGAGTGTCCAGCTTCAATCCAATGCTTCGCCAGCGGAGAAGTATGGTTTTTATTGCGGATACGACTTTTGTGTTCAGAAAGTCTTAGTTTTAGTTTCCTATCTGTCTTGCCATAAATACAGTAATCCACATGGGCACTTGATGGAATAAACCACATGTTCAGAATTACAATTAGTTGTGTGTCTCAGTTGTATTTTTTCACCAGTACGTGGGTGTAGTAAGGTATTTCCTAGTATTGCATTGTTGCAATTTTTGCAATTGAAGCATCGTGTTGTACCTTTATGAATTGTTGCTTGTTCTGTGATCTCCTTTGTAGGTTTACTTAGAAGCTCCTTCAAGTTCTGTGATCTTTTATAGGCAAATAACGGTCTATCCATGAACATTGTTCCAAAATCCTTTTCAGCTTGCACAATCTCCCATCTTTTTAGAATTATTTTCTTTATATCCCTTGAAGCTGATGAATATTTGGATACAAAGACCATCCTTTTATTGATCGCCTTAGATTTCTTTTGCAATAAATCTGTCCTTGGAATTGTTTTTATCTTATCCAAATGTGCCTCCAGCAGTTTCATGGGGTAACCCCTATCCAAGTATCTCTGTTTTTGTTCAATCAAACTTTTTTCGCATTCTTTTTCATTTGAAGAAATTCTTTTAATCCTCATAAACTGAGATGCAGGAAGATTGTTGATGAGGTTTGCTGGGTGGAAGCTTCCGTACATTAATGCTGTATTTTTGTCAGTCTCTTTCTTAAACAGTTTTGTTTGGATAGATCCTTCCTTGAGCTCAACTAAAACATCCAAGAAGGGTAATGACGTCATACTCACATTATACATAAATTGTATTCTAGGATTAGCCAAATTCAAACTGTTGATGTTTTGAAGTAGTTCTGTAGTAGGGCGCTTCCATATTATGAATATATCGTCAATATAACGCCTGAAATAGTTTGAGTCGAGTGCAGCACCCTTCCACATTCATTTTATAATTTCACTGCAACCTTAGGGCGCTAGCACCAAACCTGAAAATGTCGTTTGATTCCATCGCAGCAATCACTGATAATAGAGCTAATACAAAAGTATACACAGCAGATGAAGCAAGCCAAATTTATAAACTCATCAAGGAATCGAAAACTTTTGATGCACAAGGAGGATCTGTGGCACAACAGTTAAAACAACTTGAATACCTAACCAGACGAGAACTAAATCAGCGGTTACACGCCACAATGCTAATACAGTTTCATAGTGTGAAACGAATTCCCAGAGGCCTCAGATTAGCTATAAAACCAATGCTATACAGATTAAACAACAATCCCCAATTTATGGAGAAATGGTTTGAAATCTTGAACAAGTGCTCTCTGGATTTAATTTTATTGCTAATTGAAGAACTTGCAAAAACTATACGAGATCTGGAGGAAGAAATCTTTAATGTAAAACGAGAATTATCTGAGAGAATGGAAGATGAAGCATGGACTAGGATCTTGGAGGACATCAACATAAGATTAGACAAGTATGGAAAAGAGTTACAAGAGACAAAACTGCGCAAATTCAAACGTGACACTATTGATTATAAGCTGAATGAAGCGTATACTTGGGCGGAAGTTTATGCAAAAAGAACATTCAATAGTAAAAAACAACAACCAGTTTCATCAGATGAAAGTGTAGTTTCAGACAATGATCTAAGCACTGCAAGACAGCCCCTAACTGCTCAACAACCTCAGAAACTAAGCTCACAAGCCTCAGATTTGACGGATACTACACCTGGACTATCATCGAGTGCTTTTTTAGAGAAGGATTTACCACCAAGCAAACCACCGGAGGTTTCAACAACACAAACTGGAGACAAAAGACGAGAAGAGGACAAGGAAAAAGAAAAGGAGAAGGACAAAGAACAATCAAAGAAGACGGGATTGCGAAGCCAGACCAAAACCTCGTAATCAACATTTCTAGTTACCCTCTTTCGAATTTTGAAGAAAAACTGTTAAACAAAGGGACATCTTCTGTGAGAACATATCACACTAACGCACTAGAGGCAGAAGTGGCATTCTTCAAATTCATGAGAATTTTAAGGTTGAAGCATTTTTTCACGATCTTGAATCCAATTAACAACGTGGAGGATACAGAAAGACAATTCAAACCCAAAAGCAATTTTATGGCACCAGTATCCCATAAAACTTTAGACACGTTTGAGACCCTAGTAAAAGCTGACATGAGTAAAATTCAGTACAAGAGGAAACTAAACAATCTAACAAGAGCGGAATACAGTGCCCTCCAAAGATTGGCAAAGAACAACGCTATAATGATTCAGAAAGCAGACAAGGGGGGAGGACTAGTTCTCATGGATTTTGATTTTTACAAACAAAAAGGCGATGAACATGTTCGGAACACTGATACATATGCCAAACTTGAATATGACCCAACGACAAATATCTCCCAAAATTTGGATAACATCTTGAATAAAGCTGAAGAATTAAATTGGATTGACAACACAACCAAACGGTACTTGAAGCAGATTTACCCCAGAAGACCGAAAAATTACTTTCTGCCGAAAGTACATAAGAACTTGCATAACCCACCATTCAGGCCCATTGTGTCTGGGTGTTCTTCAATCTTTGAGAATCTCGGTGTCTTTATTGATGCACACATGCAATCATTCATTCGAAATTGGTCAACATACTTGGAGGACACATCCGATTTTCTAAGAAGTCTCGCAACCATCACAACTGACGCAAGCACCGATTGGACACTTTGCACTATTGATGTTACCTCCTTGTATACATCAATTCCTTACAAACAAGGATTGGAAGCCATGGAATGGGCCTTACTAAGATCAGATAAACCAGATGAGCTTAAATACTTGATACTACAGCTACTGGAGTTTTGCCTCAAAAACAGTTATTTTCTTTGGCAAGAGGAATTCTATACCCAACTAACAGGCACGGCAATGGGATTTCCGGGGGCATGTATTTATGCCAATATCTTCATGGCAAAATTTGAGCTGGACTACATATTAGAGGATCCTACTTGGAAACAAGGAATTGTATATTTCAGGCGTTATATTGACGATATATTCATAATATGGAAGCGCCCTACTACAGAACTTCTTCAAAACATCAAAAGTTTGAATTTGGCTAATCCTAGAATACAATTTACGTATAATGTGAGTATGACGTCATTACCCTTCTTGGATGTTTTAGTTGAGCTCAAGGAAGGATCTATCCAAACAAAACTGTTTAAGAAAGAGACTGACAAAAATACAGCATTAATGTACGGAAGCATCCACCCAGCAAACCTCATCAACAATCTTCCTGCATCTCAGTTTATGAGGATTAAAAGAATTTCTTCAAATGAAAAAGAATGCGAAAAAAGTTTGATTGAACAAAAACAGAGATACTTGGATAGGGGTTACCCCATAAAACTGCTGGAGGCACATTTGGATAAGATAAAAACAATGCCAAGGACAGATTTATTGCAAAAGAAATCTAAGGCGATCAATAAAAGGATGGTCTTTGTATCCAAATAGTCATCAGCTTCAAGGGATATAAAGAAAATAATTCTAAAAAGATGGGAGATTGTGCAAGCTGAAAAGGATTTTGGAACAATGCTCATGGATAGACCGTTATTTGCCTATAAAAGATCACAGAACTTGAAGGAGCTTCTAAGTAAATCTACAAAGGAGATCACAGAACAAGCAACAATTCATAAAGGTACAATACGATGCTTCAATTGCAAAAATTGCAACAATGCAATACTAGGAAATACCTTACTACACCCACGTACTGGTGAAAAAATACCACTGAGACACACAACTGATTGTAATTCTGAACATGTGGTTTATTCCATCAAGTGCCCATGTGGATTACTGTATGTTGGCAAGACAGACAGGAAACTAAAACTAAGACTTTCTGAACACAAAAGTCGTATCCGCAATAAAAACCATACTTCTCCGCTGGCGAAGCATTGGATTGAAGCTGGACACTCTATTGCCCAGTTACGATTTCAAGTTATTGAGTTGGTCCCGCAGAGACTAGGTATGGACAATGCGAAAATACTTCTCCAGAGAGAAGCATTTTGGATTCGCAAACTACAAACGCTTATTCCAAACGGTCTAAATGATAAAATGGAGATGATATGTTTTCTGTGAACTACGTACATCTGAATCCCCAAGATGCCCAACACACAGTGATACTTACATACATGATCACACGTATACTTAGGGTAATAGGATTTGCAAACTCAATAGGCAGGTTGTTTTCTACATAAGGTTATTGTTGACTCCACTAGAATGTATATAGGCAGGAATTTGGAATGTTGTCGTTGTGATAATTATCTGAAAATTATGTGTCCACATTTGTTATTTTTATCCTGTTATTTTTACTGTTTCATTTTTCATTCATTTAATAACGTACGCCTTCCTTAAAAGCTTTTGACGTAGTGGTAAATGCGTATAATAATTCTCTCTAAATATTTCTTCTTCACCATTTAATAATGGCGGCTAACTTCGTGTCTACAATTGCATTGGACTGTTCTCGGAACGGTAAAAACTTGAGTCCCACTATTGGTTTGAGACGAAATCCGGTTTTCAGACCCGTTCGTTTAAATGCTGCTTCAATGCGGGTACATTTTAAACGCATTTGTTAATAGTTTTTCGAAGACTCGTAATATTATCATAGACGATCTAACGGCGATCGCTCTCGTGTCCTTCGTCCATGTTTATACGTCGGGCGACTGAGTATAAGTATTAGAGAAGGGACTAATCCTAGTTACAAACTTCGAGTAGGACGCCACTTCGAGCGGCAGCATTTCTGGCTAACGGTAAACTCGGAAACAATTATTTGTTTTCGTATGTTTCAAAACTTCACCTCACATGAAAGCCAGGCTCCTCAACGATCGCTTATTTCTTATAGCTGCAGAGTACCTCTCTTTTTTTGAGACTTCGCGAGACTGCAGCTAAAGCGTCAAGACTCGCAGGTAAACCCCTTTCATTAAACCGTTAGCAACCCATGTCTATACGACACGACATAGTATATTGACGGTCAATTGTAACTCTTGTTTCATTTAGGCTGTCTCAATTCAACGTGACCAAGACATAATACAGGTGAGCTCTTAATATGAGCATGTATGAGGTTAAAGCATACCGGTTTTCTGTTAACCCATTCACCCTGAATTACCGTATTCACCTTTTTTTCACAGATAATTTATAACGGAAAGACATTCAGGTAAACTTATTTAGAAAAATGACACATATGGTGTCGCTCTAAATTAAATAGCTCCCGCATTCTAAATTGTGCAACATCTTTTCTTTAGAGAAAATAAAGCCTCTTGGGTACGATGACTTAATATTGGATCTCACAATCTTCCCACATCTGTGGTAAGAAGTCTTTGATCTTATAAACTTAATAAAAATAATGTATACCTTTACTTTGCATCAGGAGTAATAAGATTTCCTTGTTTTTCTTTTTTCTTTTAACGCAGACCCCTGACGAAGGGGCCTCAGCCCCGAAATGCATTGGGTGTTGATCAATTATTATTTTTTTATGAGTAAATAAATCTGTTTGTATTCACTATGTTACTATGATGATATAAATGGTGATATTACAAGATATTATGTAAAAAAGTAAAGTGAAATATGATGCACTTTTCATTTTTGAAAAAATAAATAGAATGTACTAAAGGAGAATTTGTATTGTAGTAGTGCGTACTAGAGTCCTGGTGACGGACAACACCAGGCCACATACATTCATCTAATCTAGTTAGCAGACACTAATCTAGTACAGCACATATACCGATTAACGATCCAAATTAGTTTGAGTCGAGTGCAGCACCCTTCCACATTCATTCTGTTGTGTTTGACCAATATAGATCAAATTGCACGGGCATATTATCGCGTAGATTATATTGGATGTATTGCAGTTACTGTGCGATCTGAGCTGGATTTTGCGTTGATGGTGCTCGAATTCCTTAGTTTGCATTGCAGTGTTGCAGGCCTTACAATGGCCACATCTGAAGTGGCCTACACCTGGTGGAAGGTTCCATAGTGACGTAATTGTCTGTTGGATCATCAGGAGTTGGTAAGAGGGATCGTACTACATAGTCTTTTACACTTTTTGCTTTCTTGAAAGCGTGTAGCGGTGTGCCCATCTGGTTGACACCATCTGAGATTAATTTCCAATGCTGATTCACAATGCGTTTGATTTTGTTGCTTTTGGTGGTGAATGTTGTTACGCAAACAATCCTGTCTTCTTGTTGGCCCATACTGTCCTTGGGCGAAAGTAATTGCTCTCGCAGATAGAACCAGGCACGTTTCCTTGCTCTTCTGACAAGTCGTCGAGGGTATCCACGCTGTTGGAGATGATTTGAAAGATCTTCAGATTCCTTGAAATAGTGGTCTTTATTGGAACAGTTCCTACGGATACGTAGGAACTGCCCAAAAGGCAAATTGTCACGAAGTGCTCGAGGGTGATGACTGTTGTATTGCAACAGGGAATTCCTCTCGGCTGGCTTACGGTAAAGTGTGGTAAGTAGGGTACCTGAATCCTCATAAATGGTGATATCTAGAAAATGTATAGTATGATTGTCTGACTGGATCGTGAATTTAAGATGCAGAGATTGTAGATTGAGCCATGTAAAAAAGGAAGTTAGTCCATCCGAGTCCCCCTCCCAAATCAATAGGATGTCGTCAATGTATCTCATCCAGAGACTGAGTCGGTCTCTGAATGGATTGAAATCATTGAGGACAGTATCATCCTCGAATGCCGCCATATAGAGAATGGCCACGTCTGGAGCAAAGGGAGCCCCCATTGCTACCCCGGACGTCTGGAGATAGAACTGATTTTTGAAAAGAAATGTTTTTTTGTCATGGCTATCCTGAGAAGGGCCACAATGAATTCAGTAGGAACTGGTACGGGAGCAGGTCTTCGTTGCAGACATCTGGTTATCACAGCTAGAGCTTCTTCTTGAGGAATGCAGGTATATAACGAAACCACATCGCATGTTGCTAGTACTTGATGTTGAGGGTCGAAGGATAAATTCTCGACGATGTTTATTGTGTGCATGGTGTCATGTAGGTAGGATTGGGTAGATTCAGCAAGGGGTTTTAGAAAAAAGTCAATGTATCTGCCAAGAGGCTCAAGCATGGAGCCGCAGCCCGAGACGTTGGGGTGTCCAGGGGGGTCCACCATGCTTTTGTGAATTTTGGGTATGGTGTAAATGGTGGCCAATCTGGAGCTTTTTTGATTGAGGTAAACAAACTCATTTTCAGACAGGAAACCCTGGTCACGTCCGGCTTGCGTCAGTTCCAAAATTTCAAGGGCAATAGCTTTTGAAGGATCCAATCTCAGTAGTTGGTAGCTTATACCATCATTCAATTGACGAAGAATTTCAGATTCGTATTTGGACACATCTTGAACAACAATGGCACCGCCTTTATCAGCTGGTTTGATCACAACCTCGTTATTTCGGGCGAGGGATTGAAGTGCCGCCTTCTCAGTCCTGCTTATATTGTACTTGGTGTACGATTTCTCTGATAGAAGTTGTTGTACATCTCTCCAAACCACGGCCTCGTAGGCCAAGATCTTGTGTGACATCGTACAGGCAGATGGAACAAACGTGGAAGGTATTCTGAGACCCGTTAATGAAGGATTTGAGTAGGGTCCCGAGTTACGAAAAAAATATTCCAGCCGAATCTTACGAAAGAACTTGAAGAGTTCAGTTCGTATTGTAAAGTTATCCGGTTTGTTAATGGGGACATACGATAACCTTTTGCTTATTACTTTAAGTTCATCGTCATTCAAGTTGTGTTGAGATATATTGACGACGGGACTGGGGGTCTGTGTGGGATTTACCACCGGTAAGTTTTGTTGCGGGTTACCCTCTCGCCATGTTGTTCTGGTTGGAAGTGCACTTGCTTCTGGGCTTGGCCGCGACCTCCATCCCAATTGCTCGCATTCTGTTGGCCGCGTTGTGGGCCGCGTGGCCAATTGTTGCCTCTGCCTCGTGGTGGACGCCATGGTCCTTGTCGTTGTCCTAAAAAAGGATACTATTGGTTTTGCTGATACCCGTAGTCTTGGAAGTTGTGAAAATGACTTGGGCCTGCTTGGTCCTGTTCGCCCTCTGAACTGTATGATGAATCAGAAAAGGTGGTATAATTGCGTCTTCCTCGGTAGGAACCACGTCCTCTATTAGTAAAGCGCCCCTGGTTATCCTGACAATAATAATCTTCTTGCAGGTAGGGGTATGTTTTCTTCTTATCGTATAGACGTATGTCACGTGCTAGTTTTTCCAATTTGCGATTCTGTGTAGTAAGATCGAAGTCCTTGAGGGAAGCCTTGAGGGAAGCCTCAAGATTACTTAAGGTGTCCTTGGCACTGGCAAAGTTAGCGTCGGCCGCTATTTCCACCTTGAGTGTTTTGATTTCTGCGGTAATCAACTGGATCTGTTTGGCTGCGGTTTCCACACCCAACACCATCCAGTGGCGAGTGCCCCAAGGGGAGAGGGGAAGGTGATGTGGTGAGGATAGTGTGGTAAAGGGAATCGTGACAGTAAAATCAACCAAGTATCAAAAATGCATTTGTATGTCAATTTCAATATACAAAACAAAAGACCATTGGTTCAATGTATCACTAAATATGTATCATACTTCACAAAATACATTAATGTTGAAATATTGGCCTGAAGCTGATGAACAGGGAGCAATTGTCGACGTTTCAACCCTCAGTTTGCTGCAGGGATTAGTGGTACCCTTGCTGTGGGGTCTTCATCAGGACAGGGTGCGGGGCAGGCAACCTAATCAATATATATCACAGGAGTTATTTAATTATTTATACTTGCTCATTAGGTCATTAGTCATTATATTACATTAATAAGCACACAATAGGGGATGGAGCAAACCAATTTAGTTGATGCTCGTCTTGTAAATTGAGGACAGGAATAGCGCATCTGGAAAATTGCTCAAATCTTAAGAAAAAGAAATTAAAGAATTCATTAAATTAGTGATGATCCGTAGGTCTGGAAAAAAGAATTACACATGTCGTTATTAGCACCGTTGCTAAGTTTGGCAATGCAGCTCATGGCCAGTATAAATGATGAGAATAATGACTTACAATGAGGGCGTTCGTGGAGCAGTGGAAATCGAATCAAACCCGGGGACGGTGATATGGCAATATCTGGAACAAGATGTTACATTTAGATTTGGGGCCACGTGGGACATAAATAGTCCACATCACTCGATAAGTAACACAGCTTACCAGGAAACAGGATTTGGGTTGTGCTTGGGTCCGAGGGTAATTTGTATCTAAGAAGGGTCACTCCACAGCATCTGTGGGGAAACACGAAAAACGTGTCAGTAATTGAAATTCCTAAGTAAGGGCTGCCAAGGGCTGAATATGCAGAGAGGTATTGAGGTATAGACTCACCGCAAGCTGAATCAATCTGGCGTGTTGTATCGCTCGTGTTGGCAATGGCAAAATGAGCTTCCTGGTTTAGCCGTTACTATGGTGACCACGTCACGTGGCCCCGGACTGAGGAAAAGACAGGGTAGAAAGACTGTCGGACTTCTCGATCCTAAAGTGACTCAAATGGTTATTGAGAATTCAACAAGTTTAAAAATAATTAAAGTAATTATAGGTTGTCTATGTTGGAAGAGTACTATTGTCATGACAGAACCGGATGTACTTCATAAAAACACTCAATGAGTGTTTACTGCAGGAAGCATTGCCATGCAAGAGGAGTACAATGCAGTGCTTAATTAGACAGGGAATACCGATCGAAAGCAGCCTGGGATAATTACAGTGTTAATACTGACTGTACGTACATACATACTCAAAAAACATCAACAGGGGTGGAAAATGGTTGTTGTACCCACTCGGCAGTGATAAAAATCAAAATCACGCATGGAAACAGCATGGCATTGTGCAGAGCTTAATAATCACAGAACAATTGCAGATAACGTCAAAGGAACCATATATATATCTGTATGGGGTACCTGTCGTACGATGGTAAAGGCCATGTGTTGTCACAACAGAAAACATGAAATATGACAAATGCCCCCCATCATTAATAATTAGACAGATAATGTTAATAATGAAATGCACACAGTCACTATTCAGAAGCATATATGTATGGCTGATTCAGACTATGGCGTACCTCTCGTAGGAGGGTATAGGCCAGTTCAAGTTTGCGGCAATAGGTCGACGCGCCTGATAGTTGACTATTAGGTTGGTAACCTGAGGAAAACTTAAGGCAGGGTCGCTAGTTGGGAAAAGGAACTATCCTGTTCATTAAGACCATTGAGGATCTAATCGAAAAAAGCATCCACTTCAATTCTCGTGTGTTGAGAATACTGGAAATATTGCCCCCACGGGGTCCTAACACTGCCTTTTCTAACACAATCCATCTGAGGCTTTCTGGGGAGTGTGCAGCGAGTTTGAAGTGATCTACAAACGGTGCGCCCTGGACCTCGCACCTGATCCGGCTCATATGTTGGAGGATTCTCATTTTAGCCTTCTGTTGTGTTTGACCAATATAGATCAAATTGCACGGGCATATTATCGCGTAGATTATATTGGATGTATTGCAGTTACTGTGCGATCTGAGCTGGATTTTGCGTTGAGGGTGCTCGAATTCCTTAGTTTGTATTGCAGTGTTGCAGGCCTTACAATGGCCACATCTGAAGTGGCCTACAACTGGTGAAAGGTTCCATAGTGAAGTAATGGTTGGATCATCAGGAGTTGGTAGGAGGGATCGTACTACATAGTCTTTTACACTTTTTGTTTTCTTGAAAGTGTGTAGCGGTGTGCCCATCTGGTTGACATCATCTGAGATTAATTTCCAATGCTGATTTACAATGCGTTTGATTTTGTTGCTTTTGGTGGTGAATGTTGTTACGCAAACAATCCTGTCTTCTTGTTGGCCCATACTGTCCTTGGACGAAAGTAATTGCTCTCGCGGATAGAACCAGGCACGTTTCCTTGCTCTTCTGACAAGTCGTTGAGGGTATCCACGCTGTTGGAGACGATTTGAAAGATCTTCAGATTCCTTGAAATAGTGGTCTTTATTGGAGCAGTTCCTACGGATACCTAGGAACTGCCCAAAAGGCAAATTGTCACGAAGTGCTCGAGGGTGATGACTGTTGTATTGCAACAGGGAATTCCTCTTGGCTGGCTTACGGTAAAGTGTGGTAAGTAGGGTACCTGAATCCTCATAAATGGTGATATCTAGAAAATGTATAGTATGATTGTCTGACTGGATCGTGAATTGAAGATGCAGAGATTGTAGAGTGAGCCATGTAAAAAAGGAAGTTACTCCATCCGAGTCCCCCTCCCAAATCAATAGGATGTCGTCAATGTATCTCATCCAGAGACTGAGTCGGTCTCTGAATGGATTGAAATCATTGAAGACAGTATCATCCTCGAATGCCACCAAATAGAGAATGGCCACGTCTGGAGCAAAGGGAGCCCCCATTGCTACACCGGACGTCTGGAGATAGAACTGATTTTTGAAAATAATTTTTTTTTTGTCATGGCTATCATGAGAAGGGCCACAATTAATTCAGTAGGAACTGGTACTGGAGCAGGTCTTCGTTGCAGACATCTGGTTATCACAGCTAGAGCTTCTTCTTGAGGAATGCAGGTATATAACGAAACCACATCGCACGTTGCTAGTACTTGATGGTAAGGGTCGAAGGATAAATTCTCGACAATGTTTATTGTGTGCATGGTGTCACGTAGGTAGGATTGGGTAGATTCAGCAAGGGGTTTTAGAAAAAAGTCAATGTATCTGCCAAGAGGCTCAAGCATGAAGCCGCAGCCCGAGACCATGGGGCGTCCAGGGGGGTCCACCATGCTTTTGTGAATTTTGGGTATGGTGTAAATGGTGGCTAGTCGGGGGCTTTTTTGATTGAGGTAAAGAAACTCATTTTCAGACAGGAAACCCTGGTCACGTCCGGTTTGCGTCAGTTCCAAAATTTCAAGGGCAATAGCTTTTGAAGGATCCGATTTCAGTAGTTGGTAGCTTATACCATCATTCAATTGACGAAGAATTTCAGATTCGTATTTGGACACATCTTGAACAACAATGGCACCGCCTTTATCATCTGGTTTGATCACAACCTTGTTATTTTGGGCGAGGGATTGAAGTGCCGCCTTCTCAGTCCTGCTTATATTGTACTTGGTGTACGATTTCTCTGATAGAAGTTGTTGTACATCTCTCCAAACCACGGCCTCGTAGGCCAAGATCTTGTGTGACATCGTACTGGCAGGAGGAACAAACGTGGAAGGTATTCTGAGACCCGTTAATGAAGGATTTGAGTAGGGTCCCGAGTTACGAAAAAAATATTTCAGCTGAATCTTACAAAAGAACTTGAATAGTTCAGTTCGTATTGTAAAGTTATCCGGTTTGTTAGTGGGGACATACGATAACTCTTTGCTTAGTACTTTAAGTTCATCGTCATTCAAGTTGTGTTGAGATATATTGACGATGGGACTGGGGGTCTGTGTGGGATTTACCACCGGTACGTTTTGTTGCGGGTTACCCTCTCGCCATGTTGTTCTGGTTGGAAGTGCACTTGCTTCTGGGCTTGGCCGCGACCTCCATCTTAATTGCTCGCATTCTGTTGTTGGCCGCGTGGCCAATTGTTGCCTCTGCCTCGTGGTTGACGCCATGGTCCTTGTCGTTGTCCTAAAAAAGGATAGTATTGGTTTTGCTGATGCCCGTAGTCTTGGAAGTTGTGAAAATGACTTGGGCCTGCTTGGTCCTGTTCGCCCTCTGAACTGTATGATGAATCAGAAAAGGTGGTATAATTGCGTCTTCCTCGATAGGAACCACGCCCTCTATTAGTAAAGCGCCCCTGGTTATCTTGGCGATAATAATCTTCTTGCAGGTAGGGGTATGTTTTCTTCTTGTCGTATAGACGTATGTCACGTGCTAGTTTTTCCAATTTGCGATTCTGTGTTGTAAGATCGAAGTCCTTGAGGGAAACCTCAAGATTACTTAAGGTGTCCTTGGCACTGGCAAAGTTAGCGTCGGCCGCTATTTCCGCCTTGAGTGTTTTGATTTCTGCGGTAATCAGCTGGATCTGTTCGGCTGCGGTTTCCACACCCAACACCATCCAGTGGCGAGAGCAGTTGTTGGCAACGTGGCTGAATCCCCCTTTAAACTTAGGTACCTCAATAAAGATGGCTGGTTCTATTTTGATTTGTAAGCCAACTGGAATGATGTTCTCTTTGAGGTATCTTGTCAGAAGGTGACCATGCAACCGGGTACGGACTAGTTTCTTCTCCAACCGCTCTAAACGCGATATTTTATCTTTAAGCGTAAAGTCAATAGTCAGGATGTTGGTAGATAGAAAAATGTTATCCGGATTCTCAAGAAATTTGTCAATATATTCCTCTGAGTATGAAAGAAGTTCTCTTTCAACCATGGTGTGCTTGAAGCGAAATGAATTCAAGGAGAAAAGAAGAAAACCTCGCAGACCAGCGTCTGCTCGAAGTATAGTATATCTAGGGGGTTCACCCAAACATAGTCACTGGGACCTGTGTCATGACAGTACTGAGAAGGATTCCCTTTACCACACTCACCACATCACCTCCCCCTCTCCCCTTGGGGCACTGTACAACCGATTAAAATTTGTACTATTTGATACTATACTTGATAAACATATCCACATTGTGAATAAAAACAATGTGGATTGATTCATTGTTTTTCTAAATTCTTTTGTATATTTTGTGTTCATTGGTTATTCAAGCTGGGACCCCTCCTTCTCAGTACTGTCGTGACCCAGGTCCCAGTGACTATGCTTGGATGAACCCCCTAGATATACTATACTGGTCTTGTTGTTACATGCCACCAACAACATCTTGGCTTTTTTGCTGCATGCATTGCCGTCCTTTAACTTCAGCAAGTCTGTGAGTACTGCACCATTATACAACAACAGTATCGCACCCCAAGTGGCTTCATCTTCTTGCATTACTTATAGAGCATTATGTGGATAGTCTTTTTTGACCATACTGTGATAATTGACATAAGTTCCTTGATGTTTAGCAGTTAATGCCAACACCATTATGTTCATTTAATGTTCTTCATTATTCTCATCGCAGATTGTAGATGACTTCTTTCTAATCTTAACGGCTAAGAGTGTTCATTTGCAAGTGTTGTGTGTATCATGTTACTTAGCTTAACATGTGTGATTTAGTCATCAAGGTACCAGGTGTGGTTTATTGACCTGCTTATCCCTGGTTCGCAGATATCCCTTCTCTCACAGTGTTTGTAACCACTTGGTGGACGCACCTAAACACTGAGTGACATCTGATGTCTGGGTTGCCTAAACACACAACTCACTTGGAGGCACCTCTGTTCAGAAATTCTGTTACCATTAGCAAAACACAGGACTCTAAAAGCCTGATTTTGAAGGGGTGGTAATGAAGAATCCAGCAAAGCACAGCAGATTCTCATCAGCACACCTGGTGATATAACTATTCTGTTTAAGTGTATGTTGTGACAGGAATGTCCTTATGCAGTGTACAGTTGAATTTCCATGTCCTGGGTGCCCACATGCAAGTATACGGTATCCAGTTTTTTTATTTTTGGCCCTAGCCTCAAAGTAATCTAATGTGTATGAAAAGGCATTGGCTTGTCTTTCGACATGAGTGAGATTCTGGACCGGGAGGGACACAGCAAGAGTGCTCCCTTTTACCGATAGTAGACTAGAGTACCTGTCGGTGGTTTAACATGTACGGGAGTGGTGGCACGTAATGTAATTTGATTTTTCTCCATAAATCATAGTTGTGACTAAATCTTTTTACATGTGAAGGGGTGTCGTGAATCTGATTTTCACAAAAAGGACAGATCCTAGCCAAAACCCTCCGCTGGACCAAGGCAAAACATAGCACTTCCCCAAGGCGAGGTAATAATACCAATCCAAACGTATGGAATATTACACATATATATTTATTAACACACTATTTCAACAACTGCAGGCCGAATGCATTAGTCATGGCAGACTCCCAAGTAACAAATTGATAATTGGAATAAATGATCAAAAATAAGATGCAATATATATATGTCGCAATGAATGGAAAAGGAATAAGAAAAGAGGGGCAAGAATATAAAGAAATAAGAAAAGATTTGGCTTAGGAACACCTCACCGTCAGCACCATCCTGCCAGCCCAAGCTGAGTGGACTCCGGTTCTGCAGCCTCAACAGGGGTTCAGTAAGGAAACAAATTCCTTCGCCGTCCACAGCAATATGTCTATTCTGTGGTGAACTTCCATCTAGCCCGCGGAGGCCCCTCACATTAATACTATTTCTAACGTGAAACGAAGCTTCTAGAAAGCCTCGCCCCTTCTCATTGGAAAACTGGGCTGGCTCATACCAGTCAAGGTCAAGACAGTGGCTGGCCAAGCCTCTGTATTTTAGCTTTACATTCCACAGATAATATCCAGTTCACTCTGGTCAGCGAGGTGCGAAAAACAAGTGAGGAGCAAAACATGCCCTCCCCACCTTGTGAAGCACAGAAAATGGCGACAATCAAGCAAATGGAGTCAGTTCTGCAAGTGCTGCCATGCACATAACGAAGCTTAAAGCAGAGCAAAATTAGTTAGCAAGGTGACATAAGATTATGTCAAAGCCAATAGCAAGCACTGCCGTTAAGCAAGATAAAGTTAAAGAGCAAGATTGACATGAGGCCATGTCAAAGTCAATGGTAAGAGCTTATACCGAAAGATACTATTCTACATAATTGTTCTCACTAGGCAGGTGTGTGTGTATATATATATATATATATATATATATATATATATATATCGGTCTATATTAAGGCAGAATAAAATAACACGCTAAAGTCAGTTTAAGATGGTGATGGTTGGTGGTCATCATCAAGTACCCGACCACAAAAGAGGCTCATTCATAACAAGGGGGAGGGGAAAAGGGGGGAAGATGGAGGGAGGTGGAGAAAGGGGAAGAGAGAGAGAGAGAGAGAGAGAGAGAGAGAGAGAGAGCGAGAGAGCGAGAGAGAGAGAGAGAGAGAGAGAGAGAGGAGAGCGTCCCCTGGCCTGTTCCAGTGCACACAAGATTGAGGTGAGGTTGTTTTTCAGATAGAGGAAGTGTATTGATGACCTCACTGAAGCTAGAGGGTGCACAGGATAGACAGAGGGACACCTGGGAGATGGGGGGAGGAGGGCCAAGACCCAAGGTGCAGTGGCTAAAGTGCATTGGCTGCAGGTACTTGTACCTGCAGCCTGTTCTGTGAAGTGTTACTAATTTGAAGCAAATTAATTTAAATCATATACTTTTTTTAAAGAATAAGATTTTATCGAACCATTTGCTTTGGAGCCAGATGCCATTCACACTGAAAACTTTAAAATAATCATATAGAATCAAACTCCTCAATAGTGAAAAGGAATTAATATAATCAATCAATATCATAAACCAAGGAATTGCCTGGCAAGAACTAGGTAATTTCAAAGCAGAACATTGTATTTAAAACAACGAACAATAATTGATCACACAGTTGTATTGGTAAATATTGGTTAAACTCTGTCCATGGCACCAGAGCACGCATCAGAGATCAATTCAACAGCCAAGTAATTTTGGTAAAACCAAAAAATGGCAATCTAGGCTTGGGATTAAACTGAAAAACAACAGTTGATTTGGAACACTCGCACAACTATGTTAGAATAAAATAAAGGTATAGAAAAGTATGATGGCGCAGTGGTCAATGTCAGCAGTGAAGGGTGCAAACAATATTTATAAGAATCGCAAACCTGATATTTTTAATATTTGAAACAACAGCAACAAGCATTGCTTATTAAAGTTGCTGCCAACAACCTGTAACTTTAAGATGTCACTGTTTTGACTCCAGTTGATAAATAGGTAGTGTCTTCCCCAGGTCTGAAAACCTTAGAAACTCGGTCCAAGCCACCACTGTGGCAATATTAGCAGAGGTCTCTATTGTTGTATTGTAATTGCATTTTAGGCCTGATGGGGCGCTGGAGTGCTTGTACTCTTATAAGAGCTCAAGACAGAAAATGGATCAACAGTGTTCACCAGTGTGGCATTTTCACACAGATCAAGATGGGAAGGATGTCTTTAAATATTATAATAACTGTGAAGAAATAAGTCAATAAGAAATCTGACAATCACCACGAGTTTCTCCTCATAGAACTGCTGAATAAAGCCAGATCAAGCAATCCGAAAATGGAAGTGTTAAAGGGCTGGCATTCCAGGACTCTTACCTATATGTGCTAATCGATGCCAAATTGTGTTTACTAAATGTTCACAGTATAAATGAATAAAGTACCCGGAGTCAACAAAATTGTATTCACTGGGCTATCAGAAGTGAGAAATATATATTCCCAAAAGGAACATACGTGTAATAAGTCAGCTTTACCAACTGGAGGCAGATGCATATAAACACAAAAAATCTCAAAGAATAAAGGAAGATGACGACAAGCACCAAATATTTAAAATGTATTTTTAAGGTCGAGGGCGATTAGATCTCAAGCTCTTCAACAAAATATGTCAACAGATCCCGACTTAAAGTGGTGTTAAGTATTTTACAGCCGACATACAGTGGAAAGAATGAACACCCATGTCATCGGAGAACTGCCTATATCAATGGTGGCCACATTGGCAGAGTGTGCTAAAAACAATTTGCTCCATGCCAAGAGTGCCCAAAATTAGATTAAAACAGTCTCAGGGTCTAAATAAAATATTTATAAGTGCTGCCAAACATATGGCAGGGATAGTGCAACCAAATTAAGTGAAAAAGTAACTCTCTGGGAGACAGGCTCATGATTGGTTTACGGATTTGGTTGACATAGGGCCAAATAAATTCATTGTTAGTGTGTCGAGGAATATGGTATGAAAATGTTTACACAGAAATTAATTTACAGTGTTGCTGATTATGCAAAGAATCCATATATGGTGACAAGCATACACTAACAAATCAACAGTAAGGCACATGCATCCACAATAGGAGGTCTTTCCGTTTTAAAATACTGTATGTATAATGTATACTATGTGTTTGCATCTTCATTGAGATGTGTTACACACTGAACACAATTAATGACTGCCCAAAGGTGTGGGGCAGCAACGCCGAATATGTGGATATTGAACTTCAAGTAAAGGTTTGTTTCTTAGGGAATTAACTGGATTGAAGAAATATGCTCTTGTCTGGATAGGCAATAGAGGAAGGCATATCTCCACATTTAAACAGGCAAAAAAATGTAAACCAAAGTAGGGGAAGTGAGACAATGGGAGTCAAGTGAAGGACCGCAAAGGAAGTTCCTCTGGATTATCGATTCGTGAAAGCTCTTCAGGAAAGGTGTGGACGGCCA
Organism: Lissotriton vulgaris; assembly: GCF_964263255.1. Classification (NCBI taxonomy): domain Eukaryota; kingdom Metazoa; phylum Chordata; class Amphibia; order Caudata; family Salamandridae; genus Lissotriton; species Lissotriton vulgaris. The sequence continues at coordinate 1,037,374,720 of NC_141695.1, read as the reverse complement.
TCAAGAATTCTTCAGGTAGGTGATCTCAGAGGAGGCTCAAGGGCATAAATAGAATGTTTGGATGTCACTATGTAAAAAGTACATTACATTACAAGAGATGAAAGAGGCCACATGACTGGTTCTAACCAAACCCCGCAGGAAGAGAACACCAGATTCCTATGCAAATGGAATGGCATATTCATCATAACAATCATTCATGTTAACACAAATATTATCTCAATGTAGATTTTCTCTTTTAAATCTGTTAATATTCTTTAGATTCCTGAATGAGGTTCAGTCTCATTCAACTGTAAACAAGATGGATGTGCAGAATTTAGCTTCAGTGTTTGGCCCTAATCTACTGCGCCCCAAACTACAAGAGCCTGATGAAACCAAAAGAGGTAAGGGTAAAATCACACTGGTATCAGCAATGTCATTTGATCTATACAACTTAATAATTAAGAGATTTGGTATAATGTGCATAAATAGAGCAATAAAATTATGTCAAAATATCCAAATTTAAAAAAGGTGCTGAATTTGAATCTGTCGGGCAAAATAGACTAATTGAGGGGTTCAGGTGACATGATAAGTAACCACAACGCGAAAGGTTGTGTGATTTGTACATATCACCAGAAACCCAAAATGGCATTATTGAATCATAATGCAGGTTTAACTGTTAGTTTATGGGGATACCTTACATGAATTGCCTAGTCTATGTCACAGTTGGCAGTTGTTTCAAAACCTATACTTCAAGGAACTTATGCTATCCTAGTGAATTATGGTGCATGATTGAAGGACATTAAAAATGTTCATTAAGCACCACATGTAATGCTCACACCAAAATTAGGTAATCATTTTCAGAACCCAGCAGTAACTTTGTTCTAAAGTCAGGAACTTACCCCCACATGCATCAAAGGAAACACTGCTCGCAAATGGGCAGATTCTCAGAATCTGTCCATTTGCAACCGGTATTTTTGCATTTGGGATGCATCATCCCAAATGCAAAAATCGCTACTTAAGGAATCGTAAAATTGCGATTACTTTAAAAGAGATTGATTGCGATTCTTTAATACAATGCATTAAAGTAAAAAAATTGTGATTTCGCAATTAAAAATTGCAAATTACCGTCAATTGAAAGGTGATGGTAATTTGCGGTTTCTTTGAAAAATGCACCAAAGTGCATTTTTCAAAGTCCCATGTAACGCACACAAATGCTCTTGGGGCATGTGTGTGCGCAACATGGGTGCACATTACAATCTCAGGAGTGCAACAGTGTGTCCTTTTGGCACCCTTGCACCCTTGAAATTGCATGCGCAAATTGCGAGTACCTAATGGGTACTCGCAAATTTCACATGCAATTCTCATTCATTCCTATGGGCCTGTAGGCCCATAGGAATGAATGGGAAGCCATTCCTTAATTGCGACTCGCAATTTGCAAGTCGTAATTAAGGAATGTGTAGGAATCGCTATTTTTTTGCGATTCCTACATGCATAAGCTTTTGCGATTCCTTAATTGTGATTCCTTAATAATCGCAATTAAGGAATCGCAAAAGCCAACATTGATGCATGTGGAGGTAAATCCCTGCATAGGCATCTAACTAAAGTTGAGCAAACATGTCTGAAAACGGAGATAGAGACTCATGCCGGTGTGTTGTAAGTTGATTTATCATTTTTACAGGCAGTCTCCAATATGCTGAAAAGTCACAGGATGGCCAACTTTCACCCCTCCACTGGTTTTTTGTGTGCCCACTTCAATAACTTAAACCTAGAACAGCACACACGAATGTTAATCACGGCCAGATTCTCAGAATAAGTCATGGATCTGCTCCTGTAGGTTTAGTACCAGGCAATAATGTAGATTTATGACGTTCTCTAATTCTCAAAACTTTTGCAAGTGATGCCTGGAAAGTTGTAGCTTTTCATGTGTAATCCTGTAAAAGTACTTTTTTTCAAGCAGAAATGTACTTGTGCATATCTTTGCATGTGAAAAAAAGTCTCTGGGCCTGATTTAGATATTGGCGGACGGGTTACTCCATCACACCCGTGACTGATATCCCAGCTGCCGAAATATAAATCACATTATATCCTATATAATATAAATCCCATTATATCCTATATAATATAAATCCCATTATATCGTATTCCTGCGGTAGAGCTAGAGTGCAGTAGAAGTCATCAAAAGCAAAATGACTGCGAATATTTTCATTTTGACTCACTCGCAATTATGTTTCTGAATTTCTCTCAATTAAGTTTCTGGATTTCTCTCAATTATGTTTCTGGATTTGTATTCTGAGGTAATGTTACAGCTTTTAGTGTTATTGTGTAGGTCATTCTGTACACTAATGAAAAATAATATTTAAGCAACAGTCACAGGGAATACCATGGCACTATATTCTCCTTTAATGAACTGTGAAGCAGACAAATACCATACTAACTCGCAATTAAGTGTGTTATGTTGTTTCCTCAGGACCCGCCCTGGTGCAGCAGCTGATGTCTGTCATGATAAGCGAGCACGACAAGCTGTTTCCCGCTGAGGACATTTCTCACGCTGCCCAGCCTGCTCAGTCTAGGCCTCGACCAAACTTAGCCTGTTCCTTCCCCAGACTGTGCCACGAGGATCATCAAAGGGAAGCTCGTGCCAAATCCCTCTCCCTGCCTCTGACTGCTGGGCCTGGCCTACCCAGGGCCGTTACAGAGAAGAATGCAACAAGCAATTCATGGCTCGCCTTGCACGAGCAGACGGAGAGCTGTCAATCAAACAGCACAGACATTAATCACGCCGACAGTAGGCCTCTGCCCTCCAAAGACCTGAGTGCGCATGCGCAGGGCAGCCACTACAGAGGCTTGGCGCCCAACCCGCAGGCCCCGACTGGCTTAATAGCAGATGAACATGTAGATGAAACAAGATCTGATCCTCACGAAAATGGAACATTTCCAACTATTCCAAACGTTCCGGACAGCTGTAGGGCCGAGCACAAGTTTAACATTCCACAGAAAAACACAACAACTTTCTCGTGCGAGGTCAAACTACCCATATACGACAACATTTATTTTGCTCCTCTCTTGAGCGCCGTGGAAGCTGACGGCGCTGACCGCGACTCATGGTGCAGCTCTCCTTGCGAGAACATGCTTGAGGGAAAGTCAAGCTCCCGCCATTCCTCCAGGACCAGCTGCGCTCTGGAACTGAGCGCGGCCACGCCGACCCGCGCGAGCTCGGTCTTTGGCACCGTGAGCAGCAGCAACAGCTACAACAGCGAAGTCTTCCTCCCTGCAACTGACAGCTCGGCCAGCCAGAACCCTCTGCAGTGCCTTGTGGTTGGCCTGAAGCACCAAATAGCCAACCAGAAAGCAAACTATGAAGCAAAAATTAAAAGGTACTGTAAACTAATTTGTAGCTTTTAGAATCATTGTTTCATCCATTTTATGTGGTTTAAAGATGACTTAAGACACACCTAACAGAAATCTAAATAATCATGGCTGCCAAGATTTCAGTTTGCTAATGTGTGACATTTCCATGTCTTGGTGGTACCTATGTGTGGCATTTAAATCTTTTATGTGTGACTCTTTGTAAAAAGTGGAAATGAGTTCAATATTAGACATTATCCCTTCTGTGCACGTTAATTGTCTCTACTAATTTCTTTAAGACAGCTCCAACGCTGCAGAAGTGCATATGCATATTTTTAACCTAACCCTTTCTGACACAGGGCACCTGGCAGCTGTGGTATTACAGTGCTTTTCTCTCTGTGCCTCTGGGCCCTGTGTTGTTAGGTTTCAGATCAGGACCAAACGTGTTGTATCCTATCAAATATAAACAAGCTTGTCCGCAAAAGTTTCAGATATGGACCAGCTCCCAAACACTTCCAGTCCTTGTGCATCTCTGTTGTGAGTACCATGAGCTCCACAGCTTTCACAGGACAGCCTGGCACGTGAAGGAGCCTTGCTTCTGGCTGTGGCATGACCTACCACCCCATTCAGAGCTGAGTACAGCAGGAAAACTGCTGGAGAAAGTACCAAACCAAAGAAAAAACTACCTAAGGCACCCCTTCGCACCATACTACCCCTAAGGTGAAGGGAATTTTGACCAGTAGCGCCCCCTTAACCTAAAGCAGCTCCTCCGCCAAGAGACAGAAGATTCCTCACCATAATCAACCTCTAAACCAGCCCCATGCTGTTGGAGGCCAAGGGAACTCAGCTAGTGCTTAGAGGTGACCGAGGTGACACCACATCCATAAATAAAATTCTGTAAAACCTGCCAGGAAACTTGACACCCTCCTCTGCTCCTTTGCCCTCTTTGCTATAGACTCATCTTTCTCTTTTTTGTCATCTCTCTCCCCCCCACCTTTCTTTCCCATCTTCCTTTTCCACTCTGCCTCTCCCCATCTTTGGTTCTCTCTACCTCTCCTCACGATTCATCTTTTTCTCACCACCTTCTTCCCTTGCCATGCCTTCCTTTTCTTCCACTTTTATTGTTCCTTCCTCTCTTCCTCTGTCAATGTTTCTCTAGCTCAGTTTTACTCATCATCTCTTCTCTACCTCCTACTGTCTAGCCCTCTAACCCATCTCACCTTCATCTTTTTGTCTCATTTCTCATCTTCTGCCTCACCCTTCTCTGCCATCCCATTGACCGCCCCTCTAGCCTTTTCTTTCTTCCACTCTGATCCATATCCCACCACACTTTACCTTTCTCCCCTCTCCTCCACTTTTCTCTTCAAACTATAGTCACCATATTCTCATCACTTTCTTTCTCCCTGTCCCTCTCTCCTCGAACTTGTCTTCTCTTTTTTTCTCTTTCATCTCAACTCGTCTCACTTCCCACTTCTTATGTTTGTACTACTCTTCAACTATTTGCCCCTCAATGTTCCTCCACTTCTACCTTGTCATTATTTTCTCCTCCTTTTCTTCTTTTCTCTCTCTCATTACTTCCCTCTCCCTCTCCCCTTTGTGTGTGCCTGTATCTGATCTCTCTCCTTCCTCCTTCGTTACTGTTGACATTACATCACACAAATAAAAATAAAAATTCCACCTAGTCACTTGATTGGACTATATAAATATTGTTTCATTTAGTAAAGAAAAAATAACTTGTTTTGTCCTATAATTATTATTAGAAAAGAAGCAGATCGTCAGATTAGTATTTTTCATCTCACTTTTTTTTTTAAACTTTATTTTTCAGTTTATACATTTTAAAAACAATAACACACAACTGGTATCTATTCAGTGTATGTACGCAGATCGACTACCTCATTAACGACACTTAGGAGGACAGGCGGCAACAGGGAGGGAACGGATATATGGGGAAGGGATACAAAAGCATATTATAATAGTGTCGTGAGAAGAAACCAGGCACATCGCTGATACAGACAATAGATATCACTGTGGTCCAGCCCCCTGCTCCCCACTAGATCCAAACCCAACGGGCGCCCACCACTCCCACTGTCAGTTGTGTCATGTGAGGAGAGCTCCTCTCTTCATCACACTAGTTAATTGAATTTTATTTAAAAAGCATTGTGATGACAAATAATCTTGGTTGTTAAGCATATGTATACATTTGTCCAAATCTGCATTTGTACTTGGGCACAAGATGTCCCTGCCAGTCACTGATGCTGCTCAAGTTACAGCAGTTTCACAAAATATAGCACTGAGCTGTGAGACAAAATGGCCTACCGAGTTTCTTACTTTTATCCTTATGAGGTCGCCGGTCAGCAGAAAGGTGGAGGCAGGCAATCTCGGTATGCATGCAAACTCCACTCCTCTCCACACACCACCCTGCACAGCTAGGCACTGCTTACCCTCATGATACTTTATACAGTTTCTGACCAGGGCAGGCCCTAGTGAAGATTTCAAGATGCTGGTGTATTTGTTCTCGCCTCTGATTCCACCCATCCTCTGACTTGGCACATAGCTGCAGCAGACAGACACTCAGCATATGCATTAAATACACAATGTGAGGCTGAGCACCTTGAGCAAAGAACAAAGAAAAGCTCTATCAGCATGACTAATGCATTTCAATAAGGGTATGCGGATAAAGCACTGAAAAGTGTTAGTTTAACCCCTGATGCGTGGTACTTGATAGGGCTGAATAATTGTGATTTGTAAAGCCAGTAGTAATACTGTCAACCTGTCAACACAAGGGTCCTAAAATGCAACCTTGAACATCAACATTCCCGGGGGAAAAAATTACCTGTTTTGGCAATGGGGTAGCTGTGGTATTTGGGCCTGGGCTTGGCCGTTACACAAGGAATCCTGCAAAACCCAGACATTTTTTCAAACTAGACATGCAGGGGAATCTAGGGTAGAGTACATTGGATGGATCCCATGAAGGTTTCTTAACCACAATGCCCTTCAAATCTCAAACTTTGCCTAAAATCACACATTTTCCTCACATTTCTGAGGGAAAGTTCTGGAATCTTCAGAGACCACTCAACATTCCAACACTTTTCCAAATAAAATAGTGCTCCACTTGTGTGGCTCAGCCTAATGCACGTGACTCAACACACCTCAAAACGTAACATGGAGACCTCAGCATTATCTCTGGAAAAAGTTACCTGTTTTGGCAATGCTGTTTTGGCAATGCGGGTAACTGCAGAATTTAGGCTCTGGCTTGGCTGCCCACCAAAGGAAATCTATCAAACCCAGACATTTTTTAAAACTAGACAGCCGTGGCAGTCCATGGTGGCGTGTCTTGTGTGGATCCCATAATATAAGCTTACCCATAATACCTTGTGTGGCTCTGCTTAACACCCACAACACAAGGGCCCCAAAAGTTAATGTGGAGACATCAACATGTCCTTTATAAGAATTACCTGTTTTGGTGATTGGGTAGCTGCTGTATTTGGGCCTTAACTTAAACGTTATCCAGAGACACTTACCAAACTTAGATATTTTTGTAAACTAGACACCAAAGTAGTCCAGGGTGGTGTGCCTTGCATGGTTCCCACAAAGTTTTCTTAACCACAATGCAATGTAAACCTCAAATTTTGCCTAAAATCACAAATTCTTTCTCATGTCTGTGTCAGAAAGTTCCAGAATCTGTGGGGATTCACGAAATTCCTAACACCCAACGGTCCCAAACTTCTCCCAATAAAAATACTAATTCACTTGTGTGGCTCGACCCAGCACCCTCGACTCAACAGACCATAAAACGCAATGTGAAGATCACACCAATATCTGTAAAAAATTACTTGGTTTGGCAATGGGAATAGCTGCAGACTTTGGACCTGAGCTAAGCTGTTACACAGGGAAAGCTCCCAAACCCAGACATTTTTGAAATGTAGACACCCAAAGAAGTCCAGGTTGATGTTCCTTGAATAGATCCCACCAAATTTTCCTACCCATAATGCCCTCAAATTTTACCAAAAATCACAAATTTTCCTCATATCTTAAAGAAAGTTCAGAATCTGCGTGGATCCAAAAATATCTGCCATCCAATGTTCACCACTTCACTGCCCATAGCCCATGACACAAGGACCCGAAAACGCAAGATGCAGACCTCAGCATTTTCTGTAAATTTCTTTACCTGTTTTGCCAATGGGAGTAGATTTTTGGGCCCAAACTCAGTTGTCACCCAGGGAAACCTACCAAACCCAGACATTTTTGATAACTAGACGCATAGCGGAGCCCAGGGTAGTGTGCCTTGCCAGGATCCCACAAGTTTTGGAACACCCAATATCTTTCAGGCCTCAAAATGTTTCTAAAATCACAAATTATTCTCTCATTGTTCTGAGGGAAAATTCCAGAATCTGCACAGATCCACATATTTCCTACCACCAAGCGTTCTCACACATCTTCCAATAAAAATGGTGCCCTACTTGCCACACCAGGGTTCATGTGAGTCTTGCATGGAACTGCTCAAGCCAGGGACCATATGAGTCTTCCATGGTCCCTGGTTTGCTGTGTTCCTATCATGTGTGCTGTGGGCACAAAAAGACTCTTGGGCCTGTACTGGACTGGGGCACAGCCTGATGGCTGGGTGGGCTTCCCCTCACCCTAATTTTCTATGAACCTTTTCCCTGGTGTTTAGTAGGCTTTTTACATCCAGGAGGAGGGTAAATACACCCTATCCTACACCAGCATAGATTAAAGACAGTTGTGTCTGTGGGCAAGTTGAAGCACAGGCCCATTCCCAGGGGGGCACTCCTCCCCCAAAATACTTAAAGTAAAAACATTCCCTGGTAGTCTAGTAGGCTTTATTACCACCACCAGGGTATGATTGGGGTATAAACATCCCTTATCTGCCCCCAAAGGGGGCCAAACATTTGTTGTGCACAGGGTGGAGGGAGCCCAGGCACATGTCCAGTGGGTCCTTTCCGCACTAAAAACAATAAATAAGCCCTTTAGTGGTGTTCTAGTGGGCATTCTGCTAACCCAGGGGGCATTTCAGGGGTAAACACCCCACTGTCTGTCCGCCAGGGGAAGACAGAAAGGCAGACTCTTGTGCCTAGAAAGGAGCATAGGCCACTGCTGATGCAGTTTATCCGCACCAAACAGTAAATGAAGACTTCTGTGGTAAACAACTCCTATGCACCCATCGCGAGGGGGGGAAGAAAGTCTCTTGTGCCAAAGGGTGGGGGAGCACAGTCAGGGCCATATCAAGGGGGCTTCCCCCCCAAAAAAAACCCAGGAAATAAAAAATATTCCCTGTCAGCCCCATTGGGGAGCAGATTGGGGATAATCACCCCCTATCACTCCCACTCCCTAGACTATTGTGCCCAACTGGAAGCATAGACCCGTCTCCAGGTGGGTGCTCCCTCCAAAGAGTAAATCAAAAATATTCCCTGGTGGTCTAGGGAGCTTTTTCTTTCCTGGGGTAAAAACTCTATCCGTTCCTAAGGCGCGGTGGAAAGACTGTTGTGGCAGCAAGAGGATGGACGTAGGCCCATGCCCAAGGGGGGCCAAAACAGTCGCCCTGTTGTCCAGTGGAGTGAATCCCTGCTTGGATATCATGTGCCCAGTGCGTACGCCAAGCAGGGATCCACTAGGGGGATACAGTGATGGAAGGATACCTTGTCTCATGCTGATCAGTAATCAGGGAGCAGAGTTACGCCCCCCTTGGGGTATTTATCAAAAGTGAAAGCAGGCTATGCCATTAGCACGGCCTGCTTTCATTTTTGTTTTAATGTGATGTCAGCGCACTGTTTGCTCTGCATGTCATAGCAAATCAAAAAACCTCGAAATTGGAACATGAAGGCAACTCTTCCCTCACAGCCCGACATCGATTTCAGAAAAGAAATTGTATTTTCCAGTACAGTGGATGACTCGTTGAAGTCCACCACACACTGTTAAGATACTGCGGTGGACATCAACGGGTTACCCATGCACTGAAGCAGTTATTAAGTTGGTGTTGGGACACAAAACTCCTCTGCTTGGCAACAGACGTGCACTCCTGCCCAGAGTGCCCCCGTTGCATTGCTATCTGGGTCCTTGGTACTTATTTTTGGTCATGGCCGAACACAGTTCATGCATTTGCGCCATGACCTAGGCCTGTCTCGTAGTAATGGTGTCTACTTAGACCAGCGCACAAAGCACTGCCTTTGTAAAGGTAGAGAGCTACTGCCCTTACCTTAGACTTGATGATAGTAGTATACTCGTATTTGTGTTCAGTAGAATCAGTAATGTGAACAGGCCTTTCTAGGTCTCGCCTAGGCAACGAGCATGCGCTGCACTAGGAGGGCCTTTAGCCATCTGTCTTCCCTTTTTAAGCACCCACACTCGTGCTTGTGGCGGCATCCACCTTGCGGGAGCGAGCAGCGGCACAGCCACGTTAATTACAAACATATGGCCACTGCTCGCTCCAGCATGGTGGATGCCGCCACAAGCACGAGTGCTGGAAAAGTGAAGACAGTGAAGACTGCTTGTTTACGTCGACGTGAAGCACTTCCACCCGTCACTGCCTCTCTTTCATTGCTGCTTTTGAAGGTTGATTAGCCCAGTGCGACAGCTGCACTTGCTAAGCCGAATAGTGAACAATGGCAGACGTGCGCTTTTGTTTTCTTCAGTGCTTGTTTCTTTCTAATATTCGGCCTCTTTCTGCTCTCCCATGTGCCCCCTTCGAGATCCTCCTCTCCTTCCGCATTCTGCCAGCACCCTCCCACGCAATAGTTATCCACCACCAGGTTCACCACCACCACATCCACCACTACCACCACCACCATCACCACGTCCACCACCACCACCACCACGTCCGCCACCAATACCACGTCCACCACCACAACGTCCATCACCACGTCCACCACCACCACGTCCACCACCACCATGTCTATTACCACCACCACGTCCACGTCCACCACCACGTCCACCACCACCATGCCCACCACCACCATGTCCACCACCACCACGTCCCCCACCATATCCACCACCACCACCATATCCACCACCACCACGTCCACCACCACCACTTCCACCACATCCACCACCACATTCACCACCACCACGTCCACGACCACCACGTCCACCACCACCAAGTCCACCACCACCATGTCCACCACTACCATGTCCACCACTACCACGTCCTCCACAACCACGTCCTCCACAACCACGTCCACCACGTCCACCACTACATCCACCTCGTCATCCACCACAACAATGTCATCCACCACCACATCCACCATGTCCACCACCAGCACCACGTCCACCACCACCATCACGTCCACCACCACGTCCACCACACCACATCCATATCCACCACCACATCCACCACCACCACGTCCACCACCACGTCCACCACTACCACCCTGTCCACCACCACCATGTCCACCACCACTACATCAGCCACCACCACGTCCACATCCACCACCACCATGTCCACCACCACCATGTTCACCACCACCACCATGTATTCCACCACCCCTTCCACCACCACCACGTCCACCACCACATCCATCACGTCCACCATCACCACGTCCACCACCACCACGTCCACCACCAACACGTCCACCTCCACCACATCTGCCACCACGTCCATCCCCAGCACCACATCCACCACCACCACATCCACCACCACCACCATGTCCACCACCACGTCCACCACTACATCCACCACCACATCCACCACCACCACGCCCACCACCACCAGGTCCACCACCACCACGTCCACCACCACCACCATTTCTACCACCCCCACGTCTACCACCACCATGTCCACCACCACGACCACATCAGCTACCACCACCACATTCATCACCAAGATCACGTGCACCACCACCACTATATCCACCACCATCACCACGTCCACGACCACCATGTCCACCACAACTACCACCAACACCACATCCATCACGTCCACCTTCACCACGTCCACCACCACCACATCCACCACCACCACATCCACCACCACATCCACCACCACCACGTCCACCACCACCACTTCTACCACCCCCACAACCACCACCACGTCCACCACCACCATGTCCACCACCACAACCACATCAGCCACCACGACCACATCAACCACCAACACCACATCCACCACCAACAGGTCCATGTGCACCACCACATCCACCATGTCCACCACCACCACGTCCGCCACCACCATATCTACCACCACCACGTCCACCACCATGTCGAACACCACCACGTCCACCATCTATACATCCACCACCACCATGACCACCACCACGTCCACCACCACCATCACATCCACCCCCACCACGTTAGCCACCACCATGTCCACCACCACCATGCCCACCACCATGTCCACCACCACCACGTCCACCACCACCATGTCCACTACCACCACAACCACATCCACCACCACATCAGCCACTGTTGGGCTTGGCCAGGGTCATCCCTGAGCTTTTTGCCTTCCTCCAATATCTTTTCTGCCCTGTTGTTGGCTGTTTTATGACTCTGGGCACTTTAACACTGCTGATCAGTGCTAAAGTGCATATGCTCTCCCTATTGTAAATTAATGTAAATTGCTGATTCCATGATTGACTATTTGGTTTACTTGTCAGACCCTAGTTCAGTACACTGAGTGTGCCCAGGGCGTGTAAATCCAAATGCTTTTGGTGGGCTTGCAGCACTGGTTGTGCCACCCACAGAAGCGGCCTGGTAAAATGTGTCTAAGGTCTGCCATTGCAGAGCCTGCGTGCAGTCTGTACTGTCATGCCCTCTTGCCAGCCCCTGAACCTTCCCTTGTCTTCATATCAGACACCACTATGGTAGGCCCAAGGGCAGGGTGCATTGTAAGTATAAGGTAGGACAAGCCCTGATGTGTGTGGCATGTCCTAATAGTGAATTACAGCCATTTTTGTTTTTCACTATTGCAAGGCTACCTGTTCTCAATAGGCCTGAATGGGCTGTTAGATTATTACATTTATAACCCTAACAGACTCAGAGAACATGGTAGAAATGAGTCGGCCCAGTGGTGGATAGAGAGATCTGCATCCAGATGGGAGGGAGGAGTTCCACCTGGGACTTGAATAGGACTGTACCCGCCCCCCACAGTGCTGGCTCCACCGACTGTGGTGCGTCTGATGTCTCTGCCCTGCACACTGAAAGAAGCGAAGGAAGACTGTCAACAAAGTGCTCCAGGACTGTACTTGCCTTCCACAATGCTGGCTCCACCTCCTGTGGGGCGTCTGATGAGTCTGCCCTGCACTGTGAAAGGAAAGGAGAAGTCTCGTAAACAGAGAGCTTCAGAACTGGTTTTGACTGGGCACAGGCTACTCTCCCCTCAGAGAACAAAGGATTTTGGGGTATAAGTATTGGGAAAGAAATTAGATCACTTCTAGACTTACAAGACGAAACCTCTGCTGAGGATAGGAACCTGAAGAAACTGAGGAGAGACTATTCCCAAGCTGAAGTGCTGCTTGGGAGATTGGCCTGCAGTGGTTGCCTGACTGCCAAAGAGAGGAGACAGGACTTTGTGGAATTTACTTTCAACTTGTGCAAAGATCTCCAAGGGCTTGGAAGAGAGCTTGCCCCTGACCAAAGTCCCAGGACCAGTGGACTTCCCCAGCCTTTGTGAATTGCTGCTGGAAACGCTGTTTCAGTGGCTACAGAGGCAGGGAGCTGTGACCGACTCTAATGACCGGCCCGGTGTCCTGTAGGTACCGCATCAAGCAACGTCCACCTCGGACAACGCAAGCTCTGAGCTCACCGACTCCTTCCTGACGCCGAGCCGTTGCCTGCATGCGACTGGTGGACACCGCGACGTGCAACGCCTCGCTACACTGACTTGTACTGGTCTGACCGACGTGGTCACTGCTGCTTACTTAGAGTCCGGTGAACGCACCGGAATTGGGCACCACCTCGCACGCTTTGAGACACACCGCCCGACTCGCACCCCTGTCCGGACTGATCAGCGCCAGCTTCTGAACTCCGGCTCTGTCGCCGCACCGCAAGCTGCAAGCACTTCATCGAAGCACCGTCTCGCCCTGCAACGCACGCCTTGGATCCACCGACTCTGTCAACGGCCACTGCCTGCACCGCATCGAGGGACGCGACGAACACCGGAACTGGTTCGCACATCCGTGCCGGCTGCCTCAAATAAAAGGTACTGTGACTGAGTCTGTCGACATTTGAGTGGGCCCTTACCGACGCGGTTCGCTGTATTTGTTAGACTCTGTGTTATTTCAACAACACGGTAGCCGGTCCTGGCTACCGACTCGCATAGAACCTTGATGTCCGCCTTTTCAACCAGAACTCTTGAATTCTATTAGTACTGTGGATTATTGTTGTCATTATTGGTCTTGTGGTAACTCTATATAAAATATACTTATTTTCAATATAAAACCTTGTGTGGTTTCCATTTGTAGTGTTGTCACTAGATTACTGTAGGTGGTCACAAATGCTTAACTTACAATGCCTCTGAGCTAAAGCCTTGCTGCTAGTGCCAAGCTACCAAGGGGGTGAGTAGTGGTTATTTTAGGAGTGTAATCCCCTTATCCTGACTAGAGGAGAGGGTCCCTATTTGTCACAAGTACCTACCTGTGCCAACTCTAGACCCCCATTTCTAACAGCCACCAACACCACCACCATGTCCACACCACCTTGTCAGCCACCACCACCACGTCCACCACCACCACGTCCACTACCACCATCATGTCCACCACCAACACCACCACATCCACCACCACGTACACCACCACCACCATGTCCACCACCACCACGTCCGCCATGTCCAACACTACGTCCACTACCACCATGTCCACCAACCACCACATCCACCATCTCCTCCATGCCCACCACCACCACGTCCACCACCACGTCCACCACCATCAGCACTTCCCCTACCACCACGTCCACCACATCCACCACCACGTTCGCCACCTCATCTACCACTACCATGTCATCCTCCACCACCAAGCCCACCACCACCACATCCACCATCATGTCCACCACCAGCACCATGTACACCACCACCATGTCCACCACCACGTCCACCACACCACATCCACCACCACATCCACCACGTCTACCACCACCAAATCTACCACCACACCCACCACCACCATGTCCACCACCACCACCCTGTCCACCACCACCATGTCCACCACCACCACATCAGCCACCACGTCCACAACCACGTCCACCACCACCATGTTTACCACCACGTACACCACATCCACCTCCACCACCACCATGTCCACCACCACATCCATCAAGTCCACCACCACCACCACCGCGTCCACCACAACCATATCCGCCACCACGTCCACCTCCAGCACCAAGTCCACCCCTACCACCATGTCCACCACCTCATCCACCACATCTATGTCCACCACCACATCCACCCCATCCACCACCACCACATTCACCACTACATCCATCACCACCACGTCCACCACCACCAGATCCACCACCACCAGGTCCACCACCACTTCTACCACCTCCACGTCCAACACCACGTCCACCACCAGCATGTCCACCACCACCACCACATCAGCCATCACCACCACGTCCACCACCAAGACCACAACCACCACCACGTCCACCACCACCATGTCCACCACATCCACCACAACGTCCACCACCACCACATCCACCACCACAATGTCCACCAACACCACTACATCCACCACCACCACGTCCACCACCATGTCCACCACGTCCATCACCACCACCATGTACACCACCACCACCATGTCTTCAACCACCATGTCCAGCACCATGTCCACCACCACATCCACCACCAACACGTCCACCAGCACCACATCCACCACCACCACGTCCTCCACCACCACATCCACCACGTCCATGTCCACCACCACGTCCACCACCACCATATCTGCCACCACCACGTCCACCACCACATCCACCACCATGTCCAACACCACCAAATCCACCATGTCCACCACCACCACCACCACCACCATGTGCACCACCACCACGTGCACCACCACCATGTCCACCACCACCACGTCCACCACCCCCATCACATCCACCACCACGTCAGCCACCACCACCATGTCCACCACCACCATGTCCACCACCACCATGTCCACTACCACATCCACCACCACCACCACCATGTCCACCACCACCATGTCCACCACCACCACATCCACCTCCACCACGTCCACCATCACCACCACGTCCACCACCACCACGTCTACCACCACCACGTCAACCACATCTACCACCACCACCATAACATCCACCATCACCACATCCACCACCAACACGTCCACCACCACCACCACCACCACCACGTCCACCACCACCACCACCATGTCCACCACCACCATGTCTACCACCACCATGTCCACTACCACCACATCCACCACCTCCACGTCCTCCACCACCACCACCACATCCACCACCACCACCATGTCCACCACCACCACGTCAGCCACCATGTCCATCACCACCACGTCCACTACCATCATGTCCACCACCACAACCATGTCCACCATCACCACGTCCACCAACCACCACATCCACCACCACCACCATGTCCACCACCACGTCCACCACCACCAACACATCCAACATCACCACCACCACCACGTCCACCTCCAACACCACCTTGTACCCCACCATGTCCATCACCACCACGTCCACCACCACCACGTCCACCACCACATCCACCACATTCACCACCACCACGTCCACCACCACTACCACATCCACCACTCCACGTCCACCACCACCATGTCCACAGCCACCATGTCCACAACCACCATGTCCACCACCACCATGCCCACCACCATGCCCACCACCAGCACATCCACCACGTCCACCACCTCCACCATGTCCACTACCACTACCACCACCACGTCCACTACCACCACCATGTCCACCACAACCACGTCCACAACCACAAAATATCCACCACCACGACCACATCCTCCACCACCACGTCCTCCACCACCACGTGCACCACCACCACTTGCACCAGCACCACATCCATCATCACCACATCCACCACATCCACCAGTACCGCCACATCCACCACCACCACGTCCACCACATCTACTACCACCACCACATCCGCCACCACCATATCCACCACCATGTCTTCCACCCCCTACCACGTCCACCACCACCTCCACGTTCACCACCATGTCCAACACCACATCCACCACCACCACTACTACATCCACCATCACCACGTCCACCACTACCAAATCAACCACCACCACGTCCACCACCACATCCACCACCCTGTCCACCACCACCACGTCCACCACTGCGTCCACCATGTCCACTACCACTGCCACCACATCCTCCACCATCACATCAGCCACCAACACAAACACCATGTCCACCACCACCATGTCCGCCACCACCAATTCCACCACCACATCCACCATCACCACGTAAACCATCACCACGTCCACCAGCACGTCCACCACCACCATGCCCACCACCATGTCCACCACCACCACCTCCATGTCCACCACCACATCCACCACCACCATGTCCTCCACCACAACTTCCACCACCACCACGTCTACCATGACATCCAGCACCAAGTCCATCACCAAGTCCACCACCACGTCCACCACTACGTCCATGTCCACCACAACCACCACTGTCAACACCACCACGTCCACCACCACATCCACCACCACCACGTCCACCAACAACACCACGTCCACCACCATGTCCACCAAGTCCACCACCACGTGCATCACCAGGTCCACCACCACCATGTCCACCATGTCGACTACCACCACCACCATGTCCAACACCACCACGTCCAACACCACCACTTCCACCACCACCATGTCCACCACCACCATGTTCACCACCACCAGATCCACCACCACCACGTCCACCACCACGTCCACCACAACATCCACCACCACATCCACCACGTCCACCTCCACCACATCCACCACCATGTCCACCACCACCAAGTCCACCACCACCATGTCCACCACCAACAGTCCACCACGTCCACCACCACCACATCTGCCATCATATCCACCACAACCACGTCAACCACCACGACCACATCCACCACAACGTCCACCACCACCACATCCACCACCACCACATCCACGTCCACCACCACCAAATCCACCACCACCATGTCCCCCACCATCACGTCCACCACCACCATGTCCACCACCACCATGTCCTCCACCACCACCACGTCCACCATGTCCACCACCATCACCACCACGTCCACCACCATCACCACCACGTCCACCACCACCACCACGTCAACCACCACCACTTCCACCAACACCACCATGTCCACCACCACGTCCACCAGCACGGCCATCACCCACACCACGTCCACAACCATGTCCACCACCACCACATCCTCCACCACATCCACTACCACCATGTCCCACACCACCACCACCACATCCACCACCACATCCACCACCACCACATCCACCACCACCACGTCCACCACCATCACCACGTCCACCACCACCACATCCACATCCACCAACACGTCCACCACCACCACATCCACCACCACGTCCAACACCACCACATCCACCACAACGTCCACCACCACTTCCACATCCCCCACCACCACGTCCACCACCACCTGCGACAGGTAAAGTGTCACTGGAGGGCAGGGTTAATAGGAGTGTCAACCCCGGCTGTACATGGGACATTTAAAGATGCATTGGGTGCGGGAATAGGGGCTAGAAGTATTACACCAGACCCAATATACATTTTGAAGAGGCGTAATGTCACAGGGGCTCCTGTAAAACCACTCACAGCATCTCTACCTCACAGTGGCATACCTGCTCGAGCCACTCAGTCAAAACAAGCATTGGAATAGCCAATAGGTCTCACCTTTGGGACCTTATAAGTGTTTAGCCATGCAACACTTGATGTTGTTGCACCAAGGATATTGTGCTGGATAACTAAACACTTATAAGGTCCCAAAGGTGAGACCTGCTGGCTATGCCAATGCTTGTTTACCTTTGTCACAGAAGTTGGGCCTATTGGCCCATTTGTGTAATGTTCTGTGGCTGTGTATTCATCTCACCCTTGGCCTGCATGGATTGTGCATAGTGCCAGACAGTGTATGATACTTTCGTAAGCATGCTGGGTTGTATGTGTGTTCCCGTGGATGGTACATAACATGAAGGTCTGTAGGTTCTATTTTGGAAGCACAGAGCCTGGAGAGGCTAGAGAGGTGAGGACTGCAAACCACAGACAGGAGATGTGTATTTCTAGTATTCTTGAGAGCTTGCTGGGACATACACTCTGAAGGGATAGGAGCAGATCATCCTCTGTGCACTTCAAAGGCCTCTTTGATTTCAGGAACAGTTACTGGTCAGTGGGTCCTGGGCTCATTGTCAAGAATATGGTGGGGCTGATAAGGTTGGCACTGCCAGGTAATCTTGACAGAAAGGATAACTTAATCCTGTGACCCTTTATGTGGCATATTTCAGTGGAGGCGGACAGCCAGGTGTGATCCTTGGTTACTTACTTAACCTGTGTTGTGGGTCACTCAGAAATGGAGCCATTCCTGATGTGGCAGATTGTCCCTTTAACAAGGGGTAGTGCAGAACAAGAGCACTTTAAAGGAGTTGACACCCACAGCACAAATTTAAAAGGCCAGACACTAAATCACATATGTATCAGGACTTTGACCATGGGAGCATGAGCACCATATTTGGTTGAACAACACTGTCTCATCAGAAAAGGGAAGATTGCTACAACGTCTTGCTGCTGGAACCAAGACTGGGGACCAAAGTCTGCCAGTCTCCCATTTGAATGATGGGCCATCACGCTGGAGCCAAGAACACATGTCCTAAATCACAGATCTCATTGAGACCATCGCCCCTGGCCCCATTATGCTTGAAGGGGACCATTGGGACTGCTGGGGCTGTTGCCCAGTTCCACCTAGACTGCTGAAGCCATCACCTGGTGCAATTGTGAATGAGGTCCATTGCCTGTGTCTGTGCACCCGAGTACCATGAGGGGACCACTGAGACTATTGGGGCCGTTGCCTGTGTTAGAGGAGTTCCTGTAACAAGCATAGGAACTCCAGAACAAGCTGAGAAGATGCTTGCAGGAGCACACTGCTTCACCGACTTACTGGCATAAACCATGAAGACAAAGGATCCACTGCATCCGCCTGCAGGCGCCTCAGCACACCAATTCCACCAACCATGGGAAAGACATGTTGCGACCTGCTCATTGTTGAGCACGAGGACAGAAACATTCCAGCTCCTGAACTCTTCTGAAGACCGCAGTTGGAGTAAGGTGAAAGTAGGACCTTAGAGCCATGTAAGACTTGTTCAAGCTCAGCGTCTGTCTGCCTGGAAAACTACAAAAATATTATAAAGGGGTTCTGCCCAAATTACCCTCCCATACCTGAGCAAGGGTCATCAAAAAGATGAAAAAGTAGAAAAAAGTGGTTCTGAGGGATCAATTCAACATTTAATTCTAAACAAGATATATTTAATTATCCTGTTATTTACAAATATTTGCAATCCAATCAATGTGCACAAGTTATAAGAACATGTATACGTGTCACAAGACAAGGTGGCGCACAAAAACAACAAGCATTGGAAATGCAATAGGTCTCGCATTAGGAAAGTTTGAGCTATTGGTATTGTAAATGACACTTTTTTTATTTATGTGTTGGTTTTGAAAGTAGCAAAATTAATAGCTTTGTCAGTTGCAATGTCAATAGTTTTAACTTTTGCAAATGTGACACCTATAGCATTTGTAATGCAATGTGTGTTGTATTTACGTGACTTAGATGTATTGATATTGCAAATAACAATGGCTTTTAATTTTGTAAATAATTAATACTTAAATAAAAGTTATTGTAATTTATAATGGCAATAGCTTAAACGTTTGTAAATAACTTTTGTGAAGATTATGTTCAGTGTATTTTATTGTGACGAAAATCCAAGAACATTGCATTTGCACCTACACACACACACAGCCACACACATATAGATGTGGTGGTGGTGGATCTGGGGAATATGGTGGTGGTGGATGTGGTGGTGGTGGTGATGGTGGATGTGGTGGTGATGGTGGTGGATGTGGGGGTGGATGTGGTGGTGGATGTGGATGTGGTGGAGGTGGTGGATGTGGTGGTGATGTGGTGGATGTGGTGGTGGTGGATGTGGTGGTGGTGGATGTGGTGGTTGTGGATGTGGTGAAAGTGGTGGTGGATGTGGTGGTGGATGAGGTGGTGGATGAGGTGGTGGATGTGGTGGTGGATGTGGTGGTGGATGTGGTGGTGGATGTGGTGGTGGATGTGGTGGTGGATGTGGTGGTGGTGGATGCGGTGGTGGTGGTGGATGTGGTGGTGGTGGATGCGGTGGATGTGGTGGTGGTGGATGCGGTGGAAGTGGTGGGTGCGGTGGAAGTGGTGGATACGGTGGATGTGGTGGATGCAGTGGATGTTGTGGTGGATGTGGTGGTGGATGCGGTGGATGTGGTGGTGGTGGATGCGGTGGTGGTGGATGTGGTGGTGGTGGATGTGGTGGTGGTGGATGCGGTGGTGGTGGAAGTGGTGGTGGTGGAAGTGGTGGTGGATGTGGTGGTGGTGGATGTGGCGGTGGTAGATGTGGCGGTGGTGGATGTGGCGGTGGTGGATGTGGCGGTGGTGGATGTGGTGGTGGTGGTGGTGGATGTGGTGGTGGATGTAGTGGTGGTGGGTGCGGTGGTGGTGGATTTCATGGTGGATGTGGAGGTGATGGTGGATGTGGTGGTGGTAGTGGTGGTGTAGGTGATGGTGGATGTGATGGTGGATGTGGTGGATGTAGTGGTGGATGCGGTGGTGGTGGATGCAGTGGATGTGGTGGTGGATGCGGTGGTGGTGGTGGATGCGGTGGTGGTGGTGGATGGGGTGGTGGATGTGGTGGTGGATATAGTGGTGGTGGTGGTGGATGCAGTGGTGGTGGTGGATGCGGTGGTGGATGTGGTGGCGGTGGTGAATGTGGCGGATGTGGTGGTGGAGGTGATGGTGGATGTGGTGGTGGTGGTGGATGGGGTGGTGGTTGTGGTGGATGTAGTGGTGGTGGATGTAGTGGTGGTGGGTGTGGTGGTGGTGGTGGATGCGGTGGTGGTGGTGGATGCGGTGGTGGTGGATGTGGCGGTGGATGTCATGGTGGATGTGGAGGTGATGGTGGATGTGGTGGTGGATGTGGTGGTGATGGTGGATGTGGTGGTGGATGCGGTGGTGGTGGATGCGGTGGTGGTGGATGCAGTGGTGGTGGTGGATGCGGTGGTGGATGGGGTGGTGGTTGTGGTGGATGTGGTGGTGGATGTAGTGGTGGTGGTGGTGGATGTGGTGATGTAATTGGTGGTGGATGTGGTGGAAGTGGTGGTGGATGTGGCTCCAGATAAATGATATAGGATTGTATATTGTAGACTGAGGAGAGGAACTCCTCACGGATCTGGAAAAACAGTTCTTCAAGGGAGGTATATGCTATCCACAAAATCACATTCTTCATCTTAATCCTCATTTAACATAAGCAAAAGATGCACTCTAGGGGGCAATTCGGTCAGAATAATCGAGAGGGCCTGCTGAGTAGTCTAAAAGATGCAACAATGCGATTTCATACACCGGTGGTGTGGTTCAGCGGCAACCAATGGAGCCAAGTGGACAAACACAGCATGCAGTTCTCGCAATTACCTTTATGTAATAGTCACCGGATCAGTAGGGATGGTTGGGGGGAGGGGGGGGGTGAGAATGATCGGGTTGCTTTAACGTGTGGTAGGGTTGGCGGTATCAGTGTAATGCAGGGGGCGGAGCTCCCAAATACCAGAGATAGCACAGCGGGGATTCAAGTGCCCTCTAGGGGCGTTTGAAAGTGTGCAGGTTCAGGCCACACACATGCCACGACCCGAGAGCTTTGAGGTGCAGGTAGAAGGGCCCAGTCCAGTGAAGTTTAAATGCGCACGGACAGCACGTGGGGCGTAGGCAGGTCCGGGTACAATTTTGGGGGAGAGGGGTGAATAATAGTAAAATAATGCATACGCGGGGCACATGAAGGCTGGGGTGCAGGGATACCGCTCATGAGGGGCAGTTTCTCGGATGGCCGGATGCTCAGTTTAGGAGTTACGAAGCAGCCAAGGTAATTGGGCTCAGGAGCACAATGTTACAGAAGAAAACAGTAGACAATAGCAGAGACTAAGGGGGAAGGTAGGAGGAATAAGCAAAAGATGCACTCTAGGGGGCAATTCGGTCAGAATAATCGAGAGGACCTGCTGAGTAGTCTAAAAGATGCAACAATGCGATTTCATACACCGGTGGTGTGGTTCAGCGGCAACCAATGGAGCCAAGTGGACAAACACAGCATGCAGTTCTCGCAATTACCTTTATGTAATAGTCACCAGATCAGTAGGGATGGTGGGGGGGGGGGGGGGGGGGGTGAGAATGATCGGGTTGCTTTAACGTGTGGTAGGGTTGGCGGTATCAGTGTAATGCAGGGGGCGGAGCTCCCAAATACCAGAGATAGCACAGCGGGGATTCAAGTGCCCTCCAGGGGCGTTTGAAAGTGTGCAGGTTCAGGCCACACACATGCCACGACCCGAGAGCTTTGAGGTGCAGGTAGAAGGGACCAGTCCAGTGAAGTTTAAATGCGCACGGACAGCACGTGGGGCGTAGGCAGGTCAGGGTACAATTTTGGGGGAGAGGGGTGAATAATAGTAAAATAATGCATACGCGGGGCACATGAAGGCTGGGGTGCAGGGATACCGCTCATGAGGGGCAGTTTCTCGGATGGCCGGATGCTCAGTTTAGGAGTTACGAAGCAGCCAAGGTAATTGGGCTCAGGAGCACAATGTTACAGAAGAAAACAGTAGACAATAGCAGAGACTAAGGGGGAAGGGAGGTGGCCCTTATGCTCGGGCTGCCAATTTTGGATTGGGAGAATAAGGATCGAATCTCAGCGTGGCTCAACATGCTATGATCCTGGGCAAATTATTTAATCTCCCCGTGAGTACCACAAAAATGAATTTGTCCAGGTGTGATGCAACTGGTGCTCATGTATAGGCTCATATACGGTTGAGTCGGGCTACAGCAAAACAAAGAAAGGGTCACATTTCAGGACAGAGGGTCATCATTGCTGTGGGGAGGGGGAGGAGAAATGCGACGCGACATGGCAGGCAGGGGAGGGGGCGGAGCGGGGGTGTGGGAGGAGTGCGGGAACAGACGGCGAGGGGAGGAGAGTAGGAGGAGGAGAGTAGGGGAGCTGTGGGGAGGGGGGAGGAGAGTAGGAGGAGGAGAGTAGGGGAGGCACGGCCTAGCGGCCGTGCAATCAAGAAGTGAGGGGGCGGGAGAGTAGGCAAGGCAGGCGGCTGGGGGCATGTGCACGCGCTTTTAAGCTCAATGCGCATGCGCATTGAGCTTAAAAGTCACGGGCACTGCAAGGAATTGCCACGATTCCTTGCAAGTTGGATAAAGAGTGGATAAGCCCCCATAGTCTCGCTTGCTCGATGCGCATGCGCATCGACAGGCGAGACCTAAAAATATATTAAATCATACCAAAATGAAACATACACTATATATACATCTCACATATACAATATATACACTACATATACAACAGTGTACCCTAAATATATATACAAACTTCTCACAGTATCCACTCCTAACTTAGAGTGATACACATCAAAAAACGAAATCCTCGCAGCGCCTGAGATATTAATTCTCTTAAACAAAATATTTTTATCAAGGCGCATGAAATCAAACAAAGAATGCAAATGTATGGGGACTCCTTTTCACATAGGTGTCGACGCAGTCGCAGTCGCGTTTCCGCCAGTTGTCTCTTATGGCTTCATCAGGACAAGGGTAATTAGAACTAAATTCACGGGGGATAAACCAATCCCAATGGACGGGACAGCTTCCTCGTCAGGTGCACACTAAATGTGCCCCTCAAATCAATAAAGGCGCCCACTTGGAGGTCCAGAGGTACGCTTGATTGACAAAATGAGCTGGGAAAGTATTTCACTACTTTTTAAACTCTTTTAACTCCTTATTCGTGAGTGAGGGGAATTCTAAACTCCATCTCCAAGCACTCGCAGCAGAAAACATCAGCGTTATCGAGCCTGGAGAACTAAACAACTTTCAAGGCCAAATCCTGACTTTGATGCTCTGGAGAGGGCAGCACCTGGAGTCACTTCATAAAATCCACCACATACGTGGAGTATATCATGGGGAGGAGAAGGGGGAATTAGAGGAAACATAGGAGGGAGTGCTAGTGTAGAGCAGATTCATTTTAATCCGCTAGGTGCAGGGTCACCACTCTTGCCACGGGTCCTTATCAAGTAAGGAGGAATCAACAGTGGAGCGAAGTACAAACTCATTTATTAATCATTCATGAATGGGTCTACATTCAACTAGCACAATGGAGTTACTCAAGGAGGAAGCACGCTTGAACTATGGTTACATGGGTTTCTAGAGGGAAGATCACAAACAAGGATCGCCCAGATGTAAATAGAACTTTGGAAAGAACACACAAATGAGGTAAGGCAAAACTCAACAGCCTCTGTGTCGTGTACAAATACTACGTTTTAAGGCTGAACAACAAGATGTGCTATTCTGAGTAGACTTTACTTAAGGATTAACTATTGCTTGAAAACGTTCGAGCAAGCTGACTCTACATGTTTACATAGCCTATAATGTCCCAACCTGCAATTCTTTACTCATGTTTATACAGATGCTGTGTCAGAAAGAGAGCCAGGCTGAAAGTAGGACAGGGGTGAAAATGGATGAAGCACAGCTTAATCAAAACATGAAAGAATCAGATTTTACATTTTAACAGTCCTTCCTTTTCAGCGGTGCTGAATCCATTCTAAGAGGTACACGTATTAATCGTGTACATTAATATTCATCAATTTCAGTATGCATCATCATTTCGCTATTCAATTCATGAACATTAATTGGGGAAGGCTTTATACTGTTACAAGTAGTTATATAAGCTGTACATGTCACAGGGGCATGCTGAATGCAGCAACAGCAAGTGAGAAAGGCGGCGCCTGTAATCACTATTCCCATTAATAATTTTCAGCTCCAAGCAGAAACAATACCCCAAAACCATTCTGACCAAGTCCATGCTCCTTTTTCCTGGTGTATTTTTGCAGCTGTTTTGGTAAAGCTTTTGTGTGGCTAAATTAACATTAAGGGCGTTTTATGGATTTGACAGTGGGAATCCTTAAGAGAGGACAAGGTGAAGTGATAATGTTCAGATGCGGTAGGAGTGGGGGCACTAGGCTATGAACAGGGTAATATGTTTTAGGCCTCTAAAATAGACCCAAAAATCCCAATACTAACAATAGAAAATATACAAATATCCCTATTTTTCTCTTTCTAATCCAGAACTGTCAGCTTTTAGCAGGGGTATTCGAGGCAAGTACTTTCATTCCTGCTAATAGGTCAAAAAACACCTTCCCAAAGGGCTTTAATGGCAGATCGCCAACTTTACACATTTCACCCTAATCTATATATAAATATCTATTTCAGAAGAACACCTAATACTATTCCCTATACTGATCTTTTATATTCAACCTGTATTTTTCCTAAACTTCCTTCCTCTTACTGTAGTATTTGTTGTTTGATTGCCAAGATAACAAAGAGTAGTGTAACGATCAGCCAGAAACAGAGTAATGTAATCTCAATTCTCCCAAAATTCCCTCACTACACTATCAGAGAGCAGTAAGTCCCCAGTGTCTTTTACTTCAAAGCCTCACTGGCAAGCTTATGTAACGGTCCGGACATTGGCGGTCTTGACCACCGGCATAGGTTGCTACCGCTCCAGTGATAGTTTCTTCAATCAAGGTCAATAGTTCTTTCGGCTCTTGGCCGCATTTTGTATCAGGGCTGAACAATGTCAGGATGTTCAAACAGAATCTGTTCACCTGGGTCAGGCATGATGGCAGTAAGTTATTGTTCCAATGACACCACTTCACCATGTTTCAAAAGATCACCATCTCCAAAAGTCACCTGCTGAGAGATCTGATCATATTAAAAATGAGGTATTCCTCTTGTTATCCACTGATCATATGGCAAAGGAAGTGGTGCTTGCTTTCTCCACATAACTAGCATGGATCCAGTGTCTGTGCCCTGTGCACTTAACAGCAGTTTGGGTGATGAAGAGAACTTGCACTGGCCTATGAAACGGTTGGGTAAAGACACTGTCTCTAGGCCTCAGCTTGTGACCTGGACCTTTAAGACTGGCAGAGAGACTGGCCTTCACCTGTGAATGGATCAAATGCAAATCTTTAGTCAACACAGTAGTCAACAAGAATGATAAATTCAATGTCAGATTGTCCTTGATCTTGGTACACCTAATACATTTTCTGGCCTCCACATAACCATCTCAACTGGTTGCAAGACCTTCAAAAGGCAGATCTGGGGATGCAAAATATCCTGTTGAAACGGGGTACCTTTTCCTGTGCTATAAGTATGGCACATCATGCACCTCTTGACATAGAACTCTGACACCCTGGAAATCAGATTATTGAACCATGCATGATCTGACATGGCCACTATTCCTTTAGCACTGATGTAGGCTGAACTGTGGGCCATGGTAACAATAGCATTCACATAATAATTTGGAAGCATTCATCTTCGCTTTCCTGACAGATCTATCCAACATCCTGTCACATCCTGACACCCATATTGTTTACACTGTTCCTTCTCTTCCTCCGTAGCTTCTTCCTGTACTTCCCTAATGCAATCTAGAGTCAGATTAAACATAGTTGCTTCTGGTGTCCATCTAGCTGTCCCTACAATATACTTAAACTATACTCTAAATAGGCTTATCATTTAGCTGTTTCTTTAGCTAAAGTATTTCCCTGTATTACCTAATCTTATAATTTTCTTGTGGACCAAACATATTACAATAGCAACTCTTTTTGTTAACATCAAGGTATCCAGTATCTTTACTATTCATTCCCCATATTGTATTTTATCACCATGCAAAGTCAAAAAGCCCCCTTTTGTTTTTAGAGTCCGAATGAGTGGGCAACTCCAAAGGCATATATATTGATATTTACACTCAAATATTTACTTAATTTACAGGCTCTAGTCAAAGCTGTCAGCTCCATAGAGTGCTTTGACATTTGTTGGATTTTACATTATTCAACCACAGATTTCAAGGGAGTAACTGTATAGGCCGCTGTACTAGAGCCATCAGGTAGTTTGTTACATGCACCATCCACAGACAGATCCCCTGGTGGGTCAGATATAGGGGTATCTGGCAGGTCTCCCCGTCCCATAGTCTCCTTCTCAGTAATAAATATGCAATCATGCTTCTCATCTTGTTGGGACTCAGAAAGGGCAGTACAGTAGCTGGATTCAAAATGTTACAGCATTTCAGAGTGATGTTTGGAGCAAAAAGTGTCAACTCATACCCTGTTAATGATGCACTGGTCAGGTGCTGGCTCTGAATTATTTTTTTTAGAAATCCACTAAATGTGGTACCATAACTGTCAAATTGTGACCCTAAATATACATTTCAGATTTCTTTATCGCAGTTTGGTCCAATGTGGAGGAGACATATGCACATGACCTTTTCCTTCCTACATGGTACTGTGCCAAGCTGTAACCATCTTTTACATGCACACATTTGTAATAATCAGGTTTTACCTAAAGCAGGAGCATTACATAAATCATTTTTTTCACTTACAAAAAGACAGCTTCACACTTATTAGTCCAATGAAGCATTATGCATACATGCTTTAATGTTAAAGCAAGCAGGTGTTTTGTAATTAGTGAAATATTTGGTAATAAACGCACAGATATTAGATTGAGTTAGAGTATTCTGCAAATTCTGCACCAATTATCCTATGTTGATGTAGCGTCTTACCCTTCTTCGACAGGAGGAGACCTAAATAGGTAAACTTCTGTTGACAATACTGTAATTGGAAAAGAGATACTTTGTACCAAGGAGGCTAAGTGATGCAATAATTTCACTGTAGTCTGTTTGCAACCTTCTTCTGTATTGCTATGTCTCAAATGAGTGGCTCATGAGCTACCAGAAGATCACCAGGTACCGGTGAGTAGCTCTCCTGTGTGCAGTCCAACCTGTATTTTAAAAAAACATAACTCATGCATTCAAGACATTTCTTTTGTATTTTCCCAACACATAAACTGATGTCTACAAAAAAATAATTGGCATTTTAATAATGTACTTACAGCTATTATTTCAGTTGGAGATATTTTATTACTCATAATTATATCTTGGTGCAAGGGAGTATTGCAGCTATTGTTTGTATCTAGTACTCCTGTAATATTTCAGTTCAAATCGTCAAAGCCTCTTTTTTTTTTCTTTCGATTACTGCTGAAAACCCTGGCTAATGCACCAATGTGATCACTACTGATACTTTTGGATGGGGTGGTCACTTTTTCATCACTAGTGACTTTTATTACAGAAAATGTTGGGGACCCTTGTACTAACATTCAGTTGTTGTGAAATAGGGCTTTGAACGGGATGCCAGAAAAGTATGTATGTTACCAGACAGATCCAATATAAGCTGACTAGGTTTCTGACCAGGTTTCCTATCCCTATCAGCTACTATTATGGAAGCCCAATCTCCTCCCAAATCAACAGCATGATCCTGTTTCCGGGTAAGCCACCACATATCTGGTGGCAGGATCATACCAAAAAACATATCAATATCTGCTAAGGTCATGACACAGGAATCAATGGCTGCCTGCCTGTACATCATCATAAAAACCTCTAGGAATTTTCTGTATGTCTGGTAAGGAGGCTTTTAAAAGTGAGTACATCCGTCCTTTTCCAGGGCGTATATATACAATTATATAAATAAAGGGCTCTACATTGGGACTATTTTGGGCATCATTATCTGCATTCCTCCTTTCAGGAATGAACTGTGGCGCAGCTTCCCTCATAGGTCTTATTCGGGGAGAGGAAGAGAGTTCATTACGATATCCCATTATCGTTGCTATGGCAGTATTAACTCTACTCACAGGGAAGGCCCCTATCTGACATTGTCGATTAATAGCTCTAACATCATCTGGGCCATTCTGTCCTGTAGTCATCTCCCATTGAACCATAAATTGATGAGAAAGTTTATTTATGACAAAAAGGAGGTCACCTTCAGAATAATCCTGTATCTGATCAATAATTTTTTCTACTTCTGTTTCTAAATCACTTACCCACCTCAGTACTGTCAACCTTATTGCGTTCTGATGAAGTACAGTAGAACGAAGAATTCAAGGGGTGGAGACAGATACAGGACGTACCGGATCATCAATCATTTCAGGGGCAGTGGCCTGGGATGGGGGTGCAGTGGCTTGGGATGGGGGAGGTAAGGGATGTACCAGTACTGGTTGGAAAATAGGGAGCTGGACAACCGCGGGCAAAGGAGGGGGAGCTGGGTGTACAGGGGGAACATTTGGTGGTTCATGGAGAAGAGGTGTTAAGGGTACATATGGGGCGGGGTCATTCTATCAACAACCATCAACATCTTCTTGGTGGACCTGAACTGCTAGGGTTGGTCTAACTATATATCTTTAGAAATTTAATAATCTATGCTCTCTATCTAAACATTTTTTTTCTTTTAAAGTTTCAAACCGACCTTTATTGACACCATAGACCATAACACAGCAGGGGGCCTACATGCTCTCTATCTAAACATTCCTTTTTCTCCTGAACTTCCTTATCTTTCAATTTCTTATACTTCTGATACTCTGTTTTCCTTTCCTGCTTCCTTTATACCTTCTCTGCCTTGAGCTGCCGCTCCTTCACTTCTTTCCTCCACATACGCAAACTGTCAAACATAGCTGGCTTAACCTTTTTTTTAATCAATTGTTTCTCTAAATACTCGAGTTTGTGAGGGACCATGGTTCCCTCTAATGGCCATTGCAACTGGGGATCCCCTTTTGTATATTTACAAAAATAGACAGATTGGCAGTATGGAAAACGAAAGTTGCACCACCTTACTATACACAAAGGTCCTAATAAATCACTCAAATGCAGTTGCCCTCCTCTTTGATCCACTACCACAAGACCATAAACATTGAATCAAAAAACAAGCACATAGAGAGGCAACAAAGCAAATATTTTTCAAAATGCTTCAACACACTAAAGAAATGAGAGTGTCCTTCATTGATTTTATGATATAAGCTTCTCATAAAGGTAACCCATCCGTCAAAGATAAGTATTTTCACTGATGATACCTCCTTTTAGTTTTGAAGTTGGGCTGTCGGCGGGGTTCAGAGACTCGGTGTCTGACGGGGGCCGTTGAGGAGTAATTACTTGCAATAGGTACTGCCTATCACAGCGTACACCGTCTGCCTGAAGAACGTCGATAGCTCCAAGACGTGGAGCTTTCAAGCATTTGGGAATTGTTCTATCCAAAGCGTGCAACTTTCAATTGAATATCGTCCGTGAAAATACTTATCTTTGACGGATAGGTTACCTTTATGAGAAGCTTATATCATATTGACCTGATACAATAGAGATCACCACTACACTGGTGGACTCAGCTATTTGCCCAGAGGAAGCCCTTTTTGGGCGAAAAGCGTTGGCTGTTGAGTTTGATGATCTTGCATCAAGAACATCTCAAGGATGTATTAAAGAGATTGTTTTCTTGGCATCAATGAAGGACTCTCATTTCTTTAGTTTGTTGAAGCATTTTGAAAAATATTTGCTTTGTTACCTCTCTATGTGCTTGTTGTTTGGTTCAATCCTTTTGTATATTTGTTCCACAATGCACTATACATGATGGGACAAATGTAAGCATGGGCGGAAAATCCGTTTCGCTCGCGGATTTTGCGGATTTTCGGTAAATTCGCAATCCGCGAGATTCGCGAATCTCCCGCAAAATCCGCAAATCCGCGAGCAGCGGATTTTGCTCGCACTGCTCGCACTGTTCGCGTGAGTTCGCGGCTTCCCAGTACAACTTCGCGCCCCGCGAATAAGTGCAAAATTGCAGAAATACGATCTTAGCAAAACTGCTCTGAACCTCAGAATAGTTACACATATGCCACAAAGGTCCTGAATTACAGCTAAGGGAGACAAGCAGGAGCCAGGCTGGAGGTTCAAATCCATTAATCAGCCCCTAATTCATTATTGTCAGTTGGGGCAGGGCAGGTGTTGTAACTAATTTTGCAACAATGAAAGCACTTAGCAAGTGCAAAAGATCACTAATCAGGAAGCACTAAGGAAGCAGGTGCCAGCTAAAAAAATATTCTGTGACACATTAATCAGCCCCAAATTAATTCAGGTCACTTGAGGCAGGGAAGGTGTGCTTGCGTTGCCACAATAATGTACACTGACTGGACAACCAGAGGGTGCTGTGATGAAACAGAGGGTGGCATGGGTGGGCCAGAGGGTGGCATGAGTAGTCAGAGAGTGGCAGTGGTGACAAAGAGTGGCAGTGATGAAGAAGAGTGTCCCAAACAGGCTGGACACGTAGAAACAACAAGTTCGCGAAACTTGCGACCCGACAGGTAAGTTCGCAATTTGCGACATTGTACAAAACCCTCGCGAACTGGCAGAAACCCGCGCAAACACAAAAAAAAGAAAAATTCGCGAGAATTCGCGGATTTTGCGGATTGCGAGTTCGCAAATCCGCAAAATTCGCGAACGCGAGATTCGCAAAATTCGCCCATGCTTAGACAAATGCCATATTTGATATACATCTCAAAATTCAGCGTACCTTCTGGTGGCGCCGCCGCAACAACAAACAGTGCTAATCACAGGCATGTTATATAAGATTTAAAAAACTTATAAACACAGAGAAATAAAACATATTCTCATGTTTACCTGTAAGAAAAAATGTTAATCAAAACAAATAGCAAGTCCAAAAACAGAGTCTAAGTTTCAAATTTCCCAAGCAGATTCCAACAGATACAAAACAAAGTCCAAGGCAGATACAAAACAAATCCTAACCAAATGAACAAATGAACCGGTTCAATACAGATTTACCTCCTGTGTAGTCTTCAACTCCCACCTATCGATTCTCCCTGATCCAACAAAAATGACCGTCCGAAGATCCCAGTCAAGGCCAGCAGCCGCTAGGAAGATCAGAGTCAGAGAGCTGAAAAATCACCTTGGACCACGAGCAACTCTAATCTCTTCAGGTGGTGCTCCTCTCAGCAAAGTTTGTCTTACCGACCCGATCTCCTCCCCTGGTCCGACTGCAAGCCTTTGATAGGTTGCCGCGATCGGGCACCAATTTGTGGAGCAGATTAATTTTAATTTGCTTGGTGCCGGGAAAGGGCAGCACCTGGGGTCACTTCATAAAAAACCCCACATAGGTGGAGTATATCATGGGGGGAGGAGAAAGGGGAATGAGTGGAACCACGGGAGGGAGTGCTAATGTAGAGCAGATTCATTTTAATCCGCTAGGTGCAGGGTCACCACTCTTGCCACCGGTCCTTATCAAGTAAGGAGGAATCAACAGTGGAGCGAAGTACAAACTCATTTATTAATCATTCATGAATGGGTCTCCATCCAACGAGCACCATGGAGTTACTCAAGGAGGGAGCACGCTTGAACGATGGTTACATGGGTTTCTATAGGGAAGATCACAAACAAGGAAAGCCGAGAGGTCAATAGAACTTTGGAAAAAACACACAAATGAGGTAAGGCAAAAATTGACAGCCTCGGTGTTTTGTGCAATTGATAAGTTTTATGGCTGAACAACAAGATGTACTATTCTGAGTACACTTTACTTAAGGATTAACTATTACCTGAAAACACGCTGACTCTACATGTTTACACAACCTACAATGTCCTAACCTGCAAAAAGATCGGTATTGGACTGGACAATCATCTTATTGGGGTCACTGTGGATATTTTTAGTTATGAGCCCTTGCATATATTGCACATACAACCCAAGAAGCGCATTTGACTGATTGGCCTTCACTAACACTGAGAGTCAAGTGCTGACGGGGTAGTACTTTGCCTAGTTAATCAAGACCCTTAGTAGGACAGGCCCCCGGAAATCAGTAGTAAAAGACCAAATCCCCCATGGTTGGGTCCATTAGCTCCTGCTTGCCTCATGGCCCTCTGAAAATTATTCTGACAATTGGGATGGATGGATGAATGGATAGATAGATAAAAAAACAAAGTTTAGTTGAAGTTATTGTTAGCTATGGTTATTACACCATAACATATGTTTAAACAAAACTCAGAAATGTACTTCACGATAAACACTGTTAAAGTGCAGTTATAGTTAAGAAATAAAACTAAACAAACACAATAATGTGCACGTTTTGGTTAGGACCACAATCTGTAACTCACACAACAGCCATGCAAACCAAAACTTGCACACTAGAGGAAATGTTCGTGACCTTACCCTTGAGGTGACAAAAATGTCATAACTAAACTTACAGATAAAATTACTTATCACATTCTTAGTATTCTGAAACATACATATCATGAAGATAGTATAATTTATTGGTTTCAAGATGTGTTGTTGTTTAATTATGTTGGGCTTTAAGATGTTATTTATTGGTATAAATATTGTGAGGTTATAAGCATTGCATTAAGTGTACCAATGGAGACTGACCTCTTTTAAAAAAAATATTTTTTAATTCATGGACCTCAGGACAGAGTATATAAATGCACAGGAACAAGTCATGAACAAATTACAACTAGTGCAAAATGCTGCTGCAAGAATCCTAACCGGTACACCCAAATTTTCATCCATCTCTCCCATCATTCGCCAACTACATTGGCTGCCTGTCAGAAGCCGCACAAAGTTTAAGGCTTTGTGCATCATTTATAAAACATTGAACAATACCGGACCGGACTTCCTAAAAAAATCCATCATTTTCCACAAGCCCAATCGTTCCTTACGCTCTGCGGCATCTCAGCTACTTGATATTCCACGCACGAGGAAAGCAACATAGGGTGACAAACGTTTCACAGTTGCTGCCTCTAAATTGTGGAATCAGCTCCCCCTTAATATCAGATCAAGTTCTTCCTTACTTATATTTCGGAAGCACATAAAAACTTGGCTTTTTAACCAGTAAGTTTTTGTAAGAGCTCCCTGCAATCTTAACGAACTCCAGCGCCGAGACACCGAAAGGTATTTGTGCGCTCTAGAAATTTTATAAATAAATAAATAAATAAGGTCTAAGAGCCCTTACTGCAGGTCCAGGTTTACTTACCCAGTGTTTGTAAACCTTGTGCCACACTGAGGTCTGTAAGACTGGTAGTTTTTGTTTATTTTAAACCTGGCAGAGTGGGATGCTAATTCTGCCCCTTCATAGATTCTTTTAGTTTTATTTTCAGGATGCAGGGATCAAGCCTTTGTCCAGTATGGGTGCCCGCAACAAATGTTTCTCTCTCATGGTCAGTCAATCTGAAGCTTCGGCTTCACGGACCCAGCTTTGGTTTTATAGGCCTGAATTGGATGACATGAAACAAATCCACTCATCCAATGACATTACACGTGAAAATATGTCCTTATAGCCTTAATTCGGCTTGTTTTTTTCTCCTTTGTCCTCTCTTGCGCTGGTATATTTCTGCAGGCTCGATCTGTTGGAATTTACCTGGTGAAAAATTGCGAGGGATGAGGTATTAAAGACATTACTCACAATATCAATCCCTGTGCAAAATCCTATTTTCGCATGAGCCAGAATTTAGCCTTGCCCTCTCCTCAGAATCGGTCCTGTTTTCCAAAATATGTAAAAGAGATATTATTAGAAAACTGATTACCGGCAGTGTTCTGCTCTGTAATATTTTGCAAAATATTAACACGTGCCTAAATGAATGTCTGGAATTCCCATTTGTGAGAGGGGCTGCAGCTCTTACTAATCCCATGTGCTCTGTGCTTAATAGGTAAAGGACCCATTTGTGAAATGGCAAGAAAATATGTATTCAGTTCAATGTATGATACTGCACATGATCTTTTTGCAGGGAGATTATCATTTTTCAGAATATAGGTAATTCAACATAAATGCTCATCAAATACATGTATTTGGAAAGGGAACGTATGTGCTATGTACTAACAATATATGGGAAAGACTCAAACGCCCTGAGCGTCTGAGGAGTTGCAGCTTTGCAGTGGTATATGGCAATCCTTGTCTGCAGAAAGCCATTTTAACAATAGGCGGTTTGTCATCTTACAAAAGTATAGGTCAGATATTAACCTACATCAATAGT
Source organism: Lissotriton vulgaris (assembly GCF_964263255.1). Taxonomy (NCBI): domain Eukaryota; kingdom Metazoa; phylum Chordata; class Amphibia; order Caudata; family Salamandridae; genus Lissotriton; species Lissotriton vulgaris. Next base: position 1,037,339,264 of record NC_141695.1, on the reverse strand, counting down.
AACATGGTCTTTCTCCAGCTGCAGTAAATGTGGTGTTCCCAGCCAGCGTATATAAAAGGGGCATCCCTTTACAAAAACTCTGCTGTATCTCTGACAAGGCAGTATGTGGTCCAATTGGATTTAACAGTGCTCAGCAATAATAGATACAATCTAGTAAAACTGCAAACAGTGGATACAGTCACAAGTTAACGCAGGTTAACTAGTTATTTCCATTATGGAAACACAAAATGAACAGATAATGTCCTAACATGATGAAACAAGTAGCTTTGAGCTGTCTCAGGGCCTTCAGAAGATTGCTGAAGGAGATTTGTTGAAAAACAACCAGCACGGTTTTGCAATTTGAGAACATCTTCGCTGCATATGGAGTGGGACCGGCCAAAGTGATCTCCACGTTAGATTTCCCAGAAGTGCACATTTAGACACAGCCACATCTCCACAATTATGCATAGTTAGACGATCGCATTTCATTCCTTGCCATAATGACTGAGATTGGAGGAAGTCACTGTTGCACAGATACAGCAGATATTTACATAAATATGTGAGAGATAGAGGGGCAGAGGGGCAGAGTTGCAAGCCCCTTGCAACACTTTTGCGCTGCTGTTGCATCACTTTTTGTGATTCAGAGGTGGGGTAAACAATGCACCACGTTGCGGTCCATTTTCAAAGTGACGCATCTAGGGAGATGCGTCACTTTGTAAAGCCCTGTGCCACAGTATACCGTTACCGGCACACCTGCCGAAGGACGGCTTGAATCTAAGGTAACTTTTTACATTACTGTAGCCCTCCGTCATTCAACAATCCTTTTTACCTCACAATCCTTACACGGTGTGCTCTGTTGCAGCCCAAACTTCACGTGGCATAGACGATCCTTCAATCCCAGTAGGACCCATGGCACCAAAATAAAAGGTAACCCGCAATTCCTTGCGTGTCCTTAACCAGCAAAAATGGCTAGAGGTCAAAAACTTTAATAAAATCGTCCTTTCCTTTTTCCACAAACAGTTCCCATGGACCACAATCACAGCGCCCTGATGAGAATCCTGCAAACAAATTCCAGGATTCGAAACGCGTCGGCATTTTCCCTGTCACTAAGGGTCAATACGACTGTTGCATAAATTGGGCTTTCTCTTGTGAATAGTACATATTGATTGTGTTCGAGGAGTGGAGAGTAGAATTTTCACAAAAAAACTGCTTACTCTCGCTCGCCTCCCAATTGTGATTTGTTTCTGTGAACTGTTTTTTCTCTGATTTTTGTCCATGATAATCTTTGTCCATGTAAAGAGTTTGAATGTTTTTCCTTAATTGTGTTTGATCATCATTATTCCCCCTGCACTGTATATATGCACAAATCACTGTTTGAATTGCATATGGCTGGATATGAGGTTGATGGTGATCTCATGTCTGTCGTTTGAAAACAATGAAAATAATTGTCGTTAACTAAGATATAACTCAAAGACATAAACCAATGTCGAGGGTAAACTAATAAACTATTGTTTATCCACAATAAAGTGTTGTCTAACTCATAGTCTGGAGGCATAGGTAACTATAATTTGTTGAATTCTAGTGTGGCCCTACCTACCCTCCCTCCCATTGGGCCCAACCACCTTTTTTCGTCTATATTTCTGAGCGGGCCATTGCCCGAGTGGTTTGGGAGTGACGCAACAAGCGTCTCCTACAGATTGGTCAGCATCAGTTGTCTGCAAGGGTTTCGACTCTTGCGTAACATGGCAGACAAAGATACGCTGTCCTTCACGGAAAGCCATATCCAAAACCTCATCGAGACCTCGCCATTTTCTTCAATTACCCTCAGTACCTCAGCTAAACAACAGAATGAGGCAGACAAATTGATTAGGCTTCAGAAGAAGCATATTAGAACTGAGCTTCATGGTTACTTCCTACTTAAACATTTAAAAGCGGGGACTATTCCCTGGGGCCTTCAGGTCAAGAACATTCCCGTCATCTTTACAGAGGACGCTGATTACAAGAAAGGTTTCAGCCAAATTAACACTAAATGCAGTAGAGATTTAATGGTACATACCATTGAGACAGCTCAACGCATTTGCAGTCAGGAAGAAAAAGAAATTGAAGATTTAATCAAAACCATCAATGATAGCCAGACTACTAGTGAAGCGCAGGCCCTCCTTGACAAAATAGAAAAGGAAATCGCTACATTCAAAGATTACACTTTGAATATTAAATCAGCCCAATTTGACAAAGACTCCAAAACATTCCGACTTGAACAGGTCTATCCTTTTCTCAAAGAAGATTTTTACACCTCGGGGGAGTCAAGAGGGGCCTTGAATACATTTCAAGGAAGATCCAGAAACAGATTCCTTACATTCTCTGACACCACTTCTTCCGATTCTTCCTCTGATTCGAGACAGTCCAACCCTAAAACACGAGGAGCAAGAGGAGGATCGACTCCTTTTTTATCCAGGGGCGGACAAACACGGACACGTTTCAAACAACCGTGGCAAATGCGCACCCGCAACAAAAATTACAACAACTGAACCTGTCCACCATAGTAAATCTCTCTGACAAAGAATTATCGAGAGATGAGGAAATGCTTCTTAACCTGGGCCTCAAATTTGTCCCCACCAAGAAAACTGATTTTACCAAATTGAAATTGGAGGCCCTTGACTTCTGTCGCAAAGTCAGGCTGAAAACTTACTTCGCTGGTGCCGAAATGACGTCAACACAAGAAACCACTGGACTCAGAGTTAAATCTAAATTCACTCCGACAACAAATATTCCAAAACAAATTATTGCTTTTGAACAGGCGGTGTTGTCTTCACTCACCAAACTTGAGAAGAAAAACAGTTTTGTCAAAAATAATATCAGTAAAGGCATTCAAAAAGCAATTGGTGATCTGAAATCTGACACGTCAATTGTAATAAAGCAAGCAGACAAAGGTGGGGCGGTGGTCCTTTGGCCCCGTCCCATGTACCTTACTGAAGGGCAACTACATGTTAACAATCGGGAGTGGTACAGACCGTCCAAAGAAGATCCCGTCCTTGCCATTCAGGACAAAATAAGTAAAATCACGCAGAGAGGCTTGGACGAAGGGTGCTTAGGGCCTAAAGAGTTTGAATATATGAACAAAAAGTCACCAAGGACACCCATACTCTATTTCTTACCCAAGATTCACAAAAACGAGAAGGCACCACCTGGAAGACCCATAGTGTCCGGGTGCGATTCTGTGTTAGAACCTATTTCAAAATATATTGACTTCTTTTTGAAACCATGTATAACACAAGTTAAATCGCACCTCAGGGACACCACAGACTTTATCACCCGAATTGAGGGGCGTACATTCAATGAACCTTCTGAGTTGATGGCGACATTGGACGTCGCTTCGCTATACACCCAGATACCGCAAGACGAAGCACTTGAGGTAATTGAGCTGTATCTCGAACAACGAGAAAGACCCCACCGAGTGCCTTCTTCGTTTATCCTTACATTGGCTGAAATTACTCTGCGGAGCAATTACTTTAAGTTCGAGAACAACTTTTTCATACAAATCAAAGGGACGGCCATGGGCTGTCCATATGCGCCGGAGCTGGCGGTGTTGTATATGGCACAATATGAGGAGAGATTCATTTACAGCAATAATCCCTTCTCAGACCATATCACTCAATGGCTGAGATACATTGATGACGTCTGGCTCCTGTGGCAGGGGAGCCAGACGGAACTTGATCAATTCCACGTATGGCTCAACTCCAGGCACCCTGACATCCAATTCACGTTGAACTCAAGTCCCAAAGAAATGATTTTTCTTGACGTCACAGTAGGCACCAGTGAGTCTAAGTTGACAACCTCTTTGCACAAGAAAAAAACAGACAGGAATACGATCCTTCATTATACCAGCTCGCATCCGCAATGCCTTAAGGACAACTTGCCCTACGGCCAACTATTACGGATCAGACGCAATTGTAGCGATCTCAAAGACTTTGATTCACACGCAACCAGATTTTGCAACGAGATGGTTGAAAGAGGGTACCCCAAAAAACTGCTAAAACATTCCAAAAATAGGGCAAAGTACACCCCCAGAAAAACACTTCTACAGCCAAAACAAAAGAAGGAATTGGACAAACTGGTGTGTGTTACCACGTTTGGTCAACACACTAACCAATTCAAAAATATCATCCGTAACAATTGGCACTTATTGGAATCCCTTGAGTACCCCCTTTCAAAACCCATCTTTGCAATGCGGAAAAATATAAGCATTGGTCAACATCTTATCAAAGCAGATAGCTATATTCCTCCACCGAGAAGTGACCTCATAGCTCAGTGGAACCTGAAACCTCTTCGTGGGCACCACAAATGTGGTAACTGTGTATCATGCTCCACCACACTAGAGGGTGACACTTTTATCAATCATGGCACCAAGTGGAAACACGAGGTTTTCACAAACTGTAAAACCCGAAACATCGTCTATGCAGTGGTTTGTCCATGCAACAGAGTTTACATTGGGAAAACAAATCAACCCATCAATGCGAGAATTACCCAACACCGTTCTCGCATTAAGAAAAAAGTCATATCTGCGCCAATGGTGGAACACTTTCTGAACAACAATCACACTGAAAACGATTTCAAATGGACAGCATTGGTCTGGATTGACCCCAAGCGCTATCCAGATGTGGAAACTATGCTACTCCGCAAAGAGGCATATCTAATTCTAAAATTTGACAGCGTTAATACGGGCCTCAACTCCCTTAGTGAAATCAATCGGGCCTAAATCCGATCTCGCACTTCAACTCCCATAAAGCACCACAAGCGGCCTTGTCCCTGATTGGACGAGCGCATACCACATGGTTTTTGCTTTAGGAACTCGGCTTGGCACAGGACAGCCGCAAACACTAACAGTGTGTGCCGGTTCCAAGCAAGTTCGAATAGCAGAGCTCTTCGCGTCACTCAACGGTAAGATCCAAGCCCCGCAACTCGTCCCTGGGACGCAATGTCTTTTCAAAACTAATGAGACAATTGATACCCGTTCCCTCTTTGCTCCGTAGATCTACAACCAAACAGTCTCCATTACCGGCGAGCCTGCCAATGCGTTTTCGCATACAAGTAAGTCCCCCGGCGATATGCTAAGTTCTTTTGACATGCGGCTATGGCCACACTGATTCACCCCAACCCTCCTTTAAATTCTCCAATTGCAGATAAACTACGCTAGTATGGAGAATTAAACACTCCGTTACCGGCACACCTGCCGAAGGACGGCTTGAATCTAAGGTAACTTTTTACATTACTGTAGCCCTCCGTCATTCAACAATCCTTTTTACCTCACAATCCTTACACGGTGTGCTCTGTTGCAGCCCAAACTTCACGTGGCATAGACGATCCTTCAATCCCAGTAGGACCCATGGCACCAAAATAAAAGGTAACCCGCAATTCCTTGCGTGTCCTTAACCGGCAAAAATGGCTAGAGGTCAAAAACTTTAATAAAATCGTCCTTTCCTTTTTCCACAAACAGTTCCCATGGACCACAATCACAGCGCCCTGATGAGAATCCTGCAAACAAATTCCAGGATTCGAAACGCGTCGGCATTTTCCCTGTCACTAAGGGTCAATACGACTGTTGCATAAATTGGGCTTTCTCTTGTGAATAGTACATATTGATTGTGTTCGAGGAGTGGAGAGTAGAATTTTCACAAAAAAACTGCTTACTCTCGCTCGCCTCCCAATTGTGATTTGTTTCTGTGAACTGTTTTTTCTCTGATTTTTGTCCATGATAATCTTTGTCCATGTAAAGAGTTTGAATGTTTTTCCTTAATTGTGTTTGATCATCATTATTCCCCCTGCACTGTATATATGCACAAATCACTGTTTGAATTGCATATGGCTGGATATGAGGTTGATGGTGATCTCATGTCTGTCGTTTAAAAACAATGAAAATAATTGTCGTTAACTAAGATATAACTCAAAGACATAAACCAATGTCGAGGGTAAACTAATAAACTATTGTTTATCCACAATAAAGTGTTGTCTAACTCATAGTCTGGAGGCATAGGTAACTATAATTTGTTGAATTCTAGTGTGGCCCTACCTACCCTCCCTCCCATTGGGCCCAACCACCTTTTTTCGTCTACAGTATACCTGCGGCAGGTATAATGTGTGCAGGGTTGGTGTTCCCATGTGGGAAAGGCATGTAGAAGTGAAGCAGTGAAATCTACAAGATTTCACTGCGCCACTTCTAAGACGTTACTGGTCAAAACCCTACGCCTGCTTGGATCAGGCATAAGGAGTGACGTACTGTGTTAGGAATAGGCCTCCCCATATATTGCTGGAGTGTCGTCGTGCTTGCGACACGACTCCAGCAATGTGTGACTTTTGCGCCGACAGATGCATCAAAAATTTCGGACGCATCTGTCAATCCTTGCGCCATGGTGCGCTGTATTGTAAATTTGGCACATTTGTGGTGGCAAAGAAACAAAAGGAGAGGCAGGGAGATTAAGGAACACTCTCTTAGTCCCCGGTTATTAGATACGAAACAAAGGAAGAGAGGTTACATGTGTCTCAGAAGCCACAGAGACGGAGCCATGTAAAGAGCGAGTTTCACACCCAATTTGGATGGATTGGAAAGCCCTCACACACCGACCTAATCAGTGTCATGCTTCATCATAGGGCCCCACCTCAGAGGCCGAGTGCCTCCTCGGTGTGCTACGACGCCAGAAGACTGCGGAGCTGGTTGTGTGATAGGGCGTGCAGTGAGGAATATTAATAAAAGTGTCTAAAGAGTATCTCAAAAAAATGTATTAGTAGATCCCTACGACACGGTTTAAAAATGGTCATATGTGTCTGAATTTACAGCCAAAGGTAATGGTTTGGTTTAATTCAGAATTTTAATCAGTCAACATGTTTCAGCCTTTTAAGTGGTCTAAATTTACCTAGGCATTCATCAGGACTAGTGTGAACCCCGGCGGTATGGACTCTCTAATCGTCCACCCTAACCTGGGGACGTGAAAGTGAAAAAGTAAAATTAGTGAAAAAGTGCAAAAAGAAAAACGGGGGGAGAGCTAATAGCCCATTCTCAACACTCCTGATTTTAGGAGTTTTTCTGCACTTTAAATTATGGCGCTAGCTGCACCATGGGTCTCGGGAGGGGGGTAGGAGCGTACCTGGCACATCGCCCTCAAGGCTCGCCACCCGCTTCAGCACCTAGCTTCTCCTCTAAACCGGACCGCAACGTAACATTCGTGGTGGCGCAAGGGTTTCACATGCAGGTGCAGGGAAACTAACGCATTTTGTCTTGTAAATAAGGCTCAGAGTGAATAATAAGAGGAAACACATGAACACCCAGGTGTCCTTCAGCTCCTGAGGCTTACGATGCACCCTCTGAAGTTTCTGTTTGGGTTTTTGGACCTCTAGCCACTTAAAAAGGTTATGGTCAATCTGGCTAGCAGCCTCGTGTGTCACGATCTGGTTGCAGTCCCTGCAGTCCAGAAACATTTGCTAATACCCATCTGAATGGAAGCAAGTCCAAGCTCCCCCAGCAAGAGCTTCCAGCGGATTAAAACATTGTGGTACTCCATCCATCCAGTCTTGGCCGAACTGGCTCATGACTGACCCTCCACCCTTTTCCAAGGGATCCATGTGGACAACAGAAATATCTGCAGGAAAACTGTGAGACAGCGGCCGCAGAAGGGACAAGCTGCAAGCCTTTCAGAGAAGCATTGCAAGCTTTGGTCCAGATGACGCCTTTCAGTTTCTCCATTTTCAGCAGACATTATCAAGGGCTATGTCAGATGGCTGACATTTTGGAAAACCTTGTGATGGTCGCCAGTTATTGTTAGAAATGCCTGCAGTTAGTATGGCTAGAGGATTGGGGACATCGTCCCCTATTGTGTACTGGGGTTTGTCTTTACGCCACAAATGTGCGGTATTCTACCGCCATCCATGTGAACTAGAGTTTCTGTCCACACAGGAAAGCGGTTTTGCTGCACCTGATAAAAGTGTTACAATTGAAAGGACGAGTAATAACTGAAGAGTACAAAGTACTTGATTTGATTGCCTCGTCCCCTGCTTTTCCGTCCTTCTTTGGCTGCTGGATAGGTTCTTGGCTATTCTTCGTGGCTGTGCACTCAAAAGGCCATTCGTGCAGGCAGCAGATACAAGCTCACTGATCTCTTCTGTGTCCTTCGGTGCAGCGGCGTCTGCAGGTAGAGTATGATCAGGTCTATGGTAGATATGCAGGTGGGCATCCCCAGCACAAAAAGCAGACCAGCATTTCTAGATAATAACTATATATTTCATTTAAATACCAGCGTCCAAAATCAGGAGAAAAGTCAACAATTTGCTCCCATAGGTTTTTTTCCTGCGGTTGGAGTTATTTTAATATTTTTTTGGGATTCCAGGAGTATGTGTGGGAAGTTATGACAGTTATAGGTCCCCAAGAATGCTCCCAGACGACATTTATGCATTCCAATTTATGGCTATGCTATGGAAATTCTGCATTTTTAAATATGTACACTTTTAAAAACGTATTCCATTAGCACAATTTACTCTGGTTTTCTTCTAATGGGGAAATAAAAAGCTCTTCCCCTAAATACCAACGATTTTGCACGACATTTCTGGATTTGAAATTAGTAAATATTCATGCATTTCCAACTATGGGAATTGCATTATTTAAGCAGAAGGGGACCTTTTGCAACCTGCCTATCTGATTAGTCTCACTTAGATCTATGTTGAGTCACTGAAAAAGTTATAGGAAACTGGTATAAGTATAAATTGCACCGCAGTAGATTTCAGACATCATCAATGATGTAATGTGAGGTGCATGATAGCTGTGCAAGTTATACTTAAAAAGACCAGTGAGAGACCTCTGTCAGTTCTCCTTTACTCCAAATAGGGTATGACATGTATAATTTCCTTTTGGGGCTAAGAGGATCTACCGGGTGTGCTCTCTCCTCCTACACAGTGGGGATCATGACAGCTCTTTCCAACAGCTAGTGAAGTAGCTGCACATTGTTGTTATCCACAAAGAAGGAAAGTAAAATACCTTATGCTCCAGCTGCTGACCAGTTTCCCTCAGGAACTGTTTCTAACTAAGATTTAGGCAATAAGGCTGCATCAGATGATAAAGTGTTTTATTTAAACTTATCCTTTCCTATGTTTATTGGTCATTAGTTAGGATATTGAATTATGACACCCAGTTGTAGGCATTTTCCCCAATGTGTATTAAACTGGTGTTAAAATTGTAAATCTTACTTTACCCAATGTTTGTTGGACTTTAGCTAGAGTAGTAAATCTGACCCACCCACATGTAGTCACTTTTCAGACTGTTATGTGATGTCTAAATGTAGGGCACGTATATCACATGGGAGGGTATCCTGGTGCCTGTGAAGGGGAAGTTTTGGCCTGTCTGGGGGCAACTGAAACAGCTGGATTTTCAGTTTCTTCTGTAATGTGAGGATGGAGCTGGTGCTCTGGTGTGGTAGGGGAGTTCATTTCAGGTTTTAGAGGTATCGTATGATAAGGCACACCCTCCGTCTCTGGCATCTTGAATGAGGGGACTGTTAACAAGAAGTAGGTTAGCTGAGTGGAGGAGTCCAGCCAGGGTGTGATACGGGATAAGGTTATTGAGGAAGGCGGGGCCTTGATTGCGTACAGCTTTGAAGGTGTGTATGAGGAGTTTGAAAAAAGACTGCTTGTGCTTTGGGAGGCAGTGAATGTCCTTGAGTAGAGTAGGTTTGGGGTGAATCTTGCAGCTTTATTACTTGGAGTCTTTTGGTGAGTTGGGCTCACTCACCCCTATGTTCGCCCTCAGTTGGCTGGGTATGCCCAGACGTGGGTCCCTTGCTCACTTTGCCACTGGATTCAAGCTAGCCTGGTTGATGAGGGCTGTTAGCTCGAAACCAGTCCCAGGAGGTTTGTTTCCGGTCCAGGGAAGACATGGCTTGGCAGTTCGGGCTGGACTATTCCCATGAGGCACAGGATCAAGACTGATTTGCATATAGCTGTGTCTGAACTGGGGTGGGGAAGTGAGCTAAAAAAACGATGATGGATTCAACCCAGATCTGTGACTGGGGGTGAGTGTCTGAAAAGTTTCAGCGCTCCGTCATTCATCTCCTTGTGTTTGGTCAGCATAGAGGTTGTTGCCATAGTTAAGCCTTCTGATGACAAGTGATTGTGTTTCAGAAAAGTGGGTGGTGATGAACAGAGTGTCTGAATTAAGCAGACCACTCTTACCCAGTCCAAAGATCAGGGCTTGATCCATCACCGTTTTTTAGCTCACTGCACCATCCCAGCTCAGAACCTGCCTACATGCAAATTAGTCTGTTCCTGTCCCAGTGCATGATGGGAACAGGGCAAACCAAACTACCAAGCCAATTCTTATACTGGGAAGGAAACAAGCTACCGGGGACCGGTTTCTGGCATTTCAGCCGTCGTCGGCCCGGCTTGCTTGAATCCTGATGGTGCAATGAGCAAGGGACTCACATCTGAGTATACCCTTCCACGCTAATGGTGGACAAAATGATTCAGAACAGAGTGTCTGAATTAAGCAGACCACTCTTACCCAGTCCAAAGATCAGGGCTTGATCCATCACAGTTTTTTAGCTCACTGCACCATCCCAGCTCAGAACCTGGCTACATGCAAATTCACCACCCCCTTTTTTGAATCGACAAGTGATTGTGTGACGGATCTGTGTGTCTCCAGAGGGAGCCATTCCTGAGCAGTTTGAGAGTGTGAAAGCGACTGTGTTGACTTGATTGGACAAGATGAATATTTGGATGTCAACCATCATGCCCAGGTTCCAACAGCATTTGATGGGTGGGGAGTCAGTCCTAGCTTGGTAGGCCACCAACCCAGGGGCTAGAGGGAGGTGTCTGCCAAAAAGGACCATTTCAATATTGTCACTGTTGAGTTTGAAGCAGTTCCTTCTCATTCAGCCTGCTACTGAGAACATGCAACTGGCAAAGTTTGCTTGGGTAGTGGAAATATCTTATGATAGGGAGAGGATGCGCGGTGTGTTGTCTGTGTAAGAGATGATTTTGAAACTGACGGAGCGAGTGATACTGGTGAAGGTGGGTCATGTAGATGCTTAACAGGGTGGGGCTCAGGGTGGAGCCTTGTGGGATGCTGCAGATCATGTTGGTGTCTTCGTACAAGTGGGGAGCTAGGCTGACAATTGGGTGCATCAGTACAGGAAGGAGCTGATAAATCGTAAGGCCGGACCATGCAATCTGGCCTCGTAGAGATGTTGGATGAGGATGGGGTGGAAGATAAGGTTGAATGCTGCTGAGAGGTCTAGTAAAACGAGTGATGTTGTGTCCCCTTTGTCTGTGATGAGTCATATGTCGATGGTGGCAGTGATGAAGGCTTTCTCTGTGCTGTGATTGGGTCAAAAGCTATATTTGGAAGGATCCAGGAGGTGGATTGCCTTGAGGTCGTTGGCCATGCAAGCATTTATGAGCTTCTCTAGGACTTTGATTTGGGAGGGGAGGAGGGAGTAGGGCCTGTAGTCTGCCAAATGTAGAGGATCTGTTGAAGATTGCTTGAGAAGCGGTAGGATGATGGTGTGTTTTCAGGAGTCCAGGAATGTGGCAGTGTAAATAGATTAGTTAAGTATGGGTGTAAGGGCTGTTCAGATGGAGTCAAGACTGTTCCCAGAGATGTAGTGTGAGCACGGATCTGAAGGGGCTCCGAGTGGCTAGAGCACATGCTGTTAGTATTTTCACTTGTGCTGACTGGCCAGCAAGTCAGAGCGGTTTCAGGGGGGTTGCTGGTTTTTAGAGGGGAGGACTCAGAGAATGAAGAGGTCTGATTGGGGAGCAAAGTTGTAGATGTAACTGATTTTATACATGACATTGTGGGAAAGTTGTGTGCAGAGTTCCTGGGAGGGGGTGATTGTCATTGAGGTGGCAAAGAAGGACATGAATTCCATCATGATGGAGAAAATTTTACTGGTGAAGTTGGAGCTATTGAGGATCTGCTTCTTAAGGGCTAAGCCCTTGATGGTTTTGAGGTGCTGCTGGTAGTTTCAAAGCACTGATATATTGGAGGCTCTATGTTGTCAGTGGAAGAGTCACCATTGTTCCAGATATCCTTGGTGTGCCAGCAGGCTTGTAGCTTGCAGTGATGGGTGGGGTGGCTCTTAGGGGAGCCATTAAGTTTGCAAAAGAGGTGATCCTTGTGTTTATGTTCGTGATGGAGAATGCTAGGGCATCATAGTGTGAGGTGCATTGAGACCAGAGCTCAGAGACCCATATGTCCTTGAGGATTTTGTTCCAGTGACATCGGTGGTCTGGGTGGAATCGATTCTGAGCTGGTTTAGCATGTGCATGAAGTGGTTCACCCAGCCAATTGGGTGAGTTTGTCTACTGTGATGTTGGAGAAACTGATGAAGATGGGGTTGAGGAGATGCCCGGCCATGTGGGTGGGTGGTTAATCTGCTTGGAGAACCCTAAAATCTTTGGGTCTTCTAGGAGGGTGATGGAGTTGTGGTCAGTCTAGTACCTCTAGGTGGAAGTTGAGTTCGCAGAGCAAAATTAAGGAGTGAAATGAGAGGGCCCTGGGGTGATGAGAACTGAAAGAGTGGAACTGGAATCGGATCTGGAATGCTGGGGGCGGGAGTAGGGTAGGGCTCCTCCAGGGAATGTGGTGTTCATTGTGCTGATTTTGAAGGGCACATATTCTACCCAGCTGCTAGTGTGGGCCAAGGTGATGAAGTAGTTGATTTCTTCACTGTAGATGATGGCGAGTCTGCCTCTGAGTGGGTTAGTTCTGTCTTGTCTCATGGTTTTGTAACTGGAGGAGGCCACAGCTATGTCTGGCATGGATGTTGGTTAAGTCAGAATTCTGTTAGAAGTAGTGAGTCCAGAGAGAGATTGTGCAAGAGGTCCCAGACTTCTATGGCGAGCAAACAAGTGTAGAGGAGCAGGCAGGTAAGGGTGGGGTGTGCTGTTGTGTGCAGTGGTCTTGTTGCAGTTGTATATATGATGTGTTCTGGTATGGAGAGGTGGTGAGTGAGGGTTAGAGGTGGGGCAAGAGAAGCCGGAGGTAGGGCTGAAGAACGTACCTTCAGTCATTGTGGGGGAGGCCTGAGAGTAGTGCAGAAGAGCCTCCGGATTTGAGAGTGCTGAGGGTTTAGATCGAGTAGCAGCTCAGGCTGCGTTGGGTGGCTGGCAGCAAAGGGGTCTTGGGCCTGGGTGTGGTTGAGCTGCTAATGTGTGCAGACAGGTGTTTCTTTGGGGTAGCAGTGGTGCGTCCACACTGTGGCCACCATTAAGAAGACATCATGGAAAGGGAGGGGAGGTCAGTGGGGTCTTGCAGGGCTTGTGGGAAGAGCACATGAAGAGGAAGCGTGGGAAAGTGAAGAAGGGCACTCAAAGGAAGATTAGTCAGAATAGAGAGATAAAATAGCAAAATGAGATACAGAGGCTCAAAAAAGAGACAGTAATGGGCGTCATAAGAGGGGCAGAAGGCAAAAGATGCACACACAGAGCGGGAAGCAGCAAACAACGGCACAAAACAAAGGACAGTACAGGAGAAGAGGCACAATAGAGACAGAATAGAGACAATGAGGAGGCAAAATGAGACCAAAGAGAGACAGAAAGAGGCAATAAAGAAAGGGACATTATATAAAAAGAGGATCAACAGAGACAGCAGGAACCAAAGCAAAGCAGAAAAGCAGAACAGAGAGACAGCCAGAGGGGAAAGTTAGGGGGCATTGCAGGTTTGCTATGGTCTGGGGTCTAGGTTAGAGTACCGAGGGTCAGGTGGCACTTGAGCACCTCCCAAGTAAAAGGATCAGAGAGGCTGACAGGGACCATGAATCTTCCTTCAATCTATTTGATGGACTGGAGTTCATTATCAGATTTACCCCTCACCTTTCCTCAATGTTTGTTGGACTGAAGTTAGGACAGTACATTTGGTCATTCCTCAAATACATACGTTTCCCAAAGTTTGTTGGACTTGGGTTTTAATACTAATTATTACCTGCCCAATGTATGCATATTCTCCAGTGCTTGTTAGACTGGAATTAGATTAAGAAATGTAACACCCATTGATAGATTTTCCCCATTGTTTGTTGGACTAGAGTTAGACTAGCAAATCAGGCCACACCAGTGTATGCAATTTCCACAATGCTTGTTTCAGTTGAACTAAAATACTAAACTTGATCTCCCAGCCCCCCAAATATTCATCTCTGTTTGTTGGATTGGATTAGAATAGTAAACTCACACCATCCTCCCAATTTATGCACTTTCCACAATGTTTGCTAGACTGCAGTTAGAGTTGTAAATCTGCACTCGCCCAATGTTTGTTGGGTTGAAGTTATGATAGTAAATCTGAAACTAACAAATGCACTTTCCCCATAGTTTGTTAGAGTGAAGTTACAAAAGTAAATCTAACTTTCCCCTCCCAAATGTTTGCGGGACTTGAGGTAGAGTAGTAAATCCCTGTAACTGTCCCTATTTCTTACCTTTCACTGCAGACTACAAAACTAACTTTCTATGAAATCATTTGCTCTCCGCATTCCACTCTCTGCAATCCAGACATCAACTGAGACATACTGGGAATTAGAATACACACTATACCACACAAGGGCTGCGTACCATGGAAATAGAAAGAAAGATCCGCACAACTTATTTTTGTCAGCATTTCTGCAGAGCACACTCACCAGGTGGCATGGCAGGGCTCAGTAGTTAGGTTCACAGCCAAATTGCGACGACTGAAAGCAAGAGGTCTAAGAAAAGAAAGAGAACATATCCAACTAGAAGGAATGTGAAGGTAATGGAAGCTGACATCTCAGTAGTTCCTGCATCTTCGTATGAGTGTCAACAACACCTCAATTGGTTCTGTAGCCAGGACAACAAAGGATACTTTCTTCCAACAAGGCCTACCATCATAGAGAGCATGGAAAGAAAACAGGACTGCACGTCAAGGACACAGTCAATTCAGGGCTTAGATATCTCCAAAGCCATCTGTATCTAAACATACAGAATATCTGCTCCACTCTCTGGAGTGCAATTTCCGCAGCATAGTCCACACAGCTCATTTGTCCAAATGTTGTTCAATGAGTAGCAGCGCAGTTCTAGCTCATACCCACTGGCAGTACAGCGCATCACTACAATTTCAAAAGTCCAACCAATCAGTCTTGGGCAGTCAATGCCTTCTCCTAGAGGACTTCAGAATAGCAGTGACCTCTGCCTTAGTGGAAGGGATTTGGGTAAACTCTCCAGAGGCTCATCTGTCAGGAAACAAGGTTGATTTCCTCCCAAAAAGCTGGAAACAAAGAACAAAGCTGGAAGGCGTAATTGGAGATGGGGTAGACTTCGTGAAAATGGCATACCTATAGTCTTTTAAAAATGGTCTTGATTAATTAAAGGTATCCCTAAAAATAGGTGCACCAGTAGTATTTGTAAAAGGATTGTATGCTACTGCTCAAACACATTCTTTTTTTTCAGTGACTTATGTGTTTGAGCCTGGTTCTCCATGACCCAGTAATATAAACGTCCATGTTAGTTTAGAATTGAAAAGTTGACAGAAGATTCAGCATGTCCTTATCAGCCATAACAATGGAAACCAGAAAGCATGGGACCGATTAAGCGCAATAGTTTACTTCACTTTAGAAATATTGATTTGTGCGAAGAAGAAAGTCAGCAGGACATGATGAATCTGAATTGAACAAAACATACAAGTGTGAATGGGTGAGTGCAACAGCAAAGTTTGCCTCAGAATGCATAAACTAGCTAATGTCTGTAAGAGGTTAAAGGATATATTGTGAACATTCTAGAACACTGCTGGTGTATGTAAGTATTCAATTCAATTTATTTTATTATGATTTGGAATTCCATGGAATCCCACATAAAATACAAAATAAAGCAGCATTTCATACAGGTCAATAAATAAAAACACAACAAGTCACAACTTCAATTTTCCTAAATTACACCCAATGGTACATAATCACTTTTTCTTCATTAAACTCTTCACTACGGTGGACGGAAAAAAACAGCTTCTAAAGCACAAAAGTTAAAACTTCAATTTTCCTAAATTACGTCTTCCAGAGGTAAGTAATCTATTTTCCTTAATATATACGTCACTTCGGTAGACAACAGAGACCTCTTAGAGTACACTTGCGGGCAAGAACACTTATTATCCGATAGGAAACACTTTTGGCTATCACCCTAGTTTAATAAATTACTCTACATTTGGGCGGCTAATAGTTAAAACATGTACAGTTATCATTAAATATACACATATCGATTTATAAATACAGTTAAAAACTTTTTTAAGGAGATGAACATGGAATAGAAATAGCAGAAAATATTTTACAAAGTACTAACTAAAGTGCTAATGCATTAAATAAAGTGCAAGTGCGTTAGATACCCTATTCCAGGACCTTTCTTACAAGTGACTAACTAGCAGCTTGTTTATAAGGAGATGTACTTGATAAATTGACTATCCTGCAAATATGCTACAACGCAATAAGGGTTAAATGTTGATTATCATCTTTAGCAACAGATTAATGTACCTAAAGTGTTTAAGAAAGTGCTAATATATGGGATAATTTCACACAATACTTTAGAAGACCTACAGCTCAAGCCCATTAATTTTTTTAATAAACATTTAAAAATTCTTTAAAAAAGCGGAAAATTTTAAAACACATCAGTTCTGATGGGGGGAGCAAAAGAAAGTTGTGGGCCTATTCTGCTGTTGCAGTTTTATACTGTAAAAATCCATGCCTTTGTTATTTGCGACGTATTAAGTAAAGTGCTGGACACACAATCAAGACATGATTAAGATCTTGTATACCACCATTGTATAAATCACAACGTCTTTCATTTTTAGGGATACCCTCCCAGGCACCTGCTACAATCCTCAAAGGCAGCAAGTTCATTCTCAATAATAAGATCACTCTGCAAACTCCATGATTCAGGTTCCAAAGTACATACGGCTGAGGATTTTTAACAGTAGAGCTCTATGCAATACAGTCCAACCTTCCATTCGTGTGGCATATTTTCAAATCTCTTTCACGTGAAATCACATATATAGTTTTTTTTATTATATGCTTTAAAGCTATTTTATCTAAACCTGCTACTTCTTCAAAATCTAAACCAAAAATGTTTAAAGCCTTTAAAAAATTTCTAAAAATTGCACTTTTCTGCAACATATTAACAAAAATTTCCTTATGCAATGCTAACCTTAACAGATTCTCTTGACCATTTAACAAAGCGTTACACCACCGTAAACAAGCTGCCATTGATAGCACATATGTTGAAAGGAGGCCAAATTCGAGCCTAAGAGCTGCGATAGACGCAGCATAACTTAGATTACATATTTGGTGCCAGATTTTTCCTTCCACTTTCTTAAACTTTGCCCACTCACATTCATCTATTGTTTCACTTGCATAATTCAAGGTCGGGGGGATCTTTATTTTATACACTGCAATAGTGTGCGAAAAATGTCTTTTCCCGCATTGCAAATACAAGCGATTAATTGCAGAGGCTTGTGAGATAGCTTTACTTTTACAATGGTCCATATGTTTCTTAGCAGAGCACCTATTTGTAAAAATAAAATCCTAAGTACGGGTAAAATTTTACTATTTCCATTTTCTCATCTCCTAAAAACCAATTTAAATTTGGTCTAACCTTACAACCGCTATGACTAAAAATCATCACTTTACTCTTTGAAATGTTTATTTTTAAAAAGTATTCCTCAGTGTACCTAACCAATTCCGTCAGTCGTCTCTGTAACCCAATTGGGGTTAGATCCATTATTATTGCATCATCTGCATACAACAGACAACTTATTTTTAGATCACCCACTTGTGGAGGATCCCCTTTACTCTCCCCTAACCGACTCAGTAGATTGTTTATGTAGATTGAGAAGAGTAAAGGGGCTAATAGGCACCCTTGCTTCAACCCATTGTTAGTGGGAATTTTCTATGAGAGGCCTTTGTCCCTCCTAACAAGACTTGAGTCCATGTCGAAGAGTGAAGGTCAATTATTACTCTTAACAGGTTCCCTGAGATCCCCATAGCAATCAATTTACTCCACAGCGTCCCTCTATCCACCCTATCGAACGCTGTGGAGAAATCAATAAATGCTGTATACAACGGAGTCCTCCGACCTACGGGATATTTATCAGTTAGGGTTTGCAGAACAGAGATGTTGTCTAAAGTACCACTATTCTTCCGGAACCCTGATTGTTCAAGGGGAATTAAATTATTTCCAAATACCCACTCTTGCAAGTGAACAAGGATACTTTTTGCGAACAATTTTCCAGTTGCGTCTAAAAGGGAAATTTGCCTAAAACTTGCCGGAGAGTTTTTAGGGCCCTTTTTGTATAGTGGGACTATTATGCTTCCCTTCCAGGAATAAGGGATGTCCCAGAGATTGTAACAATGGACAAACAGAGGTTGTAATACTTTTGCTCAATCGTCACAGTCGTTTTTTATAATGGCTACGGGGACATCATCCGGCCCCATTGCCCCAGAGTATCTCGCCCCCTTAATGTATCCTTCAATTTCCCTCACTGATGGTGCTTCAACATCACCGGCCAATGCTGTGATTTTACTAAACCTCTCAACTTCATCAACTAGTGGATTGGGGGCATACAGAAAGGATATATAAATACACCATTCTGCTTCAGGGATCAGCATGGGTTGAAATTTTTCTCTACTGTTGCAAAATTTGGCTATTAGCGCCCAGTACTTTCTAGTGTCCCCTGAAAGCGCCACTTCCCGAAGGTTAACCCATTTTTCATCTTCGGCAGCCCTACGGTCATCTGCTATTTTTCTTTTCCGGACCTGTTTTAATCTATATATCTCTTTTTGTCTTAAGGCCGTAGGGTCTTTAAATTGGGATCTAATCAGCCCATTTATCTTCTTATTACGTTTTTTAATATCAATGGGCAGTATTACTATGGGGACGGCTCTTTCACCTTGCTTCTTTCTTCCCAAATCTTTTATCGCAGTCATGACTCTTTCATATCTCACAATCCGGCTCTCCCGGATTAAACTAAATGCAATATTTTTAAATACCCACTGAAAGTTCGGGAGGTTCTTGTATGACCAATAAGAGTGACCATTATTTTGAGAATAAGTTACATTGTCATTCCTCTGATTCCAGAGTTCAGGTTTCTCGATATGTATAACTAAGTTTACCGCCAAGATGTTATGGTCACTCAACTTAGTGGGAACCACCTTGAACTGTGAACATGCCCCAAACAATTGAAAAGACACTGCCATATAATCAAGTAGGGAATGGCCATATGTCCCATGAAAGGTAAGGGCTGCGGGTGAATCCTCTGGGAATCTGCCATTTAATAATACAAGATCAAGATCCCTAAGATTTTGCAAGAGTGAAAGGCCACGTTTGTCAACTTTTAAATTGGTCGGGACTACTGGCTCTGGTATACACCAAACCTCCTCCAAATCCTCATTGGAAAAAGACAAGATGGAACTGTTACTTATGTTAGCATTAAAGTCCCCTACCATCATTATACATACTCTTTCTTCATTACTACATAAGTTATGCACAAAAGAGCAAATGGAATCAATCAATGGGGTAGACGCCTTACCAGGAGGAGTGTACACGTTTACCAAAAACAGAAACGTAGTGTGACCCCTGTAATCTATTGCCATTTTCAACTTGGCACATATACAACAATTTGATGGGTGTATATATATCACAGGGTCCCATGCTAACTCACAACTTAGCAGAATGGCTAAACCCCCACATGCACGCCCCTTTATGGATTTTTTTGCCGCACTACAGTACACATAATAGTTCTCTAACTGGAACTCTTCCCTAGCCCACGTCTCCTGGAGGCAAATTATCTTGGGGTCTAGGTATGCTAAGGATTTAAGCTTCTGATTTTTTTTCCTAGCCCTGCCATATTCCATGAGACAATTGTCCCCAGTAGGCTACCCCGCACTATTGGTTTTGTGAAAGTTGTTTTTTGCCCCATTCAACGTACTTGCAATCCAACTCCATTTTGATACCTCCTCTACTCTGTCTATGCTAAGGACCTCTTGGACCTCAGGATTTTATGCTACTGCTCAAACAGATTCTTTTTTCTCAGTGATTTATATGTTTGAGCCTGGTTCTCCATGACCCAGTAATATACACGTCCATGTTAGTTTAGAATTGAAAAGTTGACAGAAGATTCAGCATGTCCTTATCAGCCATAACCATGGAAACCAGGAAGCATGGGACCGATTAAGCGCAATAGTTTACTTCACTTTAGAAATACTGATTTGTGCGAAGAAGAAAGTCAGCAGGACATGATGAATCTGAATTGAACAAAACATACAAGTGTGAATGGGTGAGTGCAACAGCAAAGTTTGCCTCAGAATGCATAAACTAGCTAATGTCTGTAAGATGTTAACCCCTTCGACGCTCATGACGAGCTCAGCTCGTCATGAGGTACACCTCTCGTACACTCATGCCGAGCTGAGCTCGTCATGAACAATGGGTTTTACAGATTTTCAGCGCAGGGGGGGAAAATCATAAGAGTTGATGGTGTTAAAGGATATATTGTGAACATTCGAGAACACTGCTGGTGTATGTAAGATTGCAACTTGTCTATGACTGCCAAAGTGTACATCATATATGTCCGTTCAACGTAAGGGAAATATAATTAAAAGTATAAAATATAATAAAAGTTTTCAGAGGAATCCTTAACCTAACCTATTTTATTAAAATCACTTCACATACATCTACATCTAGCTAGGCCCTCTCACTCCCACTGCACCTTTACGGCAAGGAATAAAAGATCTCCGACAAAGACCCCCTTTAAGTGTGCCCGTTGGGCATTGCAGCGCCGACCCAACTAGGGGCAGGCTGAAATGATGAAGCATGACACCTGGCTTGTTGGGTGTGTGAGAGCCCTAGTTCCTAAAGGAGGAATTCCCCCTCCTCCTTTATTTTTAGACCCGACCCCTGTCTGATATACTCCACCACATAGATATATCTTGGTGGCGTTTTTGTGAATTATATTTCACTAAGGAACTGCATACCATTTCTTTGTTGCAAGTCGTCATTCTCCCCTGAAGTATCCAAATCTTTGGGGGAAACATTGGGGGATCCACTTTAACTTCACAAACCTTGTTGATTCTGTTTAGATCGATAACAGGGAAACCAGCCACATCTGGACTCATGGGCCTCTGGTAATGACCGCCAATAGTGTCTGGTCAATTCAGATTAAGCAGCGCATTGCTATTTTTCTATTCATATAAAGTAGGATAACCTGCAGCTGGACATCCAAAATGCATTTGCAAAGGCCATTATTATGCACCTTAATGGTTGCTCTTCTAATGCTTAGCATTAGCCTGTAAATCGGCATATAAACATTGACCAAGTTACGTTATTGACACTAATCCTTTTGATTTTCATTTTAAAATGTACACTTGTAAGTATAGCAACACCTTAAATTAGTATCCTTCAGTCAATGCAAAAAATATTTTCAAACTAAATCTAGAATACAACAAACATGCAAACAAATTTGTGTTACCCAGGAGAAGTACAAAAAACCAAACTTGTACAGTGCTAGCACAAACTGAATCGGCGCCCACATCATTAACTAGCAGTATTTTATCCTAATTTTCTAGCTGTAACAAAAAACTTGTGTATGAAAAAAAAGTGCAATATCTAGGTAGATAAACACATTACTATATACTATGCAGTTCAGTAATAGAACACTAATGAATTATACTTATCTTAAAATATATATGAACATTTTCAAATTAAGCATTCCAGAACATTCCCCACATTTCGCATCGCAGCAAACAACCGCTCGCCATTTATGTGCAGCACGCACGTTCTCTGATAAAGAGTTCATTCTCTGAGCCACAGCTATTATGTACTGCTAAACATGAAAAGTGGTGTTTCTACAATTTTAGAAAGAGTTAAATTACCAGTGCCACATATAAGCCCTGCTTACCATGCATGCCCTTTCCTTTCTCCACAGCCTAGAGCAACAGAACAGCACGCTGGAGTCAGAAATCAAAGAGCTGCACTCTAATCTGGACCTGCAAAAGAAGTGTTATGACATCGGAGAAATTAAAATGAGGAACGCGGAGAGGGCGCGAAGAGACGCGGAAAGGAGGAACGAGATGCTGCAGAGGGAGATGGAGCAGTTCTTTGACACTTTTGGAGATCTGACCAGTGAAGTGAAGAAGACTGCCCGAATTGTCAACAATTTTTGATCGAATGCTTTGTTCTTTAAAGTTATGAGAAATTAGCATGGTCACAGGCAACAGAATCAAGCTGAAATGAAAAAAAATAAACATTTTTTTTGTATGCTTTAGGAATATTTGATTTGTGAATCAGAAGTTTGTATTTAATATGCTGCAATTCAGAACTTGAATAAAGAAATAAGTATGTAGTCAATGTTTCATTAAGTATATATTACGAATAGGATAGTCATTAGAATTATTTGAATTAGCAGAGGCACGCCTTCATCAACAGCAGCAGTCTCGAATAGGCACTTAGCAGTTCTTTAACTTCAGCAACTTCTCAGTATTTTTTTTTTTCAGGTTTTTATTTTATATATGGCGAACTCGACTGAATGTATTGGAGCTGCTCTACATGAGCAACAGTAACATTACACAAGGGCACATAAATTTTTTGTAGGCCTGGGGAGATTACCCAGAATCACAGGATGTTGAGAATTTATTCGGTCCTCCTAACAGAAAGTAGGAATTCTGCTCTCGGATATTTACATGTACTTCCGAGCGTAGACTTTCTACGTTTTTGGAATTCACAAACTCCTCAAGGACTCTATCCATAAAAAAGATGCCCGGAGAACAGGCGTCCATGTGGAGGCCTTGTGAAAGCATGAGATTTTCTTGTTGGGAATAGTTCCCTCTGTGCAGGGCTCTATGTGGAGGAAAACACCACACAGGGGAAATGGAATTTCCCCGTGTAAAAATGCACATCATTTTTGTTTATTTTTTCCTCCTTGGGAAAAGTATTTTTACTCACGGAGAAACCCCTTCTCCCACACCCCAATCCGGGTGATCCATTTAATTTCCGTGCTGGAAAGGGATTTGCACCAGCCCTTGTCTGAAGTAAACATCCAACCATTTCCAGGCTAGAAGGGGTAATGATAGTAGTTTCTGAATCACCACAATGTACTTGTTTGTGGGGGTTCACAAACTTCCAAGTCTAACAATCCACTGGAGGCCCCTAAATTCCACCTCTTGAGTAGGATGTAAAGATTTGGAGCTCTTCACTCCTGGCAGAGATATGCACACATATAAAAGTGCTAACACCTGCCAGGAACCTCTTTGTGAATTCCTGCCAAGCGTAACTGAGATAAATTGGATCGCAAACCTACATTAATGGCTAAATTTACATCTGTGAATAGGCCACATGATTGACCCATGGATCAGCAGTGTAATTAATGAATGGTGCAAGAGTACAAGGGGGAGCAGCTTCATTGAGAAGATTTTGACAAGTGAATAGGTCAGTGGATGGGGAAGGGTGACCAGTGATTGGGGCTTAGAGACTAGGGTGTGAGGCAGCATGCTTTCCGTAAGGCACAGTGATCAGCGTGTGATGCAGGGTGACTAGGGACTGAAACAGGATGAACAGTGGGCCAGGCAGCGTGACTAGTGAATAAGATTAGGCAGCCAGTGAATGAAAGATTGAAAAGTTACAGAGGAATGCTTAGCAAGGAAAGAAGGTGTGGCTAGTAAATAAGGTAGGCTGTGCATTGATTGAGGCAGAATGGCCATTGATTGAGGCAAGATTTGCAGTGAATGAGGGAGAATGACCATTGAAAGGGGCAGAAAACAAAGCTGACTGCGGAGCCAATGAGCATGGGTAACATGTGAATGTGAAAGGTAGCTACTCAATCAATCAATCAATCAATCAATCAGAGTACTTGTAAAGTGCGCTACTTACCCGTGAGGGTCTCAAGGCACGGAGGGGGTGCCGCTACTGCTCGAAGAGTCAGGTCTTGAGGAGTCTTCTGAAAGCGAGTAGGTCTTGGGTCTGCCGTAGGTGGATAGGGAGGGTGTTCCAGGTCTTGGCGGCGAGGTAGGAGAAGGATCTGCCGCCGGAGGTTGTTCGTTGGATGCGGGGAACAGCAGCGAGGCTGGAGGAGCAAAGCTGGTGGGTGGGGGTGTAGAAGCTGAGTCTGCTGTTCAGGGCGTTGTGGGGTGCTTTGTGTGCGTGGGTGAAGAGCTTGAAGGTGATCCTCTTGTCGACGGGGAGCCAGTGTAGGTCTCTCAGGTGGGGGGTCATTTGGCTGCGGCGGGGGAAGTTGACGATCAGTCAGGCAGAGGCGTTTTGGATGCATTGTAGTCGTCATCGGTGTTTGGCTGGGATTCCTGCGTAGAGTGTGTTGCCGTAGTCCAGTCTGCTGCTGATGAGGGCCTGTGTCACCGTTCTTCTTGTTTCGGTCGGGATCCACTTGCAGATCCTGCTGAGCATGGGGAGGGTGTTGTAGCAGGAGGAGGAGACGGCGTTGACCTGTTTAGACATGGAGAGGGAGGAGTCGAGAATGAATCCTAGGTTGCATGCATGGTCGGTGGGAGTCGGTGCTGCTCCCAGTGTGGTCAGCCACCAGGAGTCGTACCAGGCTGAGGGGGTGGGTCCAAGGATGAGTACCTCCGTCTTGTCCAAGTTCAGCTTCAGACAGCTGTTCCTCATCCAGTCGGCGACGGCCTTCATTTCCTCGTGGAGGTTGGTTTTGGCGATGTGGGGGTCCTTGGTGAGGGAGAGGATGAGCTGGGTGTCGTCAGCGTAGGAGATGATATTGAGGTCGTGTTGGTGGGCCACTTGTGCGAGGCGGGCCAGGTAGACGTTGAACAGTGTCGGGCTGAGCCCTGGGGGATGCCGCAGATGATGTCGGTGGCCTCGGATCGGAAGGGCGGGAGGTGGACACGCTGGGTTCTGCTGGAGAGGAAGGACGTGGTCCAGTCAAGGGCCTTCTCTTGGATTCCGGCTTTTAGGAGGCGCGTCTTTAGAGTGCGATGGCAGACCTTGTCGAGGGCGGCTGACAGGTCCAGGAGGATGAGGGCTGATGTTTCCCCGTTGTCTAGGTGGCACCTGATGTCGTCTGTGGCGGCGATGAGGGCTGTCTCGGTGCTGTGGTTTCGTCTGAACCCGGACTGGGACGGGTCCAAGATGTTGTTGTCTTCCAGGTGGCGGGCCAGTTGCATGTTGACGATTTTCTCGATGACCTTCGCCGGGAACGGGAGCAGGGAGTTGGGCCGGAAGTTCTTGAGGTCCTTGGGGTCCGCCTTGGGCTTCTTGAGGAGGGCGTCGATTTCGGCGTGTTTCAAGCTTTCCAAGAATGTCGCTGTTTCGAAGGAGATGTTGATGACCTTCCGTAGTTGGAGTGCGATGGCAGCGTCTGCTTTGTTGAATACCTGGTGTGGACATGGGTCTGATGGAGATCCTGAGTGGATGGAGTTCATGACCTTGCGTGTCTCGTTGACGTTGGACCAGGAGGTCAGGCGGTTGGCGCTGGTGGTAGTGGTGTTCACAGGGGAGGTGGCGTCTGGCGTAGTCGGGGCGGTCATGGTGTTGAAGCTGTCATGGATGTCAGCGATCTTGCGGTGGAAGAAGATGGCCCGTGAGTTGCACAGTTCTTGTGAGGGCGGTATGGCGTTGGCGTGGGGGCTGGGGTTGGAGAGTTGAAAAGCTCTTTGCTGTCGTGTGCGTTGTTATCCAGGCGGTCTTAGAAGGAGGATCTCTTGGATAATCTGATGAGGTGGGGATGTCTTCGGGTGGCGTCCTTGTGGGCTGCGCGGTTGTCCGGAGTGCGTTCGTGGAGCCATATCTTCTCCAGTTTCCGGCATGCGCGTTTGGAGGTCTTCAGCTTGTCGGTGAACCAGGTGGCTCTCTTGCTGGCGTGGTTGTTGGAGGGTTTCTTAAGTGGGGCGAGGGTGTTGGTGCAGTCATCGATCCACTGTCTGAGGTTGCAGGCTGCGGTGTCTGGGTTGGTGGGGTGGTAGGTAGCTGTTGGGTGCGGTGGTGCGTGGTTGGTTTATTGAAGGTGAAATGGATGCATCGGTGGTCGGTCCAGTGGAGTTCGGTGGTGTGGTCGAAGGTGACGTGAGTGCCTGTGGAGAAGACGGGGTCCAGCGTGTGGCCAGTGGCGTGGGTGGGTGCGGTGACGAGTTGTCTGAGGCCGAGGTTGGCGTGGTGGTCGATCAGGGTGGCGGAGTTGGTGTCGTTGTTGTTCTCGAGGTGGAAATTCAGGTCCCCGAAGAGGATGTAGTCCGTGGAGGCGAGTGTGTGGGTGCTAGTGAGGTCGGCGAATAGCTACTGAATAAGGTATGTCAGAATTAAGGGACCATTTAGAGTTCCGCACAGCTGGAACTGCGAGCTCCCACCGCTACACTTTTGGTTTGCCTGCCTCATCTAGAGGTGGGGAACCACTAGGTTTCAGACGGTGAAGCATCTGCTAACTCCATCATCTGAAACCTTTGACCCAAGGATATGTTCACCACAAGAACCCTAGGCCAGAGTAGCAGTTGCCCCACCTTATTTATGGCAAGTGACCATCACTGATTTTCCCCGCCGGGTCAACTATTAGAGTCATAATGGCACCCACTCAGAAGAGAGCAATGCCTACAGTGCGTCTTCCACACAAGGACACAGATCCCTGCATGACAGCTCTCCAATTATGGCAGCCACACCAACTACCTAGTGGGCAAGCAGGCCGTCCCTCTAAAAGCTAAATGAGTCCCTACGCAGTCATCTGTGCAATAAATAAAACAAGGTGGCAAGTGTATGAGGCATGGTGACCAGCAAAAAGGGCACCGTGATCTTTGATTGGTTGAAAGATATTAGCTGCAAATGCCTCAAGAAAGCACATGCTAAACAAATTAAGTCAACTCTTGCAGGTGTTTATTTTTTCTCAACTACCGATATCCCAAAATACCCTGGGGCAGATTTACAATAACTGGCGCATCCATGCATATCAGATGGGATGCGGCAGTTATTTTGCGTCACGGCAGACACCTCTTGCGCCACCATGGATGCGCCGCATTTACAATGCGGTGCACCATGGTGCAAGAATAGACAGATGCTTGACGCATCTGATGCCGTAAAGATGACGCAGTGCTGGCGTTGTGTCGCAAGCGCGATGCAACTTCAGCACTGCTCGGGGGCACCCCATATTCGCTGTGCTGCGTCACTCCTTACGCCAGCTACAAGCAGGCGTAAGATTTTGACGCAGCGGGGTCGGTAAAGTGACTGAGTGACATCTCGTAGATTTCACTCAGCCACTTTTCCGAGGCGTTCCTGCAACGGAACGCCCAATGAAACCTGATGCAGGTTTCATGTGGCGCAGGGCTTTACAATGCGAAGCATCTCCCTAGATGCGTCACGTTGTAAATACCCTACAGTATGGTGCTGGCTTGCGCCGCCGCATCACAAAAGTGACGCAACAGCGTTGCAAAAGTGGCGTATGGGGCTTGTAAATCTGCCCCTCTTTGTGAAAACCTCAGAATGGGCATTGCAGTCAAGAAACCTAGAATGTATCGTTTGAATGGAGGTATTGTGCCTGAGTTTTTTCCCACAGCCTTATTTAATCACTTGCATAGGTTTAGAAGGTCACAAGGCATTCACATTGGTAAAAGTGACATTGGTGGACAAAAGAAAGTTAAAAAGCAGAGAAGCCAGTGGGGTTCTGACAGAATGCCCATGATGGACAATCTTAAGAATAATTGCAACACATCTCCAATGCTTTCTGTCTCAGTTTAGTACAACAAACACAGGAGTAACTTCTGAGGAAAATGAGGAAAACCTCCATGATCTGAAATCAACAGGAGGCGACTGTCTTACTTCTGAGAGACAAGTATTGGAAAGTATAGGTAAGGCAGACAAAATCTTGCAAAAACTCTGAAAATATGAAAGTCGAAAGAATTACAGGAGTATGTTCAACAGTGAATAAATAGTAATTCCCATACAATCCCAACTGTCAGCATTAGGGGAATCAGAGTGGAAGATCCCGCAATACATCAAGAAAGGAAAAGATGTCGACGGGATTCCAAGTCCACCCAAAGGTTCCCAAAATCTGTCTGACCTGTCCTTTGTCTTCTACCTCGTTACCCAATACTATTTGCTTTATATTGGTACCTATATATTCTCATGTTGATAGGACCTCTGGATCAAGAAAAAGAGGCCAAAATAGTATTTCACTTCATTTGGAATTTGTACTATAGTTTCTTTGCCACCACACTACCCAGACCACACCATACCACAAACCTTATCCTAACCAAACCTAGTCCTGTCTTTCTGCTGAGCAGTCAATAATTGGAGGCTGGACGGTGAATGAGGCAGTTTGTGCACTATAAGAGACTTTTCCCCTTGCCCTGGGGCAGACAGAAGTTACTGTTTAGTGCCTGTGGTGGGTTCTGTCATCTAGACTACCCAGTATTTTTTCAACCATAAACTGAACAACCTGTTTCATGATTTTGGCTGATGTCCTATGGCTCGGTTGGCCGGGGACTGCACACAAAGTATAGGCTATGAGAGACCAACAGTTAGAGAGAGCTGATTGAGGGGCATAAGACTTTGTACGTATGCATGTAAAGTGGAGCGACACTAATGGCCCACACTTGGAGAACCCTGCAGTCAACGTAACTAGGAACCTTAGTTACCACTTCTAGTATGTGTGCAGTGTGCAATATTGTTTCCCTAGTACATGAGTGTTGTGTGACAGGTTAACAGTACGTTATGGCCGTCTATGAAAAACATAGTGAGTGCCCACTTCAAACTGCGGTTTTCCTCAAATTTGTATTTTCTTTTCTCTGGGCATGACAGCCCGAATGCTGCTAATCTGTCATAACAAACCCATAGATATCAAGCATGCAGGTACAAATCTATCTATCTATCTATCTATCTATCTATCTATCTATCTATCTATCTATCTATCTATCACAGGGACGTTATAGTTAGGTTCGTGTTTTACCCACACAAAAACCAAGGAAATTCAGTAGTTAAATTTATAATTATGTTAAGAACCTGTAAAGTTACTTAACCATTACAGATAATGGGGTAACCCAGGAGTCGTCACCAGACCTGGGTGCAATACGGAAATACAAAAGAATGGTCCGTGACACATTTGAGGAGAAATGTATTCTAAACTATATAGTCAGTCTTGTATATACATATCAACACTGACATTTAATCCCTTGCGGAGGCCACTACGTATGCAATCAACAAATATTACATAAATGCATACAATCAATGGGAAAGCAAAAATCAGAAAGCGCCAAAGAAACAAATTTCATCAGAAATGCATTTATTATACATGTTATGCTCAAATCAAATTACTATACATTTGATAATAGGTTGCAAAAAAGGGGGGGAAAGGGAGGAGGATTAAGCGTGCTCGTGTAGGGCAAGTGAGAGTAAGGAACACAGATTTAGGAATAAACAATTCAAATAATTTTCAAAAATGAACTGGTGAGGAAGACCAGTGTAGGGAGACCTGTCCAAATTAGAACATTTGTTACAACCATGTATTTAAATTACACATGCATCAATGCATTCCCTAAATATAGGATGGGGCAACCGGTACAGGCCTCGTGGGTGGAAGGCGTCGACGTTTTGACTCGACTAACGCATGGAGGGAGTTTTAGGACCTTTGCTGCGAGTCTTCTTCAGGAGGGGTTAAAGCAACCTACTCCTGGTGCCAGGTCGGCATCACAAGTGTATGAACAATCCAAGAAGGTCAGTAACAGCTGTCACACGACCAGGTTCAGAGGCCAGATTAGCCAGAAGAACAGAAGCCCGAACATGGCTTCCTGACCCCTAGGTACAGTAACATCCAAAGTAGTCAAGGGTATGGGCCCCCAAAATTGGGCGTTCCTAATCCAATGTTCGATTAAATCAGAGTGTCTTAGTCAAGCAAAAAGCTGTGCACTTCATGCTAGTGCTTCAGTGAGTCGCCATGCTCTGCTGAGGACCGCCCAACTTTGAGGGCCCATACCTTTGAGTACTTTGGATGTTACCATACCTAGGGGTCTGGAACACACGCACACAGGCCCCTCCACGACACCGGACCAGCTTACCGGAACAGCAGACTCAAATTCCACACACCCCAAAGAACCCTGCGATCAGCCCAGCTCCACTACGCCGTGGTCACACGCACCAGAAAAACCAGATCGGAAAGCCGCTCCTTCTCCTTCCTTGCAGCCAGGGCCTGGAACGCCCTTCTGCTCCACCTCAGACAGACAGCAGCGCTCCCCACCTTCGTAAGAAACCTCAAAATCTTGCTCTTCAACGAACCCCCCTAGCCCCCCGCCACCCCCCCCCCCCAGGCACTGGAGCCTGTTCCCCCAGCGCCTTGAGACCCTCACGGGTGAGTAGCCATGCCTAATAAACACCTGATTGATTGAAGTCCAGTGACTAGTCTGTGATAATGGCAATTGCAATCTGTGTGTTTTTTCGAACCACCATTGCCCTTGACTAGCTACATGGTAAATATACATATAATTAGATGTGGCTGGGCAAAACAAAAGTCTGGAAAGTTAGGTTTTATCTAACCACGGCCAGTTTCTTGCTCTTGTTTGGTCCTACATTGGTGCACCATTTCAAGTGTTGGAAACCCAAGGAGCTAGTTAAAAGTTTTTGGGGAGAGTATTGTAGGAAAAATTAGAATTAAGAAGAGGATTTTTGGACAAACAAAAATGCAAATTGATTATATTTCTTTATATGTAGACTTGTGACATTAAGATCTAACAAACCACATACTCTCAGTGGAGTACGGATGCAAAATGTTGTCGTTTCTATAGTACCAGATAACTATCTGTGTTTCCAAAAGGAAACAGGGCAGGTTTGCTGAAATGTACAATGTAGGAAGCTGGATCTGTATATATTATACCAAAGTAAGGTATAGTGTGCACAGAGTCCAGTGGATCCCCAAAGGATTACAGAGGTCAAGTCAAGGAAAGCTTTCTTCGACTATTATTGTACCAATTATAAAAACACAAATACATCAGAAAAATACATAGAACATTTCATTAGAAATTACACAAGATAAAATCCAAAAACCTACAAAATATGTTTAAGATGTCATAAAACTATACAAAGTACAAATGTTTTATTTAAAAAACCTGCTATTTACTGCAAAGGAAATGCCCAGGGTTTACAGGGCATCAAAAATCATGTGTTTTCGCTGCAGGATAGTGTTCTTTAAAAATTTGGGGCATATTATCAAGAAACAGCGTTAACATTATTGCCGCTTTAGCGGCAGAAAACTGCCGCTAAAGTGCCGATAATGGGCTTGATAATATTCCCTTGTGAATTCCCATAGAAGCCCATGTTCTGGTGTGAACATGGGTTTCTATGGGAATTCTCTACGGCATATAATCAAACTCATTATCGCCGCTTTAGCGGCAGTTTTCTGCCGCTAAAGCGGCGATAATGTTAACGCTGTGCTTGATAATATGCGCCTTGGTTACTCTCCACGCAATGTGTTCTTCTTCCAAGAACTGCAGCCAAATAAAAGCTCAACTGCATTGCCTTACACCTTGATGTTTCAAAAGTGGTAGTATCCAGACTTTCCTCAACTCTTCATAAAATTTACAAAAAAACATTAAATGAATCGTGGACCGCTCTGAATGTTTGCCGCAGAGGCAAAGTGACAGGATACATGACCAGTTGTTCATAGATGGTGTTGTTGTTATTCTGTGGACATTACCCAATCTAAATCTTGTCAGAAGCATCCTTTCATAGCCTCCTGGTACAAATAATAGGTAGGGCTCCATTTGAATGCAAGAGAGCGTTAACTGATGATGCATAACACTAGGTTTCACCATTTCCCCTGCCATTCTCAAGGAGCCCAATCATTGTAAACCCTCCATTCTCAAAGCCTTTCTCGACAAGGCTAACATAGTGGTGGGATTCATAAAGTATTCCTTCATGAAATTAGATATAAAATTGATCCACAGGATCTTTAAGGCCCCATCCATACCCAGACTATCCTTCATAATGTCGCTATTTAACTTTGTTTGCTTCTTGGTCCAGACTCTATGCCACAGGAGTACTGGTTCCAATTAACAGAGGTAAAAGTTGATGATACCTTACTCTCTATTTGTGGTAGTGTGGGTGAGCTGTAAGGCTTTATCAGAGGGTAGTGTTAAGCTTTTATTGTACAAGTTCAGGCAAAAATTGATTTCACACACTCAAAGGCTGAACTCTGACCAATTGGTTTTGTATAAAAATATTTCTTTGTTGTATTTTATTCTTAGAGCCAAGCCAGAATTGGTGCCGGTAAGTAAAATTTTACTTTTCTCATGTAATACAGTTGAATGTAGTTACAGGTAGGCCAAATGTTCGTAAGCAGTTGAATTACTTTTCAGTTACTTTTTAGATTACTTTTCAGATTACTTTTTCTACTCAGTGTGATTTGCCTAGATATCACACTGGGACATTTCCTAAATAAAAGGTAAGTAAGTCAGTATTTGTATACACACAGTTTCTTAAGTTATCAAACAATTTCCAACTCCACACAGAACTTTTTTCATAGAAAAGTAGTCAATGCAATACTATGGGAGGAAATGAAGTATTGGTTTAAAGATAAGTACTTGGTTGTGAGATTTTGGTTTCTGGGTTTAAAACCAGGGTTCCCCCTGGGTCATGGATGCACTCACAGAACACCATCAGCGGCACTAGGGGGGTCGGGTGCAGAGTGCTGAGGCACAATGTTATCCAATGGAGGATAGGGGGCTTCCATATGGTGGTTGTTTATGGGCACACCACTCGGATGTGGGAGCAAAGCTCCTGGGGTTTAGCTCAGGACAAAGGGGGGCATCCAAGTTAGCAGACAAGGGGCATCCACAGCGACACAGGGGCGGCCGGGTGCAGAGTGCTGATTTGGCGTCGGGTACCCTGTTGTTCTTAAAGAGTTGCCGGTTTTGGATTTTGGCTGCTGGCCTGGTCCATGAAGTCTTCCGGGAGGAACCAACAGTTGGGTAGGTAAGTTGGAGGACTCAGGGAGGTAGATGCTCCTCAGGCCCTCTTCTCCAAGGCACAGGGCGGCCGGATTCAGGGGTGCCTTTTGAGGTCAGATTTTACCTTACAGGGTCACTTGCGGTTGGCGGGGGGTCTCCATGCAGAAGCTGCAGGCGATGTCGGGTGGACTGGAGGGGTAAACCCATGGTGGACTCAGACTCTGGAGCACTGAGGGACCTCACTGGGACCGGTAGGCCACTCGGACTCGGGCTGTAGGCATCCGGTGCAGTGGTGGTTCCAGACGTCGGGTTTCTTTGTCATAAGTAGGCTCAGAGTCTTTCTTTGGAGATTATTTTGAACTGGGCTACTGTTCACAGGAAATCCTGTCTTTGCTGAAGGCAGTCAGTCCTCCCAGGGGTTCTTAAGGTCACTTGCTGCTGGATAAGGTGACTTTTGGCGCAGGATCTCTGGAAACTGCAGAATGACCGGTAGGGCTGGGGCCAAGTCAGTTCTTCTCTGCAGTCTCCTCTGCTGGGCGTCATCTTTCATCCTTCTTTGTAGGTTGAGGAAATCTGTCTTCTTGGTTCAGGTCTGCCCCCTAAATACTGTATTTAGGGGTCTCGAGGTCAGTAGCCAATGGACTACTGACGTTAGGGTAACTACACTCTTGGTGTGCTCCCCTTCCTCGTGGGGGAGAAGGCACAATCGTAATCCTAATTGGAGAGTGCCTGCCATCTGCAATACGGACAGTGAAGAGTGGGCTTCAACTCACCTCCCCCACCTGAGGGGTAGGGTTGGCAGAGGTGGGCACACCTTTTGGACTGCTCCAATTGTTCCAGCATGTCTTCCAGTCAAAAAGAGGGTGAGACAGGAAGGAAGCCTGCTCCTGACAGCAGGAGAGGCACAGGGTCATGTTACAGAGGCAGCATGGCCTTTGAAGCTCCCCTGCCACAGATGACTCTTCCTGACCTGGGGATGCGTGAACATTGCTGCCCAGGAAACGCTTTATGGACCCAGGGTGCGAAGGCTCCCACCCCAGGGGTCCTGAAACATGCCTGGCGGTTACCAATCTGGGAACCCACCAGAAGCTGGTAATTTTTTTCGATGGGTATCTCTAAGATGGCCTCTGAGTGCATGGTATAATACATCCCACACTGGCATCAGTGTGGGTTTATTGTGCTGCGAAGTTTGAAACCAAATTTCCCAGAATTTAGTAAAGCTATTATGGTGCTGTGGAGTTTGTAATGGCAAACTCCCAGACCATATACTCTTTATGGATTTACTGCACTTACAGTGTCTAAGAATGAACTTAGTCCTCTAGTCTGATTTAGTATATTTCAGTACCATTACATTGCCACTGGCCGTGCATTCTGGCCTATTGATCGCTGTACACGAGTGCTGTTATATAAGCCGTTTAACAATCGGCTATCCTTCCTTGTCATAGTGCATGCACACAAGCCTGTCTGATGCCCAGACAAGCACCCTCCGGCACAACTGTAATATCTAGGACACTATGGCCACACATAATGACTAGCCTTAAGCACATCTCTTCAAAGATCGGTCTTGCAGAAAACTCGAGAGACAGATCCTGTTAACTAAGTGTTTGTCTTTTTTATCTGTGTGTATGTCTCTTTCTCCCCAGACTATACAGGTTCCTCGCAATTTGAGGGAAGTCCCACGACTTGTTGGTTTGTTTGTTTTTTGCACCTTTAATTTTTACACAAAATTTTAACTTTCACGTCCTCTGGTCAGGGTGGGCCTTAGCGCGCCCATACCGCTGGGGTACACCCCTCATGTTCCTGAAGAAAGCCCAGTAAATGACACATAACGGGCAGAAACATGTCAACACCACTTTGAGTGGAAATACCCAAAACATTATTTGGTAAATTTCCCAACACATATTTTTAACCATGTCAGGTTGACCACTGAATAAAACTTTTTGCGTGGTACACTACTTTGACATTTTTAACTCACAATTTTTTCACATCACTGTCACAAAAAACTAGCTCCGCAGTATCCTGCCGTTGAAGCACACCAGGGAGGCTTTCGGCTTCTCCTGGTGGGCCCGATGATGAAGCATGTCACCAACCAGGGTGGTGAGTGAGGGCTTCCTAATAAATTCCTAATAATTCCTAAAGTGGATTATTAAGGTTCATATTTTCCCTGTATTTGTGCTAACACACTTAGTACTTTTTGACACTTTTGTTGTTTGACTAAGAATGAACTTAGACACTGCATGGGATTCAGTGCTCATGTAACGGTACCCTCGCCAGTGGTATAGTGCACCCAGCTAGAGGGGTGTCTTACCTATGCCATAGGCAGTTGGTAACAGGTATGTGTATCACTACTGCCAAAGACAGTGATTCTTTGGGCCCCATGAGCACTACAAATGGATTTATCATAAAAGAAAGAAACACACTTCATCATGGATGAAGTGTGTTTCTTTCTTTGGCAGTAGTGATAAATATGTATGTGTAAGTTGGACAACATACACACCCTCAGATGTATGCAACTGTTTAAAATCAGTAAATCAAGAGTAATATAGTGTGCAGGATTACAGCAGAAGTTACACACAGGTATGTGTGCCATGTTGACTTTTCATTTTTCTCTAGACCAAAACACACAGCCTGCAAGGGCAGTCGGTTGCCAACTTTGGTGCTGGAAAGCAGGGTTTGAGCCTCAGGGTTGCGTCCACATCCTGTGATTCTGGGCAAATCACTTAATCTCCCTGTGCCTGAATGTGTAACATAACTGGTGCTTTTGTAAAGGGCTACAATACCTTCAGCTTGAGTTTGTGCTCAATAAAATCTGTAAAAAAAAAAGGGTACAGGGCCTCTAAGGGTGGCACAATACGTGCTGCAGCCCTTAAAGGCCTTCCCAGGTCACAGTGCCCTTAGTACCCATGGTACCTTTTACAAGGGACGTATGTGGTGCCAGAGAGGTGCCAATTGGGGGTACAAAGGTACAGTTTTGGGAAAGAACACAGGCCCTGGGAATCTTATTGGCAGGGACCCAGGGCACATCAAGTCAAAGTTCATCAGAAATCTGGCAAAAGTGGGGGGGGCTATTGCAACAGAAACCCACTTTCCTACATACAGGGGATGATATTTTCACAAGGAGTTAAGCTGATTCCAAGGAATTTCATTATTTAAGACATATTGGTTTGTTCCAAGTGTATTGACCCAGCATTGTTCCTGCTTCAGCAGAGTTGTAGACATGTCATTACTAAAAGTCTAAAAGTGCTCTTCTCAAAAATTGTCCAATAAAGATTGGTAATGCAGTGACCTTTTTCCACATAGCATTTGGTTAGTTTGGTAGAGGACCGTTAGCAACAGATTTTGGTGTTCGCCAATCCTTGTCTCAGGGGCATATTATCAAGACGCTGTAGCGCAGGAAACTGCAGCTAAAGCTGTGATAATGGGCTTGATAATATGCCCTCGTGAATTCCCATAGAAGCCCAGGTTCTATGGTGTGAACCTGGGCTTCTATGGGAATTCACAAGAGCATATTATCAAGCCCATCATGGCCGCTTTTACTGTTCTTGATAATATGCCCCAATATCTTTCTCCTCGTCATGCCTATGCACCTTAATTTGCATGGGCATTCGATCATATGTATTACATTCTTCGAATTACAATTAGTATGACTTCGCTGTCCCCATTGTGTTGTTAGATTGAGATCAAGTGTTATAGAGTGTCTAGTACAGGGACACAATTCAGAAAAGGGGGGTGGTGATGGACAGAGTATCTAAATTAAGCAGAACACTCCTACCCAGTCAACAGATCAGGGCTTGATCCATCACCGTTTTTTAGCTCACTGCACTATCCCAGCTCAGAACCTGGCTACATGCAAATTAGTCTGTCCCTGGCCCAGTGCATCATGGGAACAGGGCAGACCAAACTACCAAGCCAATTCTTTTACTTTAAAGGAAACAAGCTTCTGGGGACCGGTTTCTGGCATTACAGCCGTCTTCGGCCCGGCTTGCTTGAATCCTGATGGTGCAGTGAGCAAGGGACTCATGTCTGAGCATACCCTTCCACGCTTATGGTGGACAAAACGATTCAGAAAAGGGGGGTGGTGATGGACAGAGTATCTGAATTAAACAGAACACTCATACCGAGTCAACAGATCAGGGCTTGATCCATCACCGTTTTTTAGCTCACTGCACCATCCCAGCTCAGAACCCGGCTACATGCAAATTAGTCTGTCCCTGCCCCAGTGCATCATGGGAACAGGGCAGACCAAACTACCAAGCCAATTCTTTTACTGGGAAGGAAACAAGCTTCCGGGGACCGGTTTCTGGCATTACAGCCGTCTTCGGCCTGGCTTGCTTGAATCCTGACGGTGCAATGAGCAAGGGACTCACATCTGAGTATACCCTTCCACGCTTATGGTGGACAAAACGATTCAGAAAAGGGGGTGGTGATGGACAGAGTATCTGAATTAAACAGAACACTCATACCCAGTCAACAGATCAGGGTTTGATCCATCACCGTTTTTTAGCTCACTGCACCATCCCAGCTCAGAACCCGGCTACGTGCAAATTAGTCTGTCCCTGGCCCAGTGCATCATGGGAACAGGGCAGACCAAACTCAATATCTGTACTTCTCGGCGTGACGCTTCGAGGTTACTTTCTGCCCACTCCTTCATGAGCTCAGGGTTGGGATCCTCGTAGGTAGGTGCAGTGAGGATTCTAAGCCCCCGGGGTATGCGATTAACCTCAATATATCGTTGCAACGATTTGGATTCCCACCATTTAGCTTGCTCCTGGTGAGATTTTTTCTCCAATGTCTTGAACAGTTCCCTAATGGCCGAAGTGCCGCTACCACTAGAGTCATTATTTTGCCTCCCGCGAATGTCTGGCGGGAGAGGGGCGCTATCGGAAAACAATGAGGCTGCCAGAGTTTCCCGGTCCCGAACGTTGTCACTTGACATCTCTCGGCTCTTAATCAGTTTGTAATTAGGCGTTTGTCAATCGTCGTGTGCTATGTTCGACAATGGCAAGCAACCTTGTTGGCTTACTCCTCACCCGCTTAGTGAAATTAAGACGCTTACTTGGTCGCGTGGTTTTCTCCGGATCTTTGATCACCCGGTTGGTCGCTCTCGCTGAGCAGCCTCCTCTTCGACCAGTTTGCTTCGTCTTCCACTTCTTTCTTCCGGTTGAGCGGGGGTCAGGTGCTATACTCCTTCCGGGGTCACAAAACTTTTCCGAATGAATCCGAAAAAACCTTCCGATTGAAACACCGACCTTGTGTGAGAAGGGTCCCGTGTAATCCGGTTCGGAATCAACCAGGCTATATATCAGGTAATCCGCTTTCAAATGCACTGAACCAGAGTCTCGCCAGCCGGCAAGGAAACACGGACACGGACCAGTTAGGCGCTGAATTTTCTTTATTGCAGAGTTTCTGTCAAAGACGTTTCGGCTCAACGGAGCCTTGTTCACATGACAACGTTTTGTCGAAAGGACAGCCCTTTTAAAGTGCTAGTGTCAAAAAATAATAATAATCACCTGTGATTTCATTAGCATGGACATAGAAAACATACTATGATCACTCAATAATAAGTTTGAACTAACATGACGTTAGTTGCTAATATTGGATAACAGTAAAATACCATTAGTGAAAAAAATATATGGCTATAAGTATATACAAGCTTGTTAGAAAAAACAATCATATATCTATATAATACATATTTAAATTTCAAACTAAACCACATTCACTGGATGATGTCATCAGTGATGTCACTGACCATGTCATGAATGATGTAATATGTGACATCATCAGAAGTGCATTGCGGGCGTGAGAGTTATATTTAGCAGAACTAACTATAACGGAGGAATTTCTATGGTTTTGTACAAGTGAAATGTCCAGCTAACTATAACACCCCTGAAACCTATGTTTTTTTCTGTGAATTTCTAAGGTATTTTAAATGCTAATTTCTAACTACAACATCTCTGAAACCTATGGTTTTTTCAGTGAATATATATCTATATACCACACACAGGACCAGGGGTCAGGGACCATCCGGAGACAGAATACGTCTACAGAAAGCAAAGCAGAGGCAAGGAGGAAAAACACCTGGGCAGTGTGCGGCAACAAACAGAACTGGAGCACCGGCTGTGGTAAGGCAGAGGGACACAAGTTGATAGGCAGCAGAGATCCACCTTGGCAAAAAATCCACTGCCCTTAGGCAAACCCCAGTCAGGGTGCGCCACAGTCTTTACCAACACCAGGGAAGAAGACAACACCACAGGAAGATAACGCAGCCAAGATATTGGCTCAAGGAATACTACTGGTCCCTGTGGTAGTGCACACACCCAGTGTGGACCCACATGTGGTGCCCGCCTAGAACACAGAAAGAAGTTGAGCCAAAGCTGAGATTCTAACCTGGTTAGTTCGGTTCTAAAGTCTGAAGCACTGGCCATAATGCCACAAAGAACCGATCTGGAGCGGAACAGAACAAAGTGCCCACATGGACGCGTACTCACGCCCAGGATAGCCAACATTGCCAGGGGCCTAGCCAAGGTGGAAAGATTAGCCAATGCAAGGATGGAGAACGTGAAACCCCCGGGGCAAGCCGAACACAGCAGAACCCTAACAAAACACTAAAGCAGGGTGCGTTCACAGACGCATGAGAGTGCAAGTGAACAACCGTAGGCAGCAACACAGAAGCTAGAAGAGAGGGCCACGCCAGTCAGTGGTTCGAAACAGAGTAGGCGTTTCACCCCAGCATGAAGTATGGAACGAAGGGAGAGGCCCACAGCCTAACCCATAGGAAAAGTCCCCAGAGCGACAGAAAACAAACAAAGAGAACTCCACAGGAGCCTCCAAAAGTACCTGGCAAGGAAGAGCAGCTATAAAATAGCGTACAAATACCCCACATAGGGTATGTCACATCCCTATAAAAAGCAAGAGACACCAATTAAGACAAGCACATAGGCATGGGTCAAAAAGATCCGTATATACAGTTGGCCCAGCTGAACCTAAGGAAGGAAAAAACACGGCTGAGCAGCCATGCAGGCCGTCTGGGAAATGTCCCGAACCCAGAAACAGAAATCATAAAAGCAGTGACAATACTGCATAAGAAAACAGGCCCACCAAGAGGACTAAAAACCTGGCAGTCATGGAAATCCAGATAGGAGGTGCCGGACCGCAGAGTCAGCATGCTCATCAAACAGATTGACCCCAACAAAGCGCAGATCCCGGAGTCGCTTCCGAACATTCTTAGGGAAACTGTCATCGCGTAGCCAAGCATGGAGGCGCAGAGCAACTGACCATGCCATAGCTCGACCCACGGAGCCAGTGGTGTCCATGGCAGAGTGGCTGAAAAATTTCACCATGTTGCAGCCATCCCGAATAAGTCGGGCCAGGTCAGCATGAGGGCCCTCTGGCAAAGAGGGTAGGAGTTGCTTGACTAAGCCCCAAAGGGCAAAAGTAACCTGATTAAACCTACAGGTCGTGTTCAGGGACCGAAGGACTGCGCTAGTGGACGCAAAGACATTGCGGCCACACGATTCCAACCAATTAGACTCCCAAGTGGTTGGAAGCAACGGAGGAGGAGAGGAAGGTAGGGCTGCCTGGACCACAAGTCCTTGAGCCCGAGGATGGAGGTACAAACAGGCAGGGTCATCTGGAGCCGGTCATGGTGATGTGCAATAGTACGACCCACGGGGTCTCTCGATGAGGTCCTGGCCCAAGTCACCAGAAGCACATCATGCAATGACTTGCCAAAAGGCAACAAAGGCTCCACGTCCACCGTGCCCTGGTGGAGAAGATCCAACAAAGGATCCGAAGGCAAGGAGAGAGAGGGCAGCTGCATCTGCAAGATATCCGCAGCCCTGCGAACCGCCCTTGCAAATGCTGTGCTAGCCTCTGTGGCCATCCGTGGTGGAGGCAGCAAGTCATCCATTGGGGACGGCTGCAGGCTAATCAGTACACCCAATGACAGAGCCACCACAGAATGATGAGCTGGCCAGTGGCCCATGGTCCCTTGCTCTGTGGAGCTGTGAAAACAGCCCTGGGGTGGATATCCCACTACGGTCACGTCCTCTACCACCAGAGGAACAGCCGGGGACGGAAGTAGCTCCAACCGACATTGAGACGGCGTTGGATCGACAACTACGACCCCCAAAGAGGACTCTTCCACCTGGCATCAACTCGACCGCCACCAAGGTAGGAGCCTGCAGGAAGGAACGACGTTGACTGAGTCGAGCTCCGCACTGTAGCCGCATTCAGCGACGATGCAGGGAGCCCCACAAAGCTGTGCGAAGACCCAACAGGAGGGCTAGAAGACAAAGTGAGATGCCCCTCTGGACCGTGTCCCGACGTCGCAGCGACATCGGAACAGGAATCAGGGCACTTGGTCGGGGCCAAGGGCAAACCCGCCGGCAAACCCCGACCTGTGTCCCTATCCCCACTGTGGGGCCCTAAGGTACGCCAGGAAGAGGGGACGACCCAAATATAGCCTGAATAACCCCGGATTAGGCCTCCATCTGGATCAGAGTCGCCCCATCACCAGGAAACGGTGGGTAGGCGGGAGCAGACTCCTGAGGGCCCTTGTCCGGTGAGGACCAGGAGCAGTGGGCCCTGACATGCTTGTGTGTGGTCGGCAACCTAAGCAACTTCTTCCGGTGCTTAGCTAAGGCAGGGGAGCGACGTGCACAGGATCAACTCCGGGACCTACCTTGAACAGGAACATACGCGTGGGGCAAAGAACTGCGCCGTTTGGACCCTTCCATTGCAGACGGAGGCCGGCGCTACAAGGATTCTGACCGGGACAACTGGCGGACATCAATTTCATCAGCCGCTCCCGTAGGGACTTCAGCTTCAGTTGTCGGCAGGCGTCGCACTCGGAGTCGTGGTGCTCACCCAAGCACCACATACAGATCTGTGGATCAGTCGCTGACATCTGCAGCGAACAGGACTCACACAACTTCAAGCCTGCAGGCATCGGCACACTGTTTTAGACATGAAAAGGCGTCGCGAAGGCCTGAAAACAAAATAGGCCAGAGGTACCGCTTCTCCCAGATCCACATTGGGACACGGAAAAGAAGAAAATCTGAATTTAGCACACCAGGGCGGGTGGGGGACTTATATGGCTCTATTGACGTCAATTCAGTGGATTACACCTCTTAAATTCACATAAGACATATCAGCTATGTGCAGTCATTAAACCAGCCATCTCTAAATGAAATGGCATGGAATAATTGAATAAATAATACACTGAGTCAATTGAAGGACTTTAATCTAGTTAATGACAGCAGCTCCAAAATATCTATACACAATGGCTGCTTCGTTACATCTCACAATGGCTTTCAGATATGAGATGATGGTAAAAATGCACATCCCAACAAACTCTCCACTTCTCTCTCCCTCTATACACTAGGGGCAGATTTACTAAGATTTTGCATCTGGCTTCCGTCACTTTTGTGGTGCAGCCAGGAGCAAAATAATTTTAGGTATTTAATAAGCAATGCACGGCCACCTTGTTTGGCTTTGTGTAGTTTAGTAAATACAAATAAATGCAAGACATGCACACCTTGCATTGGGAAGGAGTTCCACGGGTGGACCATGGGAGTTCTCATACACCCATCTTTAGAATTTGGTGCATTACCAGATTTACTAAAGCTAGTAAACTTGAAAATGTGTCAAAATGCTACGCCTTCCCCAGTAAGGCTTAACAAGGAGAAATGCATTTCTTATAGATACTTCCTCATTCTACGTTTGCTGCATTGTGCAGCACACACAGAAAGAGGAATGTGCCTCTGTGGATTGTTTTTGTGCAAGGGTGCTTACAGTGTACCTAGGCAGCACACAGTACACCAACGCTAGGAGACAGCAGAAATGTGTCATATCTTTGTAAAAATGATACATTTCTTCTAAATGCCTTTCATGTAGCAGAGGACAGCAAGCTGCTTCGCTGCGTCACATGAAATGTTGTTAAATCTGTCCCAGAAATTCTGATTGGACAACCAAATGCTGTGATTAGGTAAGTAGACTATAATCATAAGAAATACCATGATGGAATCCACAGATAAGCTCAAAGCTGCCAGCGTACTAAAAAACCATAAATTACGCACCTGTCTTTTTCACATCTCATCATCCACCGTACTACTTAGCACCCCATCCCAAGGCATGATAACCGCACCTCATTGGTCATCAAACAAAACATGGAACCACTTCCTACATTGGATCACAAAACAAAAACAATACCCTACTACTAACCACATGCCAACCTATCTGATTTAGCTTCCTGCCCACATTATAGGCGCTTCAGTGCCACACATGTGGGTAGCAAGTGCTAAACAAATGCGCAATACAATATTTCTCGTGTGCATGACAAAGATTTGTTTTGGTCCTATTAAAAATGTTGTTTCCATTGCACTTCAGAATTATAAAACAAAATGTGCTTTATTAGTACTTCTGTAACTGCTAGTAAATGTTTAATGTTTGTACAGGACATTTACAGGTATTTGAATTTTATGTGGATTAGAAAGTGTTCCTTTTCACACTCCCTGTGCATAAGGCCACTGGAATGTGATTCTGCAGCCGCGGAATTATGAGATTCTGCGCCTGCAGTGTTTACTGCACGATTATTATGAATTTACCACATTTGCCACATAATACATCTGCTGAATAATCAGCATATTTGAACAAAAAGACACATTTTGTTTCAAGCTCATACAGATCATAAGTTACTATGCTGCACACATGCTGCCATGCAGTGGAAGGTCCTTTGCAAAAGTTGACTGGTCACCTTTCAGTTACTTACAGCGAGCGGTATTTGGATGTGGAACTGTTGCTGATAAAGTGAAATCTGTCTCCAGACAGTGCTAACATGACAAAATAATGAAGTGATACTATTAAAAAATGTGCTGCATCAAAAAAGAATAATTTTTTCTTTCGTAACAGATAATTCAGTCAATATTGCTGCATAATTTGGGTTTCCACTGCTGCCTAATTCCAGTGGCCCACAGAGACTGTCACATAGTTAATTTCACAAAATCCTCTCACTTTGCAGTCAAAGGAAGAAAAGTAAACAACATTGCCACAATAAAAGGATAAGGATCCATTTGTCAGAAGACAGCATGATATTTATTTAGCAAATATTGAAACATGAAAAAATGTAACAAGATAAAACCAAAATTGAAATGCATTATTGCTCATTCACCTTCCGAACTTGAGCATTTCTTTATTGTACCAGGTGCTTTGGTCGTTTGGGGGGGCAAATATTTTTACAGGCTGGCCAGCCCTCATATGCTCGCCGTGGCTACAGCCCTATTAGAAACATTAGATCCAAGATAGGGCTTAGTCTACTGTCTATCTTTGGAAGTAGGAAATATGTGGAGTAGTTTCCTTTGTTTATTTCCTTGCTTGGCACGAACTCTCTTGCTTCCTTTGTAAAC
Source organism: Lissotriton vulgaris (assembly GCF_964263255.1). Taxonomy (NCBI): domain Eukaryota; kingdom Metazoa; phylum Chordata; class Amphibia; order Caudata; family Salamandridae; genus Lissotriton; species Lissotriton vulgaris. The sequence continues at coordinate 1,037,294,989 of NC_141695.1, read as the reverse complement.
ATTTCCTCTACTTCGAGTAGATGTGTTTCTTCCTTGGAATGTATCTTCCTTCTTGGATCTTTGATTGGAGGTGTTTTAATTGGTTGGATGCAATATGCACATTGTATTGTGTTTAGAATCAATTTGTCTGCAGTGAATTGTTTCCATTGAGAAGGAAGTGTTTTAGTCTGCCTCCTACCAGTGTTGGATGTAGGAGTAACTGTTGGTTTAATTCTGAATTTAGTTGCTTTGTCTTCCTTATTAACACGCTCCCTGGTCGTCTTGGGGTGTGTATTGTGCCGGATAAGAAGTCATTTGGTTGTAGGGGGGAGCTTCCTCCTTTGCAGTTGGCCTCTTCAACAAGGACGTCCTGAATAAGACTGCCGTCCTTGCTGGTAATGCCAACTTTGTTGCAGTTCCTGCTGTTGTGATCAGTTTCCTCCTTGATAAGTTTGTTGGTAGGTTTGGTTAGAGATTGTGGGGGTGTAGATTTCCCCTTCCTGCATATCTTCTTGAGGAGGGGGTTCCTCTACGCATGCCACCTCTGAACTGTAGAGCCCCCACTGATCTAGCTGTCTGTTGCCCTTTTATAATTTGTTTAGGTGGTCATCTACTATGCTTTCAAAGAGCTGTTCCCCATTGAACGGTGCATTCAGAATGTTGTTTTGTACTTCTGGCTTGAACCCTGAGATGCGTAGCCAGGCATGTATTCTCTCCGTGATACCAATCATTATTAGCCTGCTTAATATCTCTGCGGTATTCAGGGCAGATATCAAGCACATATTGGCTAGGTTTTTTCCCCTCTTCTACCAAATGTGTTGCCCTTTTTTGTATTGCTCTGGTAGGTGCTTCATCAGGTCTCCTATCTCCTCCTAATGCTGATACGGTTGGATGTTGAGCAATGCAATTGAATTTGCAATTCGCCACTGGTTCACCATGCTTATCTCGAACTTTCTGCACATAAGGTAATTTTTTTGCTTTCTTTATCTAGGGAGATCCAGTTGTATATGCCACATTTGCTCTCTTCCTGGTGGGAGATGTTATGGCTGAATCTGCAGGCACTGAACCCCTTATGTAACTTTGGTCCATGGAGGAGTGTATTTAATCTCCCCTCTAGTTGCACCTGCCTGGCATGTGGCAGGTTCTTTGAAAGCTTCTTTCCCCTGATCTAGCACACTTGGTAACATAGGGAGTAATTGGTTTCTAGATGGTGTAGGCAGTAGAGTTTCTAATAAGTAGCATGACTGCAGTTTATCCTCCTCAATTTGGACTCCATATGTTTCTGCTGCTTTTTTGATGACTTGATTGTAAATCCCGTTATCGTCTGGTGGAGAAGGCCTCAATGGGTAAGTGTTGACAGCTTCCGCTGGCGAATCTGTGTCATGGTCTTGCCAGTGCCATGGATGACATCCGCATAACTCTGGACAGAGCAACACAGCGATTCTGATGCTTCTGAACCTCTCCACAGTATTTGACAGAGGCTTCCATCCCAACCCATCCTGATCCAAAACCTACACAACATCTAAATCCAAGGACAAGCAGTCCGATGGACCCAGTCAGTCAGGCTGGCACTATTCACCTGCGACTGCATCTGCATCTGCAGAGTTCAGCAAGGAACATGCCGGAGCACGACGATCTTCAATGTATACATGATATCACTAGCCAGCATCATCCGTTCTCAGATCAACATCCTCTCCTACTCCGATGACCACTCATTCTCTTCCTTACAGATAAAATACTTAGTACCCCAATCAAGCTGAATGCCTGAGATCGACCATCGGATGAAGACAAACTGTCTAAAACTGAACACTAAAAAGACCGAAATTGTGACCTTCAGGAAAAGCACATCACTGTGGGACTACACCTGGTGCCCAACAGTTCTAGAGCGGCACCCACCCCCCATGCCAAGAACCTTGAGATCATTATCTACAGCAAACTCGATATGACCGCCTAAGTCAATGCCATCACTGCCTCATGCTTCCATAGACTGAGGATGCCGAGGAGGATATTAAAATAGCTCCCAACCAGCACCCAGAAAACCATCACAAATGCCCTGATCACAAGCAAGCTGGACAGTAGAAACCCTATATATGCTGAGATCAACAAAGAACTCATCAGAAGGCTGCAGACCATCTAACACTTGGCAGCAGGAATCACTCCCAACCTCCCACACTGCAGTCACGTCAAACCACACCTGAAGGAGCTCTACTGGCTCTCCATTCACAAACTAGTACAATTTAAACTCTTTATCTACACTTTCAAGGCACTACACAAATGTGGTCCAGCATAACTCAACAATCACGTCTGCTTTCACAAACCTTCTGGACACCTTTACTCATCTGGGCACCTTCGTACAGTTTCACTTTTCCGGACTTCTCCTTGCACAAATCACATGTAGACGGAAAACCAAATCTGGTAGTCGCGCATTCTCCTACTTCGCTCCTAAAGTATGGAACGACCTGCTGCTACACATAAGAGCCACCTCCTCACTTCTTGAAGTGTTCAAGAAGAGAAGACCGGCTTTTTGAGTAGTCCCACCTGGCATGCCTAGATTCTCACCCAGGAGGGTATCATGGCACTGTGTGCTCCACAAATCTTCAGAACAATGCCAAGAAAGTTAGCTGAGGACGAAGTGGGTGGAAGGAGCATCCCACCAAACAACTGAGAGACACCATTCCAAAGTCTGGACCAGAGATGAATGGACCAGCTCAACTCACCAACTTGTAGTTGGTCAGAGTACTCCATCTGAGGGAGTGGCAGGGACATGTGGAGATTGTCATGGGGTATGATCCTAGGAAGGATGTTTGGATGACTACGAACCAAATCCTACTCTGTTTTAGTCAAAAAGATTTGGCATAGTTCAAAGAAAACCCTAGCTTGAACAGTTACCAGAGTATCTGTGGTAATCTAGCATCTTCGCTAGATGTAGCTCCACCAAGATGTCCAGGTATGAATTGCAATTGGCCGTCTGCTGTTGCAAGAAGGCCATTACGACCACCATGTTGGTAAATAGCTGAAAAGCAACACTGAAACTACGTGACATTTACTGGTGAGGTTTGTTTCCTGCAGTGAACTGTTTGTACTGCCTGTGTTTTTTCAGCATGGGTACATGGAAATCGAGCAGAAAGTCATTGCTCTGAACAGCTATAATCACAAGTCAATAGCCCAAATTTTTAACTTTTAAAAGGGAAGACTGATTGGACTGTAAAGATCAAATATCAGGCTAGACCCACCAACCGCTTACCAAAACAGGTAAATGTTTGAAGCATTATTCTTGCTCTTTGAGGGTGTGACAGACGTGATTGAACCTAAAGAGGAGATCTCTCTACAACCAGCAGAAATCTTTGTTTCCTAACTAAGGTCATATGCAGCCTGGATGTTAGTGGCAACTGTAGAGCATAGGTGTTTCAACCGCATCTATGGTTATCAGGGAACAATGGCTGTAGACGAGTGAAGAGCTTGCTCTTCCCTTAAATAAGCTCAGTGGCTATGATGGGCTTCTACTCACGGAGCTGGTGCAGAGAAGGGCATCTGGTTACAGGAACTCCTTGTGGTGTTGGGCCACTCTAAATAGGGCAGTGGGCATTGGGTGCAGACTCACAAATTTGGCCAGAGCCCAAGTCTATTGTTGAACAAATCCAGTGCTCAAGGCAGAAAGTCTTGGTAGGCAAGGCAGGGCTGGTCCTCTGGGTTCTTGGGGGCTGCTGGCCACGCTGGGGTTTTGCTGGAGCAGGTCAAAGTCAGGACAGATCAGTAGGGCTGGGGCCAAGTCAGTTGGTGTCCTCTTCTTCCTCTTTCAGCACAGCTCTTCTGTCGTCCTTCTCTTCTTGCTAGTCTGAGGAAGCAAGGTTCGGGTTGCCCCCATCTACCATATTTAGGGGTGTTTCAGGTAGATAGAGGTTGGTACCAATGAGTCCCTTTCTTGGGGTGGGTACACTTCCTATTGTGCCACCCTGCAGTGGGAGGGGGGCATCTTCAAGATGGCGGGGACTGAGTTGTGCTTTGCCTCCCCCACCTGAGGGGTGGGATTAGCAAAGGTGGGCACACCTTCCCTCCAATCTTGGTTTACCCACAGAATCTCCTGCCCAAAGTGGGGGTAAGAACTGGTGGTGTCCAGTTAATGGGAGCAGCAAATGGCTGGGTCAGCTCACAAAGGCGCCCAGCCTTTGAAACTTACTTTCTTGGCCCTGTCCATCCTGGGGGAGGATGTGCTTTGTTTCAAGACATCGAGTGTGGGAGACTCTCGACCCAGGGGCCCAGAAACATGTCTGGGGTGGCAGTTGGCGAGCAGAAAGTCGGCTATGATAGTAGAGTTGGGTCGTTTTTTAGGGGGGCATCTCTAAGATGCCCTCCGAGTGCATCTGGCAGTAAATCCAAAACTGGCATCAGTGTGGGTTTAATGTTGCTGAGAAGTTTATTATCACATTCCCAGATTTCAGTAAAGCCATTATGGTGATGTGGAGTTTGTAATGACATGCTCCCAGACCATATACTCTTAATGGCTTTACTGCACTTACAATGATTAAGAATGGACTCAGACACTGTTGTGATACAGGGCTCATGCACCTGTACCCTCACATGTGGTATAGTTCACCCAGCTAGAGGGGTGGCTTACCTGTGCCATAGCCAGTGGACAGTACAGATGGCACACAGGGATATGTGCCATGTGGTCTCTTCACTTTGCTCTGCACCAAAACACACAGCCTGAATTGGCAGTGTGTGTGTTGAGGTACAGGGCTCCTTAGGGTGGCACAATATGTGCTGCAGTCCTTAGAGGCTTTCCATTTCACAGTACCGGTGGCACTTACAAGTGGCCAGAGAGTTTCCAATTGGGTTTGCAACAGTACAGTTTTAGGGAAAGAACATAGGCCTTTGGTACCTAGTTGGCAGGCACCCAGGGTACACTTAAGCAAAGAGCATCAGCATCAGGCAAAGATTGGGGGGCAAAAATGCAAAAAGGGGCACTTTCCTGCACAGCTATAAAATAGTAGGGAAACCCACAGGTTGAGAATAGCTGAGAGCCAGGACTTAGGAGTAAGTTTCAAGTCTGCAGTTGTTTTCTATAGACTTAGTAAAGAGCAAATGTTTAAATACACCACATGCATATCAACATCTGTACTCTTCCGTACACTGTATGTGGTGCAGCAATGCCATCATTGTATGTATATTTAGGGATGTAAATGAAAATAAGAATAACAATGTTTAAACAATTAAAAGTCACTTCTTTAATTAACGAGTATCCAGTCAACCCAATGCTTTTTACAGGAATGTTTGAGATAAATCAACATTTAATTTTGAGAGTTCTCACAACTTGGTTCAATGGTTATTAAATTGTCAAAGACATTTAGCACCAGATTTGAAGTGTATGTGATCCCCAAACTAAGGGATTGCCACCTTCGCAAAAAATGTAACTTCACAAGTGTCAAAATTGGGCTTGGTTAATAAAAGTTTAAATCTGCTAATATTTACATCCTTCGCGCCATCAGCAACCTTTAAAACAGGGAGGGCATAGTGAAACCAGACCCTACTGTTAGTGACTATTGAAAGTACTGGAGGACATCCAAAGGAACCTGCATGTCCTAAAGATTTGATTTAACTTTCTAATGTTACTTTTTTGTTCACAAACATTATTTAGGGGTTTTTTGGCACAGGGAATGCGACACACCAGAACAACAGCATGTATAGAGCAACTGAGAATGGAACGCCAGGCAATTTGATAAGGAGGCACGCAAGTGTTGCATGCTTTATCTGGCATAAACAATACACTTCGATGTGATCTCTAAAAGTAGCGAATTCTTTCAGCAGAAAGGCCCACAACCACTCCCAGGGACATTTACGCTGCGAAAGCCCAAATACATTCTAGAACATACCAGCAGATGACATCCACAACATTCCACTATTTACTTAACACATATCCAACTTCTTCCTTATTATATTTAAAAAACGGAGAAAACATAACTACTGTAAACTACTAAAAAGAAACAAAACAAACATCATAAATAAAAAATATAATTGGGGTCACAATGGAGAAAATACGAGCAAGTGAGAAAACATATCCCAAACACTGAAAACAACTAAAACATAATATTTAAACTTGACTGGATCTACTCTCATGCGTTCATTATGGACCCTCACATTTTTCTCACCAATATTCACTGAACCATTCTGTAAACAAACTTCTTTCTCAATTTCACCATTCTGACTCACACGATCAACACCATCATCCACAACCCTTAAATTTTCTCTACCAGTACCCTATGAATCCTTGTAGATAATACCTTGCAAACACCACTAACATTATCCTTAAATGAAGATGGAACATCATTTCAAATGGATTCCACATTAATTACCAAACTTTCGTTCTCATTAGACAAAATGTGAGCTTGGTCCTCCTGAATATTCACAATGGCGTCCTTAATCCACCATCTTTTATCTTGCAACCACACAGCCTTTTTAGAAGCCTTAACCACTTTAACTGGCTCAGTAAACTTAAACTCAACCTTCATCACATTTAATGTTTTTTTAAATTAGAACTCAATCATCAACTTGCACCTCGATGTCCTTTACACAACTAGTGCAATCAAAATAGTCTTTACAAGACTTTTAACACCTCCACATTTCCGCGTATCTTGTTCAAATCCAAACATTCACCTACACAACCTGTACGTTCATCTAGCCAAGAAGGATTTAAGTATGAAACTGTTTTTCTGCCTCTCAAAAGCTCTATGGCACAACACCGTGGTACTGGGCGGTAAGGTATTGTAACTCCACACTTTGTGCTGCAAATATTCCTTTACATTCAAGTTGTAAAAATTGCGGTCTGTGTCTCTTCCTTCAGGAAGCGATTAGCCCTCTCCACTAAACCTCTTGAAATCAGACTATATAAAGTAACTTTAATGTGTTGTATATCATGTTTGTTGCAAAACTGCAACGTATCATTCAATATGAAATGCGACTCATTATCTGTTACAATTGATTTAGGTGCACCTTGAGTACACATGATTTTCCTCCAAAAACAATTCAGCTGACTTTACAAACACATAATACTCCCACTTTGAAAAGTAATCCACTACCACAATCTAATACTTCAATTCAGTTTTCAATAAATTGTTTAGACCAGTGCAGTCTAAACCAATTTTCATCCAGGGACCTTCAGGCCATGGCTTGGGAGTAAGGATGGGACATTAACTTTCCAATGTTTGTGAGAACAAACACTCCTTGAATTTTTCAACAAATATTCTTACTTGAGAATCAATGACAGTCAACCAGTAGTGCTCTTTTATCCTGCAACAGTAGCTGAAATACCCAAATGACTTTTTCAATATGAAATGTATCTGAGGCATCAACAGTTATGACACAATCATCATATTCATGGACATCTTCCACAGGCAATCTTAAAAGAAAGTCTGCCCTCACATTTGTAGTGTGGGCTAGGCCTGGTTTGCATACATTGCTATGTTAGCGTAGCTTATTAGAAGTTTAAACACCATTTTACCTTTTGCTGCTTTTGCACACGACACTGCATATAGCTGTTTTCGTAAGTTAGGCTGCGTGAATGTCTTCACATGAGAAAGGCTTGTTTTTGACATCCCTAGACTTACATCGTGACCCTAGTCTGCACAGTGAGTGCTAAAGCCTCCAAGGTTATCATAACAAGGCAGCTGATGTTCGAACTGATCGGCACACGTTTTTAGACAACACATGGCAGCTGCGAGCCAACTGAGATTCTGGCACCTTTATTATTGCACTTTAGCCATGATTTCACACATTTGGAAGATTTTTCCATTTCCAGTGAGAGACAGAGCTTTTGCAGATCCTGATGTGATTCACTCTTGCTGAGCTGAGAGGTAATAGGGTCCCCCTTACAAGCCTAAGAGGCCTTCTATAGTTTATAAAACATAGTTCCTAGATAAGGAGGGTGTTATAACTAGGCACTATAAGACCTGTTTTCACCATCATTGTAATATGATTTCTCCCTTTGTGTTTTATGGAATTGTAACAATGCTGATCACATTATTTCTTATCATATGTCTGCTTATGTTAACAAAGATACTGCATCAGAGCACGTCATTAAAATAAATATTTTAACCTTTTCCGTGTCTCTTTTTTACTCCTGTTGTGTACTGGTATGACAGTATAACGAAAGAGTGTTCTTACTTCCCACCATTCCGGAGTATAACCTAAGTCGCATGTTCTGGGTTGTCTAATCATTGGTTCCTTTGCTATAGGACGAAGAGCTAATGTGACACTGATGCTAGCTAGTTGGGGGTTTCTAGGTACTGAGGTGAGTTTTTTGGTACCCCACAATTCACGGAGGTCCTGGGTCTCTGTGTACAGTTCTGTGTAGGAGCAGAATCCTTGCAACATGGTGCACCTAAAGTTGTGGTCTTAATTTGAGACTCTCGAGTAGTGCTTATATCAGTCCATTACCCCCTCACTATGGTTTCAGAATTACAGTGGTGACGGATAAACCTACCTATAGGTAAATAGGTCTGTTCAAGCTTGATGTTTAAAACGGTTTCTATTGCATTACTACCCAGTTGTGCTTCATTCTTCGCATTATACTTGCTTCTTTCTGTGTCGTTATGGCTGCCGTTGATATCCCGCATCACAGTCGCTTGGCTGTACGCCATCATTTGCAGGGTTTCAACGTCCCCTTGGAAGGAATGGCAGTAGTTTCTGTTGTATGTGCAGACGCAGCTTACCCGTTTGAGCTGTTTTACTCATGAGTTAATTTTCCTGGGGTCGATGCTAATACTAATGGGTTTCATACTTACACACCCACTGCTGTGCCTGGAGAGTACATTCCAAATATGACACAAGAGGTTCCGATTTCCGTTTGGCAGCACAGTGTTTGGTTTAATGGCGCCCTCCCCCACACTCTAACGGAGGGTAGATTAGGACCGTTGTCCATTCAAGGCGCTTCTTGGCCTGTTTTGGCTGGATTTACCATGCACCCGGCTGCGGGGCGATGTGCCATTGCTGAATTGAGGACCCTTTATACCTTTGCGGTAGCAGTAATAAGGGCCGTAGTTCATTACATTTCCCACAACCTCCCGGGTAGGAGACCTGGAGGTGCGGCGCATCCAGTTGGGCTGAATGGGATGAAGCTTAGTCCCGTTATGGTTAATGCGGTTATGGGCAAGCGTCCCCAGGATAAGGATGAGATAACTTTCTGGCTTGCAGAGAAATTTGACCAACTGGAGGCAGAGCTTCCTAATACCATTCCTGTGGAGAAGTACAGGATCCTTACCATCAGTTTGCAAAAATGCTTAGTGCCGGAAGTGACTGACTGTACCACATGGGGTATGATTTTTGCGGTAGTCTATACTAGGTGCTTCGGCACACCGTCTATGGCTGTCCTACCCTCTGTCATTAAGCGTGTTAAGGATGAACACGGGCAGGAGGCGGCTATTGAGTTAGGAATGAAACTGAGTGTGTGACGTAGTTTCCAATCTCGTCCTTGCTAATGTTAAGGGAGATGCGGTAAGCTTTCAGGTGTCTAATGCTTTGTGCGATGTCCCTGAGGGAGAGAAGCCCCGTCAGTTACCAAAAATTATTACGGTAGCTTATAAGACCATAGGCCGTAATAGTTTGGTGTTAAGCCTTTTGCTAAAAAACAAACAGCAGCAGACACAGTTGGTGAATTCTGATAAAGATGATCTCCAGAAAGTTCCGAAACAAAATTGGAGTAAGAAGAAGCAGGGGAAACAGCAACAGAAACAGGGGTCGATTCCTGCTTCACCAATATCTGCACCTATTGAGCTTAACATACGTGTTGCGCGACCGCACTACGATTAAGTCACCTGATAGATTTCAGGTTCCTGATCAACTTTCTCCTCGCTCTTTACAGAAAACATTGGTCTCACCAACTGGTGGAGGAGGCAGCGGCAGAGGACAGGGTAACCAACAGAGCAGTGAGCAGTCCCACAAGACTGACGGTAAAGGCAAGCAGGATGACTCACCACGTCAAAGACCTCAGTTTCAAAAGAAGAAAGTTGCAGCTTTAACAGAGAGATATGCCACAGATAATGAGAACGCAGCTTCGGAATCTGAAATGGGCGCCGACGACGTTGGACAGCACGGCGGAGATTATCATAGTGCGAGAGGCGCTGCGTCCACTACTGAAGGTGACAGCTACTGACACGTTTGTTGTTGTTGAAACAGCTGACACTAGAGTGGCTCCCCCTGAATGGCTTTTTGAAATTGAGCTTTTAATTGAAGGTGGCATACAATGTACTATAAAAGGGGTATTTTGGGAGAATCGGACTACTACCTACGATATTTTGTTGGCGGAGGTCGACAGGCCCCCATCCTTTGTCTTTGCTGCTCTGCAAGGGAAGGAGGTAATCCTCCCCAACATTGTACCGTACTCACTGTGGTTGGGACAAATTATCCCCCAGTCATGAGATTCCATTGCGGTCTATGCCACAGCCTCAACCCCAATACCCCATGCAACGTGAAGCGAAAGCTCCCGTAGCAGAGATCCTTGACCAATTGGAATATCAAGGTGTGATTGAAACGTGTGTGTCTCCGATGAATAACCCCCTTTTTACTGTGACTAAACCTGATGGCTCGTACCATTTGGTATTGGATTACCGGCACTTAAACTCTCATTGTCGTACGTGCGCGGTGCAAAACACTCACAGTTGGCTTTTGTGGATAGTCTTGTGCGCAAAAGGGTTAAAACCACACTTGAAATATCAAAATGGCTTTTTTTGCCCACAACTTGTCCTCTTTTAGTAGTCAATGGACAGCTTTTACCAGTGGTGGCCAACAACGCCAATTTCGTCATTTGGCGATGGGCTATAAGAACAGTCCAGGCGTCTTAGCCGCCCATATAGTCTCTCTTTTGGAGGGGCTAGACCCAGAAGCTTGTTGGTATGTGGATGACATTTATTTCACAGACGAATTGTGGCCGCATCTGTGTCGCGTTGACCGCATAATTTGTCAGTTTGCGGACTTCGGTTAAGTGGGAGGGATGGGTTGAAAATAAAGTGAGGAGGTCTCACAGGCTGTTGAATGATGGCAACATTTATTAAAGTCAAACCAAGAGAAAATGGGAAAAAAGAAAAAAAACAATTGGGCGGAGTCGGAAAGGGAGGACAGCACCAATAAGCAGGATTATCTTGGCTCTGGGGTTGGTTTGTTGGCTCGTCTTCCTCGGATGATGGCACCGCCCGAGTAAAACAAAAAAATAATCAGAGGCAGTTAATGCGGTGGTTCTGTTTATTATTATACCAAGGCTTCTATTGTGTCAATACTGTGATCAAAAGAAAAACCCGTAGTGGGGTTCAGAACTGCTCTCATGCAAAAAGTGTAACCAAGAGAAGAATTAGTTTCATTTTCAGTCGGAAATCTGTTAGGATTCAAACTTGCTAATATGTTTCTCTTGAGCGGCGTTTTGCCCGTGACTGAGAATACAGCTACCTAGAGCGGTCCCCGGGTAGAAATAAGAACAAAATAAAAATGTGAGGGCGGTGCGGGGGAGTGAAAGGAGAAAAACAACAAGGTGCAAGTGCTCCGAGCTTCCAATGTGCCCCGTGAGTCCCTTGGACTCGCCACCCCACCTCCCTTCCCTTAGGTCAAAACCCCTTGTCCCAGAGTAAGCACCACAGTAGCCGTAGCTCTCCTGAGCTACAGCGGCCTCACAGCGTCCTCTGGGGGTGACCACCAATCCTCCGACCACTCTTCTTCGTCTGTATCGGCGGTCTTCGGACTCCTCGGCGGTTCCTCGTTCGTGATCTGCTTTCGCTTCTCCTTCTGGCCATCTGCTTCTCGTCCAGGCTCTGCTCCGTCTGCTTCTCATCCTGGCTCTGCTCCAGCTACTTCTCGTCCTGGCTCTGCTCCGTCTGCTTCTCGTCCTGGCAGTGTGCTCCACTCGATTGTCCGGTCTCTTGTGCGCGCGCCCCCTGGCGTCTTCCGGGATCCACTTTTGTTCTCAGGACCCCGCCTCCTCTTCTGACAGCGCTTTATCCCATTGGTTGCCATTGAGGTTCCTCGTCCTGCAGGGGGAAAGGGCCGAGCGGTATTAACCCTTGCCATTCTGGATCCGGCTCCAGCCTGTTACGGGGCTTTTCAGAGTGACAACTCGGACTATTCTCACATCTCCCTTCCCTTACATTCTTGCCAGCAAGAATACAATCAGTTGGATATCTAGAGAGATAGTCAGCATTTGCTTGATCTTTACCCTTTCTATCTTTGGTCTGAAAGTTGTACTGTTGTAAGGCCAAGAATCATCTTAGAATCCGGTTGTTATGTCCGTTATTTCTCGCTAACCATTCTAAAGGGGCATGATCCGTAAACAGGATGAATTTCCTTCCTTCAAGGTAGTATTTTAGGGATTCTACTGCCCATTTGATGGCGAGCGCCTCTTTCTCTATAACCGCATAGTTCTTTTCATAGGGAAATAACTTCCTACTTGTATATAGGACTGGTCTTTCTTGCCCTTGGGGATCTACTTGGGATAACACTGCCCCTAAGCCTGCCTCTGAGGCGCCGGTTTGGAGGATAAAGGGCCGTGAATAGTTAGGGCTGATCAACACTGGGTGGCATGTCAGGGCGGTTTTTAGCTTTACAAAAGCTTCCAGGAGGGAAGGGGTAGGATGTCGCAAGGCTTTTTCGGTCTGTATGTTCTTCTGGAGGAGATCAGTGAGGGGGGAAGCCAACTGTGAGAAATGGGGGATAAACCTTTGGTAGTATCCTAAAACTCCAAGAAATGCTCTGAGCTCTCTTTTTGTCTGAGGGAACTGGATGTTGGCAATAGCAGCTACCTTCTCTGCTTGTGGTTTTATGTACCCCTCCCCAGAAGGTGACCCAGGTACTTCACGGAGCAGGCCGCTAGTTGGCTTTTTGTGGGATTTACTGTTAATCCGGCTTCTTTCAGGGCTTGGAGCACCTTTTTCATGTGGTTTATGTGCTCTCTCCAAGAGGGGCTATAGATGACGATGTCATCTATATAAGCGGCCGAGTACGCTGAACAGGGTTTCAGCACGGTGTTCATCAAACGCTGGAATGTGGCAGGAGCCCCATGGAGACCGAAAGGGAGAACAAGAAAATTATACAACCCGCTGGGGGTGGATAAAGCAGTCTTCTCCCGGTCCTGGGGGTTTAAGGGCACCTGCCAATATCCCTTACATAGGTCCAGGGTACTGATGTTTTTGGCGTTGCCCAAGCTCTCCACTTACTCATCGACTCTCGGAAGGGGCTATGAATCGAACAGAGATCTTATTTACCTCCCGAAAGTCGATGCAGAATCTTATTGAACCGTCTGGTTTGGGTACGAGCACTACGGGCGAGTTCCACTCACTGCGGTAAGGCTCTATGATACTCATTTACAACATTTGTTGCACCTCCTTCTCCATAGCCTGCCTGCGGGACTCAGGTATACGATATGGCCGGAAATTTACTTTCACACCAGGAGGGGGGAGGATGCTATGTTCCCCTAGGTGTGTTTTTACCGGGCACAGAGAGAATACGTCCTGTAATGAACCTATTTGAGCTTTGAATTCTATTTTCTTGTCTTCTGGAAGTTCTGGGTCTATGCTTTGTATGAATAGGGGTTCAGAAGGTGGGTGACAGGCCAACTGAATAGGAACAGCCCCTTCCCATTTCTTGAGCATGTTGATTTGATATATTTGGGTATTATTTTTCTTTTTAGGATCCAGCTCTACACGATAGGTGACTGGGGTAATCTTCTCTATAATACGGTAGGGGCCTTACCACTGTCCTAGTAACTTGTGGGCCGAGGTGGGCATCATTATGAGCACATAATTGTCTATGTTAAATGATCGCAGTCTGGCCTTTTTGTCGTACTGGACTTTTTGTGCTGATCTAGGCCTGTTCCATGTGGGATTGAACTATTTCTCGGATCTGTCCTAAATGAGTTCGCAGATTCGCTACATAATCTGGCAGGGGTTTGGCTCCCTCTTGTTCTTCCGCCCATTCCTTCCGCAACATATCCAGCAGGGTACGTGGTTGTCTGCCATACAATAGTTCAAAGGGTGAGAAATCCGTGCTTTTCTGTACTTGCCAACTAATGGTAAAGAGAGCCAAAGGGAGCATGGCTTCCCACTTCCTGGTTTCTAGATTCAGTAGCTTCTTTAGTGTGGTTTTGAGAGTGACATTATAGCGTTTCACCAACCCATCAGTCTGGAGGTGGTATGCAGAGGTACGGATTTGCTTAATGTTCAATGATAGGCATACCTCTCTCATGAGCCGAGACATGAAAGGCGTTCCCTGGTCAGTAATTTTTCTTTGGGAAATCCTACTCTTGAGAAGATGGTAATCATTGGCTTGGCGATCTGAGTAGCATTAGGCTGACGTAAGGCCACTGCCTCCGGAAACCGTGTGGCGTAGTCCACCAGTACTAATACGAACCGACAACCAATGCGTGAAGGCAACAGAGTACTTAAGATGTCCATACCGACCCTGGAAAAGGGTTCCTGGATAATAGGCAAAGGCCGTAGGGGAGCTTTTGCCGGTAGGGACCTACTATTCTTTTGACATACAGCGCACCCTCAACAACATTTCTTTACTTGGGCGTAAACGCCGGGCCAGTAGAATCTCCGTTAGATGGTTTCTTCAGTCTTCTCATTCCCAAAGTGCCCCCCAACAAATGGCTGTGAGCTAGAAATAGTACTTTTTTCCTGTAAGACAGAGGAACCAATAACTGTACAGGGCCATCCCTCCGTCCTTTGCGATACAGTAACCCTTTTATTTCAAAGAATTGTGGACCTGTTTATGGGGGATCCTCTTCGCTGGTGGCTTTGTTCCATGCCTCCCGCAGTGTGGTCTTTTCCCACTGTGCCTCCCTAAATCCTGGCTCAAACTGCCATATGGGAACATCCTTGCCCCGAGTCAAGAGGTCTTGTCTCCATCGTCTCGAAGTGTGGCTCACTGGTTAAAGCGGCAGATCCTGATGCAGAGATCTGACCCAGGACCAGGGTTCAATTCCTGTCGCGGCAGGGACTTGGGCTCATTGTCCGCGGACCCGATAATTCTCGCCACGGTGCTTAATCTAATCATGGGTCCGACTCTGCAACTCTGGGCAATAGCTTGCTTAATCTCCATGGCCCTAATCGATAAGGATGCCTGGCTTCACCGTGGGGTGCCCAGGAGTGGGCGCCTCACAGGAACAGGCCAGGATGGGTTCCTCAGCGGTACAACGCGAAGACACACTCGCTGGTGTAAGCAGGCACTTTATAAGCTCAGTTACTTACTTACTTTTCCCGCTTTTTCTGTTTGTTACTCTTCCTTGACTTCCCTGGGGAACAGTCTGGCTCAGGTTCTTGGGAGAAGGGGGCAGTCTTTCTCCATTCGTCCCATCCACCCAGGTCTCTTGTATTAAATGAGGCATATGGGGGTAATCGTTTCCAATAACGAAAGGTTCGGATAGGCGCAGAATCAGGCCCACTTTTAAGGGTATGGATGTTAATGAGGGATCATGCTGGACTTTGATCTCAGTGGTGGGATACTGGCGGCTGTCCCCATGCACTCATTGAATAGTGACAGTTCCTGAGGGAAGGGGTTTACCCCCTGGAATGGCTTGGGGTTGAATCACGCTCTGTAGACACCCAGTGTCGATAAGGGCCGGCCTTTCCTCCCCGTTCACTTTTACGATTTTATGATCGGGAGGACCTGATCCCTAAGAGTTACAGTAGTAGTTTTCCGCTAGTCCTACCTCCATTGGTTCCGCCTTCTGGGGGCAGAACCTCGCTATGTGACCAATGTGATCACAATTAAAACATTTGGGACCTGTTGGAACAGGGACTCGTGGTGGAATCGCAAGGGGTTCAGGATGGAGAGTGATGGGTTCCTGTTTAAGTAATATGTGGATATAAAGAGGATAGAAATTGTTCGAGATAAACCTTTTCCATGATTTCCTCTTTGGTTGAGAGGCAAGGCTTCAGCCATCGGTCCGCCATATCCCTCACTCTATACGCTAAGGCACGAGGTGTTTCTTGGTGGCCCTCTTTCATCTGACGTAATTGTATGCGGTATGTGTCATCGTCAATGCCTAATCTTTCGAGAATGCTCTTTTTCACACCATCGTATGGGGTAAGGCCGGTTGGATTTTCCACCTGATAGGCAGCTTGGAGTTCCCCTGATAACAATGGTCCAAGATACTGACCCCATCTGACTTGGCTCCACCCTGCAGTGCGGGCCATACGTTCGAAATTAGCACAAAAAAGGTTCGGGTCCTCCCCATCGACATACTTTTGTAGGACCACTGAGGGAAATCCGTCTGTACTCCTTTGATGTCCCAGATTGTCTGCTAATTTTACGATTACGGCCTCTTGGGTCTGCCCTTGTTCCGTCAGGAACCTATGTAGGTTCGCCCTATCTTCTTCGGCGGTGCTTAAAAACTGTTCCATACAGCATTCTAACTTTTCTTGGCTTTCTGCCATCTTCCTTAACGCCGCCTCCATTTCCCTCGATCCCACTTCTGACACCAGGTGTGGGAGGGATGGGTGGAAAATAAAGCGAGGAGGTCTCACAGGCTGTTGAATGATGGCAACATTTATTAAAGTCAAACCAAGAGAAAATGGAAAAAAAGAAAAAAAAACAATTGGGCGGAGTCGGAAAGGGAAGACAGCACCAATAAGCAGGATTATCTCGGCTCTGGGGATGCGTTGTTGGCTCGTCTTCGTCGGACGATGGCACCGCCACGAGTAAAACAAAAAAATAATAAGAGGCAGTTAATGCTGTGGTTCTGTTTATTATTATACCAAGGCTTCTATTGTGCCAATACTGTGATCAGAAGAAAAATCCGTAGTGGGATTCAGAACTGCTCTCATGCAAAAAAGTGTAACCAAGAGAAGAATTAGTTTCACTCTCGGTTGTAAATCTAGTAGGATTCAAACTCGCTAATATATTTCTCTTGAGCGGCGCTTTGCCAGTGACTGGGGAATACAGCTACCTAGAGCGGTCCCAGAGTAGAAAAAAGTAAAAAAATGGAAATGTGAGGGCGGTGCGGGGGAGTGAAAGGAGAAAACCCACAACAAGGTGCAAGTGCTCCGAGCTTCCAATGTGCCCTGTGAGTCCCTTGGACTCGCCACCCCACCTCCCTTCCCTTAGGTCAAAACCCCTTGTCCCAGAACACGCACCGCAGTAGCCGTAGCTCTCCTGAGCTACGGCGGCCTCAAAGCGTCCTCTGGGGGTGACCACCAATCCTCCGACCACTCTTCTTCCTCCGTATCGGCGGTCTTCGCACTCCTCGGCGGTTCCTCGTTCGTGACGTGCTTTCGCTTCTCCTTCTGGCCGTCTGCTTCTCGTCCTGGCTCTGCTTGTCTGCTTCTCGTCCTGGCTCTGCTCCATCTGCTTCTCGTCCTGGTGGTGTGCTCCACTCGGTTCGATCAAGTCTCTTGAGCGCGCGCCCCCTGGTGTCTTCCGGGATCCACTTTTCTTCTCGGGACCCAGTCTCCTCTTCTGACCGCGCTTTATCCCATTGGTTACCAAGCTGGAAGGGAGGTTCCTCGTCCTGCAGGGGGAAAGGGCTGAGCGGTATTAACCCTTGCCGTTCTGGATCCGGCTCCAGCCTGTTACGGGGCTTTTCAGAGTGACAACTCAGACTATTCTCACAGGATACAAATTCAACTTTGCAAAGTCGGACACATTCCAGAGTTTACAGTGTTGTTCCTGGGCTATGAGCTCAACAATGAAGGTAGAGGTTTGGCTCCTCACTTTCTAGAGAAATGCGCACAGCTGCGTGCTCCTACAACACTGAAGAAATTACACTCTTTACTGGCTCCCTCAGCCATTTTGCAATCTTTGCAGGCTAATCTCCTAGAATCTAAAATTCTTGTGGACTCATGATAACCACACCAAGATAAGAATCGTCCCTGGGGTGATGGGTTTCACTTACCTGATTTTTAATGAGGGATACACAGTCCCTATCGCTTACAAGTCGCACTTGTACACCTCGGCTGAGCTGTGGTTTTCCATTTTGGAAAAAGTTGACAGCAGTGTAAATGGCGATTCTTAAGGAACTTTCACTGTCGCAGGGAAAGCACATTTTGGTTGTTACTCCGTATCCTGCCTTGTAGGCAGTGACGAAAGCCAGTGTACCGAATTCTAAAGCTTTGCACCCACGGTGGATACAAGGGGCTACGTTCTTGACGTCTCCGGATGTCACGTTCATTTTCACACCTCTTTCCAGACACAGGAGTTTTTACAGTATGAATTTGTTCATCCAGCTCCTCTGACCATGCGCCCCCTGGAGGATTTCCATGGTATCATTTACACTGACAGGTCGGCGCAGCCCGCGACGGGTTCAAAGCACGCATTTGCCGCAGCCTGCGCTATTGTGGTAGGTACTATGGTGAAAGGTGAGATCAAGTCGGATGTCGTGCATACACAGACATTAGGGGAATGTACCGCCCAATTGGCAGAGCTTTGCGCTCTAATACCTGCATTGGAGTACGCAGATCCTAGTGGGACTACTCTTGACGTAAGTGACTCTTACTACTGTGTTAAATCATACAATGACAATTTGTTCTTTTGGACTCAAAATGACTATTGCGATTCCAAAGGTCGCACAATAAAACATAAAAGGACCTGGGTTCGGAGTGGCTGAACTAAAAGAACGGCTCCCACTCATGTTTGTAATTCATAATCTTGGTCACCAGCTTTTCGGAGTACACGCTGTTGGCAATAGTCTTGCCGATGAGGCGGCGAAGACAGCAGTTGCAACATACTCAGTAGCAGCAGTTACACGCTCCAAAAATAAGATTGATGATGACATCTTGGCAGCTATTGCTGCAACTGAGAAGAGAGGTAATTAACCGAAAGGTTTCCCTTCTAAATTCTCTTATCATTTAAGTCCGGATAAAGTTTCTTAAGTGAGAATTAACAACGTTAGTGACAGGTTGATTCCCAACGCGGACCTCAGGCAGACTTTGATTGCAGCGGCTCACAAGGGTATGGCCTCGGCGCATGCTGGCGTGTCAGCTACTGTATCTCTCCTACAACAGCGTTACTGGTGGCGAGGATTGTAAAAACGAGTGATTATGTTCTTCATTGTGACATTTGCCAGCAGATTAAACCTTCTACTGCTGCACGCCCCAGACTCAGTTGTACATATCTAATAAACCACTTGGTTGTGTTAATTTAGGTCACTGCGGTCCTTTCTCCTCTGATACTGCGTATAAGTACATCTTAGTTGCAGTTTATTCTTGCACGCGCTTTGTGTGGGTGTGGCCCCAAAGGAGTGTAGATTCCAGAACTGTCGTAAGGGATTTGCGTGTCTTTGTGGGAATTTTTGGATGTGGTATCTTCCATTCGGACCAGGGTCCCACGTTTGCCTCTAAGGCATACAAGGAGGCCATGCATTCTTTGGGGGTCCAAGTCAAATTTTCATCTCCATATCGGCCAGAGGGCAATAGTATTGTGGAGCGGATGAACCATGACTTAAAGCAATCCTTGACAGCTAGGGTATTAGGTACAGGCCGGAACTGGCTAGCCCAACTCAATAGCATTCAATGTGCACTTAATAATCTCCCTAGAAGGTCTCTGGATGAGCGGAACACTAAGCATGGGCGGAAAATCCGTTACGTTCGCGGATTTTGCGGATTTTCGGTAAAATTCGCGATCCGCGAACGCTCGCGAATTTACCGAAAATCCGCAAATTCACAAGCAGCGGATTTTTTTTTCTTGGTGATACAATTTTGCGGCGTGCGGTGTAAGTTCGCAATTGCGAACTTGTAGGTGCGGCGGGCAGCAACAATCTAGCACTCGCGAAATTACAAAATTTGCAATTCTGCACAAGAAATCCACTAGCAAGCAGCATAGACCTTCTGAAAATTATGATTTTTATCAGAATAACTCCTCAGGTTGACATTTGCCTGCCTTTTTTTGGATTTGAGGCCTTTTGACTTTCTTTGGATCACTTTTGGATTAGAAATAAACTTTCACAAGTAAGTTTGTTTGTTGCATTACATTTGCTGTTCTGCAGAAAAACGAGTTTTGCTAAACTGAAAGCACTCAGCAGCAGGTGCAAAAGTTCAAATTCATCATTAGTAACCATTCCCTGTAGTGCTTCCTGACTGGGGCCCCTCCAGAGTTCAGTTGCTAGTTGCAACAATTGTATGACCCTGCTCTGACTCTCACAGCCGGATAATACAAGTAGGCCACAATGTTCCTGGAAAAAATAATTGCACTGCAACAGAAAGCAAATTACAGATAAGGAAGCAGGTGCCAGACTGGAATTTTAAAACAGTGACACATTAATAAATCAACCCCAAAGTAATTCATGTCAGTTGAAGCAGGGCAGGTGTGCTTGCTTTTTCCCCCCCATAATCTACAGTGATGATGATGAACCAGAGGGTGGCATTGATGTACCAGAGGGTGGCATGGGTGAAACAGAGGGTGGCAGTGTTGAAACAGAGGGTGCTGTGAACCTGTGATGATGAACCAGACGTAGAAACAACATAGTCGCGACCGTTGCGTGCCGACAAGTAAGTTCGCAATCGCGAACTGGTACAAAATCCTCGCGAACTGGCAGAAACCCTTGCGAACACTATAAAAACCAAAAACTCCGCAAATTCGCGGATTTTGCAGATTGCGAGTTCGCAAATACGCAAATTCGCGAACGCCAGATTCGCAAAATTCGCCCATGCTTACGGAACACATACAAAATGCTCTTTAGTATCACAATGTTTGTTCCGGACCTTGACTGTCTAGACCAAGCGGTGTCAGCCACACCCTTTGACGTAGATGAACATTGTACTGTTTTCCAGAATCTACAAAAGACCAGAGACAGTCTTGCAAAGGAACATTTGCCCTCAACATCTGATACTGCGTTGCAGATTCCGGTAGTTGGCTGGCTACCCCAAGTTGGTGAACTGGTCTGAGAGAATGTCGAGAACAAGAAGGAATTTGGCCCCTCCTATCGAGCTCCAGTTCCTGTGCTTGGAGTGCAGGGTACAAGAGCATTCATTTTACCTCCTCTTCCTGGACAAAAGGGAACAGGTACATCTCCATTGACAATGTCAAACTACACAGAGTGGCCGATTCTTCTTAGTACGACACCTGCAGTTTCTTGTCCAGACATGCTGCGACACTCTGTTTTGGCTCCGGCATCTACCACAAGGACTCATGTTGCCATTGAGATGAATACAGTTATGAATCAGTTATTGAATCCACCGGCTGGTGATCCTCTTAATGATACGGAGTACACTTACCCCACTGACTTATCTATGCCTGATTTGGAGACCTGTGTGACTAATCAATCACATTTTTCATTTGACACTGGCTCTACCACATCAAAGTCCCCTTCAAAAGTTTCGATTTTTGCTTATTAGTTTAAAAAACATTTTTTAATTCCCCCTTGGACTTACATTTGGTGGTGCTTTTTTTTTATTCATGTCCATTGGATTTGTGGTGTATTTTTTCCGTCTTGTGAATGGACACTATGTCAAAGAATGATCTACAATTAGACAGATTGATGGAACTTTGGCATCCCACTCCTCATCACACAGAAGGAAGAGGGACCAGACATTTGTAAATATCACTGCTTGGCCTGTCTTAGATGGGATTGTATGGGATGTTAAATTTCAAATCCATGGTCCCACAAAGATTATTAATGTCCCTAATGTGCTTCGTGTTTCTATGGGGGATGTAGTATAAAAAAAAAATAAAAAAAAAAAAAAAAAAAAATCGCTCTGATGATTCGGACGTCCAAGCCGTAGAGGCTTTATTTTCTGATTTGAAATATTATGCTGCCTTTGATGCTGAAGATTTGTATTTAGATTCTGCTAATTATGCTGATCTGTTCTGTTACCAACACTATGGCAATCACTTTCTGCACAAAGAAAACACATTTAGGAATGTGGTTAATTACACTCAATGGGAACATTGTCCCGCTCCTGTTGAAGGCAGCTCCAAAAGGCTTTAAAAAAAGTTTTCTTACTTTACTGATTTTGATCAGTCAAATCATGATTCTTTTTATTTAAGATGACTGAGAAGTCCTCTTCCAAGGTTAAACTTACCCACACAAAATTATTGAATTCAATGTCCTTTATTGACCAATTAGCTGTAGGGGGCTATGAGCTGTGGAAAGATACTATTGATCTTAAATCTGTTTGGGGTTCTAAAAATGGGCAAGTGGGCACTGAGGCGTTGCACCGTGCATGTCCCATCCCGAGCCATATGTTGTTTCTGAATTCGACTATTTCACAAACCACTTGCTTTGGATTGGTTATGTCTAAAAAATTAAATGCTCCTTTTCCTGATTTGGGAAAATCCCACCGATGGAATAATTACAGCAGTACTTCCCATAGTGATTTACAGACCCTGTTGCGAAATTCATCCTTTAACATTTCAGGTTTGAATCCAGATGGCTGGCTGCTGTGGCAAGAGTGCAGATTCCTGCCAGCACCGTTTTCTAGGTCTGATCCCTGGCTATACAGAGGTTAGAGTAGATCTCCGTTTTGAGTGACCTGACCATCCTGTCACTACCTATTCAGTAGGTAGGTTATGCCAGAGTTGGCTCAAACCCTCCACCTTGGTGTCAGTAAAGCAAAATGTTACTTACCAGTATGCATCTGTTCTTGGCATGTAGGGCTGCAGAACCACACACTATTGCACTAGATCACCATCTGGTGGTGTTTTCGCCATTGGGCAAATGATGGAGTTGTAGGATTACAGATAAAGATGACCATGTGTTGTGTATCTAAATAAGATAATACTGGAACAGATACAGGTAGCCGGGGAGGCGGGTGGGCGTGTGTGGTTCTGCAGCCCTACATGCCAAGAACAGATGCATACTGGTAAGTAGCATTTTCCGATCGAGGCATATGGGCTGTAGACCACACATTATTGCATAGATTGCACAGCAGTTTCTGCCTTAGCGGCGACCACACGCATCCGTTGCAGTAGTTTGTTTGCAATACTCCAGACATTGGCTGTTTGTGAGATGGTGCTTTTCCTGAAGCTTCTAAAAGCTTAGACTCTTTGTCAGGGGGTGGAGCATCCCCTGTTTGCGAGATAGCCCTTTTTCTCACATTTGACACGACTAGTGAGTCTAATGGTAACTGTCCTTTAATGTATGCTGAATCAGTTGGAGCCGCTTTGTACTTTTTTTCTAGTCTGGGGTTAATTACCCTGGCTCTGACTGGGTCTTTAAATATTTCGGGTGCATGTCTTACCACGCCACTAAGTATTGGAAGTTTGGTTGTGGTCTTATGTGACGACATTAGTTTGTCCATTAGGAAGTCTTCTTCCACTGGATCTGTGTGCAAATCTACTCCATGGAAAGTGGCTGCTCTATGAATGAGCTGCGTTAACCCAATAGTGTCATCTGGGGGAGATGGTCTAGACTGGTATGCATCATCTTGTGGCAGATCTGGTGCATCATAATCTTCCCATGGGTCAACTAATGGCCCCGGAATATTATCTGGGTCATTAATGTAGTCTATGTAATGTTCACTCTCTACCTCCTGTGTGTATCTATCCTCATTATCCTCATCTTGTGGTATAAGACTATATGTACTAGATGGTGAATGTACAGGAGAAATATCTATTGGTATTTCTACTTCTGGTGAAGGAATCCTTATGGGGGAAGTTTGAGCATGCTTTTTAGAGGAACTGGCGGTGGTTTAGGATAGTCCATTTTCCTCTTTTGAGGCACTGTAGTGATTTGTCCAGTCTTTGGATTACTATGAAGTCTTTTGCTTTGGGTCAGGTTTGAAAAGCTCTTCCACTGTAAAATCCTTTTTCGGTGTCGATTTATCTGGTTTGGGGCCGAAATGCTTAGCTTTTACAGTGTCTATTGTCTTTGGAGAAGGTTTTGGTTACGAAGACTTATCTTGTTTTTTGTCAGGATCCGTACTCTTTGGATCCGAAATGTTTGTTCCCGGGGTACGTTTGGACTCATCTACCCTTGGAGCCGAAGTAGGTTTCGGTACCTGAACCGTCTTCTTTCGGAACCGGAGTGGTCTTTGGTTCGGTAGCTTTGGTAACCTCTTTTGGTGCCGAACTTGATTTCGGCTCGACCGCTTTTGATACCTATGAATGCTTTGGTGCCGGTGTTAATTTTGGGTTAAGGACCTACTGCTTTTCAGGTCCGACAGAATGACTCGAGCCAGAGTCGATTGGAGGCTTTTTTATATTCTTCGCTGCCGAGCCAGAAGGCGGAGCGTCGGAAGATGTTGGTCGGTGGGCACCTGGACCTGAAGGTGGAGGTGGAACCGAAGCCTGTCCCGGTAGAGTGGGGTGAACAGGGTCGACGCTTGTACTCACGACCTGTTGACCAGCGGGAAGATCGTCGTCTACGGATTGATCCTCGGCTCCAGAAGCCGAATCCTCGGCTTCTGAAGCGACGTCTTCTTGCTGCTGTTCTTCGGCTTCTACTTCAATTGGAGCCTCGTTTATGATGAGGTTTGGTGTTGATGAAGATGACTGTGCCATTACTCTTCAAGCTAGACGGTCCCTGATAGTTTTCTTGGACCGGAACGAAGCGCAGGCTCACAGTCTCGACTCTCGTGCTCTGGAGATAAGCACAGATTGCAAACCTCATGAAGATCGGTGTGAGGGAATTTGTGTCCACACCGAGGGCACTTCTTGAAGGGTGTTCTTTCCATGAGGCAAAGGCCCAATGGCACAGTTGGGCCCAACGGCCCCGACGAACGCTGGAATAGAGAAGTGAAGCCTTTCTTCGACGCGGGTAACCGGAATCAGTGTCGAAGACGATGCCGATGGTATTATGATTGATTCATGAATTCAAAAAGAGATCGGTAACGGGACCGAATGATGAACACATCCGAGCCCGATGGCGGACAAAAAACAATCTGAAGATGAAGTCGATGCCCATGCGCACTACGATCTAAGGGAGGAGTCATCCAACAGACATAAGACTCTTCCAAGACAACAACAAAGTGTAATCACCCGGGCCCACCACCAGATGGTGATCTAATGCAATCGTGTGTGGTCTGCAGCCCATATGCCTCGAACATTACATTTATCCAAATTGACTGACACCGTTGACTTGAATGACTTTGTGAAAGGTCCTGCATCTGGCAGGTCCAAAAGATGGATTTATGCTATTTACAATGAGGTGTGGAAATTGTCCCAAGTTGAAGCTGCTTCTAGACTAAGGGATATTGAGCAAGCTAATTTGGAAAAGGTGCTTGCAGTTGTAGATAATAGCATTAACACACTTTCTTCCCGAATTTACACAGTAGATAATATTGTTTCATCTGTGGTCGATATTGTACAAGAAGATGTCGCTGTTATGTACCATGGAGAAAATCAATAGCGTTCTATTATGCAGTTTGCATGAACGTTACAAACGTTGAAGGCAGGGAAAGTGCCTTGGGATTACATGAACACTACTTCACTATTTTTGCCCTTTAATTTAACTGTTAAACAAAAATGTATGTCAATGAAAGATGTCACGTTTTCTCTGTTACATATTGAAAAGTTGGAACCTTTACCATTTTCTGTGGCCGAAACAAATTCTGCTGTTTGGCTTATCCATGGATTAATAACTCTACCTTTCCCTCTTTTTAAATTTGAAGCATGCATGAAACATTATGCCATAAGCAGATATGAGCCTTTAGGTAGCGCTTTTCTCCATGAAGTGTGGAATCTCCCCTTTACATATAGGTGCTTAACCCCTTCCATGCTCATGACAAGGTCAACTCGTCATGGGTGTTACCTGCGCTGTGCTTATGACGAGTTGACCTGGTCATGAAACTATAGTATTCATAAATCATCAGCACAGGAGGGGAAAACCCCCTAGCAGCCAAGGTGTTACGGGAAGGAAAAGAGGTATATTTAAAAGGTGAAGATTGCACTTCTACCCCCGATCACTCATTAGTCTGTCGGAATCTGCAATTGCATGGTTCCTGTAACATAACAGCCCCGAATTTGGGGTGAGTTTTAAAAGGCACACCCGCCCCAGCTATTACACCTACTTTCACATGGTTAGTAAGTATGGGCGAATTTTGCGAATCTCGCGTTCGCGAATTTTGCGGATTTGCGAACTCGCAATCCGCAAAATCCGCGAATTCTTGCGAAATTTTTTTTTTTGTGTTCGCAAGGATTTCTGCCAGTTCGCGAGGGTTTCGTACCAGTTCGCAATTGCGAACTTACATTTCGGTGCGCAACGGTCGCGATTATGTTGTTTCTACGTCTGGTTCATCATCACAGGTTCCCAGCACCCTCTGTTTCACCACTGCAACCCTCTGTTACAATGCCACCCTCTGGTTCATCATTACTGTAGATTATGGGGGGGGGGAAAGCAAGCATACCAGCCCTGCTTCAACTGAGATGAATTAATTTGGGGTTAGTTTATTAATGTGTCACTGTTTTAAAATTCCAGTCTGGCACCTGCTTCCTTATCTGTAATTTTGCTTTCTGTTGCAGTGCATTTTTTTCCCCCAGGACCTTTGTGGCCTACTTGTAGCTATTCTATGAGCCTGCTGTGAGGGTCAGAGCAGGGTCATACAATTGTTGCAACTAGCAACTGAATTCTGGAGGGGCCCCAGTCAGGAAGCACTACAGGGAATTGTTACTAATGATGAGTTTGAACTCTTGCCCCTGCCGAGTGCTTTAAGTTTTGAAAAACTTGTTTTTCTGCAATTTCGCGGGGTTCGCGGGGCGCGAACACGCGCGAGATCGGATTCGGAAGCCGCAAATTCGTGCGAATATGCAATTTGTTTTTTTTGCGGCGTGTTAGTTGGCAAGGTTTTGTGCGTTTTTGCGAGCCGCTCGTAGCGCAAGGCGCGACGTTACCCTCGCGGTCGTTCAAGGGCGCAGCCATCTTGTTTGCCTGACGTATTTCCGTTTCCGGGCGCGAAGTGTAATCTGGCAAAGTCTGCGGCTTGCCAGTACAGTTTCGCGCGTGTTCGCAAGGAAAATCTTGCGCGAACTTACCCGCGCGGTCGTGAACGGGCGCGGCCATCTTGTTTCTCATTCATTGCTATGGTTCTGGGCATGGTCTTTGTATCCTCTGTCAATCTCTGCCATCCTTTGCTTGTTTGAAGTTTTTTAAAATCTATTTTACTTATTATCTATCCCTCTATTTTTCTAGCCCTATATTTTTGTGTTTACTGCTACTTTTGGTTAATTTTAAACTACTTTTGTGAACTCTTTTCTTTTCTTCTCTACCCTATTCTATTTTCTTTATTCCTTTCCGCCCAGACCATGGTGAAGGGAGCCGGGAAGCATCCCGAGAAGGGGAAGGGTCCCGCACCCAGTGTCCGGCTCCCGTGCGGGCATTTGAGGGAGGAGCTAGTGATGCCACGGGAGATCTTTACCCCGGAGGAGGTGGGCCAACTCGTTTTTTATGTTCAGCGCCGCCTCCCCAGGACCATCATGGGAGGCGGCAAGATCAGTGCCGGGTACGGGGCCCGGGAGCGCCGGAAGCGGTGGGAGAAGGTGTGCCAGGCCATTTACCACCACTCTCGGGTCCGGCGCACCTACAACCAGGCCACCCACCGCTGGACAGATGTCCTGACCCGTGAGCGAGATCTGCTCGACCTCCTTGGCCTTGAGATCCCCGGGCTTGGTGAGTAGTAGTAGCTATGTCTTTACTACTACGTTTTCTCCTGCTGTGTTATTATATTGCAAATTTTTGTTTTTTACCAAGAGCATAATGCTGCTCATTACATTGTAGGTAAATTATATTTCAAAATCTTATGTGCATTTCAGGTACACTGCTCTCTTTCTTCTCAGTAGTGTTGCTACTATGCTTATTTGTTTTAGATTTTGTGTTCATTTCATTGGCCTGTGAAATTATGTATGAGTATAGTTTAAAGAACTGCGTAATGCTACACACTAAGGTTCAGATTTTTAATTACCGGCGCATCCCTGCAAAGTAGCAGGGATGCGCCAGTAATTGTGCGTCACGCCACCATCACCCATGGTGCGCCGTATTTACAATGTGGCGCACCATGGGCCCAAAACTTCACCAAAGCGTTACGCATCTGTGCCGTAAAGGCGGCGCATTGCTGGAGTTGCGTCGCAACAATGGTGCAGCTCCATCAATGCTCTGGGGTGCCCTATCTCCCCAATGCTGCGTCAAGCCGTACGTGTGCTTCAAGCAGGCGCAGGGTTTGAGTCACGCATCATGGTCCTCAAAGGGACTGATTGAAATCTTGTAGATTTCCCTCAGCCACTTTTAGGATGCGTTCCTGCGCAGGAACGCCCTCCCTTGCGCCGGAACGCCCCCTATTGGC
The DNA here is from genome assembly GCF_964263255.1 of Lissotriton vulgaris. Lineage (NCBI taxonomy): Eukaryota > Metazoa > Chordata > Amphibia > Caudata > Salamandridae > Lissotriton > Lissotriton vulgaris. The sequence goes on along the minus strand of NC_141695.1, from coordinate 1,037,266,829 downwards.
GCAGGGCTTTACAACGTGATGCATCTCCCATATGCATCACGTTGTTAATATACGCCGCACCATTGCGCCTCTTTTGTGCTGTCGCTGCGTCACAAAAGTCACGCAACAATGGAGCAAAAGAGCCGCAAGGGCCTTATAAATCAGCCCCTACAGACTCAAGTCCAGTCCTTCCTTTGTACACATGGCGATAAGAAGAAATAGTGGTGGTGGATTAATAGTTTGAGTATTTTAATGACTGGTTAATGTAGTAGGAAACTTTAGTGTTGGCGAGGGGGCGCTAGAGGGCGCACTGCGGAATGGCCGCACTGTCGTGAGGCTCCCGCTGCCCGGAGCTATTATCCGCCTAGGGATCCTGATTACCATCGCTGCGCCCTGATCTGACCCCACAGATCTACTGGGATATCGACTGACCACCCACGGTCCAACTCCTGGGCCATTCGGAGGTTGCTGGCAGAAGCTACGAGGATCCCAAGTTTCCCCGACTTGCGCTCTGGAGGTCTGGTGCCCCTTGGCCCGGTGTCATTGTTCATGCCAGTCCGGGGCTCTGCACGTGGGGTGTAGGCCTTGCTCCGCCCCTCTCCACCGGGCCCGCTCGCTAGCCGGGCAGACCGTTTGGCTTTCCCTTGCTGTCGGACTGCACCCTTGGCTCCTACATCTGCCTGCCCGGATACCGTTGCTCACGGAGTCGCAGCGGATCTTCTTCTTGTCTTCTGGGGGCTCGCCCCTTTGGTCTAGGAGCATAGGCGGCCATCTTCTCGTCGCTGGGTGTGGCGGGGCGCGCTGGCCTGCTCGTGCCCCCACGATTCGGGCTTTTTTGGCCCTACCCTTTGTCCGAACTGTATCCTGACTCCTATTTGCTTTGGTCCCCTATTGCATCGCTAGCGCACCATTATGGGGAAGCCGGACACTAAACAATCCAAATTGTCCTTTGACTCTGGAGGGGCTAGGCGGGGAACGCGTTTGCTCCAGGAAGCCGGGACTTCGCGGTCCCCCCCCCCGAATGCCGCTGATAGTGTCCCGCAACCACCACCACCGGACTTTACCCAAATGCTGCAGGAGATGAGGCAGGGGTTTGCCACAATAGTGGACAAGGTGGACAAAATATCGTCGCGCATGGATGCGGTCGTCCAGAAGCTGGACGCGCATGAGGAACGATTGAGTGCGGCGGAACAGCGCATTTCGGACCACGACGACACGGCGGCCACCCATACCACCCAACTGGCGAGAATGGACAATATATTGCGCGTCATTGCCGCTAAGAATGAGGAGTTGGAGGCGAGGAGTAGGCGCAACAACGTCCGCATCGTAGGTGTGCCGGAGTCCACAAATGTGGGCAAAATGGAGACTTATGTGGAGAGGCTACTGATGGGCGCCATGGGGGCGGAAGCGTTCTCATCCCAGTTCATCGTTGAGAGAGCGCATCGAACACTGGGGCCTCGGCCGGCCTCTGGGGCTGCACCGCGCCCCATCATTGCGCGCCTTTTGAACTATCGTGACCGGGACGCCGCCCTCCAGGCTGCCCGCACTAATAGGGCCCTTTCCTTCGAAGGGGTGTCTTTCTCCATGTACCCCGACTTCACGCCGATGGTACAGGACCAGCGTCGTAAGTTCCTGGGGGTGAAAAAGAAACTTCGGGATCTACAAGTGGACTACGCCTTGCTGTATCCTGCCAAACTTAGGGTGACGCACCAGGCTAAACAACATTTTTTCACCAACCCACAGCATGCTGAGGACTTTGCGAAGCGCCTCCAGCGCGAGCGAGCAGCTGCGGATCGTGGAGGCGATCGAGATCCTGAGGATGAGCATTCGGCGGCTGAGGAGGAGGTCGCCTGATTGTGGTGACTTTGGTCTCTGTCTCTCCTTTTATTGTTTTTGGAGTATTCTGGACGGTTACCTTTTATATTGACTTCTACTGCCTTCTTTCTCCGCATTTGCGGCCTACCTATTGCCCGCTTTTACTTTTGTTGGGGCTGGGGTCATGTCTTTATTGAGATGAGTGAGTGCGTTTTTTGTTTCTTGGGGTCGGTATGGCACTGCAGGTTGGTGCTATCTGGTGTCGCGCTCTGGGCACCCACCCCCCCGCGCTGCGCCTGGGGCCGTCTGACACTCGTTAGCGCGGACACTGGCGTGGCGTGAGGGAGTGGTATCGTGCACCTCTGGAAGGTTCCCCGGAGGGTGTGCCCCATGTGTACCTTTGGTTTGGATTCTGGTCCTTTGTTGTTTGACTGGATGTGTGTTGGGGGACGGGGGGGGGGCGGGGGTGCGTATGGCCTGATAGTTGGGGTGGTATCAGGTGGGTGGATGGGGCGGGAATGAAGCTGTCCATGTTCGTTTGCCCGGGACTCGTGGGTCGGTGTGAGAGGTGCTGCTGTTGTCTGTGTGCACAGGTGTGGTATCGTGCCCGCTGTTTAGGCTGGTCCACTTCTTTAGCTGGCCGGACTGATACTGGGGCCTGTGCTCCCGTCCGCTGTGGGCCCGAGTGCACCGGCCGCCATCTTAGGCTGCCACGTGACGGAGAGCGCTTTGCAAGAGAAGCGCGTATGCGAGTTGTGGGTCGCGTAAGCTGGATTGGCAGCGTGCGGCGCGCAGTATGTCCTGAATGCTTTTGCATGGATGGTTTGGCTGGTGGGGGGTTGTTGTGGTTTTGGTTGATCGGTTCGGAGATGGCTGGGGAATGTGTGGAGTGTATGTTGGGGGGTGTCCGCGCCCTAGGGTGTGGACCTGTCGCTGGCTGTTGCTGGTAGTTGGATGTCCTGTATTTGCTTATTGGGTCCCGTGGGGCCCTGACACTGGGTAATGTCGACTGCTGTTATAGATCAGATATCGATTCTGTCCTGGAATGTACGGGGACTTAATGATGCCAGGAAATGTCGCAGTGTGGTCCAGTATCTGGACAGGCATGCTATTCACGTTGCTCTCCTCCAGGAGACGCATCTGCGTCCCGCTCCTTCCCCCAACTTTGGCGGGCGGTGGGCTGCAGCCAGGAGGTTTGCTTCCTATTATTCTTATGCTCGAGGGGTTGTCATCCTTGTTAAAAGATCGCTCGCATTTCAGGAACTGGGATTTGTGGGGGACCCTGAGGGGCGCTATGTGCTACTGTGGGGGCGGCTTGGGCAGAACACTGTGCTGTTTGTTAATTGCTATGCTCCTAATGTCGATACGCCAATCTTTTTTGTCACTTTGTGGGGTCATGTTCTTGCTGTGGATGCCACTTACATTGTGTGGGGGGGGGATTTCAATTTTGCATTTCATGCCCAGTCGGACAGATCGGAGGGGAGTCCTCAGTATAATGTACAGGCTAGAGAAGTGTTGCGTGGAATTGTGGAGGAGGCTGGGTTGGTCGACAGCTGGAGGTACACCCACCCTGCCACCAAGGAGGGCACTCATTACACCACACATGCTCGTTCATGGGCGAGACTGGACTATGTGTTTCTCTCTAGAGGGTTGGTAGCTGGCCTACGGGAGGCTACACATCTGGCTCGGACGTACTCTGATCACTGTCCGGTGAAGGTTGTTCTATCCGTCCCCGGGCTGCATAGGCCGCGCCCACCTTGGCGTCTATTTCCAACTGCTTTGCTTGATCCGGTGTTCAAGGAGGAGCTTGGTGTGGAGGTAGAGGCGTTCTTCCCTAGAAACAAGGGCTCTGTGGACAGCGTCGAGGTTATATGGGAGGCGTTCAAGGTTACGATCCGGGGTGTCACTATTTCTAAAAGCTGTGGAGTACTTCGACTGATTGTTCGGACCCTCGAGAACTTGGAAGCTGACTTGCGGGATTTAGAACGCAGGATGCAGGTTGACTCTGATCCCGATCTTCTGGTGCAGTTCCGTACTAAACTCTCCGAGTACGAGGAGGAGGCTGCTAGAGAGGCTAAGCATAGGGGGAAATACTGGACGGCGAGGCGATACTGTGAAGGGGAGAGGCCCGGTAAGGTCCTCGCTGCCCTTACTAGACATCCAAGACATGGGTCGGACGTGCTGGAATTGGTGTCACCGGATGGCACTCGCTGTCGGGACACTTCGGAGATTCAGCGTACTTTTATTGACCATTATGCGCACCTTTACACGACACAGCAGACGGGTGAGACTCGGTATGGTGGATTTCTTGACGAGCTGGCACTTTGTTGGTTATCTGATGGCCATCGAGAGTACTTAGGCAGGCCCCTGGAGGTGGAGGAGGTCAGGAATGCCATCATGTCTCTGTCTAATGGGAAGGCCGCCGGTCTGGATGGCCTTCCTGCTGAATTTTATAAGTGTTACGTGGACACCATGGCCCCTGTTCTCCGTGAGGTTTTTGAGGAGTCCCTTGAGGTGGGGCGTCTGCCGGGCTCCATGCGTGAGGTCGCCATTACGTCGCTGCTCAAGCCGGGTAAGGATCCGCTGGATGTGGGCTCCTATAGGCCCCTCTCTTTGCTCAATTGTGATGTTAAAATTCTCGCGAAGGTCTTGGCAGTAAGACTAGCCGAGCTCATGCCCGTTATTGTATTGCCCGATCAGTCGGGATTTGTGCCCGGCCGTGCTACCTCCCACAATCTTCGCACCTTGTTTTCGCTTGTGTCGACCATTGCTCCTACTGTCCCGGTTGCCGCTATCTTTCTTGATGCCACTAAGGCGTTTGACTCTGTTGAGTGGGGCTGTCTTATTGATGTTCTCTGTCGGATGGGCTTCCCTAGGATCTTCATCTCATGGGTTAAGCTCTTATATACTGATCCCATGGCGAGGGTAGTGGTGAATGGGGTGTTATCCCCCTCGTTCCCTCTTACGCGAGGGACCCGACAGGGATGCCCCCTCTCGCCCCTCTTGTTTGCTATAGCCATTGAGCCGCTGGCCTGCAGGATTCGTCAATTTCACCAGCAGAGCGCCTTTAATTGTCTTCAGCGGCAGGTCGGTATTTCTTTATACGCCCACGATGTTACACTCTATGTTAAAGACCCTGAGAACAACCTTAACTCGCTCTTACGGGAGCTGGTCGCTTTTGGAGGTGTCTCCGGTGTCCATATCAACTGGCGGAAGTCTCAGCTTTTCCCCCTCACTGCTGCTGTAGCTAGGTTTCCCCTTGACTATCCTCTTGAATGGTGTGATTCGGAGTTGCGATATCTCGGCATTGTCGTGTCCTTGGATAGAGAAGAATCGGTTTGGCTTAATTATGGAGTGGCTATTACTAAACTTGCAGATGACGTCACTAGATGGATGTCCTTGCCTCTCTCCATGGCCGGTAGGGCGTCCCTTATCAAGATGGTAGTTTTGCCCCGCTTTCTTTACCTCTTTCAAAACCTTCCGTATCATCCTGGTGCTTATTTTTTTCGCAGACTTCGCTCCGAGCTCATACGATTGTTCTGGGGGGGCAAGCAGCCGCGGGTGGCTTGGGCTACCCTTACGTTGCCCTATGCCGATGGCGGTTTCGACGTCCCTGACTTTGAGCTTTATTATCTTAGCGCTCAGGCGCATTACGCTTATCACTGGATGCGCCCCACGCCGTTTATGCCCCAAATTGCTGCTGAACATTGGGTTGCCCACCCGCTCCCTCTGGAGGGGATGGTTTTGGGCAAGGTGTCAGATGTGGAAACGCCTTGCACGAGGGTGACGTGCACGGTGGATGCTTGGAAACGGGTGGCTCAATTGCTGGGCGTTTCCTTTCTCTATTCGCCGACCTTGCCTCTGTCTTATCATCCTGATTTGTCGCTGTTGTTGGAAACGGGGTTTCAACGAATGTGTCGTCGGCTCGGTATCCTCACGTGGGGCGACTTGTTTCATGAAGGTGCCTTCCGCACGCAGGCTCATTTCTTCGGAGTGGCTGCTTGCTCCCCTCTGGAGCTGTTCTACTTTATCCGCTTACGGCAGGGCATGCGTGCTCTGCTGCCGGATTTCCCTTCGGAGCCTGGGGTTACCCTCCCCCTCCACGTGCTTTTGGTTTCGGATGGGCGACACCTGGTGTCGAAATTATACGGGGCTATTCGCAGACAGCGTTCGGTCCCAGCCAATCGGGTGCGCGAGCAATGGGTTGCTGAGTTGGGAGCCCCTATTACCGATGAGCAATGGAAGTACTGCTGTGGGCTCACGGCCAATGTTTCCTCTAGTTGTCGCCTTAAAATTATCCACTACAAGTTTGTTCAGAGGTACTATTATACCCCGGCGAGGAAACTGCGGTTTCATTTAGCGGAGGATGACAGGTGTGCTAGGTGTCGTGCGGAAGGCGCTGACTTCCTGCACTTGGCTTGGAGCTGCGCGGGGGTGCTGGAATATTGGACTCAGGTTCATGAAGCCCTGCAGATTATGGCGGAGGATGGGGTGGTATTCGGCCCCTTAGTGATGTTGCTGGGCTACTCTAAGGACGTGCCTGCCTCTCACCGTAGATTTGTTGATGTGGCCCTGCTGCTGGCTAAGCGTAGGGTTGCTTGTTGCTGGGGTCGTGGCAGAGTGCCGCGCTTTCAGGATTGGGTGACTGACCTCATATACTGTCAGGATCAATACAATATCTATGCTGACTTGATGCCTGTCCGATGCAGACCGAAGGACTTTTGGAGTCCGCTCCAGGTGTACCTCCTAACCAGAGCTGTGCAGGACTCTGATTCTGAACTTGGGGACCGTGAAGGGATTGGTTAATGGCAACATGGTGGGCTGGGATTTTATATTACACCAGCTGATCTCCTAGTATTGGGGGAGAGGCTGGGTTGTCTCCTCTACATGCGAGCTCTTGGGGGCTGTGGTTCCCTTTACGACAAGTGTGTGGCTAGGAAATGAGATCGTATCCCTGTAAGGTATCTTTATTTTATGTGTCCCTTTTGTCTGAGTCTCCTTTGTTTTATATGCTATACGCTAACAGAATGTGTCCATACTGTATTGTCTTCTTAGCTTGCCTGTACATGCTGGATCATTGCTCTCTGATTTGCACTGTACATTTCGATGTTGCTCCGTGTATTGGCTGGTATGCGGTCCTGCCCTTGCTTGTATCTCATTTTTTGGTTCTGACGTACCATTGTAATGGCCATATGTGACTGTATGTATTGTGTATGCACTTCCCTTTTCCCTGCTTGTCTCCAAATAAAGGTTTAAAAAAAAAAAAAACTTTAGTGTTGGCGCTGATCTTCAATCACGATGGACTTTGGCTGTCACTTTGCGTGCTGTGGACTGCTGCCTGCCAATCCTAGGCAAACCTTTTTAGTGCTTTGTTTAGTGAGTTACATAGGGTAGTTTCCAATTCGACGGTCCGCAAATCAAGCAATACTAAAGTAATGACATAGTCGACCACATGAGATTGGTCAATAATATATCCCGTGGAGTCGTTCCCTATTTGCTATTTCGCAAAAATATTTTGTTACTTTGTTAGTTCTTTTGAAATGTTTGATTTGGTTGAGAAATATCATCCATGTTTTCTGTTTTTCTTTCTTTCATGTTGTACATCAGCTTCCCCCAGGGGCAAGAGGAGGACACAGGAGGAGGAGGAGGAGGGTGCTGTTGACGATGCAGGCCAGGACCGGGCAGGCGAGGGCTCCTTTGCTGGCCCCAGTAAGTTTTAATTTTAATATAGAGTACTTAGTTTTTCCTAGCGTTCCTCATTCGATTTTTTCAAAATCGTCTTTGATCTTCTTGTAGACAGGATCTAAATTCTTATCCTGCCTCGACTATGACTCCGTGTGGTATTACTAGATTATTCTTATTAGTCTGTCTGTGTAGCTAACTAAGATTGCACATTTGGCATTTCCATTGGACTCCCATTCTAGTCAGCAATAGCTCTATGCACTGAGTGCAGTCCTCTGAGATTGTCCATAATGTCTTTTCAAGTATTCTAAATGTTTATGCTTTCGCCATTGCCAACAATAAAAAGGTGAATGACCACCAAGAAAGAATAAGATATTACTTTACTTTTGGTTTGGATAGGAGGACAATCCATTCTACTACTGTTGCAGGGACAAATCTGCACAAACAGAACTATGGACACTAAATAATGCATCGCTTCTTAGCTTATCAATTATAATAGGTGCTGTAACTGTTAGACTTTCCACATACCTCAGTGATAACAGACTTTGTAGTTGAACCCCCAATCTCCTTACTGACTAGATAGTGTGGCAGAGTCATTTAGCTCCCAAAGTCACCGATGGCAGAGGCACGGACTCATGCTTGCAAAAATTCGAAAACCTTTAGCTCATCCACTCTAGTCTGGAGGACCAAAAACCACAGAGTCTATTTAAGTTTAAAAGCTTTATTAAAAGTAAACACATTTATTAAATTCAAGTTTGTCATAAAAGTGAACGTGTAACTGAAAATGGAAAAGTGCTTAGTGCTGACGATTAATTGGACACATTTCTTGTGGTCGAGCCAAGCTCTCACCTGGTTTGAACTTGATCCTGCTCGTGTTCTTAGAAGTCAAGCTTCTGTCTGTTAGGAGAAAAAGTGGTGCGTGTTAAAAAGTAAAAAGCAAACATTCATCAGTTGTGCCAAAAAGTGCAGCAAGACAGCAGCCTTCCCTGGAAAAAGGGACATTTTTACTCTAGAGTACACAGTCATAAATTATTAAATTGTATACTGTTTTTTTCACATTTCTTTCTTCCTCCTAGACCAAATATTATATAGTAGTGAGTGGTGTATTCTAACATTATTAAATGCACTTTGTAGGTGGAACATCTGGAGACGGGGCCAGCGCGGAGGTGGTGGTGGCATTGGACGAGGAGGACAACTCTGGGGAGGAGGCGGTGCAAGTGCCGGACAAGGACATGCCTGTGAGGGTTCACACGGTGGTGGCGGGCAGAGGTAAGCTATACATTCCTTAGTCATTGTGATTGAAGACTGCAGTGTGCTTTCTGCACGGGTGTATTATAAAAAAAGCAGGTAGTAGCCTCCTCTAAATGTACTTCGACTTAGCTGTGAAGTATTTGGCGAGAAGAATCCCAATCAGATCTGAGGTGAACTTGATGGATGGGATGAACGAAAAGCGAAAGAAGGGTGTAAGTAAGTGTGGAAGCACGAGAAATGTAATGATGACTGGCAAAGAAGAATGATATGTGTTTGCTTGGTCCCCGAGGTGGCAGGGAAGGTAAGAAAATGGTATGGTGCATGGCTGGGTGAATGATGAAGCAAGGATGGGTGGAAGGAGAACAGCCTGGGTGGGTGAGACAGAAACTGTATGTGTGCATATACTTTGAATGGATGGATGCCTGGATCATTCATGGTACTATCTGACTCTTAGATAGCATATGTGTATCTAGAGAGAGTAGACGGTCACTGGATGAACTAAGTGTTACTTTGAAGAGCATGTAACACCGCACCCGCACGTCCGTTCCAGTGTAGGAAAGGCAAGGAAAAGAAGTTGTAACGTTGTCCAAATACTACCATGAATAGTAGCAGTAGTTTGTATTGCAACTGCAAGCACAGCATATATCCGGTTATTACGGTAGACACTCCCTACCTCTCTTAATAACTTTAGTTTAGTAGTAGTACGTCATTCATGTGTGGGGGTATCACTGTTCACTCAATAATAAGCAAAGCACCTAAAGTCATCCCATATGTCATCAAATACATCCCATGTGAAGTGATAATCAGATAATTTAGCTTCTTCATTTTCCTTTTCTAATACTCATTTGCACTGTAGGGTGAAAGCTAAATTAATTAGGCAGTAGCCCTTTTAACAGAGTATTCTCAGTGCCACCCGTAATAGAAAAGTAAGAGCTTCACCACCTGCATGTACTGGACCGGTACAGTAACGCAAGTCTGTCTCACTCACCATGGTGTGCGTCTGTTTTTCTCGGGTGCAAGTTCACTGCGCTGGCATTATGCCGGCTTGCATAAGATAACGTACCAATTTTCCTAAACAAGAGAGAAGAAGAAGAATAAGAGTGGTGTACTGTCATAGTCGACTGTAATGGAAGTCCATAGTGCTCGTAGAATTTGTTCCTGAAACTCCCACTAATGTTAGAGCAAGGATGAAGAAGTCGGAGGTTACATAGATACTGTCCTCAATAGTTATGTACTGTGCTTTCAATTTGCTACTTGTACTGTGACAACTTTCTGCTCAATCATTTTGTGTTAATCTTAAGGAGCATTGGTTACAGACTATGTCTTTCTTTTTTCATGTAGTTGCTCCTTCCAAATCCAAGACACCATCAAGGAGGAAGGAGCTGGCTCGAATGGCCTGGCAACGGAGGCTGGATGCCACTGTCGCTGAATATCGGCGGCTGGTGGCCCTGGAGGAGGAGGAGACGCAGTCTGGTACAACAACAACGTCCACTGGGACAGCTGCATCCTCCTCCGTGCGGGCTGCCAGCCAGCGCAGTGCTCCAGCGGTACGGAGCCGGGCTACCAAAGCCAAACGCCACCACCGAGCAGCAAAGAAAGCAGCTGCCCCTCACAGGATTTGCAAGGCACACCGGCGCCGCTTATCCCTCAGACTGTTCTACCTGGAGCAGGAGGTCCATAACTATAAGAACGTGGTGGAGGGCCTCCGCTTCGAACTTGCCACCCTCCGCAAGGAGCATGATTCCCTGGCTGCTAATTCCAACAGCACCCTGCCATAGTGTCCCTTGCCCCTTTTTTAGAGACTTTTGGGGGGTGGGAATTGGGAGTTGGGATTTTTGGAGACTTTTGAAGGACAATCGTTGGGGTTAGGGAGGGTCTTGCGGGAGATTCTTTTGTTAGGGCTATAAAAATATACTTTTTGAAACTTTATCTGACCATACCTGTTTTTTACTGCTTTTCAGTCTGATGGGTGGGGGTTTAACAGTAAGTTTGTTTTCCTGAATAGTCCTAGGACTTTAGTAGTACTACCGTCAATTCAATCTCTCGTCTCTCCTAATACTCCATTATACTACCTCCAACCAAACGCCTATCTTACCTGTAATTTCTGTTTGCAAGTAGGGCTAGGCCCAGGGCTGGCTCCACGGGAAACAGCGAATAAGGTTGGCAATCCTGGGCGGATAAAATTTCCTCATAGCGGTGGTACTAGTGGTGTGACACAGTGGCAGTTGTATGCCTATGAAAAAAAAGAAAATGAAATCTGGTTTGTCCTCCTGAGCAATACAACGGTACAATAGAGAATATAGCAGGTGACAGAAGTACACTAGAACAGTGCCACATTGTAGCCTAACAAATGTTAAAGTATAACTAATTCGGTTGAAGTTCTTTGACATTAGCCATGGGTCTTTGTCAATCAGAGTAAGAATATATCCTCGGATTTCTTCACCAGCCTGTTGCTATTAAGCATGGGCGGAAAATCCGTTTTGCTCGCGGATTTTCGGTAAATTCGCAATCCGCGAGATTCGCGAATCTCCCGCAAAATCCGCAAAATCCGCAAATCCGCGAGCAGCGGATTTTGCTCGCACTGTTCGCGTGAGTTCGCGGCTTCCCAGTACAACTTCGCGCCCCGCGAATAAGTGCAAAATTGCAGAAATACGATCTTAGCAAAACTGAAACTACTTACCAGGTTCAAAAGTTCAGGCTCATCATTAGTAGCCATTTCCTGTAGTGCTTCCTGAGGGGCCCCTCCAGAGTTCAGTTGCCAGTTGCAACTATTATGTGACCCTGCTCTGAACCTCAGAATAGTTACACATATGCCACAAAGGTCCTGAATTACAGCTAAGGGAGACAAGCAGGAGCCAGGCTGGAAGTTCAAATCCATTAATCAGCCCCTAATTCATTATTGTCAGTTGGGGCAGGGCAGGTGTTGTAACTAATTTTGCAACAATGAAAGCACTTAGCAAGTGCAAAAGATCACTAATCAGGAAGCACTAAGGAAGCAGGTGCCAGCTAAAAAAATATTCTGTGACACATTAATCAGCCCCAAATTAATTCAGGTCACTTGAGGCAGGGAAGGTGTGCTTGCGTTGCCACAATAATGTACACTGCCTGGACAACCAGAGGGTGCTGTGATGAAACAGAGGGTGGCATGGGTGGGCCAGAGGGTGGCATGAGTAGTCAGAGAGTGGCAGTGGTGACAGAGAGTGGCAGTGATGAAGAAGAATGTCCCAAACAGGCTGGACACGTAGAAACAACAAGTTCGCGAAACTTGCGACCCGACAGGTAAGTTCGCAATTTGCGAAATTGTACAAAACCCTCGCGAACTGGCAGAAACCCGCGCAAACACAAAAAAAAAATCCGCAAATTCGCGAGAATTCGCGGATTTTGCGGATTGCGAGTTCGCAAATCCGCAAAATTCGCGAACGCGAGATTCGCAAAATTCGTCCATGCTTAGTTGCTATCACCTTATCCTCCCCAGCAAGTGTGTGGATTTATTGCTGTAATTTAGTCACACATCAATGAAAACCACACAGCCCGGGGGAAGAGGGTTAGGGTTTGAAAAATGGATGGGTACGGGGGTTTTTGGGAAAGGTTTTGGGACACAAGAAAAAATAGCACAGCATGGACAAACAATTGTGAACATAAAGAAATCTTTGGGTACAAACCTATCCATCAATCTTTGAAAGTGCATGCACTACTGGATGCATGTCAGTGAAAAGTAAGTAGTACTTTCGACAACTGTGGAAGAAAGAATGCGACAGTACAGGACGTGTGTGGAATTATTGATAACTATATTCAACATAAGGTCTCTGTTGCCAGATACCTGAGAGCCTTGCTGGTCACTATAAATCCATTCACAACACTCAATGGGGTTGGTCTGGAAGGTATAGTAGATAGAAAAGGAGAAATTGGCTCTTTTTCTAGGTGTCCCCTCACTCACCAGGGTTGCCCTTGGTGACATGCTTCATCATTGGGCCATCCCAGTCCTCTACGGGCTGGGGCGTGCTGCGACTTGCGAATTACGTAGGAGCACTTACAAATGACTATGTGTGGTGCAGATGTGATGGTGGAGTGGACTAAGTGATGTGTTAAGGGATCAATTTAGAAGCAGAGCGAGATCCAAGAAATGCAGTCACAGTCAGAGAAAAAGACAAAGGATACTGTATCTGTATGTTGTTGTAGTTGTCCTGTTGAATTTGGTAAGTAAGTTGCCTGCAGAAAAAAATCCTCTTATTAGCGGCACTCCTCCATTGCAGCGGACGCTTCGTCCATCGATGTTGGTGACCTGAAGACACCCTGTCCACTGCCTGCCTGATGCTGAATTGTGGCTCGCTAATGTGAAGCCTGACTCCATCCTTTTTTCCCCATTGCACAGACTGAAACCCGGCCTGTAATTATTCAACGAAAAACAGGAAGTGATATAATATTACAACACCACTGATAAATAAATATAAAGGTATGTAGGCTGTGGAGTGCAAAAAGTCACACTTTGATTTTCCTAGTAGGCAGTACAATATTTTTGAAAGTGCGTACTCTGTCAGAGTCACCTTTTGAAGGATAAATAAGTAAGGGCAAATTAATGTAGCGGATCTTTCCCCTCAAGCTAGGTGTCCTGTAAACTGTGTTTTAGAACAAAATTAGATCTTCCCAGCAGTGCTCCCACCCAGACCCTTACTAAAGCCAGTCGCAAAAATGTAGAAGACCCCCAATCAAATCTCAAAAAACTAGGCCTAGCAGAAAACTGGTGACAAAACGTACTTTGAAAGTAAAAGTAGGCCCAAGTACCCCCTTACCCACCGTGGATTGCATTCAAACCACTTGCAAGCAACCAAGCAAAAGTATCCATAGCCAGCATCGCTCCAAGACTCGAAAACCCCCCCACCCAAACACATGCAATAGAAATACTGCTAACCCTAACGAACCCTAAGTTAAGAATAGTGGCAAAGGCTTTCTTTAACTATGCCAAATCCCCCCTTTCCCACCATGGATTTTCTTCAAATGACTTGCAACCAAAATTACACATTCTCACGAGTGCTCTAAGACCCCAGAACTCAGTTCCAAAAATCTAGAACACCCCGAAACACATGCAATCCTGCTGCTAGGGCTAACCCTAACGAACCCTAAGTTACAAAAAGTGCCAAAAGGCTTTTCCGCGAGGATTTTGTCCCAACCACTTCTACCCGGTATTAGACCTTCCCAGGAATGCCCCAAGACCCGCCAACCCACCCCCCAAGAAGCATAACACCCCCAAACAGGCCAAAAGCAAAATCTCATACTTGCAATATTTCTCTGCCTTCGGTCCAAACGCGCTGCGTAGCTAGGCCATAAGTCGGGGTTGCCACCACGGATTTCCTGAAAAGCAAATGCAATCAAGATTAGAGTGTCCCAGCAGTGCTCCCAGACCCCGAAACTCACCCACAAACACCAGGAAGCCCCCCAAACAGGCCCCAGTAAACGCTACATTGAGCAAAATGTCAGAAATAGCAACAACAAAAAAATCGACGTGGATTTTGTCCCAACCACTTTTATCCGGTATTAGAGCTTCCCAGCAATGGCTCCAGAGCCGTCAACCCAGGAGAAAACGAGTAGAAGACCCCCAAACAGCCAAAGAGCAAAAGTACAAAAATGGGGACTTTGTCATTTTTTTCCAAATTTCCCAAATCACTCCGCGCGCGCTCTGCAGCTAGGCCCCAACTCCCCTCTGCCACCATGGATTTGCTTCAAATCTCTTGCAAAGTAAAGTATATATAGCCAGCAGAGCGCCCAGACCCCGAAACCCACCCACAAACACCAGGAAGCCCCCCAAACAGGCCCCCGAAAACGCTACATTGAGCAAAATGTCAGAAACGACAACAAAAAAATCGGCCTGGATTTTGTCCCAACCACTTCTACCCGGTATTAGACCTTCCCAGGAATGCCCCAAGACCCGCCAACCCACCCGCCAAGAAGCATAACACCCCCAAACAGGCCAAAAGCAAAATCTCATACTTGCAATATTTCTCGGCCTTCGGTCCAAACGCGCTGCGTAGCTAGGCCATAAGTCGGGGTTGCCACCACGGATTTCCTGAAAAGCAAATGCAATCAAGATTAGGTCCCAGCAGTGCTCCCAGTCCCCGAAAATCACCCACAAACACCAGGAAGCCCCCCAAACAGGCCCCCGAAAACGCTACATTGAGCAAAATGTCAGAAATAGCAACAACAAAAAAATCGGCCTGGATTTTGTCCCAACCACTTCTACCCGGTATTAGACCTTCCCAGGAATGCCCCAAGACCCGCCAACCCACCCACCAAGAAGCATAACACCCCCAAACAGGCCAAAAGCAAAATCTCATACTTGCAATATTTCTCGGCCTTCGGTCCAAACGCGCTGCGTAGCTAGGCCATAAGTCGGGGTTGCCACCACGGATTTCCTGAAAAGCAAATGCAATCAAGATTAGAGTGTCCCAGCAGTGCTCCCAGACCCCGAAACTCACCCACAAACAGACGGAACCCCCCCTAAGAGCACCTCAAAGGCAAGCAAGTCAGCAAAAACACTAAAAAATTTGCGCCTCGGATTTGGTCCAAACCACTTTTATCCGGTATTAGAGCTTCCCAACAATGGTCCCAGAGCCGTCAACTCACCTGCAAAGAGGTTGAACAACACCCCCACAAGTGCTGAGTCTTTCTTCATTGGGCGTAAACCAGCCCTCTGGTTTGATGGAAATTGGAGTCTCAAGGAGGAGGATAGAGGAGCATGTTCTTCTGAACTTGTGAACCTGAGGAATGCAGACTGCGGCAACTTCAAATCAATTAGCAAACCAGTGAAGACAGTTCTGCTGATGGGCTTGTTTTTGTGATTATCTGATTAAAGTTTGAAATATATTAACTGTGCACAACAAAGAAAGACAGACACACAGGAATAAAAGTGAATAAGGACGAAAAAGAAAGTTATTGATTCGTTGTCTCATTTTCAGGGCTCGGTATCACGGTCCAGGAATGAAAATAAGGCTTCGTCATCATACTCTGCGAATTCAGGCAGGGTGAGCTCAGTGTCACCTGACAGAGTAGAAATTCCCTCATCTATGTTGCTGGCCAACTCGTCTTCATCCGGCGCGCTTTCTCGTACTCTGAAATCTGGTGGTATGAGGTGCTGATTCATCTTGATCATTGTTAACCTCTCCACATTTTTGGGCGAGAGGCGGCTCCGTTTGGGAGTTACAATGCCACCAGCAGCACTGAAAACACATTCAGAAGACAAGCTTGCGAGTGGACAAGACAAGTAGTTTAAAGCCAGGTTGGTGAGCTGTGGCCACAATTCTTTTTTCCCATGCCAATACGCCAATGGGTCAGAATTAACATAGACCTCTGTTGAGTCATTCAGATAGTCCTTCACCATCGACTCAAGGTCCTCATCCAAGGTTCCTCCTCTTTGCTTAGCTCTTGCTGTGCCTCTGACCTTTTGAGAACCAAACCCACGCAGAGCTAGCCAATCCTCTTCAGCCTCCAATGTTTCTGTTGTGTCTGGTGCAGATGATCCGGTTGCCGGTGTCTTTAACGGCTGAGAGGTCACTTGTGCCACAGCCACAGGTGCAGAAGTGGATTGTTTTGACTGGGGATGGCCTGCTGATGTACTGCCATTTCCTTCAATTTTCAGCCGTTCCCTTTCAAACCTCTTGGCTGACAAGGCTAGCCAATGTTTGTACTTTGGAACATGTTCATCATCAAAAGGAAAGAATGCTTGGCCTGCCAGCGCCTTTTTGTAGCGTGGATCCAGAATAGTAGCACAAATGTAATGCTCTTCTGAGTGGATCGTTTTAAGACGTTTATCACCTTGTAGGAGCTCTAATAATTTCTCAGCCAGAAGAAAAGAGTCTTGGTTTTTTACATCTTTTTCAAACACAGAACACACCTCCTTCAGTTGGTCCTCCAGCATGTACAACAATGGGATAGCTTTTCCCAAATTACAGTCCTCCTTGCTTACTGCACGCGTGAAGAACTCAAAAGGACGAAGCATGCGTGTCAGGCTTTGAACTATGTTCCATTGCGCCGCACCCATCCTCAGGTCCTCTGTACCCTCTGTAAAGAAATATTGATCGAGTACCGTATACTGCTCATACAGACGCTCAAGCATGTAGAAGGTTGAGTTCCAACATGTTACCACCTCCTGGATGAGTGCTTTCACTGGCATTTTACGTTGATATAGCAGGCTCCTCAGCTGCTTCCGGGCTTTAAAAGAATGGCTGAAATGGTTGCACATTTTTCGGCAGGTGTCCAATACTCTGTACGCTGCACTGCCTTTATTACCCAAGAATTTTTGGACAACCAGGTTTATACAGTGCGCCAAACACGGCACTCTGAAATAGTTACCCTGCCTCATGGCCTTAACTATATTGGCGCCATTGTCCGTGGAAATATAACCAACCTGGCGTTTTAGTGGGGACAGCCAGTTAAGGACCTTTGTGTTAAAGACGTCCAAAATGTTTTCTGCTGTGTGACGTTTCTCCAAACCAAACATGGCTAGTGTTGCATGTTTCCGAGCAGCTTTAAAAACAATGTCCGTGTCAACACCTGTGTTTAGCTTTGCTTTAGCCCCTGAAAAAGAGACCCAGTGTGCAGTGATGCACATGTAATCAGCGCCTGCGCCTCTGGTCCACATGTCTGTTGTCATATGTATAGTGTGAACAGCACTCTTCTGCAAAGCTGCCCCAATCACCTTCAGAACATCTTCATGTAGTGCTGGAACCACAACTCGGGCAAAATAGAACCGGCTAGGAACCTTCCATTTAGGGCAGAGCGCTGCCACTAATTCTAGAAAACCAACCCCTTCTACAAAAGAAAAAGGGAGAAGGTCCAGAGCTAGCATTTTAGCCAGCTTAGTGTTATACAGACGCGTCAGTGGGTGGTTGCGTTCATATTGCGCTTCTGTAAACAACATATTTTTAATGTTGCCCTGGACCAAGGATTTACGGGATGATGATGATATCTTCGACTCAGTTACGCTCGCTGATGAACTTTTCCGCATTGATGTCTCACTCTCTCCCACACTCTTAGTGTGCCTCACATGGGGTGTGCTGCTGACAGGGGTACTGGGTGTAAGTGAAGTGTTTGAATCGTCTTCTTCCTCCTCGTCATCATCAGATGAAAAATCAACGTTTTCATTACGTGCAATTCGGGCTTCCTTGACCGCCTCTAGGTGCGGAAACCATTGGACATGGTGCGCTCTCCTAAGATGACCTCTCTGGCCTCCGGTACCATAGTTGGTACCAAACTTACCACGACTAACTTGAAGCTTACAAATGCTACAAATGGCTAAGTTTTCCATTCTTGGGCAAACACTAAAGAAGTCCCAAACTGGAGACTTGAAATGTCTTTGGGGGCCGGAGGAGGCGGCGATACTGGTGGTGGTGGCCCTGCTGCTAATGCCAGATGAAGTGGAGGATGTGGATTGCCGAACTTCAGTACGTTTTGCACTTTCACCACCACGAATTGAGGTCGAGGTGGATGGAGGTCCCTTCTTGCGAGGAAGAAATATGGAAGCGGTAGGTGTTGGTGTACTAGTTAACTCCAAATCTAATGATTGTTGTGTTTCCATTTCCATTGCCTCCTCGTCGACGTCATCACGCTCAGCAGCTTCTCGGGATAGGGTCAAAATGTCTCTTTGCTGCATGCCCGCTGGGGCTGCAGTGACATTTATGATGACTGGATCGTCGTCGTGAAGGGCTTCATCAGCAGCAGTATGCGTCACTTCTTGTTGAGCCTCATCACACTCCATAGGTATGAGTTTTTCGACGACCTTCCTTTTACGCTTAGGTATCTTTGTCAGATCATGGTGTGCCTCACTCTCAGGCTGCCGTGGTGGTACCCATTCGGAATCGTCATCCAGATCATCAGAAGGCGGTGGGCTTGAAGAAGATGTAGACACCAACCTTGATCTTTTCCTTGCTAGGGATGTGGAAGACAATGAATAATCATCAGGAGGAGTGGCTTCCAATGATACCTCGGCTTGATTGTCGATTTCCTGATGTGCCCCTACTTCGGGAGGGACAACTATTGTGGGAACTTGTTGTGACCCTCCATGCACCTCTACTTGCGCATCTCCTTGCGCTGCCTCTCCTTCCACATGTACTTGGGCTTGTAGTACTTGCACATGTTGTTGTTGCGGCTGTGGTTGTTCAACACTTGTCAGATGAGTTACAACAACCTGTGTTGATTCAGGGACATTGCTGCTACTTTCTTGCGATGAGCCAACATCACTAGTCGATGATGATTGGAGAAGTACACTGACTGCCTCTGAAGCACTCAAGGGCTTTGACTTAAGTTGGCGTGGTGGTGGAGGCACTGAACCCAATGGAGCAGGGGTGCTGCTCCCAGCTTGGTCCCCAGCAGATCCTGCTGCTGCAGGCGTACTTTTTTTTTTGGTCCCAAAAAACGTGGCGGTTGGCACACCAGCCTCCTTGGTAACTTGCTTCTTCTGCTCCTTACTAGCAACTTTCTTGCTAGAGGAGCTACGGAGACCTTTTTTTGGGGCCATCTTCTTCAGAGCAGGTCAGACAGCAGGCCGCAGTTGCACGAATTGTAGAGTTGTCTGAGGCCAGACGTGACGTCGCGTGACGTTATGCTGCACACACACACCGCTGCAGGACTTCTTCCTGGCACTGGTGGTTCTCTTGAGTCTTGTGCACCTAAAAACAATGGAAGACAGGAACATCAGTTCAGTTATACACCCCAAAAAAAAAAAAAAAAAAAAAAAAAAAAACGAGAAAAAACCCAGAAAAATCAGCACAATCCCATTCCATCAATGCCCTCCATGATGTTTAAGTTCAAGACAGCCTACAGAAAGACTAGGCCCATGCTAGACTCAAATACCCCTGGTGAAAAGGCCACAAGTACAGCCCCAAAAAACGAAAATCAAATAAAAATCAGCACAATCCCATTCCATCCATGCCCTCCATGATGTTTAAATTCAAGACAACCCACAGAAAGACTGGGCCCATGCAAGACTCACTACCCCTGGGCATAAAGGTTGAAAAGTAGGCAAAATGGTTGCAGGCCTAACAACAATGCCTGCATTCAAAATGGCCACTTGCCTCCCAGCACATGGCCAGGGCCTGTAGCAGCACTCAAAATGGCCCCCAGCCACATGGCCTGTCCCTCCCCATGAACACCCCCAAAAATCGAAAAACACTGCAAAATCAGCACAATCCCATTCCATCCATGCCCTCCATGATGTTTATGTTCAAGACACCCCACAAAAAGACTAGGCCCATGCTAGACTCAAATACCCCTGGTGAAAAGGCCACAAGTACAGCCCAAAAAAACGAAAATCACTGAAAAATCAGTACAATCCCATTCCATCCATGCCCTCCATGATGTTTAAGTTCAAGACACCCCACAGAAAGACTCAGTCCACCCACCACTGAGTACCCCTGGGCAAAAGGCCCCAAAACAGCCCAAAAATCGAAAATTCCAAAATTTTAGTTGCAGCAACTGTAATGCTCCAAACAAACTTACTTGTAAAATTTCTAATCCAACAGTGATCCAAAGAAAGTCAAAAAGGCCTCAAATCCAAATATCCAGCAGCATCCACAAAAAGTAATCCTTCCAGCTCCAGATCCAAATGAAAAGTGACCAGGAGATGGACAAAGCACTGGGAGGAGCCTGCTGGACAGGAACAGAAGTTGAAGACTGTGGGGCACTTCCTTCCTCCCACCCCCCTCCCCCCCTCCCCAAAATGGACTCCTCGCTAAAAAAGTGCAGGCAAATGTCAACCTAAGGAGTTATTCAGATAAAAATCATCATTTCAAGAAGGTTTATGCTGCTTGCTGGTGGATTTCTTGTGCAGAATTGCAAATTTTATATTTTCGCTTGTGCGAGATTGTTGCTGCTCGCCGCATCTCAAATCTCGGATTTTGCGGATTTTGCGGGAAATTCGCAAATCTCGCGGATTGCGAATTTACCGAAAATCCGCAAAATCCAAGAGCGTAACGGATTTTCCGCCCATACTTAATTGTTAGCAAACGTTAGTTATTTGTTATTAAATAATACAGAGTGCTGTGGTATGCTTGCGGGAATTCCGTACATAGTGACTGTTTCCCAACGTGTTGTCTGCTGTAAGAATGTGCTTCCCCCACATCGGAGGCTCGATGTATCCATCTGGCCTTCTATTACAACCTTGAAAGCAGAGTTCAACAAGATGAGTCGAATAAGGGCTCTTTTGTCCCAGAAAGAAGTCGCCCTTACATCGGCGTGTGAAACATTCGACCTTCACATTGCTAACACTCGTACTGAGGTACATGCCTTATTAAATAAAATTCTGCCCCTGCATTTTGGTGCTTTGATTCACACAATATTCAATGCCTCTTCCACCACGGGCTTTTGCACACGTTTTTAAAGAAGTACGTTCTGGCCTTGTGACCTCATTCCAAACTATATATGGTGTGATACCAGCATTTTTTCATTCTATTTTTTCTAGCCTCTTTGGCGGTGTACCGTTAATTCTCATTTTGGGTGCCGGTGTACTACTGTTGATTTTCTTGCTGAAAAATGGTTGCACATCCTGTGCCCCACGAGAACCTGCCCCGGCTGGTCCAGCTTCGTAACCGGATGATTGAGTACTATGGATCGCTACCTCTGGCTACTTTGAGCGTGGCGTATGGTTTATCCTTTCGGTTTTCGTACTTTACATGCATGCAGCCAGTTTTCCACTGCATGGATTGAGATTTTGAATGGGCTCTGGATTGGTGTCTCTGCAGCAAGGTGTCTCCTAAACCGGATTATGATTTACTAATGAGCCCCTTAGTTGGCCGTGAACTAGATTGTTCTGGTGTCGGGATTATGGCCTGCGCAGCGGCTCATGGAGTCCTAGGCAGTTGGAATATATGGACTGCAGCCCATGACTTCTTGGCACGGGGCCATCTCAAAGAGCACCAGAGTTGTCCTCTGATGGTGCTAGAGGCTCCGGCTGTTGAAGAACATGTATCTTCTTTTCCATTACTGAATTGGATGGCTGAAATGTTCACTGATGAAAACAACAACTTCCTAATGGAGGCGGTTGCAACATACTGTGCCTATACGCTGTTGGATTGAAGTGACATTTTTTTGCTTCATAGACACATACTGGACTTGTGAATTTTTTTCTCATTGATTTTTGTACTCTTTTTTTTCTTTGAAGTTTGTTGACACCAGGGACACCCATGTATGATTTGATACGTTTAACAATTATTAATTGGGATTTTTAATCCCAATTATCATGTTTGGCAAAATTTCTGAACTTGGTTCTGTCTCATTCGAAATTGAACTCTGCACTCTATAAATATTGCCCCCTTTATTCTACGTTCTCCGATCAAGGAAGGGTGTAGTGTAGGCCTGGTTGGCACACATTGCTATGTTAGCATGGCTTATTAGAAGTTTAAACGCCATTTTACATTTTGCTGCTTTTGCACACGACACTGAGTATAGCTGTTTGTGTAAGTTAGGCTGCGTGCATGTCTTCACATGAGAAAGGCTTGTTTTCGACATCCATTGACTTACATTGTGACCCTAGTCTGCACAGTGAGTGCTAAAGCCTACAAGGTTATCATAACAAGGTAGCTGTTGTTCAAACTGATCGGCTCACGTTTTTAGACACAACACATGGCAGCTGCGAGCCAACCGAGATTCTGGCACCTTTATTATTGCACTTTAGCCATGATTTCACACATTTGGAAGATTTTTCCATTTCCAGTGAGAGACAGAGCTTTTGCAGATCCTGATGTGATTCACTCTTGTTGAGCGGAGAGGTAATGGGGCCCCCCTTACAAGCCTACGAGACCTGCTATAGTTTACAAAACATAGTTCCTAGATAGGGAGGGTGTTATAACTAGGCGCTATAAGACCTGTTTTCAACATCATTGTAATATGATTTCTCCCTTTGTGTTTTATGGAATTGTAACAATGCTGATCATAATATTTCTAATCATATGTCTGCTTATGTTAGCAAAGATACTGCATCTGAAAGCGCATCGTTAAAATAAATATTCTAACTTTTTCCGGGTCTCTTTTTTACTCCTGTTGTGGACTGGTATGAGAGTATAATGAAAGAGTGTCCTTACTTCCCACCATTACGGAGTATAACCTAAGTCGCATATTCTGGGTTGTCTAATCATTGGTTCCTTTACTATAGGACAAAGAGATAATGTGACACTGATGCTAGCTGGTTGGGGTTTTCTAGGTACTGAGGTGAGTTTTTTGGTACACCACATTTCACTCAGGTCCTGGGTCTCTGTGCACCGCTTTGTGTAGGAGTAGAATCCTTGCAACACATTCTTTCCTCCAGCTATATACTGTGATCAAAATAAAATCCTTGCAAACGTGATAAGGGTTTTATGAACATAGACTAAGCTTTGTTGGAACTACTAACACTTAACATGTATATCAATGGATTATGTTCCGTAAAAAAAATCTAAGTACGTGAAATAAACTCCAAAATTGCCTTGATCTTACCATACCATTATCTCCCATCCTTTTTTCTGCACCATATATTTTCGTGTAGGTTGATCTACCTTTATGCATCAAAACTTCTTGAAAGTATCCTCTCTTAATGATGTCATATTCACCAAACACTTTGAGATTGCCATCTGTAGACTGTAATTCTGTTTAACCAATTTTTTTTAAAAAAAACTTTCCATTTTAAAACAGTGATGGGTGAACCTGAATCAGCCATGACATTGACAACCATATTACATATGTCTACTTCACAGACTAGACCTCTGAACAGTTTAGGGGTATGAACCACCCCCTATCAAACATTACTGGGATCCACACATAGATCCTTTTCATTAATTGTTACTCATGTGAACTTTTAAACCACACCTAACCAGAATTGTTCTTTTCCTTCGGTCTAGAGAACGTGTTTTCTATATAACACACACTGGGATCATTATATGAATTAACACAACACAGGTATACAGTCTTTAGTCTCATCAGAAATGCCTTTTGTGAAGTTAAGAAATCGTTCTATACTCTTAGTGATGCCCAGGCCGTCATTAGGCAGGATTAAAGCAAATCAGAATGCATTCTTTAATTTGTTTTTAAAATGCAATTGACAACAAACTGATCTCCGACAAACATTCAGATTACTGGCAAATTCGCATTTAGCTGCAACTACTCTTAGAGCGGCTAAAGAGTCCTCAACCGATTTTTTATTTTTTTTGTTATCTTTTGAACATAACAGATGGTTCATCTGAGAATTGTTTATTCTTACGAGCTACTGTCTGTGTATTCATCCCAGGTTTCAGCTTCTGCAGCAGTCGGAGCAATCTGAGTAAACTACCAAACTTCTTGCACAGCATCTCCAAGATGATTAAATAAAGCTGTGTGTCCAATTGGATCATATTTCTTGGCATCAATTGCACCTATACAATACTCAAAAATTACGAGCCATAACATTGGTGGACTCCTGGGGAATTTCAAAAAAGGAAGAGGTTGCACAATGTTTATTTAATTAGTCATATTGTATTGTATTTATATAGCGCTTACTACTACGGACGAGGCGGTGAAGCGCTTTTTCGGGGAGTAGCACGCTACTCTCGGACCTATAGAGGATTAGTGTTGAATTAATATAGTGAAACATGCAAGTTCATTTAAGTGGTGGATAGGTTAGTCAGTTATTTTGATTTGGAATGATAGCAGAAGGATAAGGGAGAAAAAAAGGTTTGTATTTATATAGCGCTTGTTACCCCTGATGGGGTTTGAAACACGCTATTCCGGAAGCCCATAAAGGATTAGTGGTGAATTAGTATGGTGAAATATGAAAGTAATCTCAGTGATGGATATTAGTCAGTTATTTAGAGTGAAAAGGGTAGCGGAGGGGTAAAAGGGGAAGAAAGGTTTGCATTCATATAGCACTTGTTACCCCTGATGGGGTGTTGAAGCACGCCACTCCGGAACCCATAAAGGATTAGTGGTGAATTAGTTGAATATGGAATTTAAGAATGAACAGGTTAGTCTGTTAATTTTGATTGAAAAGGATAGTGGAGGGATAAAAGAGTAAAGGATTTTTTGTTTTTAGGTTTAGCAGTAGGAGGACACTTTTGGATGAGTATAACGGAGTTTTGGAGGGGAGGAGTCAGAGGGAAGAGTCTAGAAAGGTTTGTTTAGGGGGATTGGTATAGTAGAAACAGGTGTCAGATGATAGAGGTAGAGTAGAAGAGAGTCAAGAAAGGGTTATTTTGGGGATCATAGTAGTGGTATGGGGTTTGGGATAAATGAGAGTGGCTATAGAGGATATATCGATAGATGTATAGGCTGAGAAATAGAGTAGTGCATTGGAAATGCTAAATTAGAAGAAAGTGATAAATATATAGATCCAGAAGTATCTTAAGTTTGTGGATGGTGTGGACTGGGTATTGCTAAATGGGAAAATGGGCAACATTTCTGGCCCTGGCCAGTCTCAAACAGGCAGCAGCCCTTGTCCTCTCCGCCCTTAACAGGCTCAAACAGGCATATCCAATCAGAGTTAAAACAGTAGCCACAATATCTGCCTTTGCTTAAAAAGTTTGTTACAGTTTTAAAATAGAACATCCAAATACCAGAATGCAATAAACCTTGAAAAGCACTTGCGCCCCGAATTCTAACAAAGGTGATGCAAACAAATATTAGTGAACCAGTGCCACTGTATTACACAATAATCCTGCTCAATGGATGTTATGAAGAGAACGAAAAACAAGCATTTGCAATGCAAGTCAAGTCATAAAATTTGTATAGCGCACTACATACCCAGAGGGTTTCAAGGCGCTTAGGAAAGTTTGAGGTATTTGTCTTGTACATGACAAATTTGTTATTTGTGTTATTTTTGAGAATTGTGAAATTAATAGCTTTGTCATTTACAATGCTAATACTTTTATATTTTGACAATGTGACACCTATAGGAATTTACATGCAACATGTTTTGTATTTACGTGACTTAGAAGTATTGATTTTACAAATAACAATGTTTTAAAAAAAATAATTAATACTTAAATAAAAGTTATTGTGATTTATAATGGCAACAGCTTAAACGTTTTAATTAACTTTTGTGAAGATTATGTTCAGTATATTTTATTGTGACTAAAATATAAGAACAGAAGGGAAATATCAACATTTTTTGTGACATTTGTAATAAAGCTTGAAACATTGAGAGAACATATTTGAACCAGTTGTTGTTGAATGTTTGCACAGATTGATACTGTGGTAGCGCATAGTGATGCCAAGGTGCCCCGGAGTGATGCTGCTGTTGTGTGATAGGGCGATAGATAGAGAGAGTGAGGGCGATAGGGCGATAGATAGAGAGAGAGAGTGAGGGCGATAGGGCGATAGATAGAGAGAGAGAGTGAGGGCGATAGGGCGATAGATAGAGAGAGAGAGTGAGGGCGATAGGGCGATAGATAGAGAGAGAGAGTGAGGGCGATAGGGCGATAGATAGAGAGAGAGAGTGAGGGCGATAGGGCGATAGATAGAGAGAGAGAGTGAGGGCGATAGGGCGATAGATAGAGAGAGAGAGTGAGGGCGATAGGGCGATAGATAGAGAGAGAGAGTGAGGGCGATAGATAGAGAGAGAGAGTGAGGGCGATAGATAGAGAGAGAGTGAGGGCGATAGATAGAGAGAGAGAGTGAGGGCGATAGATAGAGAGAGAGAGTGAGGGCGATAGGGCGATAGATAGAGAGAGAGAGTGAGGGCGATAGGGCGATAGATAGAGAGAGCGAGGGCGATAGATGGAGAGAGCGAGGGCGATAGATAGAGAGAGCGAGGGCGATAGATAGAGAGAGCGAGGGCGATAGATAGAGAGAGCGAGGGCGATAGATAGAGAGAGCGAGGGCGATAGATAGAGAGAGCGAGGGCGATAGATAGAGAGAGCGAGGGCGATAGATAGAGAGAGCGAGGGCGATAGATAGAGAGAGCGAGGGCGATAGATGAGAGAGCGAGGGCGATAGATAGAGAGAGCGAGGGCGATAGATAGAGAGAGCGAGGGCGATAGATGAGAGAGCGAGGGCGATAGATGAGAGAGCGAGGGCGATAGATGAGAGAGCGAGGGCGATAGATAGAGAGAGCGAGGGCGATAGATGAGAGAGCGAGGGCAATAGATAGAGAGAGCGAGTGAGAGTGTGTGTGAGAGAGCGTGTGAGAGTGTGTGTGAGAGAGCGTGTGAGAGTGTGTGTGAGAGAGCGTGTGAGAGTGTGTGTGAGAGTGTGTGTGAGAGTGTGTGTGAGAGTGTGTGTGAGAGTGTGTGTGAGAGTGTGTGTGAGAGTGTGTGTGAGAGTGTGTGTGAGAGTGTGTGAGAGTGTGTGAGAGTGTGTGAGAGTGTGTGAGAGAGAGTTTGTAGGAGAGTGTGTAAGAGAGTATGAGAGAGAGTGTGTGTAAGTGTGTGAGAGAGTGTGAGTGAGTGCGTGGGAGTGAGTGTGTGAGTGAGGGAGTGAGGGAGTTAGTGTGTGTGTGAGAGAGAGTGAGTGTGTGAGAGAGAGTGAGTGTGTGAGAGAGAGTGAGTGTGTGAGAGAGAGTGAGTGTGTGAGAGAGAGTGAGTGAGTGTGTGTGAGAGAGTGAGTGTGTGTGAGAGAGTGAGTGTGTGTGAGAGAGAGTGAGTGTGTGTGAGAGAGTGAGTGAGTGTGAGAGAGAGTGAGTGTGTGTGAGAGAGAGTGAGTGTGTGGGAGTGTGTGTGAGAGTGTGTGTGAGAGTGTGTGTGAGAGTGTGTGTGAGAGTGTGTGTGAGAGTGTGTGTGAGAGTGTGTGTGAGAGTGTGTGTGTGAGAGAGTGTGTGTGTGAGAGAGTGTGTGTGTGAGAGAGAGTGTGTGTGTGAGAGAGTGTGTGTGTGTGTGAGAGAGTGTGTGTGTGTGAGAGTGTGTGTGAGAGTGTGTGAGAGAGTGTGTGTGAGAGTGTGTGTGAGAGTGTGTGTGTGAGAGGGTTTGTGTTACTATCCTTGTGGGGACTTGGGCATGATAACACACTCACGCTGTGGGGACTTGATTGCACTGTGGGGACCTGAACCCAGGTCCCCACAAGGTAATGTCTTCTAAATGATTAAAAATGACTTCAGGAACATCTGTGTCAATTTTTACAACTTTTAAAAAAATTGCCTTGTGGGGACTTGTGTTTCATAAAGTGTGTTTATATTTTTGCTCGCTCTGTCCCCGTAGGCAGGAGGTGGTACTGCAGTCCTAAACACACTTTGCATTTTAAACACACATTGCTCACAGAAACAAATACTAGCAGCAGAAAGGATGCACATTTCGAAGGGAAAGCTCCATATCCCTTTATTTATCCAAATATTTTGAATGTAAATTAACGTTTTCTCTACATAAAAACTTATTTACATGATGCTGCTATTGAATTTAGTCTTTTTGTGTCTGAAAAGTGTGGCTTTATGAGCATTTTTAAAATCTATTTGAGTTGGAACACTTCAGTATTGCCATGTGATCTTTATCTTCAATTAAAGAATGATGGTGCACTGCACTGTGATATAAAGTAAATAATTCTGATCATGTTTTGTAAATAATTTAGAGGACTATTCAGGCCCAGTTTTCAGAGCCCTTGTCTTTTTTCGCTATTGCAAAGTCAATTCACTCCAAGAATCTGACCATCCTTTGGTGGACTAGCCAGCCAGAGTAGACTTAAGTGCTGGTGGTGCCTGGTGCAACAGTATTTTTTGGTGCACCCCATGACCTCCTGCTGCATGGATGACCTCACTACAACCCTTTAAATGTGCCCCTCATCTCTTCATAGCCCCTCTCTCACATGCATTTGTTTTATTGCGCTACTCACACCAGTGTAGGTTGTCAGAGCAGTATACATCACACACATTATACAGAGAGGTATACAACCGTTACCATGCATCTTTTACCACAAAATACTGTTACAACGAAACTATTACAACGCAAGTGTATTTACAACGCATGTATTTACTACGCATTACACTACAACACAGATACTATTACAACGCATACCATTACAACGTAAGTATAGGTAAGTTTATCTTTTTTTTAAAACATTAAGAGTATTGGGTTATGGGGTACAGGGGTATTTTAGGGTTCAGGGCTAGGTTTGGGTTATGGGGTAGAGGGGTATTTTAGGGTTCAGGGCTAGGTTTGGGTTATGGGATAGAGGGGTATTTTAGGGTTCAGGGCTAGGTTTGCGTTATGGGGTACAGGGGTATTTTAGAATTCAGGGCTAGGTTTGGGTTATGGGGTACAGGAGTATTTTAGGGTTCAGGGCTGGGTTTGGGTTATGGGGTACAGGGGTATTTTAGGGTTCAGGGCTGGGTTTGGGTTATGGGGTACAGGGGTATTTGTAGGGTTCAGGGCTGGGTTTAGGTTATGGGGTACAGGGGCATTTTAGGGTTCAGGGCTGGGTTTGGGTTATGGGGTACAGGGGTATTTTTAGGGTTCAGGGATGGGTTTGGGTTATGGGGTACAGGGGTATTTTAGGGTTCAGGGCTGGGTTTGGGTTATGGGGTACAGGGGTATTTTAGGGTTCAGGGCTAGGTTTGGGTTATGGGGTACAGGGGTATTTTAGGGTTCAGGGCTAGGTTTGGGTTATGGGGTACAGGGGTATTTTAGGGTTCAGGGCTGGGTTTGGGTTATGGGGTACAGGGGTATTTTAGGGTTCAGGGCTAGGTTTGTGTTATGGGGTACAGGGGTATTTTAGGGTTCAGGGCTAGGTTTGGGTTATGGGGTACAGGGGTATTTTAGGGTTCAGGGCTGGGTTTGGGTTATGGGGTACAGGGGTATTTTAGGGTTCAGGGCTGGGTTTGGGTTATGGGGTACAGGGGTATTTTTAGGGTTCAGGGCTGGGTTTGGGTTATGGGGTACAGGGGTATTTTTAGGGTTCAGGGCTAGGTTTGTTATTTGGGGTATAGGGGTATTTTTAACATATATATTTACAAATTCTTAAATAAAAATTAATATAATTAATTAAAATATTTAAATAATAGTTACATTATTTTAAAATATTATATACTTACCTATACTTTCGTTGTAATGGTATGCGTTGTAATAGTATCTGCGTTGTAGTGTAATGTGTTGTAAAGCCATGCGTTGTAATGGGTCCTGCGTTGTAAAAAATGTGTGGTAATGGTATGCGTGGTAAATGTATGCGTGCTAACATCATACATCCTACAGAGACAATGAATCATACAACGCTAAATTAGTCTGTAGGTAATGCTGCAAAAGACACTAAGGATTACGAGGTGTAGTAATCGCATGTCATCCATTGAATGTTTTTTCTGGAGACGCACAAACTAAGGATTTAAAACATACCACAGTGGTTGGGATACGATTTTCTAATCCAAATATACTACTATCCAAACAAACAGTTTTTAACAATATTAGGATAATGAAAATCTGGGGGGGAAACATAACATTCTAACCTATACTATACAGTTTGCATGCAGCTCTGATGAAAGTTCTTTGGTCACTGTTCTATTTAAGATAGCAATTTATGAACTGCAAGTAAGGGAAAGATCTCTCCAACAAGAGCAGTTATCCCCTGAGCAACTCACATAAAATACAGTCCTTTTGTCTGCATGGTGCACTTTGTTTGCAGTAGGCATATTAACAACTTGGGCATAATTTTGACCACGCTAATCAGAGTAATTTTTTTAATTCCTTTTCGGTAGTTACTCTTTGACGTAGAAATACTGATAATAACGCAATTACACCTGCTCGCGTAACTAAGAGTAATTTGGGGAAAAACAACCTTATCAGGAGACAAACTTAGTGAGTGTATGTGGCTACTTGAGCTTGATATTTGTGTTCTGCTGCATTTAGTGTTATTTCTCAATGTAAAATGCATCCTTGCGTCCAAAATGAAATTTAACGCTAGAGGCTGGGAGTAAGTTGGAGGAAAAAATCAACTGCAACAGCACATTTAGGGCTACTGCTTAGCACAAAATGCCTTCTCAAGCCCATTATGGCTGTTTGGGGGGCATTTGGCAATAAGAAAATAGTGCTAAATACGGGGGAGGTACATTTTTTGAAAAACCTACCCCAGGAGCACATTTCGCAATCATGATCGGCTCCTTGCCCTGCTATTCGTGTTCTGCTGCATTTAGCACTATTTCTTAACATAAAAAGATTTCTTATGCTCATCTTTGGACGCAAGGGTGTATTTTTTGCATTATGAAATAGCACTAAACCTAGAATTACTCTTTTTGCGTAATTATGCATAATTCCACTTGATTACCCTACAGTAATTAAGCGAGTTACGCCCACCCCATTATTAACCCTCTGCTCTACTTTCAGTTGGATCAAAACTACCACTAGCAAAAACTCTGAACTCTCTCCAGCAGGAAGATTAATCACCAGAGTTGTCTTGACATTTTTATTGTTGTCTGAAAACTGATGTACACACAAAGAACTCTGCAGCAGGTGCTTTTAAGCTCATACTTACTTCTAAACACAGCCCACCCCTGAGCTCAGCGCCAGGTGCGGCTTCACCAGCTGCACCGCTCTAAAGCCGTCCTGTAGATAGCATCCCACCCTCAGGCTTTTCATCCCAGCATGGGGCTTCTTTCATGTTCAAGTGGTATTATCCAGTCTCCGTAATAGCCTAGGGTTCACTAGACTGTAGGTACATGGCCAACTGTGCTGTGTCTCAAACAAATCCTCTGACTTACATCACTTCAGACGATTCTTTTTCTGCATTTCAAGCCACTCTTGAAATTTCAGGAGCGCTCAAAGCACACCGATCTGTATTTTTTAGCCAGGTGTCTCACTGCATCCATTAGTGTTGAAGGCATCAACAATTGAAAATCACCTAAGAGTACTGTTCCTATTGCCTGCTTTGACTGGAGAAACACAGTAATCACTGGGTATTTAAGGGTGTTACTGGTGCCCTTCTGTGGAGCACACACCCCTGACATCTCTTCAGAGAACACCACTTCTACACATGATGGGATGCACCATCCACAAACCTCCTGATTCAGGGTAAGTGATCAAGGATCATCACTCTTGTTGAAAGCTCAATTGCTCTAGGGTTGCACTCTGCATCGCCACATGGATACTTGGTGGTGCATGGTAAGACACAGCAGACACCATGGAGCTGCGGTACTGGATGTCAGGCTGGAAAGCTGTTGCAAACTTTGTGGCCCCTTGTCCCCTCATCCCTGCATATTACTTACATACACCCTTCACCCTTTGGACAATCAGAAACACACTAATTTTAAAATCGTATCAAGTTAACTCATGGTTAAACCTATTGCCAGGGCTTTAAGTGAGATGAAAAAAATGGGGGTTCTCTCAAAAGGGCGTGGTCAATATAATTAAGGGCGTGGCTTAAAACACGTAAACTAACAATCTGTGTGTGCTGCTCGACTTGTATTTTGCTGTTTCTGTTATTGCATCCAGATATACGATACAACAAGTAACATCATACTTACAACAAGTCAGGACTATTGGCTTTGTCAATGGTTGTCAGTTGCATAAGATAAATAAGCAGCAACTATAGCTTGTATATAATATTGAAAAGGTTTCCACTTAAAGCCCTGGGGACACCACAACAATGTTGCTGCTCCTGAGTTTCAAAAAGAGAAGAGAAATCCAGAGAGAAAATTACTCTTTAAAGGATTTCCCTTCCCCTACAACGCACACTTGGCACGTTATGCCGTAACTTATTCACTAGTGAGAAGTGAGCAGTGTGAGCACGCGCACATCGATGTGCCTGCTGTCACTGTGGTTGGAAAAAAGAACCGCCTGTGCCAGGGCACAAGACAGAGCCAGAGAGAGACCCATTTTGAGGCCTCCTTTAAAAAACTGAGCACCGTTGAGACCCGACCCCCTTAAAGTCCTGCCTATTGCTCTTATTTTAATGTGAATGCAAAACTGAGAGAAAATACTTTGATTTGTTTCGTTTACGCGGTGCACTAACATGCCACTTCGATAAGAGGCATGCTGAATACTTGTTTCAAAATTGAGAGTATATGTTGTAGACAAAAATATGTTTTTTATCAGAACTCATAGGCTGGTTTTTGTAAAAAAATATTTTTTAAATCTGATATTCCAGTGATAAATCATGTGGCATTGGGTAGACTTTCTACAAATGTTATCACCTTTGTACCAGAGTTGTTAGTGCTATAACTATTATGTATAAGCCAAATAGAGGCAAGCATACTAGCAAAGCCTTTTATATTACACTTGGCAACCATGCATGATGACCTGAAGTGATTACGACTGGTCTTTATTTTGCATATGGCTGCTCTTAATGTAATTTTGTCAGATGTGGTCACTTTTACAACACAAATAATAATAAAACCTCTCGGTGAGTTTAATTGGACATAAGTAGCTCTTATTAGAATGAGGGTTGGAGTCCCCTGCTCCAGTGCCATTATGCCACTCTTCCAAGACCCTCTATATGCCTCCACTCTTCTTGTTTCCCCTCCACCCACTCGTATCTTTCAGTTTATAAAGAGAGAACAATTATTTTCACCCTACAAAAGCCATAACTGTTGTTTTTTTTTAATGTGTTTTTAGTTTAGAATAAGCATAGGTAACCAGTATACATATGGGCTTGTACTTTGTTACAGAAGAAAACAGTGTATTGAATACACACTGAAAGCTTGCGAGAGAGACAGGACAGCGGGTTAAGTATTCACTCCTGCCACCCTATTGGAACTTACTTGGCAGGACAGTGCGGGCTTTCTTCCTTTTCGAGGTGGCATAAATAAGCTGCATTGAGATAAGCAGCCATGCAGCGCTAACACAGCAACATCTCGCAGCACACTGCACCTAAAAACTGTGGGCAGTTTACACATCAATAAATACTTTTTTTCAGTGTATGTACTGATGAGAGGCTTAAGTTATAATTTCGGTCCTATTCAATGCAGCTTCACATTTCTTAAAATAATATTTTCGAAATGTCAGTAAATGCTCTAAGAAGAAGGTTAATGAAAGGTTAATAGCTGAAGCAGGATGCGCCATAGTATACGCATACCTTTTTTCCAGCTAATGGGTATTTCTAAAACTACAACTATTCCTGCTGTCAATCGCCAAGTCTTTTCTGATATGTGCCGACATTCAAGTTACTTGGTTCCCTCGATTCTTGTTAAAAAGATCCTAGAGGCTCTGGCCAGTGTTCCTGTGCAAAAAGAAAGAAAGGGCGTCAGGGCGTTTCCATGGTCAGCCAAAGATTTGCAAATGCGCACATCTGCATAACAAAGGGCCAAGTAGCCAACGTTGCTGAAAGCACCTCCAGGCCGTGCCTGTCAGACATTGGGGGATGGGGCCTCCTGCAACATAATACACACCTGAGCAGACAGAGCACGAGGCCGGGAGCAAGGAGAAGTAGGTGCAATCGCTTGAAAGGCTGAAATCTGGACAAGGCGCTTTTGTGTCTGTGCTCACAGCAAAAACTTTATAAGTATCATTTTCAAATAAAGTAAATGCTGAGCAGCATTATACTTATAAAGACTGAAGCAGCCGACATTCGAATTTGAAATGGTTCAAGTCCTGGCGTTTGCTCAACCTCCTGTGATTATGGACAAATTACTTCATCTGTCTGTGCCTTAGAAAAAAATCAGACAAGCGCTGTAATGTCCTTGGATTAATCAAGGTCATGCTACATTAACAAAATCGTCAGTATCAAAGGCACCCTCACGGTATAATAAGAGCTATACAGGACTTCACCTGCAAGCACACAAAGTTAAACACCAATGCTTCTTTCGTTTTCACAAGAAAAATCCCTTTAAATTCATATTGTAGCTTCTATGCATTATTTTTCTTTGAACATTTCGAAATCATAACAACCTTCTCCTTTTTCGGTATTTTTGAGGAGGGATGCATTTCTGAAATTAATCAACATCCTCTACTATTTTAAGCCTCTCTATTTTAAACAAGCTTTGGTAAATGCATTAGATTTTGCCTATGTGATTACTAATAGGTTTTTTGGGACGTATATTTTAGCTTGGTGAGCAGCTGTGCCATATAAATTACTGAAACTTCGTAAAAGTTATGACTTGTTTATTGAGAAAGGTAGTATGATCGGTAACAGCCTTTTCCACACAATTATGGACTTGCCACATTTATCATATAATCCATGGTCAGATGCATAATCTGCAGATAAAACAATACGGTTTCTAGCTCAAACGGTTCATAAGTTCCTGAAAATTCAGTGGCGTGGGCATTGGAAATGCAGTTAAAACAAAACCGGTGGCGAGTAGACTTAAGTGCAGACGGCTTAGTACTATGATGTATATGAATGGTGAAATTAGTACAATTAAATGTGATGTAATAAAACTGGTTATGTATGTTGCATTGATATGACAGAACTGCGGTTTGTAATGTTAATAGAATTTTTAGTGTGCATTGCTGCCTTGGACATGGCCTCCCAGTGCGGAAAAGCTTGACAATAATCCATATCTGTACACAAGCTCAAGCTTGGTATGAAGCGCAATGGAAAACCAGATCATTCTTTTTAGGCTGAGAACACATTTGTTCATGGGAGGTAGACTATGCCACACTTTCAGTAGTGCCAGAAATAAAATATTTAAATGCAGAGCACTTATCACCTCTAAGATTCCTGGCCAAGGGACCAAAGGATCAAAGTATCATAGGATCAGCCTGTAAGTAGAAGAGCTGAGGAGGCTGAGTGTGGAGGGTGTAGTGTCCCTCTGTGTAGAGCAAAGCCCAGCCTCTCCCACGGAGATGACCCAGCTCGGAGTGGGTGCGGGTTGTGGGATGCCCAGGTGAGCTCCGCTCCGCTCAGTCTCAGTTCACCCATTATGCTCGCGTGTTGGCCCACTTGTTCTCCACTGTTTTTCTGTTCACCTCCTCAGCTGGTCAGTCTCTGTTTCTTATCCTTGTATTTTTTTTTTGTGCTGCTGCGTCAGTTGTTGACCTTTACAGAGACATTTACGGAGCCCCGAGGAGCTCTACAAGGGCATGCCAGCAGCCACTAAACTCCGCCTTCGGATCATAACATCGTAGCTACTTGCCACCCCCTCAGCAGTGCCTTGCATTCCCCGCAGTACCACAGCATTTTCCACACACTTGGATTTACTGCTGAACCTGGTGCCACTGCAAAAAAGTCACTGGAGTCATTGGAGGGTGCTAAGGGCTGGTTGGGGCCATGGCATTTTTGTTTTCAAGCCACAAAAGAATATAGTTAGCTGGTAATTCCCTCAGAGTGCTTACGCTCAGGACGATCAATTGCCTCTTTAGGATCGCCAGGGTCCAGACTAGGGCCAGGTAGTCGCACCTCTGATCACTCTAGTCCTCTCACGTTACTAAAAACCATCAAGCAAAGGAAACCCCGGGGTCACTTGTTACATCTGAAATCCCATCCCCCAGTGATGTCGATGTTCTCAAAGGGCGCAAAGGGCACAGTGGTACAGGATAAGGTCCCGGGCCTCGGATTGGTCTCCAAGGTAGTTTGTGTGGACGAGGTGGGTTTCTGCCCTGGTCTTTCTGAGATGACTGCTACACATTTCCCAAAGTTTTTAAATCAAAATATTGGGGGCGTAACCCCAATACCTTAATTAATACAGGCCACTGATGAGTGCTCTCTATTTTTTGTGGCGGAAGATACAGAGATGGGAATGGACATGCCCGTGGAAAATGTTGAGATTCAATTGGAAATAAATTCTGTTGAAAAGTTAATGGTATTCACTGTTGATAAATGTAGTCCTCTGAGCTACGCTGTGCAATCTCCTGGTAATTTTTCCCTTAAAATGTCCCCCCACATGCCACAAACTCTAGACTGCAGCCTTGGACTTGGAGGATTATACAATGCCGGACATTGCCATACTGATGGGAAAAAAAGTATTGGAGGTCAACTTGAAAATGCCAGTCGCTAGGGAGCTGGTACAGACTGTCATCGGATACTCACGCTAGTTGCTCCCATATGCAAACTCTGTACAGTAGCACCTCCTCCAATGTATCCCATGTGCATTTATCAGATTTGACAAATCTGGAGGCGTCATAGGCATCGCCAGATAAAGGTGTACATGAATTTCTTCAAATATTAAATGTAGTAGATAATTGATTGGGGGAGGGGAGTTCTTGTGATATTTTATGTTTTAGAGAGGATTCTCTCTTCTGTTTTATCCGTGTTGGAGGAATCCACCACTAATTCTGATCCTATACTGGATGTCCTTTCACCAATTTTGATGGGGGTTCAGAAGCTTAATTCTGTCAATCCTAGTATAAGGAAGAAAAAGGCATGGAAATTAAATTCCAGGCATGCCAGACACGTATGGGGTGTCTGGGCTTCAAATCCAGATTGAGGTTCCGGAAGATACGGGGGTTTCCTCCACCTCACCATTTACAAGTAGTTGTACGGTAAGCTCTGCATCTAAAAAACAATGGACTGGGGATATTTTGTACATCAGTCCCAAAAGCAACACAAATGTAACCATATCTACGAATCCATTACAGGAGTGCCTTATTTTTAAAACAGGGAACCCTAACTTGTCCTGTCCGACCAAATTATAATGGACCCCCTTCATGTTAAACGCCCCATGGATAGTTTAGATGCGGTTCCCCTTGGGGAGGGTGCCGCTCCAAAATTAAGTAATGGATTAAAAGATTGGTGGGAGAAGAAGAACAGGATCCGGGGCATTCCAAGGCATAAGCTCTAATAATTGAGGTTTCCTATGGTAATTGAGGAGTCAGATATTTAAAATCTGCCTCAAAGTAGCAATGATTCTAGACCTCCAGTCTCTGATGACAGCCAAAATTGGAGGTGTTCGGAGATAAAAAAAAAACATCCGCACTACCATGGCAGTTGATCCTCCATGGAAGGGCTTAGAGGAGTTGGAAGGGCAGGAAGATAGAGGGATACCCAAATCAAATAAGGGGAATGGGAAATACATGGGAGAGTTTTACAGAACAAATCAACCCGGATGTAGCGCCCCGAGGAATCAGGAAAGACCAAGATTTAGTGAGCTTAACAGCACAAACTTATGCCACTGTGCAAGATTTTGGACAGGATGTGGATAATGTCCCCTCCATCCTTTCTGGCCAGGGTACTCTCTCAGTACGGATTGATCCCAGCCAAGGGAGGTTCTTGGAAGGGGGTCCCGGCCTTGCTTGCCGTACAAGGCAGATGTCAGTGTTGGAGTCTGATCTAAGGTTAAGCAATAATATATGTGCAGAAAATAATTCTGGGCAAGCAACTAAAATTCTGATCTTTGCGTCCCTGATTGATACAGAATCAGCTCAGTAAAAATATTGAGCTGATTTTAGTAGTAGTCCCCCAAATACTGGCGTCACATTTAGTTCAGGGATAGTTGCAATGCTAGTGGTGGCTAATGTTGATTATTTTAGGAAAAGAGGGATAGATGAGTTTCCATATGTGGACTCTTTCATGGCCCCTCTCGAATCCCACTGGAAAGGTTACCAGGAACTAGGTAGTACACTTTCCAATATAAGGGGTGTTATGAATCTGAAAGATATTACAATTTCGGTGGGTAGCTCCTCAGGAAAAAGCAAGATTAATATTAAAGGACCTGAGGTTCAAAGAGCCAGGAAACACATAGGAGATGAAGAAATGGCCCAGTGGAGTTGGGGGGCTTGCTCGCTGTATGGCTTAAAAGAAAACACAATACTCCCCATGCCGCGGAGGTAACCCACTGGAAAATGTTTGTCTTGGAACATAGCGGGTGTTGGAAACTCTAACCTTAAGTTAAACTCCTTATCAGAACACAATCCTAAAATAATTTGTCTTCAAGAAACATGGAGCAGGATGGATTTCAATTTTCAGAACTTTTTAGCTTTTTTGTTGTGCAGCAAAACGTTTAATTAAAGATCATGCAAGTTAT
Source organism: Lissotriton vulgaris (assembly GCF_964263255.1). NCBI lineage: Eukaryota > Metazoa > Chordata > Amphibia > Caudata > Salamandridae > Lissotriton > Lissotriton vulgaris. The sequence goes on along the minus strand of NC_141695.1, from coordinate 1,037,228,368 downwards.
GGCCAGGCTATTTTACTCTGCTGCACTATACATTGGAATCCTGTTGTTTTTCAACATCCTTCTAAGTTTTGCATGTGTTTGAAACTTAGGTTGGGTAATGGGACACGAGGTCAGAATCTATCTTCCACCGAGACTTTAAGACTTGTCTCTTCTCCAGCGACTAAAACCACTGAGTCTACTCCTTCCTATGCCTTTCCAAGTGCCGGAACACCCCCGTTGGGGGTAGCTGTGCGCTATACAAGCTCCTAAATAAATAAATAAAAATAAAAAATGGGGACCTAGTACAGCTAGCCTCCTTGATAATCGCAACACCATCAACCAATTTTTAAATACCTAGTGGTTTTATACACCATCAAGCCCATCAGTACCTGTATTTGAACTTTAGTATGTCACCAATAGGGATACAGCCAGTCCTTCTGAATCTGAATGAGTTGAACCCATGCTCTTCCTACATACTAATGGTAACAACATTGTGATCATGCAGACATTAGTCTCTGGTCCACAGATCAGATCCCAAACCCTCATCAGCCCAAATTTATAACATGCTGATCCATGGGTTCAAACAGGTGGCACATTGCCAACGCAATGTGCAGGGAACATGTTAGATCTAATTTTCACACAAAATCTAGACACCACTAACACAACAGTGCAGCCACAAGTACAGCTCAATCTCTCCATTTCCATCAACCGCTGAAACCTAAGCGTCTAACCACCCACTAGAAGCAGGAATGATAACGCCCCCTCTAGAGGAATGGAGGTCACTGATGATCCTTCAATATCCTACTAAGAGTTTTACATTACCATAGCTTACCACAATAGGTTTCCATCTGGTGATTTATAGGTAATTTTATGTGCATTTTCTTGTGGATCCCTTTGTTACCTGCAGCCACATGCATCAAGCTAAAAACCGGTCGCAAACGGGCAGATTCTCAGAATTTGCCCCTTTGCCACCAGTATTTTTGCATTTGGGATGCATCATCCCAAATGCAAAAATCGCAATTTAAGGAATCTCTAAATTGAGATTCCTTAAATTGCGATTGCATTTAAGGAATCCCAAATTGAAATTCCTTAAATACAATGCATCACAGTAAAAAAATTAGCGATTTAGCTAAATGGAGTAGCACATTACCATGAAATTCAACTTCATGGTAATTTGCAAAAACTTTGAAAAATGCACTTTTGTGCATTTTTCAAAGTTTCATGTTGCACACACCCATGACCTAAGGGCATGTGTGTGCGCAACATATGTGCACAGATCAATTTCAGGGGTGCAACAGGGTGTTCTTTGGACACCCCTGCACCCTTGAAATTGCATTCTCAATTTGTGATTCGCTTATTGCGATGCGCAAATTGAGAAGGTCTTCCCATTCATTCCTATGGGCATCTAGGCCCATAGGAATGAATGGGGAGGTATTCCTTAATTGTGACTCGCAATTTGCGAGTCGCAATTAAGGAATATTAAGAAATCCCAATTTTTTTTTATATTTCTTCATGCATAGCCTTTTGCTATTCCTTATTAGCGAATCCTTATTTTTCGCTAATAAGGAATCGCAAATGGCATTGTTGATGCATGTGGGCCTTAGTGTGTAAAAAGAGCTACATCAAATAGCTCAAATGACTGCCAAGCCCATCCACACCACCAATATTGGGGTCCTGCTGAGGAGCAAACCGATAATAATAAAGCATGCCAGCTCGGTTGGTGGGTGAAAGTTTGCATACTTTTTTTTTTAATAAACATACTTGGTTAATTCTGATAGTCTCTCATTTGAGGTACCTTTCACCTTTGGGACCAAGTAATATGAAACAGTTTTTGATGAGCTTGATAATGCTATGTGGAAAAGTAACATTTTGGGGGATGTATGACGTTACCACGCATACTTTTACCACGCATACCATTACAACGCGGTATTTACAACGCATACCGTTACAACGCATAGCGCTTATAGGTGCTGGATAGTGGTAAGTATAATTTTATATTCCAACTCCAGTCCCCGTGGACACTAGGGAAGGTGTTGGATATAAAATTATACTTATTCCCTATCCTAGAGCGCCCCCCAGCGCAATGCGTTGTAATGGTATGCGTGGTAATGCCTGCGTTGTAGTGGTAGTGCGTGGTAAAAACTTCATTGTAAACGTTGTATACCCATTTTGGGCAGCCAAATCCTCTCATTTCCCCACTTGAATATTGCATAACTAAACTCGCAGACTACCTCTGTGGGTACATGAACACAACTATCATAACAGACTATCCCTGTGGGGGCTTGAACACAGCTATCATAACACACTATCTATGTGGACACTTGAACACAAGCATCATCACACACTATTGGGGAGGAAACCTGGACATCACTATAATAACACAGTTTCTCTGTGGAGACATGGGTATTCTTATAAATATACACTATCTCTGCAGGGATGTCACAATTTTTTATAATCACACATTCTCTCTGAGTGAACATAAACATGACTATAACCATACACTCTCTACAGGGACTTAAGCAGGACCATCATAACATGATATCTCTGCAGGGACTTCAAAATGATTATCATCACACTTTATCACCTATTGGACTTGAAAATGACTTTAATCACACACTAACTCTGTGGGGACCTGGTCATCACTTAAATGACATGTTATCTCTGTGGAGACTTCAGCATCACTATAATGACAAACTACATTTGTGGGGCCATATGCATTAATATATTTACACACTGTGCAAGGATTTCAGCATTATTATCATCAACACACACTATTGCTGAGCGGACTTGAACAAGACAATAATAACACATTATCTCTGCAGGGATCAGGGTACCACTATGATCACACACTATTTATGTAGGGACCTGGGAATCACTATATTTACACACTTTCTCTATGGAGATCTGGGCATCACTATAAGCATACCCTATCTCTGTGGGGACCTGGGCAACAGTATAACCACACACTATTTCTAGTGGTACCTGGGCATGATTGAAATCACCCAATATCTCTGATGTGATTTTAACATGAGTATCATCACACACTATCTTTGAGGGAACCTGGACATCACCATCCTTACACTTTTTTTGTAAAAACCTGGAATCACTATAAATAAACACTATCTCTGTGGGGGCTTGGGGGCATATTAACAACGGCCAGCGATAATTATCGCTGGCCGTGCTTAGCGATAATTTGTTTTATCGCAGGCTATCTCTGGAATTTATCGCCCTGGTAGCGCGTTATTAACAACGCATTTCCCCAGGGCGATAAAAATTCCAGCGATAGCGAGGTTTTCGCCATTTTGCAGGGAACATCGCTGGTTTTTCAGTGATGTTCCCTGCAAAACAGTGATAACCTTGCTGATACGACCCACAGGGTCGTATCAGCATAATTCACCCCAATGTTAGGGATAGGTAAGTCTATCTTTTAGCAGACGTTAGTTTTTGGAGAAAACAGCGGTTTTCTCCAAAAACTAACGTGTGGTAAAATGCTGGGGCAGGCTTGTAAATATTGCGATGTGCACATCAGCGATATTTGCAAGGTTGTTCTGCCCAGGGACGCCCACTTTGCATCTCATTAGAGATACAAATTGAGGCGTTGGTAACAAGGCTGCTAACATGTGCTAATGCAGGTTAGCACTGCCTTGTTAATAGGGCGAAAACATTATCTCCGCTTTTTTGGCTGTTAAAGCCATAAAAGCGGAGATAAGGCCCTTGATAATATGCCCCTTGGTAATCACATAGGGGCATATTTACAAGGAACTGACGCATCTGCATAGATGTGTCAGTTTCCTTGTGTCACCTCCAAGTGTACTTGCGCCACCATGGATGCGCTGTATTTACAATACAGTGCACCATGGCGCAAGGAATTACAGATGCGTCAGAAATTCTGACGCATCTGTTGGAGGAAAAGTGACGCATTGTTGGAGTTTGTCACCAAAGTGACGCAACTCCAGCAATTCCCCAGAAAAAATAGGTAGATCCCATTTAAAATGCCCAGTGTCAATTCTTATGCCTGGTCTGAGCAGGTGTAGATGCAGTGAAGGCATAGAGTGACACAGTGAAATCTTGAAAATTTTACTGCGCCAGTTGAACGTGGCGTTTTGCATGGGAACGCCTACCCTGCATACATTATAGCTGGTGCAGGTATAATATGACACAGGGCTTTACAATGTGACGCATTTCCCTAGATGCGTCACAATGTAAATAGGCCACAACTTTTACGCCGCTTCTGCATCACAAAAGTGATGCAACCGTGGCGCAAATTTGAAGCAAGGGGCTTGTAAATCTGCCCCACAGTGTCTCGGTGGGGATCTGAGCCTCTCTATAATCACACGCTATATCTGTGGGGACTTGAAAATTACTATGATCATACACTATCTCTATGGGGACCTGAACATCAGTGTAATCACACACTATCTCTGTGGGGACCTGGCATTACTATAATCACACTTTATCTCTGTAATCACTGTGATTTCGAACCCTCTCCCAACACTGTATCTCTGTGGGAACCTGACCATTACTGGGATTAAACATTATCTCTGTGGGGATTTCAACATGGTTACCATCACACACTATCACTGTGGGACATGAACATCAGCATAATCACACACTATTTTTGTGGAGACCTAGGCATGATTGGAAACACCTACTATCTCAGATGTGATTTCAACATGATTATCATCACACACTATCACTGAAGGGACATGAACATGACTATAACCAATCAATCAATCAATCATCGTATTTATATAGCGCACTACTTACCCAGAGGGTACACACTATCTCTGTTGGAATAATTTGGACAACACTGTAATCACACGTAATCGCTGTAGTGTCATGGATCTTTGTACAAAAATACACACTATCTTTGTAAGGATTTCAACATAATTATCTTCAAAAACTACCTCTGAGGAGACTTGAGAACAACTATTATAATACACTATCTCTGTGTGCGCCTTTCACACTTTATCTCTGTGGGGGACCTTGGAATCACTGATTACACTCTGTGTGGGGACTTAGTCATTACTGGCATAAAACATTATCTCTGTAGGGATTTCAACATGGTTATAATCACACCCTACCTCTGAGGGGACTTAAACATTACTATAATATGGTATGTATATAAATAGTATGTACTATAAACAGGTATGTAGCCGGAAGATCCCTTAGATCCTGCGGGACAGGGCAATTAGTAATTCCTAAGATAAAGAAGGCGAGAATGGGTGGTCGCTCGTTCCGCCTCCTAGCAGCACAAAACTGGAACAAACTTCCTCCATCTCTTAGGTTAGAAAGGTCGGAAGCTAACTTCAGGAAACTCGAAAAACTTATCTGTTCACGGTTTAGTTTCTCCCATCTTGTTGGAATCGTGCTTTCTGTTTGTCCTCTCACCCAGCGCGGGGACACGCTGAGATGGTGTAACCAGGCGCCTTATACATTTCCTTATTATTATTATTATTATTTATAAATTTCCTTATAATTATTACTATAATCTCACACTATCTCTGTGGGGACCTGGACATCATCATAGACTTGAGCATCAATATAACCTCACACTATCTCTGTGGGGACCTTTCGGGGGCTACTCCGACTTGGGCCGTAGGGGTCGGGTGCAGTGGTGGTTCCAGGTGTGTGTTTTTTGTCCTCATCAGTCTCACAGTCTGTTTTCTGAGTTTCTTTTGAACAGGGCTGCTGTTCACAGGAGATCTGGTCTTTGTTGAAGGCAGTCAGTCCTCCCAGGGTTTCTGGAGGTCGCTGGCTGCAGGACAAGATGATTTTTGGTCCAGGATCTCCAGTAACTGCAGATAGGCAGGTAGGGCTGAGGCCATGTCAGTTGTTCTCTGCAGTCTCCTCTGCTGGGCGTCTTCTTTTGTCCCTTTTTAGGTCGAGCAGACGTACTCTCAATGCGTGAGCATTGAGAGTGTCTGCTACAGACCTAATGTCGCCTGTATTCAGGAGAGTGGACACGACTCAGACGCGCGCTTTTGCAGTCTCAGTTTTGACCGCGGGAGTGCGCGTCTGAGCCGCGCATGCGCAGAGTACCCGCGCATGCGCAGAGTAACTCACAGCCCTTGCTCACACAGACGCAGGCAGGCAGCCCCCACCCCTCTGCATGCACGCACGCACACACAGGCGAGCGCATGCACACGCAGGCACACACATACAGGCACACAGACACTCGCTCACACCTCCCCCTCCCCCACAGTCACACGCACGCACACACACATACAAAGCCCGCCCCCCCGCACTCGCGCGCACATGCTTCCCCCCCCCGCACTCGCGCGCACATGCTTCCCCCCGCCCCCCGCACTCGCGCGCACATGCTTTCCCCCCCCGCTCAGCAACCCACTCACCGGCTTCCATCGTGCGGCGGCTCTCCTCAGCTGCAGGGCCCGGCAGCAGGACTCTTCTTCCCTCCTTCGGCACCGGGGCGCAGGGTAGGCTCCTGCCTGCTCCGGTGCTCCAAACACGGCTCCGTCCAATCGCGGCTCTTCCGTGGGAGGCGGGGTAGGCTCCCGCCCTCCTACTTCCTGTTTCCTGTTGTCGCGCTGGCCTGCCTGACTTCCTGGTCGCAGGCCGGCAGAGTGACGGCGGTGATTTGCGGTATTTATTTATTTAGTTATTTATGCATTTTTATATAGCGCGGACTTTACCCGAAGGCGGTATTTATTTATTTATGTATTTATGCATTTTATATTCTATTATCTTCGTGTTATTTGGGAAGATTATGCAATCTGCTAGGCGTCTGCCCCTTCCTCTCTGGTCACGCACGCTAACGTGTTTTTTTTTTTTCATGCACAGTGTTCACACGCAGTATTTTTTTTTCTCTTGATGTAAATTGTTCGCCGTGGTTTGGTGGGAAGTAAACTACTGCAGTTCAGGGAAACAACTGGAGCGCTTTCCAAATATAGCAGTGAGGTTCCGTGACGATTTGAACCCGTGTTTTCAATATTGTCGGAAATACATAATTTTGGTATCAGTGAACCGCAAATGATCCATTTAGCATATCCTGGTGTTTTCGCTATGCTACGAGCAAGAGTACTCCTGTTACAAACACATTTCTGATCTACCCATGGCATCCATCTTAGATCATGGCAGCCATTTTGTGTTTCTTGCCCTCACATATGCAATGATTTCTCCATTTCAATTAAAGACACGTAGGCTTAGCCGGAGATTCACCTCTCTAGTGACACGTGCACCTTAGATCAGAACACGCTGTGGCTACATGACTCGACAAAGGCTGCCTCCTCTGCCTGAGGCCAGTCCTGCTATACTGGTTCTCGTGTCCGCTGGCCTGATCATGATTAGGCGGCCGAAGCCGGTAGCCTTGCCCATTTACGACCCACAAACATCTCTAATCCTGCTTTCCTATCTTCCACACCTGGCTCCGCTCCTTTCTTTCTGAATCTTTATTAGGGGGAGGTAACGAAATTTACGATGAGGCGGTCCGGCTCTTGAATGCAATATTGACAAGGGATTGTGATGGACTAGTGGGAACCCCTCTTCGTAATGTTTGACATCAGATATTATCGACGATTCCTGTGCAACGCCAAATATTTATTGTTTAGGACACAAAGGTTTGGGGATGTACTAGTATTGTGAAGAATTCGCCTGAAGGTTAATATTTTGTATATAAGGAGCAACCCTCTTTGTACAAATTGAACAGGCTCCTAGATACTGCCCGTGTGTAGTTTCTGTGACTTCTGTGTCCCTGCAGTAATAAACCTTTGGTCTTTGACGCCACCATCGAGAAGCCCGTGTTTCTGTTTATTCGTGCACCGAGACAGGTAGAACTCCGGGGTCTTTGGGTGTTGTCCCCTGACACCTCTGGACGGAACCAAAAAAGTCCAGAACTCCAGCAGTTAAGAAATACAAAGCTAACTTGTCTTCTGGGATTGTGGTAACGTCAATAGAGTTTTATACAGAGGTTGTCTTTTTAGCTTAAAACAGCCACTTTGCGGCACTAGGGAATTGTTCCGTAGCAGGCACTATCTTGGAGGTCCCTTTTGAAGGCCTGGGAGGAGGCAGTGGTCCGGAGTTTTTTTTTGTCCTCTCGCTGTTTGTAAATACAAAACATATTGCATTACAAATGCTATAGGTATCACATTTGCGAAAGTTATAACTATTGGCATTGTAAATGACGAAGCTATTAATTTAGCTATTTAAAAAAAAAGAAACATAAATAAAAACTTTGCCATTTACAATACCAATAGCTCAAACTTTCCTAATGCGAGACCTATTGCATTGCAAATGCTTGTTTTCTTAGGTTGCAGGAATTTGTTTTCTTGGTTCAGGACTGTTCCCTAAATACTATATTTAGGGGGTGTTTAGGGGTCTCTGGGTTAGTAGCCAATGGGCTACTGACCTTAGGGTGACTACACCCTTGGTGTGCTCACCCCATGTGGGGGAGTGAGCACAATCCCTAATCCTGATTGGGGAGTGCCTGCCATCTGCAAGATGGCTGGTATTGAAGAGTGGGCTTCACCTCACCTCCCCCAACCTGAGGGGTGGAGTTGGCAAAGGTGGGCACACCTTCTGGGCTGGTTAGTTTTTCACGACTGTCTTCCCACCGAAAAGGAGGGGAGACAGGAAGGGGGCCTGGTCCTGATAGCAGGAGAGGCTGGGGTCACATTAAAGTGGTTGCCAGTACTCTGAAGCTCCCCTGCCACAGATGGCTCTTCCTGGCCTGGGGAGGTGCGAACACCTCTCCCCAGGAAAGACTTTGTTTCTGGGCTCAGGGAGCAAAGGCTCCCACCCTAGGGGTCCAGAAACATATCTCCTGGTGGGAGGCTGGTGTGTACCAGTCAGGGAACCCACCAGAGGCTAGTCGTTTTTCAGGGGGCATCTCTAAGATGCCCTCTGTGTGCATTTTTCATTAATCCCACAATGGCATCAGTGTGGGTTTAATGTGCTGAAGCTGAGAAGTTTGATATCAAACTTCTCCGTTTTCAGTGTAGCTATTATGGTGCTGGGGAGTTCGTAATGACAAGCTCCCAGCACCATGTACTCTTAATGGCAGCACTGCACTGACAATGTCTAGAAATGGACTTAGACACTGTAGCAGGACAGGGCTCCTGCATCTGTACCTCACCACTGGTAGAGGGTTGTAGGCATGGCACACAGGGATGTGCACCATGTCGACTCTTCTAGTTCTGCACCAAAAGATGCAGCCTGCAAAGGCAGTGTGTATGTGTAAAGGTACAGGACCTCTAAGGCTGGCACAATAAGTGCTACAGCCCTTAGAGGTATTCCCTGGTCACAGTGCCCTGGGTACCTGTGGTACCATTTACCAGGAGCTGACCTGTGGCTAGAAATGCCAATTGGGTTACATTTGGAGAAAGAACACAGGCCCTGGGAACCTGATTGACAGGGACCCAAGGTACATCAAGTCAAAGTGCATCAGTAGTCTGGCAAAAAGTAAGGGTTTTACTGAAACAGAAACCCACTTTCCTACAGATTGGTAGCGGGGTCAGGCTGATGGGTATGGGCTGCGGGTCTCAGCTCAACTTACTATACTAGCTTGAGCTAGGGCCACTGCTGACATCTCTTAATTCTTTCTCCCTATCTTCCTTTAAATCTCCAATTGACATACCCTCGCATTCAAAGTGTTCTGGTGTGTCTGGACACCCTCCACATTCTCAGTTACTTTACGGGTCAGATTTGTGGCACTGAGTTTTATTCCTTGTGATCCAAAGCAGTGCTTTAATGGAAATGCAGATGTGCAGGTACTCACTATTTAGAGGGCCTGTTTGCTCCTGATACATGTTGGCACCCTCCAATTAAATGCATTCCAGAGGAGCTGCAAGTGCAGGTATTCTGCCTTACAAATTGAATAAGTGGAAGTAATCAATACCGGAAAGACAGTAACTGCCCAATTAAAGCTCTGATCTAAAGATAATGAAAGCATGCGGAGAGCATGGAGCCTATAGGTGAAATGGAGTCTGTCTTTTGGCAATCATCTAAAGAATTATGTGGAGGAGAAATAAGAGAGGCTAGACGGACTTCTTTTTTAAGTCTGTAACACTTAAATCTCTAGCAATTAAGTAATCTCCCAAGCTTCCACTCTGTATTTATTTTTATTCCTAGTCTCCTTCCCCAAAGCTTTCTCCACAGCATTTTATTCCAGTCTTCCGTATCCTTTCAAGGATAAAATCTCGACTGGGTGAAATCATATGCTGCAATATATGACTGAAAGTTGTTCGTTGTCAATGAAGATTAAAATGTGGATCAGCTGGGAACCAAAACTGGGGGACAAATGTCATTGTGAAGTGCCTCTGCACAGACTACAGGACAAACCTGCACTGCACAATGCTGGTCAGGCCACCCTAAGCATGGTGACTATTATTTTAGATAGCGCACTGCTCACAATGGAAGCCTAAATGTATCAAAAATGTATGCAACCAACAAGAAAATATAAATCACAACCAATGGAAAACATTGTATATTAAATACTACATGTCAGAAGACCAATAAGAAGTAATGAATTTCATCTCAGGAAAATAAGGGACACCACAGGTTTTAGTAATTGTTCTGAGCATTTTCCCCACTTGAATCCAAGTTTATAAACTCAGAATGAAGCTAATGTGGCACTCTGGTATTTTGCATGTTCTGCCACTTTTGGTTTTTTCCCATATGCAGTTTGTCCTGTTTTCCTGCCAAAATATGCCTGGTGAAAACAACTAAGGTATATGACAGTTGTTCAAAATTGTAGTCACAAGTTAAACTGAAACTCTTGTTTCAGCCATATCGGGATTTTGGCAAACATGTCAGGAGGGTTTAACTGGTGAATTTTACCCAACTCCAATTGTCCTTCCACTGTCATATGCATGTTGTTGAAGGAGGCCACTAAATTGATACAGAATGTTTGCCAGATCGAGAGTTAACAAAATTTGAGAAAAATGCAATTTCACTTATAATTATCTCCAGTCACTTATACTGAAGCCCTTACTTTCAACAGGGTTTACTTTTAATCTGTTGCATTTTATTTGTACTTGTTTCAAAAAATGTAAACTGAATTATGTAATTCACCAGAATGATTGATCACAATTAAGAGTGTGCAGGAGTATTTTTACAGTGTTAGCAAAAGTCTATGAACAGCCCTACAACTCCACAGATTTTGTGAAGGTTTCCGCTTTGCCAAAACATTATTGATGTTAATAATAATAAAATAATAAAAGGGGTCTTATCATGCGCAAACTTAGCCCAATGGGCGTCAAGGCGCCTAATTCCAAATCCAGCTCATAACAAAAACCCTGCAGCTCAACCCGTGTAGGCTCTAGAAAAGCACCACGTTTTTAAGGCCTTTTTAAACAGCGCTAGAGAAGGTAGAGTCTTGATCTCCATCGGCAAGATGTTCCAGAGCTGGGGGGCAGCGACGGAGAAGGCCCTGGCTCCCCACCTAGTGAGCTTGAAGCGAGGGACATCGAGTAGGAATAGTCCCGAAGAGCGAAGACACCTTGTAGGATGGTAGCGGGAAAGCAGGGAGCTGATAGCGCCTTTAGGTCCATCCTCGAGAGCTCTATAGGTCAGACACAGAATTTTAAAATAAATTCTGTGCTGGATAGGCAGCCAATGAAGGTCTCTCCTCGCAGCAGTGACAGAGGAAGCCCTGGGGAGATCTAGGACAAAAACGTGCAGCAGCATTCTGCACGATTTGCAGCCGGTGTATGAGGCCCTTGTTGGATTCCATGTAGAGAGAGTTGCAATAGTCTAGTCTGGAACCAACAAGGGCAACTGCAATCTGCTTGCGTGCTTGAAGAGACAGATAGCTGCGAATTCTATTGAGCGTCCTGATCACGCCCCAACAGGTCGCAACAGTCCGATTCACCTGTAGGGACATCGAGAGTGAAGTATCGAACACCACACCCAGATTTCTGGCAGATTGGGAGGGAGTGGGGCAGATGCCGAGAGAGGAAGGCCACCACTCACTCGACCAGACATCTTGGTCCTTCCCAAAGACCAAGACCTCAGTCTTGTCGCCATTTAGCTTCAGGGAGTTGGTAACAATCCAGTCTGCAACATGTTGCATACAGGACCTGAAGCTAGAGGCAGATGTTATGACAGAGGACTGAGTGAGTGAAACCATAATCTGGGTGTCATTGGCGTATGATACCACCTCCATCCCCTGCGATCTTACAAGTCTAGCAAGGGGGGCCACGTAGATGTTGAACAGGGTCGGACTTAATGCCGACCCCTGCGGCACCCCACATTGCAAAGACTTTGCTGGGGAGAGGTGGTTGCCGAGCATCACTCTCTGTTCCCTATCAAGGAGAAAGGAGTTGAGGAGGCTCAGGGCCGAACCAGAGACACCTGCCTCCCTAAGCCGAGATGTTAAAATGGCAGGAGACAGGGTGTCGAATGCAGCCGTGAGGTCCAATAGCACGCGAACAGTAGTTTGTCCAACATCAACTTTGCGTCGGATGTTATCGACTACAAAGGTGAGAGCAGATTCTGTGCTATGATGTTTTCGGAATCCATGTTAGGTAATGTCCAAATACTCCGAAGCTTCAAGGAAGGAAGATAAATGGCGATTCAAGTGTGATTCTAAAATTTTAGCAGGTGCAGGGAGGAGGGAAATGGGTCTAAAATTTTTCAGGAGGCTGGGATCAAGTGAAGGCTTCTTGAGGAGCGGCTTCACTATGGCCTTCTTCCATACCGATGGAAAAGTGCCTTGGGCAATTGCCTTATTCATCACCTCAAGTAAGGGGGGAGGAGACTGCTCCTACACTCTTTTAGCTTTTTAAGAGGCAATGATCCGGTGGCGAGGAGGATTTCGTCTTGTCTAGAAGAAGATTCAGTCCCTCCAGAGACAAAGAAGGAAAATCCGAGAGGAGGCTAGAAGGGGCTATATCCCGTGACTCAAAAGAGCTTATACCTGAAGGAATATTTTCGCCTAAGGAGAGACATTGTACTTCTAAAGAAGTATGAATATCCAAGATTTTTTTATGAAAAAAGTCTGCAATGTCGTCACAGAGACGGTGAGAACTGACTACGGGATCTGGGAGTTGGAGGGAGCATAGCGAGTCCGCAATTTTGAAAAGCTCCCTAGAGGAAGTGAGTGAGCTAGTAAGGTTGGAGAAATATTCCTGCTTCTCCATTATCACTTTCTTCTTGTACTCCCGTAGAGCAGACTTATGAGCCTCCCTATCCATAGGATCCCAAGATTTCCTTCATCTCCTCTCACTGCTTCTGCAACCCTGTCTTAATAATCTAAGATGGTCCGAGAACCATGGCGCCGATGGTTTCCGTCGGGCTACATATCGCAGGGATGCTGGGGCAAGTTTATCTACTGCGTTGGTGATGGAATCCTGCAGAACTTGTGCTGCCTCATCCGCGTCTTTTGGGGAGAGAGCCTCGGTTGAAGGAACAAAAGGGGCAAAGGCCTCATTCGTGAAGTTTCTAAGATTTCTTCTAGAAACGAATGGGGTAGTCTCCTTCTTAGTGGAATAAGAAGTGGAGAAGGCTAGATGAAGAGGAACTGCAAAATGATCTGTCCATACCAACGGTAAAGGTGAGCCGCTGGAAAGTCTTAGATCATTAGAAAATACCCAGTCAAGGATATGACCTGCCGTGTGAGTGGCACTGGTAACAAGCTGAGCAAGATCACAGGCTCCGAGAGATTCAACCAATGATAAAGTATCCTTGGAATGGACCTCATCGAGATGAAAATTGAGGTCGCCTAAAATGGTGAAAGAGGGCTTTCCAAAGTAGGGTTCAAGAATTCTCAGTATGTCCGAGGCAAAATTGGCTCGGTGGCCAGGCGGCCTATAAATCAATATCCCCGTAAAAGAGACCGATGGGGCACATGTGATACAAAAGTATAAGGCTTCAAAACGGTCTTGGGGCGAGGAGAGTGGATTAACCGTACATAGAAAGGAGGATTTAAAAAGAATGGCAATACCTCCTCCTCTACGTTTAGGTCTGTCAAGCCTATGAAGAGAGTAGCCCTCTGGGATGGCTAGGAGAAGGTCATGACCGTTAATATCCGGGTCTCTCTCCCGTGTCAGAATGAGATGCTGGCTTGCACTAGGATATGGAATGTTGTAATCAGTAAATATTTACGTAGAACTTCCCATACCAAATTAGAAGAGCTAATTTGCTTTGCATTTTAAAAAGTCTCCAAATGTCTACATTTGAGTTTGCAGTAAATACAGTATGGAGACTTATTTAAAAGTTCTGTCTCAGTGGAAGGTCAGATCATACTGAAAGTCTTGTTTGAGGTGTTTTGTAAGAGCTCTATAGATATCTCATTCTGGGATTGCACTGAACATAGCACTGAAGTACAACTCTGTATTGCCAAAGTTCTAGGGGTGTCTGATTATATGAATCAGTGGTGTAGCAGAGGCACCAAGGTACTTAATGCAATCAAGGAAAGTGGGCCCCTCTCGCTTAGTGGACAAAGGCAGCTGGGATTGGGATGAAAAAGAAGACTCGCAATGATGAGTCTGAGTGCCACTGCACCTGCTGCATTAATGCTATTTGTGTCCTGTACTGCAATACTGGTTAATGGATTAACCCCTTCGACAGACCTCTATTGATGTCTTCAGACGTTCCAGAACAGGACTATTTTGTGCTTGATTGTTAAGTACATTAAGGTGTGACATTCTCAGGACAAGAAAGATCCCTTGTGGTCATCAAGGTACATTTCAAAAGGGTGAACTTCTCTACTTTAGCATTGTACAGGAGTATCTGGACATGTGTCAGGATGTGATGTAAACTTCACTACACATGTTCAACAGCTGGCTGCCTTGATTCTGAAGTCTGCAATGATTGCCATTTTGCTGCGTCTTTACAGGGAGACCTTATGGAGTTATCACTTCTTTAGACCCACATTCTTGGAGGTACTGCTTTGGTGCTTCTCAGAAGACGATGAATGTGTGAAAAGAACCCACCAGAAGAACACATGTTTTGCCTTCGTTAACAATCTTTCTAATGGATATTTTAGCTACCTGTAGATTTTTCAATGACTTGCATGCATCCCTGTTCTGAGG